>NC_091433.1:28006333-28683604 GCF_964237555.1 Oryctolagus cuniculus
CAAAATTTCTTACTAAAGGAAGCATTTCTCCTTTTAGATTTAAGAAAGTGATCATTGTTAAGTGAAACAAAATGTTATCCCAATTGTAATAGTTTATACTCTTCAGATTATATAAAATTATTATTATTATAATTCATTCAGAGGTGGTATCTGGTATCAGTTTAAATTTATGACAATGCCATTGCATTTTTCCAGCAAGATTACTTGGGGTTTTTTAGGATGATCTATATTTACAAACATTGTTCATATAGACTTTTAAGGCGGATTTCCAGCACTGCTTTTTTTTTTTTTCCATTGTTGTTTAATGAAGGAATTTATTTGTCGAAAAATTTGTTGCAGATTCTGTGGAAAATGACATTGTCCAAAATCATAATTTTTCACTTACTTAGGAAAATGAAGTCAATATCATTACAGTAGGATTATAATTAAACTGTTTTCAGTCAACCTTATAAATCATTTCCCCAAACCATTGTGCTTTCAATTGCATTTCCTAATGTTTCCTAATGTTTGAATTTTCTCTAAATTCTCTCCCTTTTTTTGTGAACATGTCCATTTATAATCCATTTAATAATCAGGCATAAGCATAGTTAACTTTTATTTAGTAAATATAAATTTCCAAAGTGCAGTTTATGGATTACAATGGCTCCCCCCCCCATAATTTCCCTCCCACTTGTACCCCTCCCATCTCCCACTCCCTCTCCCATTCTATTCACATCAAGATTCATTTTCAATTATCTTTATATACTGAAGATCGATTTAGTATACATTAACTAAAGATTTCATCAGTTTGCACACACACAGAAACACAAGGTGTAAAATACTGTTTCAGTACCAGTTATAGCATTACTTCACATTGAACAACACATTAAGGACAGATCCCACATGAGAAGTAAGTACACAGTGACTCCTGTTGTTGACTTAACAATTTGACACTCTTGTTTATGGCGTCAGTAATCTCCCTAGGCTCTAGTCATGAGTTGCTAAGGCTATGGAAGCCTTTTGAGTTCGCCGACTTCGATCTTATTCCGACAGGGTCATAGTCAAAGTGGAAGTTCTCTCCTCCCTTCAGAGAAAGGTACCTCCTTCTTTGATGGCCCCGTTCTTTATACTGGGATCTCATTCACAGAGATCTTTCATTTAGGTCTTCTTTTTTTATTTTGCCAGAGTGTCTTGGCTTTCCATGCCTAAAATACCCTCATGGGCTCTTCAGCTAGATCCGAATGCTTTAAGGGCTGATTCTGAGGCCAGAGTGCTGTTTAGGACATCCATCATTCTATGAGTCTGCTGTGTATCCCGCTTCCCATGTTGGATCATTCTCTCCCTTTTTGATTCTATCAGTTAGTATTAGCAGACACTAGTCTTGTTTGTGTGATCCCTTTGATTCTTAGACCTATCAGTGTGATCAATTGTGAATTGAAATTGGTCACTTGGACTAGTGAGATGGCATTGGTACATGCCACCTTGATGGGATTGTACTGGAATCCCCTGGCAGTTTCTAACTCCACCATTTGGGGCAAGTCCAATTGAGCATGTCCCAAATTGTACATCTCCTCCCTCTCTTATTCCCACTCTTATATTTAACAGGGATCACTTTTCAGTTAAAATTTAAACACCTAAGAATAACTGTGTGTTAATTACAAAGTTCAACCAATAGTGCTAGAACCAAAAAAAAATACTAAAATGGATAAATTATTACATTGTACATCAACAGTCAGAACAAGGGCTGATCAAGTTACTGTTTCTCATAGTGTCCATTTCACTTCAACAGGTTTCCCCTTTAGTGGTCAGTTAGTTTTGCTGATCAGGGTCTCTCCCTTTTTTTGATTTCATTAAACTCTTCAATGAAAAGTGAGACTACCATAGTTTCATTCAGACTTAGCCATTGTTATCAAAATATAGGCAGAGGAAAAAGGATTCCTTGAGATAGCTATATATTTTTCACTAGGCCTACTGCTTAACTTTCATTCCCTTTCTGTCCTCTGACTTTTGTTGGGATAAGTAGGTAATCAGCAGTGTTTTCATAGCTAGACATAACCTTGCTTGACTCAATACTTATAAATCTTACAGTGAATAAATGAGTATATAGTAGATGTTAATTCTTTCAGTTAGCCTTTGATCCAGGCCCTTTGATACCTTCAGTTCCTTAATAATAAATATTGGCAAAAACAATGCAAAAAAAGGTAATGTCTCCTTATCCTAACTTCTTTTTTCATAATAATTCCATACATATCATAGAAGTCTTGTCTCATATTTAAAAAATATTTTCTATGAATACAATAGGTACACAGAACTCAATATAACAATATGAAATAAATTATCTAAAAATAAATAATTATGCTTTAGTTTCTATTGCCAATCATTGACTTTTCACATTTATTTATCTTTTCTCAAAAAATGGCCAACAGATAAAAGAAAAGATGCTAAGGATCACTAGGCATCATGGAAATGCACATCAAAACCACAATGAAGTTTCATCTCACCATAGTTAGAATGGGTATCATCCAAAAATCAAAAAACAAGAAATACTGGCAAGGATGTAGGGAAAAAGGAAAAATCCACTGTTTGTGGGTGTGCAAACAAGTGCAATCGTTATGGAAGACACTTTGGAATATTTTTCAGAAATCTGAAACTAGATCTACCATACAACCCAGCCGTTCCACTCTTGGGAACTTACCCAAAGGAAATGAAATCAGCATATGAAAGAGTGATCTCTACCCCCATGTTCATTTTATCTCTGCTCACAACAGCTAAAATATGGAATCAAACCAGATGTATATCAACAATGGTATATATATATATATAGGATGAAAATCTAGCCAGCTGTAAAAAGAATGAAATGTGATTTGCAACAAAATGGACACAATTGTAGACCATTATGTTAACGAAATAAGCCAATCTCCAAAAGATAAGTAACATACATGTCTTTCCTTAATTTGTGGCAACTAGTATATAGAGTACAAATGTAATATGTATGTGAGCAAAATTGAAATTTTCAAATTTTATTACTGTTTATAGCCCTTGTCTGTATTCTTGAGGATCAGTGGCTTTTTCTACTTATTACTTGTTGAATTCCTTGTTTAGTAGAAGGCTAAGATTGTAGTTACAAAGTGAATTGAAACTATATCATTGTTGAAGTCGCTTATTACTATTGTATCAGATTCTATATTTCCCTTTAGATCCACTGACATTTCTTTTAAATAGCTAAGTGCCCTGTAGTTGGGTGCATATACATTTATTATAGTCACATCTTCCTGTTGAATTGATCCTTTAATGATTACATAATCTATTTTCTTCATCTCTTTTTTTCTTCATCTATTTTCACTGTTTTTATATTAAAGTCTATTTTGCCGGCGCTGCTGCTCACTAGGCTAATCCTCCATCTGCGGTGCCGGGACACCGGGTTCTAGTCCTGGTCGGGGCGCCGGATTCTGTTTTGGTTGCCCATCTTCCAGGCCAGCTCTCTGCTGTGGCCAGGGAGTGCAGTGGAGGATGGCCCAAGTGCTTGGGCCCTGCACCCCATGGGAGACCAGGATAAGTACCTGGATCCTGCCATTGGATCAGCATGGTGTGCTGGCCGAGGCGGCCATTGGAGGGTGAACCAACAGCAAAGGAAGACCTTTCTCTCTGTCTCTCTCTCTCACTGTCCACTCTGCCTGTCAAAAAAAGTCTATTTTGTTTGATATTAGGATAGTGACACTTACCATTTTTGTTTTCCATTAACTTAGAATATCTCCTTTCATCCTTTCATTTTCAGTCTACATGTTTCTTTGTTGGTGAGATGTATTTCCTGTAAGCAGCAAAGAGATGGATCTTGATTTCTAACCCATTCAGCCAGTCTGTACCTTTTAACTGGAGAGTTGAGACCATTTACATTCAAGGTGACTATTGGTAAGTAACAACTTGGTCTTGCCATTTTTCCATAAATATTCCTAGTGCTTACTTTGAATTTATTTTGTACTTTTACTGGGAGATTTTGTGCCTTCACATTCTTTCCTAATGATGGCTTTCTTTCTGTGTTTCTGTGTGTAGCACATCCTTATGCATTTTTTGTAAGACTGGATGAGTGGCAAAAAAAATTCTTTCAATTTCAGTTTGTTATAGATGGTCTATATTTCATCTTCATTCATAAATGAGAGTTTGCAATGTACAGCTTTCTTGGTTGACAGTTTTTGTTTTTTCTTTTAAGATTTGGAATATATCTCACCATTCCCTTCTAGCCTGCACAGTTTCTGATGAGAAGTCAGCTGTGAGTCTAATTGGAGATCCTCTGAAAGTAATCTTGTGTTTCTCTCATTCACATTTCAGAATAATAAGAATTATCATTATTTTTATGTTTTACTGTGGAAAGTTTGACTACAATGTGTCATGGTGAAGACCTTTTCTGCTCATGTCTGTTAGGAGTTCATGTGTTTTCTCTACTTAAGTGTCCTTTTCTTTCTCCAAATTGGGGAAGTTTTATGTAATTATTTCACTAAATATGCCTTCTAGTCCATTTTCTCTTTCTGCATCTTCAGGAACTCCTAAAACCTGCCAGTTGGGTCAATGGATATTATCCCTTAAATCTCCAACACTGTTTTTAAGTTTTCTATTTCATTCTTTTTTTTTTTTTTTTTTTTTTGGTCTGACTAAGATTTTCAAAGATTTGTCTTATAGTTCATATATTCTTTCTTCTGCCTCACCAAGTCTGCTGTTAAGGCTTTCCACTGCATTTTAAATCTGAACTATTGAATTCTTCATTTGTAACATTTCATTTTGCTTTCTCTTTAAAATCCTACAAGAGGAAGAGGAATACCGTGAACCTATGTGGAGGGTGTGGATGCACAGCACAGACATGAATATGGCACACAACAGCAGCAGCTTAGAGCTAGAGCAGGTAGCAGCTTGGAGATGGAGGTGAATCCAGACTGCAGCAACCATGGTGATATAGCCAGAGAGACAGCATGGCATGAGTCCAGACTGGTGCCCTGAGGGCTAGTGGTTGCTAGCTGTTGCCTGTGGATCCAGTGGAAGTAGAAGAAGCATGTTTATCTCCCCTCAACTTCCCCATAACAATGGATATTTCCCAGCTGGGAAAGGGCAGGCACAATTTTGCATTTGGGAGGAGTTGAAGAAGACTGTGAGTGTGCATAGCAACTGACTGAGATAGGATGCATCTTCTCCACAGTAATGGTGGTGGTGGTGGTGAAGAGAGACCAACATTCAGCCAGTTGCTCTTCTATATGCATGTGTTCCAGATATTCCACAGAGAGAACAATCTGTAGTCCCCACTGACTTTGAGCTTGGGACATGGCTGGGCAACCATGTAGTGTGGTGAGGTGCCCACAGCCTCCCAGGATCAAGTGACCTAGGTGGAGCTGTCTTGTGGTAGATCTGCCTCTTTGTTGACTGGACAGGCTAGTAGAGCAGAGAGAAACCTCTGCAACTGGCAACTGCAGGAGCCATTGTGTGGTAGGACCGTGAGAACTTGGTGGTTACATGAGATGATGCAGAGTGTACATGGGTCTCAGTGCAATTATCGGGTTCAGCTCCACTCACTCAGTGATCCTTGGCTGCCTAGAGCAAGTCATTGCAACAGGAACTGTGCTCACAGTGAGGACTGCACAGATCATTTGTGTAGTTCATAAAGTGGCATGTGACACACTGGGGGCTAACATTTGGGCACTGAGCTCTACCATGTCCAACTTGGGTGTTACCCTGGATACTTGCCCCACCCTGGAGCATTGACCAGAGCTCCCTGGATACACCCACCACACACCTCTTGATAAGCACTGAAAATACAGACATTCAACTAAGGCACAGAGGCAAAGTTCATGGATAAAAGCCATCAGAGGAAAAAAAATCAACTCCACAAATGCCTAAAACTAATGCAGAAATTCAAGAAATAAGAATAAGGAAGATACCATGAATCCCCCGCAAAAGAACACAACAACATTTCATTATTAGAATATGAAGATGAAGAGATTGTGGCAATACCAGAAATGGAATTTAACAAATTAATCATAGGATTATTCAAAAGCAAGCAGAAGCAAATCCTAGAACTAAATAAAATCATACATGACATGAATGGAAACTTTTCCCATGAAGTATGTCATTGTAAAGATTAAATGAAAAATAAGAAAAGAAGGGAAGGTTGGAGAGAGAAAGGTAGGGAAGTTTGGACAGGTCATGGTATTAAAACTGTTTATGAAACACATAAAATTTATTCCCTTTATATAAATAAAAATACTCCAAGTTATCTTTTCTCTGTTATCTGCTGTCTGACTATTCCTTGAATTACATTTATTTCTACAAAATTTATAAAATACAACTACTTTGTTCTCTTTTCCTACTGTATATTTTTCACTGAGATTTGCTTTATTTTTCCTATTTCCATTTATATTTTAAATTGTGATGACTAAATTTTTCTCTCTCAACAAAAAGGAAAGTGTTATTTTTAGGGACAGCCTAGATTTCTCCTCTTCTTCTAGCTTCCTGAGAGTAGCATCAACACTGTTAGGTTTTAGCAAAGGAGGATTTGGAAATCATTTTACTTTGTAAATGCCTTCCCCAGAATTTCTGACACTCTCAGCATTATGACACTAAAACCTGAGAATGGGATTAAAGAAGAATGCACTCCTAATGCTATTTTATTTAGGTCAGAGTTAGAAAATAATTATATTTGCATTACTCAATTTATCTTTTCTAAGAAATGTACAAAATTGTATATTCAGAGAATACATATTTTATTATTATTTTGATTAATTGATTTGAGAAGAAGATCAATAAACTTTTTTTGAGTGCTTTGTTCATGTCAGCAAAACACTGAGTGGAGCCTTTGGTGCAAGTAAATCAAGATTTTCTTTGAAGTTTTTTTTTTTCTTTTCTTTATTTATTTCTGTCTCTCTCCATAAAGACTCCATAAATGTCAGTGATGTATATGATCCTTTCCTAAGTTCTAAGCTTTAAAGTGCAGAACTGATCATAAAATATAATTATTGAGAGAGTAATCTGCATCTACTCTGCCCGTTGATGACCAGTGCATTTTAACACTGAATTTTGGAGATATTATGAAGTCAAATTTTATTTTTCCAGGAGAATGGAGTAAGATGGTCAAACTGTGAAAAAATGGAAGTTAGAGGTTATAGAGCACAGACATTTTTGAGGAGGAAAGGACTTGTAAGTTTTCTCTATTAATCCCATAGGATAAATACCTAATTTATGGATTGATCATTTTTTATATCAAGTAGTCATCTTCTTTATTGAAGTGTTAATTTTGACATTTAAAAAAAATGAAGGTCCTGATTTTAAGTTCACTTGAAAAAAATCAAAAAATGAAACTATTATCTTCACATATCTGAACCGCACTCATTACCACATCCTCTCTCTCTCTCTCTCACTCACTCACACACACACACACACACACACACATACAAACAGTTGCACATAGTTACATTCACACACTCACATTCACATACATGCACACTCAAACACAAACATGCAAAACTAAACCTATTTTGGAATTAAACTAATCAATTATTTCTGATAATGGTTATTGTATTCAATTCAGATCTGCTTCGTATCTGAATTACCTCTTGAAGTTTCAATCTCCAAATACTGCCACATTGGAAATCAAATTTCAAAAAGAGTTTCAGAAGACGATGCATTTCAAGTCATAGAAGGAGTTCTCTGCCAATAGTGCTCATAAACCTAGATCTCACCATCCAATATAGCGCTGAGAGCTGGAAAAGAATTGTGTATGGGGACCTGCGCCATGGCTCACTTGGTTAATCCTCCGCCTGCGGTGCTGGCATCCCATATGGGTGCCAGGTTCTAGTTCAGGTTGCTCCTCTTCCAGTCCAGCTCTCTGCTGTGTCCCGGGAGGGCAGTGGAGTATGACCCAGGTGCCTGGACTCCTACACCCACGTGGAAGACTAGGAGGAGGCACCTGGCTCCTGGCTTAGGATGGGCACAGCGCCAGCCATAGCAGCCATCTGGGGGGTGAACATACGGAAAGAAGACCTTTCTCTCTGTCTCTCACTCTCTATAACTCTACCTGTCAAATTAATTAATTAATTAATTAATTAAAAAATAATTGTATATGAATGAGAGGAACTGAAACCAACATGGGTGACAGAAGTAATGTATTGCATACAAGTCCCAAAGAGAGCAGTGGTGACCATGAGAGATGGCAGGGAATTTGGAGATATAAGAGGCTTCAACCATAGGATGGGCAGATAGAATGAGCCAGAGCCAGAGATAGTGATGGATAGAGAGAGAAAGAGAGGGAATGAGGATATACTTTCCTTAATGCTCATGGATGTTAATCCTTAGGGTTTCCTATAGACGTGGTAGATTGGCTAGTTAAAGAAAACACTGATAATGGAGGAATTTCTATGACTCTTTGTTAGCCAGTAGGTTTCATTGTCTCCTGCAACTGGAGATGTGTTGGGTTTTGACTATGTGGCATGATGAATCAGTTGGATGTACTGCAAACAACTACACAAGGTGGGTCAGTTTTAAGTAGGCTTAAAGTGACAGAATACAACTGGATTTCATAGAACTTAATAAAAACAGATACAGAGGCAGCGACTTTATCAAACAAATTCATGGCAGCTTCTATTTCTATATAGAGAGTGACATTCTGAAATATCAATAATTAAGGCTTCAGCATATGAATTTGAGAGACACACAGTTTAACTCAGTAATGCCAGTTGTGTCCCCTGGTGTACATGGCATTTCCAGTCTGATTCTAATGACCCTCTTAATTGACAATCCACTTCACTCATCTACGTCTGCTCCAAGGTAGTGAAATTCCCAAGGCCTGAAGTGCACCCTTAAGAAGTGCCTAAAGTCTCCCCTCAAGAAACATATACTCTTTCTGAAAATACTTTCTCAAGCATTACCTCCCAAATGACAGAACCCTTTAGAGTAATAATGTATTTGTTTACTTAGAGTGTGAGGAATGGAATCAAATGTGATGAGGTATTCAAAGCTGCCATTATTGCCATCGTATTTAATATCTCTGTGTCATCTTTTATTGACCTTTTTTATTTTTATAAGTACTATATCCTTCAAAACTGAATTAAACACTTAATATTAAGAATCTCCTCAGATGTTTGCTTATTGTTGAGGGTGCCTTGATCAGTAGACTGGTCGAATCTCAAGAGGGTTATGCTTGCCCTAAAATAATCACACCTATCTGTATTGAAGATTTTGCCATGATGTAGTTAAATTTAGCTTTTTATGTTTATTTTTTTCTGAAACATAATTATAAGTATCAGAAACATGTATTATACATCTGTTCTTCCCTATGACCTACCTTAATACCTGCAATCATATTTGTTTTAAAGATTGAATAAAACATGATAGACCTCAGATATAATTTCTCACTCCTGAGAAAATACTAGACAGATCATTTCCACAATTAACTGACTGATCTCTCATGGTCCGAATAAGAACATGTAGTTAAATTAGAGTGAGATCTTTACAGTTCTAGAATTTCAGTGCCTCTAGTCAGCAACAATTTCATGTGTGATAGCAAAAATGCTCTACTTTATAAAAAGTAATTGAAATCTCTCTTTCATCTCTGCTCTGGAGTTTTAGGAAAGAATACTCTCAATGTAAGCCATTCTTCTACAGTCTCATTCAAAAGGTCACTCTGCTCCTGTGTACAGAAAGTAATTGGATCCAGTATTTTAGTGAATGGTCATCACTTAATCACTGTCATTTGGTCTCACAATATATCAATTTATCTCGCTCATTCAACTTCAGTTTGACAAGAGATGGTATGATTATCCAAGAGCATGCTTTCTGCCATATTTTAGTAATATTGTAGCCAATAGGGATGATGAATGACTTTCCTGGTACTGCTTCTTGCATGTTTTAAGTCCTCTGAGTATTAATTTGGTATCCCTTCTCTGCTCATTCTACACATCTCTGATTACTCTTAACCTCCTTAATTAAATTATATTTTATGCACTGATTATCCCCAAATTTAAATCCCCCCCAGAAGTACTTATTTAGATTCTAATCTATAGATTCAACTTCTTATTGCACATTTCCCCAGATGCCAAGAGGTAAAATCCAATATTCTGATATTGAAGTCATTTTCTTTGTCCCTATTAATATGCCTTTCTTCCTCATCACCCATTTTAACCAATGTTATCACCATCACTACTCTAATAGGGTTTAGCAATTTCCCTGTTTATGTCTTTCTCACTTCCATTTCAATATTCTTTCTGAAAGTTATGAGATATTCTCAAAATATGGACACAAAGCCCAACATGATTTCTTCAGCTTAAACCTATGTGCTTATCCTCATTGTTTTTAAAATAAAATTAAATTACTTCACAAAATTTATGTTTACTCTCCTTCTTCTCTGATAGGTATGCCTCAAGTTCTCTCTCTCTCTCTCTCTCTCTCTCTCTCTCTCTCTCTCTCCCTTTTTATCTGTTTCACATTTTATACCCTCTTCCCCATTACATAGTTCATCATAGTTCAAGGACTATGGAAGTTATTTTAGTGACTGAATCAGGCTTGTTTTCTTTATCTTCATAAATGCTGGGGATTTTGTACAGAACACTCAAACAATTGCCCAAATATCTGCATTTTCAGTTTAAGATTAGACATCCCTTCCTCTGGGAAGTTATTTTTAAAATGTTGCCGGCGCCGTAGCTCACTAGGCTAATCCTCCGCTTTGTGGCTCCGGCACACCGGGTTCTAGTCCCGGTCAGGGCGCCGGATTCTGTCCCGGTTGCCCCTCTTCCAGGCCAGCTCTCTGCTGTGGCCAGGGTGTGCAGAGGAGGAAGGCCCAAGTGCTTGGGCCCTGCACCCCATGGGAAACCAGGAGAAGCACCTGGCTCCTGCCATCGGATCAGCGCAGTGCGCCGGCTGCAGCGCGCTGGCCGCGGCGGCCATTGGAGGGTGAACCAACGGCAAAGGAGGACCTTCCTCTCTGTCTCTCTCTCTCACTGTCCACTCTGCCTGTCACAAAAAAAATGTTAATTCCAAATGGAATGCCTCTCAATTCTTCCAGAATATGCTTCCATATAACATGTACTAGCCTGACTGTGCTGTACTATTTATTTGGCTTTCTGGTAGCAGCTGTTATGAGGTCGTGTGGAACAATACTATATTTTTATTATTTAGTGTAGAACTATTCATATATAATGAATTAAATTCTTAATAGTCATTGAATGTAGTGAATAAAAGAAATATGTCTGAGACTTTCGTTGTGGTATAGCAGGTTAAGCTGCAGCCTGCAATGGTGGCACCACATATGTGTGCTGTTTTGAATCCCAGCTGCTCCAATTCTGATACAGCTCATTGCTAATGGCCTGGGCAAAGCAGTGGAAGATGGCTTAAGTATTTGGGCCCCTGTCACTCACATGGGAAACCCGAATGAAGCTCCTGGCTCCTGGCACAGCAGTAGCTGCTGCAGTGTGGGGAGTGTCCCAGCAGATGGAAGAGCTCTCTGTCTCACCCTCTCTCTGTAACTCTGACTTTTAAATAAATTAATAAATCTTTTTTTTTTAAAAAAAAAAAGGAGATATGTTTGATAAATTTGGTTGAGGATGAAATTTGGTGACACAGGTCTCGCTATGATTAGAGTAAAAGACTCAACATCCTTCTTCCTACTAAGAATCAGATAAACTTGTTTCAATTTCCATAATTCCATGCACAGTGAAGCCAAACATATGAACACTATTTATTTTCAACAAATGATCTATTTTTCATGGCTCCTTACAGCTAGATTCGACCATGTGATTAATAGTGACTGCTAAGATACAAGTATTTCGTTGTCAGAATCCAATAATTATTTTTCTTTTCTTCTGTAAAAGATAAGACTGATATAAGAAGGGAGTTTGCTGCTGCTAGCTCTTTACCTCTTACTGTTAACCTAAAAACTGTTATTGATTCCTGTAGATTCTAGATTCAAATTTTTTTGAAGGATGGTATTATTTATATTTCGGGAGGACTGAGCACTGTGTTTTCTATTCTTTGCAAAGACATCCAATAAAGAAACTTGAATTTATACAGAATCTTTATGTTTACTTCCACATTTTGTTATGCTTTAGATTTGTTTATGTGGTTGGATTTAGGAGAGAGGTAGAGTTGATTCACTGTCATAGCTGACCATGGTGAGCTAAATGAAATATCCAGAATGTAAAATAGGTAAGGAGATGCTAGGTCAAATAGCCTTATTTACAAGAGAATGTTAGATATAATGCACAGCTAATGTAAACATTTATCTTTTTAATAATATAGAGATAAAAACAACACACATAGTCTTATTTAAAGAATCCCTTTGAAAAAGAATTGATTGCAGTTTCCTTTACTTAATGATAGTAATGAGAGATATATTATAAGCATTAATATTAAACAAAAATATTCTGTAGTCTAGGCTTTTTTAACTTTGTTTTTTTTTTTCCGTAGAAGCCAGGCAGAACTGGATAACACATGCAAAGACACACATAGGTATATGAAGTCTATTTTAGAAAGAATAAAATTCTATATCAAACAAAAATGTCTTTGGAAATAAAAAAAACCTACTTCATGTTTCATTGTAGGATGCACATTACTGAGAAGTCAAAAGAGGTATTATATAATAAAGGCATAATGGTTTTCATCATATTTCAATATTGAAGGAAAACACTACCTACTAAGAAAATGAGTCTGTCAACATAAAGTGTAGAAGTCTTCTCACAATAAGAAATAACCTTTTTTTCTCATATTAATTTTATTTTTATTTAAGAGTGTATTCTCCATAATCATACGGGTTAATGATTTGGCAGATTCTTTTTCTTTTCTTTGTTATAATGGTATTATGTACTTCTCCTGTCTGGTGATAATGATGGTGGTGCCCATGCTTCTAGCTAACCCTTACCAAGAATATAATTTATATTTTAGCCACTGTTCTGAATCCTACCAAGTCTTAACACTTTGCCTTTCAAAGAACTCTATAAAATAGATACTATAGTAAAAAGATGGGTAAAGGAGGACACTGACAATTTAACTACTACTAACTTGTTTAATGTCACATGGCAATAACATCAAAAGTCCAGGATTCCTATTTGTACCTTTAGAGAATTTATTCTTACCTCCCACACAATCTTGCCTCTTATACATAGGTTTGCTTAGACAAGTATTAGTGACAATAACTTGAAAACGGTCTTGGGAAACCGCATGTTTATAAACAATTTGTATGATTTGAATTTCAAAATGCAGTCAGTCCAAGATTAATATCCATTTTATTTCAACTACACAGATGCTATATTTAATTCCAAATCTGGAGCCGAAGTGATCTCATCTTTTCTATGAACAATACTAAATATCAATTGTAGGACTCTTGTAAATATTATTAATAATGTATATATTGTGCCTCTAAAATTATATTTATTATTTACTATATATTTTTTAAATTTCCTAAAATGACCTATTACTTACATAATTATAAAAAGTACACAAGTTTTATTAAACTAAACAATGTTTTATATGTAGAGGAAGCACAATGATATGTTTACTATTTAAAATAAAAATAAATATACTGAACTTTGCATTTTCTGAATAATTTTATATTGTGGCACATTCATCTAAATGACAAACTAAAACTCTATATTATTACTAGCACAGATTATCACTAACTGGAAATACAAAATGTATATTGGATATGCCTTTTCCCACCCCATACAGCTATATCTTATAGACAACACTGTATTTAATACAGAAGAAGAATTAACACTAAGTGAGTATCAGCCTGCTCATCTTTATCCAGGCTTCTTTCACGTTATTGTGATGATTTTATGTATTTACTTCCTATTTACTTTTTTCCAATTATGCTGAAAAGTATAACCTCTTGACATTTGCAGCAAGTTAAATAGCAAATGAGGTTGGTGATTAGAAACACCAATTCCAACTTGTACAGCCAGAAACGTTTTATGATATTATGTATACAAACTGAAGAACGTAACTGCAAACAAATAATACATATTGTCATTTTTGTCTTTAAGTTTTACACATGATTTTAGCCAAAAGGCCAAGAAGTGATTGCCATTAACTTCTTAAAAATAAATTAAGTTAAACATTTTTGTATATATTGAGCTTGTGCAAGGGTGGCAAAAATGCCATGTATTCCATAAAACCAATAATATATATTTAATTATGTGTATTCATAGATAGATTCAAACACATTTAGTTATGTTTACTCAAACATGCTTTTAAATACACTGATAAATATTTTAGCTCTTCATGAAGAAAAGACATATTTAACATAGGTATGTATCAGCTGAAATGCTTTGAGTTGCCCACAATCAAAATTCCAAACTCAGTTTATTGATTTTTTTAAAATATTTAGTTTATGTGATAATTACAATTTATTTAAATATGAAGAAAATAAAATTAATATTTTTAAGCTCTTATTATCTTTGCACACAGACATACCTTTTTTGTGAACTGGTTTTATTCCATTTCAACAAATGTTTTTCCTACACTTAAAAGTCTGTAGGAAATCTTTAAGCATGTCTTTCACAGCTATGATTTCTTTCTTCACTGAACATTGATTAATTTAAAAGATATAGAGAAAGCATTATTCTGTAAAAACAAAATGAAGGAATTTCAATGCAAATGTCAAGTTGTCTGTGTCTAAGATATAAGAATCTTGTAGCTTTGAATTTATTTTTCTTTTCACAAATTCATTAATTAAAGATAACATTTAATCTGCTACTAAAGTCTCATTTGACTTTTTGAACAGTTCTATCAGCAGCACCTACAAACCATATTTAAAGTTGAATAGAAAGATAATACGGTTGATGGTGAGATCTTGCAGACCCAACTACAAACCAGGAAGTGATCTTATGAATACGACAGTAACAACTGGATAGATATCATAATTAGATAAAAGTAGAATAATCTAGGAAATGCTATGAATGGACGTCAATGGGCTTGTCGGGAAACACATTTTCCTCTTGTTTTCGGAAAATTTTGCAACATACAGGTACAATAAAATTTTTAATCCATCTGTATTTTCTTTCAGATGGCATTAAAGAACCAGATGTTTCCAATACCCAGAAGTCTGTTTGAAGCATATAAAACCTATAATATTTCATAAACATCCCACTTTGAGAAGTTTTAAATATATGCACTCACACAGTGTTGTACTCCCAACAGAGAGATGCCATTTTCTTTATATATACCTATATTTCCTGCCACATGTTTTTCTAACAACAACATTCAAAACAGCTTTATACAGTAGGATGCAAAGGATAAATTTGTATTTCAATTCTAAATGAAAATCTCTAGCTCAAAATGTTTTTGCAGAAATGCATTAGCTTATTTATATTACTCATATTAAAATTACTCATTTATATCAATCTCTGTTCTCTATTTCAGAGCAGCACACTTGGTTTTCCACAGAACCATCTCCTATGAAACAATTTTTTGTGAGAGTGAGTACTGTAAACTTGTCAATGCCTTAATCTTTTTTACCTTTTTGATCCTCTTTCTTGCTGTCTGCTTTTCTCCTTTCTCTCTCACTCTCTTGCTCTCTCACTCTCTCACTCTCTCATTCTCCTGCTCTCTCTGTCACTTTCATTCTCTCTCTTCTCTCTTGCTCTCTGTCAGACTGTTATTCCAGTGCTAATGTCTGGTGGTAGTATGTAGGAAGATTTTCAGGTAATCAGACCAAAGTTTGGAGTACTCAATTATATGTTGTGACAAAAGTGCAATTCAAAGATGATCATAGTTTAACCGAAATCTTAGTAATGTGAAAAACATTCAAAAAATATTTGGGAGGAAAAAGCAATAGCTATTTGTGATAGAACGAAAAAACATTGAGGCATAATACTCATTGATGTTAATGACCTCAAAACCTTCCAACACATTTACTCTCTTTCTTTGAACAAACCTTTTTATGCTCTGCATGAAGTCTTTGTGAATTATGAGGTTCCTAGGATGGATAACAATATCAGAGTTCAAAGTAGATTGATAAATGTCCTTTGATTCTGTCTTCAGCAATAATGAATATACAGATGGTCTCTATACATGGACATAGGGAAGGAAAAGGACATTATGTGTTAGGGATGATCAGGTTATTTTCATAGTACCTATACATTCTGTGAGATAATGAAGTAATATTTTCAGAATTAGGGAAGAGAAGTTCAGAGCGCTGAATTGAGAGATGACCTCTGGAGCCCAGGTAACAATGTCCTATAACCTCAGTTTTGGACCTAATAAAGTAGAAAGACCCACTGGAGTGTTTTTTTTTGTATTATATTATTATTTATAGAGCTTCTCTTATGAAAACAATTAGTTATCTTTATTCTTTGTTTTCTTCCATGACAATTGACCTTTCCTTCTGCCCACTCATGGCCAATATGCAGGCTGCCTGATCCCTTCACACATCTCTGTCTTTAATAACCAATCAGTAACTTAGTCTTTGCAAGCACTATGACTTTATTCTTTAAAAAAATTCTAATAAATGTAGACTGTCATCATAGACACATTAATTGTAATGCTGTCACCTTTAATTACCCTTTCAAAAATTAACATAATTAAAGTTATCTGAAACTTAGAAATAGGTAGAAGGCATTAGTGGGTATGTTGTCAGTGCAATTGTGGACTTTCTCACATAAAGGCTATTTTACAAGTTTAGGAGGCATATAACTTAGAGATTTTAGGCTAGGATAGTTAAAAATGAGCTTATATAGAATATACACCCCCATAGATTAATGTCTTCTTACATTGTTATACACTAAACCAGTGCTAAAGTTTAACGAGAAATCTGATCCTTCTGTAAATACTCAAACTTTTCCTATGCTTTTGGAATCAATTTAAGCTCTTTCTATCTGCTTCATTAATTTCATAGTTGAAATATATTTCTAATTTATGTTCATGTGGTATTTGAATGAGAATCATAATTGTGCCTTTTGAGAATTATATTAGTGTGTAGGTGGTTGGCTTAGCGATTATGCTGCCAATTGCACTGCCAGCACTCCATGTTGGAGTGCTTGAGTTAAGTCTTGCCTCTACTCCCAATTCTAGATCCTTGCTATTGTGCATATTGGGAGGCAACTGGTGGTGGTTCAATTAATTTCCTGCCACCCACGTTGGAGACTGGACTCCTGGCTTCAGCTAAGCACAGTCCACTCCTGGCCATTGTGGAAATTTGAAATTCATAGATGAATAGATATATATTCTACTTTACAATCAGTAGAGAGTTAAACAAACAAATTATATTTGAATAATTACAAATTAATTTTTCTATATGCTACATTAAACTAAACTTACATGTTATTTCTAGTTTAAATTAAATGATAAAGGAATAAATATTACTGGAACACTAAATTAAATAACAGAAAAATAAGTTCTGGAGCAGGTGGTGTGGCATAGCTGGTTAAGCTGCTGCCTTCAGTGCCAGCATTCCATATGGGAACTGGTTCAAGTACCAGCTGCTCCGTTTCTGATCCACTTCACTGCTAATATACCTGGGAAAGCAGCAAAAGATGATCCAAGTCCTTGAGGAACTGCACTCACGTGAGACACCTGAATGAATCTTCTGGCTCCGGGCTTACTCCTGGTCCAGTCCTAGACATTGTGGCCATTTGAGGAAGTACACAGCAGAAGGGAGAATTCTCTCTCTTTGCCTCTGCCTCCCACTTTTTTAAAATCTGCCTTTCAAACAAACAAATAAATCTTTAAAAAATAAAAAGAAAAGGAAAAATAAATTGTTTGTAAAATACTGAACAGATGGTTATGTTATTCCAAAGTACAATGGTTAGTAACTAACATATATTAATGAGGTACAATGGCCTCAGATAATGAGATCTGGAGGTAAATTTTCTATCTATAACGTTCACACATTGAGAATCATCTCTGAAGGACTGAATAGATCATTCACCAAGTGAAATGATCTGTTCTATTAAAATGATTTTTCTAGTGTTATCAGTATTTTTTTTTTTGACAGCCAGAGTTAGACAGTGAGAGAGAGAGACAGAGAGAAAGGTCTTCCTTCCTTTGGTTCACCCCCCAAATGGCTGCTACGGCCGGCGTGCTGCACAGATCCAAAGCCAGAAGCCTGGTCTCCCATGCGAGTGCAGGGCCTAAGGACCTGGGTCATTCTCCACTGCACTCCCGGGCCACAGCAGAGAGCTGGACTGGAAGAGGAGCAACTGGGACAGAACCTGGCACCCCAACTGGGACTAGAATCTGGGGTAAGGGCTCCGCAGGTGGAGGATTAGCCCAGTGAGCCAAGGGGCCGGCCATGTTATCAGTGTTGTGAAACTCACAATTTATAAAATGGGATGAATGCCACATAACTTCACATTGTAGT
The DNA here is from genome assembly GCF_964237555.1 of Oryctolagus cuniculus. NCBI lineage: Eukaryota > Metazoa > Chordata > Mammalia > Lagomorpha > Leporidae > Oryctolagus > Oryctolagus cuniculus. The sequence continues at coordinate 28,024,638 of NC_091433.1, forward strand.
ATAGGTTGAAACAAACTAATGATTGATTAAGTCAGGGCAAACTTAATTATTAACATATACAGAAATCATGAATTCATAGGTAGTCCATTACGTTGGAAATTAAGAATAGACCTTTATAAAAGAGAAAGAACATATGCCCAACAATCATATCCTTTCCAGTGATCAGGAAAATGCTATTTAAAAACAACCTGAAATTAAATTTTATACCTATTTAACTAGTAAAAGAAAATACAGCAGTAAAATAAAAATGCAAATTGAAAAACATGCATTGGAAAACATTTGAACAGAAGACATGCGGAAGTAAAACTGATACAATCACCTAAGAAAACTGTCCTTATCTGCTGAAGCTGATTATTCATTTGCCTTAAAACTGATAAAGTCATCTCCTGGGCACACTATATGGGAAAAGCTCATGGACATATTCAACAACAGACATATAAAAGGCTATTGAAAGCAGCACTAGCAGCCAGCGCTGGTGGCATAGTGGGTAAAGCTGCTGCTTGCAGTGCAGGCATCCCATATGGGTGCCGGTTAAAGTTTCAGCTACCCCACTTCCGATCCAGCTTTCTGCAGATGGCCAGGGAAAGCAGTATAAGATGGCCCAACTCCTTGGACCCCTACACCTGCGTAGGAGACCCAGAAGAAGCTCCTGGCTCCTGACTTCAGATCAGCTCAGCTCTGGATGTTGTGGCCATTTGGGGAGTGAACCAGCAGATGGAAGACCTCTCTCTCTCTCTCTCTCTCTCTGTCTCACTGTTTCTCCTTCTCTCTGTGTGTAACTTTTTCAAATAAATAAATAATTCTTAAAAAAAGAAGAAAGCAGCAATATATATATATGCATATATAGAGAGAGATATAGATATAGATACAGATAAATATAGTCAGATACAGATATATAGATAAAGATAGATATGAATATAGATATAGATAGACATAAATAGATAAATATTCTAGAGATGTTAAAAGAATCACTTTTGCTTTTGAAGTTCCATGAATTTTTTGGATCATTTACATGACTTAAAATGACCTCTCACCCCACCTGTAGTCTTTATCTAATATTGGAAGAGTTATGCAGTTCTCATTATGAGCAAAGTCTCTGCATATGTCATATGGAAAGGAGATGGAAATGAAACACGATCTGAGTTTACAAGAAGGCAGGAAAGCAGCAGAACAAGGAAGCATGTGTCAAAAGCTCTATTTACACAAAGAACAAACTATGGTGAGAAGAATGATACAAATATAAATTTACTTCACTAAGTTTTATACCTCTTTTCACTGGGACATTTTTCTGATTTAATAGTATAATATACTCTGTATAAAACAGTTGGAAGCCATCAAGATCTTACACATTCATGGAAGCAGAACTTGTCTTTTGGTTTGTACGACGAACGTCATTCTCTGCGTAATTTTGCCTTTCTTCTTAGGTTTGGAGCATAATTCTACAGGAAAATATGAATTATATTAACAAAGAGTTAGCACACTATCAGATTAATATACAATCTGCAGAAGATACCAGAATAAATTTGAAACAAGCGAATAGTCTGTTAAAAAGCTGGTATCTCTTGTTAATTAGAAGTACATTAAGAGTCCCCTGAGTTTTGTTGTCATAACATATTTTCCAGAAGAGAAATTTGGAGACAATTTCCTCCAACATATTTAGGGGGGAAAAATCCAATTCTAATTTTTCACCTTGCTTCTTTTAAGGAAGAAGGTCATGATAATGGGAATTCAAATAATTAAAAAAATTATCATTGAGCTTCATTGCAACCGTTCTGCGGTCAGGTTGGGTAGAAAGCTGTGGTTGCTTTCATCAGAGCCAAGCAATGCCAGAGTCAGCCTGAGTTCCATCTGGATGAGCAGCCAGCTTATAATGATCTTGGAAAAGCTCACAGCTTTCTCAAAAAAGCCTCAGGTACTTTTCTTTGCAAAACCCAGGGCTTTTGTAAGATTTGTTTTCTCAGGTTGGTTTGTCTCAAACCTCATTTTTCTGGAGCCTGTTACAAGACGTATGGTGTGTCAAAGAATCAGAATTAAGTTTGCTTTTGTCAGGCATTTTAGAAAACATGATACAAACTAATAGATATATTTCTGAGTGATGGTATATGCTGTCATAAAAATATGAGAGTTTTCAGAGTTTTTTACATGCATAGCAATTATATTCTGATTTTTTAAATTGATATTCTTTTTTATTAATTTTATTTATTTGAAAGACAGAGTTACAGAGATAGGTAGAGACAGAGAGAGAGAGAGGTCTTCGTCCACTGGTTCACTTCCCAGATGGCCACAATGGCCGGAGCTGCGCTGATCTGAAGCCAGGAGCCAGGAGCCAGGAGCCTCTTCTGGGTCTCTCACATGGGTGCAGGGGCCCAAGGACTCGGGCCATCTTCTACTGCTTCCCCAGGCCATACATAGAGCTGTATTGGAAGAAGACTGCCGAGACTAGAACCGGCGTCCATATGGGATGCGGATGCTTCAGGCCAGGGCTTTAACTCACTGCGCCATAGAGCTGGCCCTAAATTGATACTCTTGAAAAACAGATGCAAAACAGTTTTCTGATTACATTTCATCATATAAACAGAAATTACATATTATATATTTTTGGAAATTTATAATAGGAAATTAATTGGCTTTAATTTGACTTGCACTAGAATGTAATAAGCATATAACATGTTTGGAGGTCAAATTAATAATTTTCCGAGTAATACAAAGTGAATTGAAAAATAAAAAAATAATGTGTTTTCTTAGTAATAGTGGGGCAGAAGTTACATACATTATTATCATCCTCAAACAGTATCACCTACTGGAATATTGCAAATTAAGGCATTTGAGAAACAGAGATCACTTACTAAAGTCATGTAATTTATGGGTATAAACAACTCAATGTTTTCAAGCACCTCCTCTTCAATAACACACATAAAAATACATACATACAAACACACACACATACACACACATACACACTTGGTAATTCCTTGAGGTTCTGGTCTCTCTTTATACATCTTTATACATTTCACAGCTAGCTTACAATTAGCTACAACACTTTTGAGCACAAATAAAATATCAGAATCCCTGCATTTGAATTTTGATTCTACCATTTATTAGCTATGATTATTTGATTAACATTTTTATTTTTTCAGTTAGTTATAGTTTTTATTCTTTAATTAAATTTTCAGATTCTTTAACTAGCTTTTAATTCTCTGAATAGGATAAGATTCCTTAATATCACTGGACTTCATATGTATTTTCATTTTTTATTATATTTTATTTATTTGATAAATAGAGTTAGAAAATGAGAGAGAGAGACAGAGAAAGGTCTTCCTTCTGTTGGTTCACCCCCCCCCCCCAAATGGCCGCTACAACCAGAGCTATGCTGATTGAAAGCCAGGATCCAGGTGCTTCCTCCTGGTCTCCCATGCAAGTAGAGGGGTCCAAGCACTTGGGCCATCCTCCACTGCCATCCTGGGCCACAGCAGAGAGCTGGACTAGAAGAGGAGCAACCGGGACTAGAACCTGGCACCCATATGGGATGCCAGCGCTGCAGGCGGAGGATTAACCAAGTGAGTCACAGCACCGGCCCCATATGTATTTTCTACAAGATAGGATATAAAACTGATAAAATGTATTTCACATATATGTCTGATTCATGTAATATTACGAGTTTGTAATAAAGTGCTTTTATACTCTAACACACTATGTATATTTCTATCTGTATAATACTCATTATCTATAAATTTCCTAGTAGCCTGTTAAACACCCAGGTAAACAGAAAAAAATAAGGAATGTAAATATAAAAATTCAGCAAAAATTCTTCATTTTATGAACTTTGAAAATGAATGATGCTATCTTCAAAATGTTAAAAAAAAGTGTTAATATTTTAACATAAAATATTTTATGATATTCTTTTGTCAAATATAAAATATACATCAGAGACTAGAGTTGTGGCAGAGTGGGTTAAGCTGCTTGTATTAGATTGATCTTCTGTATATAGAGAATTAAAAATGAAACTTAATGAAGAATGGGATGGGAGAGGGAGTAGGAGATGGGATGGTTTGCGGGTGGGAGGATGGTTATGGGGGGAAAAACACTATAATCCAAGAGTTATACTTTCAAAATTTATATTTATTAAAAAGAAAAGTTAAAGAAATGTCAGTGTATTACATCAGAGTGCAGGTTTCCAGCTTCCTCTAATGTGTCTGGGAAGGGAGTGGAGGATGGCCTAGACACCTGGGCCCCTGACACCACAAGGGGGATCAGGATGAAATTTCGTGCTCCTGGTTTCCCAGACCTGGCTTTTGTGGCCATCTGGGCAGTGAATCTGCAGATGGAAGATATCTCTCTGTGTATCTTCCTCTTATTCTGCCTTTAAATTCATAAATGAATAAACCCTTTAAAAAAAACCTGTTAATCTTTTTCTAAATTCTGCTAGTATATACTCATTGCTATAAATCATCCTACAGTGTGGTTAAAACTTTTATATTTATCAATGTTTAATGCAGAATATTTGATATCTCAGCCCAGTTTCTATCGCTGTAACAGAATTTCTGAGATAAAGATAATTTATGAAGAAAAGAAATTTATTTATCTTCAATTCTAGAGACTGGAAAGCCCAAGAGCATGGCACTGCCATCGGCTGGGCTTGTGGTGAGGACCACACGCGGCGTCAGTGCATGGTGGCATGGCAGAAGAGCAAGCAGGTGCCAGCAGCAAAGGAGCATGTGTGCAAAAGACTGAGGGGGAGGTGCTAGGCTCTCTGTATTACAAACTGCTCTCCAAGCAACTAATCCAGTTTTTCTCCTAAGAGCAGGAAGACTGGTAAATAATGCATTAATCCACTCATGAGCCTAACCCCAGTAGCCTAAGTAGCCCATAATGGCTGCACCTCCCATCAACCCTATTAGGAATCACATTTCAGTATGAGTGTTGGTGGGGTGAAACCTAGCCAAATAGTAGCAGGTGGCACATTTGATCTAACACTGTCTTTCTAATCCCACTTGGCCTGGGTTCATATTCAATAAATCTGTATTCTCTAAACACATTTAGCAAAGGGTGAAAGTAAAAAACTCAGATTATTGTTGGAAAAAAGTTAGCAGTTCTAAGATGAAAATACTTTAACAATATTCCACAAAACGGGATATTTGTAGGCTGAATATAATAAAGGCTAAAATCTGGAATAACACACTTCACTTACACTCTGGAAACATACACAGTGCAGAAAATGTATTTGTTGTAATCATGTGCTATTCCATGGAGAGAATCAGTGTGTTTTCTTTTCTCATGATTGTTGGTATTGGGAAAGAAGGAATTATGATGAAAGGAAATGTTGACTAAGTACTATAATGAACTTTTGTTAGAAAAGAGAGAGGTGCTGAATATAGAAATATACTTTACTACAGTGCAGTGCAAGGTCAAGTCCATCTCTTCTCAAACTGTGATAAAGAAATCACTGAGCATCTTGCTAAAATGAGTATTCTGATTGCGGGGTCTCTTATTTATATCAAGCTTCCAGGTGACCAAACTTAGATTATAAAATTATTTAAGTATATTTTTAGCAAATATATTTTTTCTTAAAAGGAACAATTTTCATATTTTTGAGATAACTTTTTAAAAATTTGTTTGACAGGTAGAGTTTTAGACAGTGAGAGAGAGAGACAGAGAGAAAGGTCTTCCTTCCGTTGGTTCACCCCCAAAATGGCTGTCACGGCCGTCGCTGCACCAATCCGAAGCCAGGAGCCAGGTGCTTCCTCCTGGTCTCCCATGTGGGTGCAGGGGCCCAAACACTTGGGCCGTCCTCCACTGCCCTCCTGGGCCACAGCAGAGAGCTGGAGTGGAAGAGGGGCAACTGGGAGTAGAACCTAGTGGCCATGTGGAATGCCGGTGCTGCAGGCGGAGGATTAACCAACTGAGCCACGGCGCCAGAGATAACATATTTTAAATTTTAGTTATCGTCAAAGTCTTAATGCTCCACTCCATAGAGTTCAACAAGTAAAATAAAAAGAACCTACTTCAGTGGGAATTTAGGCAAGAACTATAAACAATAATCAAATGTGAAGATGACCTATATTAAATCTGTTCTCTGTGTGTTAATATCATATTAACATGAAAATAGTAAAAAAGTGTCTACAAGAATCAATTTTTATTTGAATTTTTTAAATGAAGAATAAGCCTCTTGTAAGCCAGAACTGTTTTATACCTCTTTGCATCCTCAGTCATACTTAGGTGTTTAACACTTTTCCTTGGGCTGGCACCGTGGCTCAATAGGCTAATCCTCCATCTGTGGTGCCAGCACACCGGGTTCTAATCCTGCTTGGGATGCCAGATTCTGTCCCGGTTGCCCCTCTTCCAGGCCAGCTCTCTGCTGTGCCTTGGAGAGGCAGTGGAGGATGGCCCAAGTGTTTGGGCCCTGTACCCACATGGGAGACCAGGAGAAGCACCTGTCTCCTGGCTTCGGATCAGTGCAATGCGCCGGCTGCGGCTGGCCACAGCGGCCATTGGGGGATGAACCAACGGCAAAGTAAGACCTTTCTCTCTGTCTCTCTCTCTCACTGTCCACTCTGCCTGTAAAAAAAAAAAAAAAAAAAAAAAAAAAAAAAAAAAAAAAAAAAAAAAAAAAACACGTAACACTTATCCTTAACAACAATGATGATAACTTCTGTACCTGAATCACTGTGCTCTCTAAGCTCAAGAATCCCATATTAATTGCTAGATCTTAATTTTCACAAACATTTCAACAATTATTACTTTTTTTTTTTAATTTGAAAGTTGGTGTCTAAATCCTGCTTAGATATCTAAGTTTGAGTTGTGTGACTTTGGGAAGGTGCCTCAACCTCTCCATATATATAAGTGTTTTTTATGCTAAAATAAAAATAGAATCTATACATGACAATGGATATTTTTGAAAAGTACATGAATCCATATATTTATTTCATGCCAAAAAGTAAGTGCTGACATTGGAGATTTCAATGAATGCCAGTTATTTTGACTTCTGTTATCTTACATGTGATTTATTCTATGTATATAACATATATAAATATATTTCTATTAAATAATCATTTGTGTTAAATTTTAAACAAGTTAATTTCCTCTATTTAAAATCTGAGAATCAGAATCTATACTAAGTTCTATAACCAATCAAGATCTAATGTTTCAACTTTGTACTCTTTTTTAAGAATATGTAAAACTCACAGAAATACAATGAAATATAAAACATAAGCTATAATTCAGTACTTGATATTCTATTCATGAGCAGCAGTATTGACATTTCATTACTCATAATTTATATCAGTTGATCATTTCCATGAGTTACACCTTTTACTTAGTTGAACACCATGCACCACTATAGCCAATAAAATATAGCTTACTCATGATTAACTTTACATACAGTACAGGACTCACATTCTCACAATCATAATTCTTTACACAATTATAACTATTACTTTGTATATAAAATGTTACCATTATATTGCTCCCATAAAGAAAATACCAGTTTAAAGTCCTTCAGAATTAAAAAAAAAAAAAAAAAACACAGGAAGTAATTTCCTTCCATATGTTCTTCCTTCTTTACTTTTACAATGTGAATTTAAAGGAACAATGAGGCACATCAGCTGGAGAATTCATTGAAAATATAGGATTTGAAAAGTTTATGACTTCAACTTTGAAATTTACCACAGCCTGTAAATATAAGGCATTTATTCTGCTGAAAAATACCTGGTCTTTGTTTCAACAAAAAAACTTATTTAGCACCTGTTATATCCAAAAGTTGAATACGAAGCAAACTAGAGTAGTGAAGAGAACAAAACTGCTAACTAACGACATCCTGAGAGTGAGCATTCATTCTTCAATCCAGACTGAAAGGGGCAAGTGTTATAGGAAGTCTGTTAAATGAACAGAGCCTAAAAAGATCCCCTTCCATGCATATTGTTCAGTGTAAGCTAGAGAGATAGCATGGGAGCTTTTTTGTTAGTTTGTTTTAAAGTTAAAGCCCAGGAGTAAATGGCTTGTGTAGAGGGATTTTTTTTTGAGATTTCATTATTTATTTGATAGTTGAGTTACCAACAGAGAGAGGGAGAGACTGACAGAAAGGTCTTCCATCCACTAGTCCACTCCTCAAGCAACTGCAGTGGCTGTCCCTGAGCCTATAAGATGCCACATCTCCCACTCCCTCTCCCATCCCATTCTTCATCAGAGATCTTTCATTTAGGTCATTTTTTTTTTTTTTTTTTTGCCAGAGTGTCTTGGTTTTCCATGCCTGAGAAACATTCATGGGATTTTTAGCCAGATCTGAATGCCTTAAGGGCTGATTCTGAGGCCAGAGTGCTGCTTAGGACATCTGCCATTCACAAGCTGTGTTTCCTTGGCCTCTGTCTAAAACTGCCTTGCAAACAAATTCCACCTTATCTGATCCTTCTCATTGAAGAGGTTGATAAAGGAAACTTCAGAATTGAACTTGTCCTGTTTAACCTCTGCCACCCTCAGACTGCCCCCAATGTGGAAAACAATACATTGTTTTGGTAGCTTTCTCTGTAGAAGACCTGGCATGATTCCACAGCATGAGTGACGGAGTGGTGACTGAAGTTAAGATGCTGTGAACAGGTTGGCCTTCAATACAAACACTGTTAACATTAGATGACTTGTGGGAAATAGGAAATGGAGGCCTAATTCTGTTTTTTTCCAGACATTGGTTAAACATTGGTTGGAGGTGCCAGTCTGTAATGAATTCAGCTTTGGATCTCTAAAATACTGAGTGTATAGGATTGGATAAGCATGGTTGGTCTCTCAACTAGTAAGGATTGTGATAGGCATATGAGGACATCTAATCTTCGCTTACTGACATTGCTTTTTTTTCCCCCATTGGATTATAAAGACCACTATTAGGGAAAAATCAAACGGCACTTACTTATAAGGTCAAACTCCGTCACTTCTTCAACACAAAAATGTGTTCCACAGTAGCAGTAGTGTTTTGAGATATACCAGCTGCAGGTCAGTATTTGTTACCTGATTTGGTGTTTGAGGAACCTTCATATATTTAAGGGTATTCTGTCTTTTATTTGTCTCTTCTTTTAAGGAGAATGAAACTTTAAAGCATATCAAGCTTCCTTTTTAAATTCTGTTCACTCACATTGAATATAGGAATGTCTCTTTTTTTTTCTTGCACATCTAGTGAATTTGAGCCATCGTAGTATATCCATTACAGTGGAAACAACTTTTTCAAAAGGCCAAATATGTTTTAAACATTCACAATTAATGAGGTGGAAAATTAGATATATTACATTCATTTAATTTAACTTAGTGGTTGAACATGCAGGCTGTGAAGTCAGGTAACTTGGATTCAATCAGGAAGACTTAGCCAACTTTCATATTCTCTATTAAAATGTTAATATAATTAATGCCAAAATATTTTCTCATTTACTTACATGTGAATGATATTAACTCTTACTACTTTTATATAAACAGAATTAAGGATTTTGAAATAATTATATTTTCACAATTAGTGTCATGGTATTTTGCTATATTTTATTCATATAACAAAATGATGAAAAACATGGACAAGGCAATTATCCCAGTGACACATTTTAGTTTTTTTTTTTTTAAAGTGTAACTTTTAAACTCAGGTGTATAATAAATCAATGCATACAACCATGTAATCACATTAATTATTGTTGCATTTTGTTCTTGGAACAAATGTACATTTAAATTTCAGATAAAAACACACAAAGAAAGTTTCATTTCAAGTTATAGCTAGAATATTTGGCAAAATTTAATCTGGAAAATCTGACATTACAATTCATATGGAATCACAAGAAACAACAAGTAGATAAAGCAATCCTACATAATAAAAATAAAACTGGTGGTATCACAATACCTGATTTCATGATATATTATTGGGCAGTTATAAACTAAACAGCCTGGTACTGGTACAAAATTAGACATGTAGACCAATTGAACAGAATAAAAATTGAGGAAAACACATCTACACCTAACTAATCTTTGACAAATGAACTGAAATAACACCTTAGAATAGGACAGTTTTTTCAAATGCTGCTGAAAAATTCAAGTCCCTGGAATAGGACAGTCTCTTCAAATGCTATTGGAAAAATTGGGTCTCTGCTTACAAAAGTATGAAACAAGACCCCTACCTTACAACCCATACAAAAATGAACTGAGAACAGATCAGGGACCTAAATGTTTTAAGGACTTAAATGATCAAATTACTCAAAGAAAACAAAGGGGGAACACTGAAAGATATTGGCATAGGTAATACTTCTTGGACAAGACCCCAGAAGCACAGGCAATAAAAGCACAAATAGACAAAGAGATTGCATCAATCTAAGAAACTTCTGCACTGCAATGGAAACACTCAACAGAGTGAAGAGGTCACTGAGAGAATGGGCGAAAATATTTGAAAACTATGCAACTAATAAAGGTTTAATAACAGAATATACAAGCTCAAGAAAATCAATAACAACAAAGCAAGCTATCCAGTTAAGAAATGGGCATAAAACTGGAACAGGAATTTTTCAAAGGATGAAATGCAAATTATAAGCACAAAAATGAAAAGATGTTTGAGATCATTAGCCATCAGGGAAATGCAAATAAAAACCACAGTGAGGTTTCACCTCATCCTATTTAGAATGGCTATCATTCAAAAGTAACAAATGTTGGTGATGATGTTTGTGAAGAAAGTACACTAGTATACCCTTGGTGGGAATGTAAACTCGTACAGCCATTATGAACAATAGTATTGGGATTCCTCAGAAATCTGAAAATAGATCTGCCATACAATCCATCCAATCCTTGGAATTTACCCAAAGGAAATGAAATCAACATTTGAAAGTTTTATGTATCCCTAAGTATATAGCAGCTCAAGTCACAGTAGCTGAGAAATGGAATAAAACCAGCCATTCTTCAACTGATGATGGGACAAAGAAATCTTTAGTATTTCTTTTTTATTCTTTCTTAAATTTTTATTCTGCTTATATTACTAATTTGTTCTTGTTTGTTTTTTCTTATTCCTGTTCAAACATATTATTCACAGATGTTATCTGTTTCCTTGGTTGGATAATTCCAACACTCCTGCTATATCTGAATCTGATTCTGATGCTGTCTCTGTCTCTTCAGACTGTCTCTTTTTTCTTTTCAGTTTAATTTTCAATTTAAAATTGATTTTACTTGAAAGGCAGAGATAAAGTGACACATGGAGAAAAACTGGCAAGAGAGAGAGACAGATCCTATCTGCTGGTCCACCTCACAGATTCCTGCAAAGGATCCATGCCAGGGACTGAAGCTGGGAGCCAGAAACTTAAACCAGATCTCCTACATTCCCACGTAGGTGGTAAGAATCCAAGCATTTGAGCCATTACCTTGTGCCTCTTAACCCCTGAAATCTATAATCAGTAACCAAAGCCATGGAAGAAAACTAGGCATCTTGATATGGAATGTAGACATCTTAACTGCTGTCTTAAAATTTGGGTCAATTGCCCACTCCTTGCTTTGTGATCTTTGTTGAGGGGTGCATGTGATGAAATGGGTGAATCCAACTGTGGTAAATAAAGCTGTATAGTAACTGAGGAGAAGGATGTGGGACGGGAGGTGTACATTGTCCTATAATTCAGACTCAGTCTTCTATGTTCCTGGACTGCAATTTTAAAGGTGCTTCTCAGCCCCTTTACTTCTCCACCATAAGTGGGAGAGGACGCTTACTAGGGTTTAGAGTGGTGTGTTTCCCTTCACCCATTTAGATTACACTCCAATAAAACCACAGTTGTTAGCATCTGATAAAATGTTTTCTCTTATGGCCGAGCTTTGCTAAGAACAGCATGTCTGGAGTATTAAAGACCCATTCCCTGTAACCTACCCCTACAAGGAACATGAGGGGCTTTTCACTTGAATTTTACTGTGTAGCCCTAGTAGAGATATTACAGGTAAAACTCATAACAGATGGCAGAACCGTGTGACTGTCTTGCTCCGTCTGAGCTGCCAGCCATTCATCAAATAGAGCTCAGGATTTCCCCTCCTAGGACTGATTTCCAGGGAAGTTTCTGCTCTGGAGTTTGTGCTCCGGGAAGCTGTGGTGCTCTCAATCTGCCTGTTTGTCACCAGTTTTGGGAGTAGAAGTTTGCCTCTGACTTCACTTCTCTGGTGGATCTAAGAGATGGATTTTCAGTTTATTCAGCTTTTTAGTTTTTGTTATAATGGAGTAGTGACTCCAGATCTTCTTATCTTCTTATCTTGAGATAAGATCTTCTTATCTTCTGGCTGGGTTGACTGTTTTCAAAGAAAAATTGCACTATATAGGTTAAACAAGAAGGTAAGACAAGATGATAAGTCTTTACTCAAGACCATTGCAGAAATAATTTAAACACACCTTTGCTGAGGTACAAGGTGAGGTAACTATTTTTTTAACGAGCCTTGATCAGGAAAAAAAAAGGATTTTATTTATTTGAGATGTAGAGTTACAGACAGTGAGAGGGAGAGACAGAGAGAAAGGCCTTCCATCCACTGGTTCATCCCCCAAACAGCTGCAATGTCCCGGAGCTGCACTGATCTGAAGCCAGGAGCGAGGAGCTTCTTTTTGGTGTCCCATGTGGGTTCAGGGGCCCAAGCACTTGGGCCATCTTCTACTGCTTTCCCAGGCCATAACAGAGAGCTGGATCAGAAGAGAAGCAGCTTGGATTCGAACTGGCACCCATATGAGTTGTTGGTGCCCCAGGAGGAAGGTTAACCTATTGCAACAAGCGCTGGTTCTTGGGATAGCTTTTAAATACAGGAAACAATGAGAGAGCTAAGAGAAAAGTACAGCAGGGCACTGAAGGGAAAGTGGTCCTTGTGTTTAGTCCACCTGTGTCTGCTAATGCAGCTGCATAATCTTAGGGCACATCTTCCCATAAAGACTGAGAGAGAGAGAGAGAGAGACTGCATCCTTACATGATTGCATTTCTATGGCAATTCCAAGTGCTGGAGGAAGACAATCCTAGGACATAGAAAACACACATTTATAGGGATAGGGAAAGAATTTACAATTATACATTTCCTAACATGTGTGATGTGTTAAAAGGAAGATCGGGAGCTTACAGGCAGGAAAAACTTATCTCAAGGTGGGTTTAAGGGAAATGTGAAAGCTGTTCTGTGCATTCCCAAATCTGTCCTCTGCAGTTATAGCAATACAATCAAATCAGACACGGAGCCAGTCCTTCACATTGGTTAAATATGGCATGTGGGAGAAGAGTACCCTTAGTTTGCAATCTAGCTTCATTTTCAATTCAATTATATATTATATAACTTCTCAATGTATTCTCATTCCCTTGACTATTAATAGGAAAGGAATGAAAGAATTCGCTCATTTTAGCAGTTTCCCTCATTTTTGTAGTCACTAAATCAACAGATCCTCTATTTAGCCATACCATTATCACTCATTTGTATTCAGGAAATATGAAGAAGTTATGTGCATGATTTGATCCTACAAGATTCTAGGTGACTGAAAAATTTTCCTCCAAGTCATTAATTTAATTAGATGGCAAAGGATTTCAGAGTAAAGTCATTGTGGAATATTAAAATACTTATTGATAGAATGCAGAATAGTAGACATCTGGAGGTGAAAGACACTCTTCATTTTGTTTTCTAAGTAAAGGTTAATATCACATGACTTATTGGTGATATCAGCATTGAACCTACTCAAATTATTATATTTCAGTTCCTTTGTATTTAATCTCACTGTTGTTCCTATTTGAAATGTTCCTGCCTCTTCACTAAGCTGTCATCTGTTGTCTAACTTTGCGACCAGCTCAATTACTTCCAAAAAAATAAAGCCTTCTCTGGCTACTACTGTTGGATATGATTTCTTCCTCTCATTATTTAATGTAATTTTGAAGCTACATCACTATTTAGTACATCATATTAATGCTCTTATGACTTGCTATTCCAGGCATAATTTACAGATTCATCAGGACAAGTAACTTAAGAATTTAGTAAAGTGAGAACTCAGTTTGGAGAAGGAAAATGATCCATCCTCTCTTTTAGGGAAATAAAAAGATGGTAAGAAAATGGCACCTGTTGAAGTGAAATGGACACTATGAGAAACAGTGACTTGATCAGCCCTTGTCCTGACTGTTGATGTACAATGTAATACTTTATCCATTTTAGTATTTTTTTGTTTTGTTCCAGTACTATTGGTTGAACTCTGTAATTAACACACAATTATCCTTAGATGTGTAAATTTTAACTGAAAAGTAATCCCTGTTAAATATAAGAGTGGGAATAAGAGAGGGAGGAGATGTACAATTTGGGACATGCTCAATTGGACTTGCCCCAAATGGTGGAGTTAGAAACGTGCCAGGGAATTCCAATACAATCCCATCAAGGTGGTATGTACCAATGCCATCTCACTAGTCCAAGTGATCAATTTCAGTTCACAACTGATCACACTGATAGGTCTAAGAGTCAAAGGGATCACACGAACAAGACTAGTGTCTGTGAATACTAACTGATAGAATCAAAAAGGGAGAGAACAATCCATCATAGGAAGTGGGATACACAGTAGACTCATTGAATGGTAGATGTCCTAAATAGCACTCTGTCCTCAGATCAGCCCTTAAAGCATTCAGATCTAGCTGAAGAGCCCATGAGAGTATTTTAGGCATGGAAAGTCAAGATACTCTGGGAAAAAAAAAGAAGACCTAATTGAAAGATCTCTGTGAGTGAGATCCCAGTGGAAAGAACGGGGCCATCAAAGAAGGAGGTACCTTCCTCTGAAGGGAGGAGGGAACTTCCACTTTGACTAAGACCCTGTCTGAATAAGGTCGAAGTCAGTGAACTCAAAAAGCTTCCATAGCCTTGGAAACTCATGACTAGAGCCTAGGGAGATTACTGACACCATAAACAAGAGTGTCAATTTGTTAAGTCAACAACATGAATCACTGTGTACTTACTCCTCATTTGGGATCTGTCCTTAATGTGTTGTCCAATGTGAAGTAATGCTATAACTAGTACTGAAACAGTATTTTACACTTTGTGTTTCTGTGTGGGAGCAAACTGATGAAATCTTTACAAAATATATATATTAAATCAATCTTCTGTATATAAAGATAAAAAATTGCAGGAACTTCTGGAATGAAGTTCCTTTTTTGCAGTTCCCCTTTGGGCTCAATTTTTTTTAGTTGTTGTCACTTTGTGTTACTGACACTGGTTTCAGAAACCTAGAGTGAAAAACAAAGAAAGAGGCTGCCTAAGCACAAGAGCTGGAAAAGCCAGCCATGGCAAAGAATGAGAGTTCAGAATGGGGAAGCCACAGTGAGGCAGCCCAGAGACAGGAGCCCATTGAAACCGCTGAAGAATCCTCCACAAGCTTCAACACATAGCCAAGATTCCAGCAAATGAACAATTGGAAATTGATATGATTGTTTCATTTGTGACCTCAATAACTTGTTTTTGGGGATTTATTTTTGGTTTTGATTTTACAACTTTCATTTTATTTGAGTTTATGAGACTTTAAAGTCATTACTAGCCATTTTAGCTGGGAAGTTGGTGGCCGGAGCTGTCATGTCACTACGTCCAGAGTACTACATATAGTTGGAAAAGAAACTTGTGGTTACAATTGAAATCAAGCAACACAGAGTCCTTCATATCAAGATTTATCAAACTGTTAAACTGTCTTCATAAAAGCCTGTGAATATTAAGAGAGTAACATTGCTAGTTCTTTATATAATCGTTTTAATCTTAGCATATGTCATTTAACAGTACAGCTACTCAAAAAAAATTAAAAATGCATTTACAATAATTGTATAGGTAAGAAAGTAATATATGTGGTAGTAACATGCAGAGTGTAGATTCTATATACTGAACATATATCATATACTAATAACACACATAATAATATTTTGGAGAGAAAAAGCTTATGAATTGTAAAGCAATCAATTTTATTGTTTCATAGATTGATAATTTATTGTTTCTTAGATGATAATTTGAGTGGCAACATTACATACTTTCCATTCTTGATGGAGATAGCCCTGGCATGTACTTAACAAATATTTTGTATTCTTCTCTCTTGTCTTTAGTGTTTTATGCATGTTGACACGTGGACTTTAAGTCTTTCATTTTCAGTGTTCATTATACATGTGAAAATAGACTGTCTCCATTTTTTGGCTTTTGTTGGTTCCTTATCAATTTATTTTTAAATTGCCATCATTTAATCTTTATTTCTATGATAAGAAGTTCTTAATCTTAATGTAGTTAAACATTGTCATAATATTTTCATATTTGTATATTTATGTCTTTTATACTAAGAACAAAATTTAATCACCTATATTGTTTTCAGAAAATTTTAGACATTTTCTTTCACCAGTAATCTTTTACAAAAATGGAACTAATTTGGGGCATAATATGTAATATATTCCAGCTGCTATTTCTGCAATACAAATAATTTCCTGATAATGTTTAAGAACCCCTCCTTTTCTCCTAATCTATCATGCTTGCTCTGTTATAATCTAAAAATACACTATAAATGGCTTTGTTTTTCACTTTATATTATGTAGTAATTTCCAACATTTAAATATTTGTGGTGCTATATTTCTTTCTTAATAATTATCTCACAAGTTCATTTTCTCTCACCTTGTTTATTACAGGAATATCTTTGCTGTGAGTTCATTTAGATTCCTTTAGGTAAATTTTAAAATCAGCTTGCAAATTTTTTATACACCAGCAAGAAAACAAGATGATTTCCACTTTTAAGAGAAAAGTAATGCCAATTCTACATAAACTCTTTCACAATATGAAAAAAGAAACATTTTGCAACTTATTTTTACAGAACAGAATTATGTGTTTATATCTTGTTATGAATCTCAAAAGAGGGTATAAAAGAAAAAATTACTAAGCAAAATCCATCATTGAAAACATAAAAATGGTATTTGCAATTCAAAATCAGTAGTACACCAAAAAGCAAATATACCATCACAAGTGGAGTTTATCCTAGGATGTAGTATATCATTTTTAAATAATGCAATGTAATGTAGCATGTGAATAATCCATATAATTATGATGATAAATCCAACTCAGGAGGTCTAGATAAAACACCTGGAAAAATTTAACATTCTTTCTGCATATTTTGAGTGAAAAGTTTTCAGGAAATAGGAATAAAAGTCAGCTTCCTCCATGAACTAAAAGATGTGTGCTGCTCTAAGAATAGGAACAATACAGTTCTTATTATTCTTATTCTATGTTTATTATACTTTTAAAAATAATTTATTTTATTTATTTAGGAGGCAGAGTTACAAAGAGAGAGGGAGAGACAGAGAGAGCAGGAGAGATCTTCCATCTGTTCACTCCCCAGGTGATTGCAATGATTTGGGGTCATTTAACAGGCTGAAGTCAGGAGCCTGGAATTCCATATGTGTCTGTCACATGGGTGGCAACGGCCCAAGGACTGGAGCCATTTTCTGTTGCTTTCCCAGGTGCATTAGCAGGAAGCCGTATTGAAGGTAGAGCAGTGGGACTGGAACCTGTGTTCATATGGGATACTGGCATCACAAGTGACGGATTAACATGCTTCTCCACAAAGCTGATCCATATGCTTATTATTCTTATTCACTACAATATTATATGCACTATGAAAACTAGCTGTAAACAAAGAAAATGTTCCCAGATTGCTAAAGCATAAAACTAGCAAAATTATCTTTATAATTGGACAATATTTTTTTAATGTCACAAAAAGACAGCAAAGAATCTTCAAAAAAGTTATTAGATCTAATAAAATGATATGAGAGAGTCACATGACACAATCTTCGTGCATACAAAGAACTGCTTTTGTATATAATGAAAATTAATGCCTGGGAATTTAAATAAAATTATAAAATCATGATCTCTAACCATGATGAAGAAACAAGTGTTGAGTTTAACTCTGTTGTCTTAAAAACCATATATATATATGTAATATATATGCACACAGCTATATATGAGAAATAATATACATACATATATATATATGAGAAAGAATTTTCTGCATATGATCTTATGCAAAGGACAGTCACATGCAGTCATTCCTGATAGAATGAATGAAATGTGTCAAACCTTACCATTGTCTCAGCGTATTGACAATTCCAAGTCATTTTTTGAGGATGGACAATGAGGACTAAAAGAATCCTAGTGGCCAACAGGAGTTGATGAGACAGAATTCATGAGGGCCAGAGTACATAGTATTTTCAGAGAGGATCATCAGACAGGAGAAAGTTATGTTAAGAGAGACACCTCGGGAACTGGGTTTCCCTTGCATCTCCAGCTGAGTACTGATTGTTGTAAGTTCATGAGGATAAGTACCTGAGAAAAGGAAAAGAACTATTGATAAGTTGATCTCTGTAGTTCATGCAAGGCTACTATGATTCTATTCTATATTCTAAGACCCAGAATGGGGAAAAAAAAAACAAAAAAAAAAAACAAAAAAACAAAAACAAACAAAAAAAAACTCCTAGCATCCTGAGCACTTAGTGGAGTATTCATTTATGGAAAAAAAATTAGTTCTAGATGAGACTTATCTTGATTCGAATAATAAAATTTAAATGTAAGTCTTGAAGACTTGAAATGATGAAATTATCCACAAGATATTAAAATATAGACTAAATGTATATTGATTGCATTATAAAAATAACCATAATCAATGAAAATTTTCCTGAGGTGTAGCATGTCAATCCAACATCTGCTTCACTGGTATCTCTGATGGGCTCTGGTTTGGCCCTGGCTGCTCCACTTCTGATCCAGCTTCCTGTCTGCTTAGTGCTCCTGGGAAAGAAATGGAGGATAGTCCAAGTGCTTGGGCCCCTACCACCAGCTTGAGAGACCCAGAGGAAGCTCCTGACGATTGATTTCTGCTAGACCTAACCCTGGCCTTTGCAACTATTTAGGGAGTAAACCAGTGGATGGAAAATTCTCTCCTCTCTTTCTCTCTCTCTCTGTCTCTCAATTCTGCCTTTTAAATATAAAAATAAATCTTAAAAAAAGATCCTGAAATTAAATAGATGATAGAAAAGTATATAAGGAAGTCAAACAGTTATTTAGAGTTGTACTTAATATATTGGTAGTAAATGATGCTATGACTGAGTTACAGGTAACTATCAGAATATGAAAGGAAACTTCAGAAAATAAAAAAAGTGTTTGTGATATAAAAGTGGCATTTGTAGTAGATTAGACAATTCAGAAGGAAAGTTAACTTGAAAAAAAGCAAGAAGAAAGAACAAAAATACTGGGTAGCATACCAATGCTTGAAGTATTTTTTAGGTAGGTTGCAATAAAAATAAATCACAAAACTACAAGAAAAGACGTAAATTAGACTTCATGAAATTAGACTGCTTTGAAATTTCAGGTATTCTAAAATAAATGGAAAGACCCACACAAATAAAATATTGGCAAATAATGTAATTGAAAAAGAATTATATTCTTTTTTCAAAATTCAATAACAAAACAATCTGATTTAATATCTAAATTTAAAAATTAGTAAAATACTGAAACATACTATTAATCAACAAATATATAGGGAGAACAAGTAAGAACATGAAAAGATTTCATTTCTGATGGCAACCAAGAAACATAAACTTAAAACAATTTTATTACTTTAAACTGTTAAAATTATTATTATTTACTACTTTGTTAGAATTACCACTTTAAACTGTATATATCTGTATGCTACAAATGGAAGGATGTGGCACAACTTAAATCTAAACATTGCTGATAGGAGCTTACAAGGAAAAAACTTTTACAAAACGTCAGATAGAATTTTATAAATTTTATAAACTTATAATTTTAATTCTATAAAGTTTTACACCATTTTCTTGGAGTTTATGAATTACTATATTTGACATACAAGATTTGTTCTAATGTAGTCACATTTGAATTTGCTAGTTATTTTTTTTACCATCTCAGATAATCTCTTCAGTTTATACACACTTTTATTTTACTTATTTTCAGGTTCTCTTTATATTAAATTTGTTGTTTTGTTTTTCCAGGAAAATATCTTTATTTCATTATAAAATAATTCCTAAGAGTAGAATTTTGATAAATAATATTTAAATATCTCAATCAATACATTTTTCTAGTATTTTTTAGGTTTCACTGCTGATAAGTTGTTTTTCCATTTGAGTGCCATTTTTGTAACTTTCTTGTTTACATTGATTTTGCCACTCAATTTTTAGATGTTTCTTTTCGAGTTCTGTAGCTTTATCCCTATGTGTAGGAGTTCTAGTTTTCTTTAGGATGTATTTTTCATTCTAAACAACACACTAGCTACGGATTTGGAACAATCTGAGCTTGGGGAGTTCTTACACAACTGGAAACAGTGAAAAACATCAACAGTAGACTGGGACAAACCTTGATTTGGTATGCTATCTAGTGCTGACATAGCAGAAGTGTCCAAAGGCTAACAGAAAATATATGGGCTGCTTAGATTTTTTAGGATGGACACAAAAGAATAGTGCTAGAACTCAGTCTGAGAAAAGATAATCTTTATTTTCTGAGAATATTAAAAATTCTAGAACAATATTGAAAGCACTTTGTATTAAAGAGTACAAAGATTAAGATTTCTATAAACATTGTATTTTAAAGTTGTCAATTTAGACAAATTTTAAGGCAAATAAATAGAACTCACCTGATAAGGCAAACAAATAATTTAATCAAGTTCTTTATTTGGGGATCCATAAAAAATTTCACTAACACTGATGTGTGTGTGTACTGGAAAAAAATCCAGTGATTGAATTCTGATTTATCAAATTTTATTTTTCACAATATATATATATATAAAATATTTGTACATTTCCTAGCTGAAACTATATATCCAAAGCTGTATTTTTCTTTCAAATCACAAAATTACATGTACAAATTTGTTCTAAGAGAGATATTAGTTTAAAATATCTTGAAAATAATATTGTTGGAATTTATGAAAAAGAACCTGAAAAATGCATGTTTCTGAGCCAGTAAATTCCAATTGAATATTTTAGGATATTCTGAGAGGAACAGGTACCTACTTGATTTGCTACAAAATCAGAGTGTCCATGGCTAGGGGAATCCAGTAGCCGTGACTTGAATCCAAGACCTGATTTTCACCTGTACACATCACTTGAATTAATTTCCTTTCTGTAAACTAGCAATATTTATTTGGTCTTTCACTTTTTTCTCTAAGATAAAGAAAAATATAAGTGTAAAGAAACTACAACTTGCTCAAAGATGATGAAGTAATTCTTGTCATAGTTAATATTTGGTTAAAGTTTTCTTATTTATTTTTCTAAACACTTATTGGGTCACAGCAACACAAATAAGCTGGTGTCAAGTTGCTGCCACCAGGTCTACTCAGTCTCTGTCTGCTGCACTGTGCTGCTCCAACACCGAACCATATCCCACATTATTACCAGCCAGTTCTGTACATGCATTTGTGTTTAAAAAGTCTGAATCAGATTCATTAACTCAACTCACTTACATCTTGGATTCCAGGAACATTATTATTATTTAATAGTATTTATAATATTTATAAAATTATATTTACAAAATAATAATTTCAAATTTTGAGGGTAGCTGTTGTGGTGGAGCAGGTTGACTCACCACTCATATCTGACTGCATGTTTGAGTTCTGGGGCTCCAGGCACTTTTCCCCTACCCCTGGTTCCTGTTGAGGGTCCTTGTAACTTTTAGCTGGGTAAACAGCTCCCACATGTGGCCTAGACCCATAAGACCGCCTGGAAGACTACATGAGCTAGGTGACCTTCAAGTTGAATAGAGAAACATAGCAGTGGCAGCATTGGCTTTATCCTATAGAATTAGCATTGCTACCCTGAGCAAGCTACTCCTCTTTGCCTGCCCTATGAAAGCTTGTGCTTGATTGCTACTAAACGGACATGTTCACTGAAACTCCCTCTGGTGCTTCTTGTCTAAGAATGCCATTGCATCACCATCCTGACAGTGTGGGCCTTGCAGGATGAGCTCTCACCTAGAAATCTTTTGTTTAAGGTATACAAACTTCATGCATTTCATATGTACAAATTTAGGAACATAGTATACTTCCCACCCTGTCATCCCTCTTGCCCACACTCCCACACTTCTTCCTCCTCCCATTCCCATTCTTACTTTTTTCACAAAGATCTATTTTCCGTTAACTTTATTCTAATAAGATTAACTTGACCCTAAGTAAAGAGTTCCACAAGTATTATTAAGGAAAAAAAATTAAAAAAAAAAAAACAACCCCACTGTTCCTCAGCAGTTGAGACAAGGGGTGTTCAAAATCATTGCATATCAAAGTGTCAATTTCAATTCTATAGATTATCTTTTAGGTACTTTTTTAGTTACCACAGATCCGGGAGAATATATGGTATTTGTATTTTGGGGACTGGCTTATTTCACTATTAATTTCTTACTACTTTACCAAATTCAGAAAAAGAGAAAGAAGAGAAGTAGGAAAAGAGGAAGGAAAGAACAAAGAAGTAGGGGTTAGAGATGACATTTGCTCTACCATGACGTGTATCTTCTTTTTAGTAATATGTTTACCTACCAATTCAAAAATAAATTAACTTCTTCACTGTAGGTTCCTAATTCTAACTTTATACATTTGAAAACTATGTTTTATAATTCTGGAAGTAAAAATTAATTCTGGAAGCCAGCAGCCAGGAAGTCCATCCAGGTCTCCCAGGTAGGTGGTAGGAACTCAAGTACTTGAGCCATCATCTGCTGTCTCCCAGCATCATTAGCAGAAAACTGGGTGGGAAGAGGAGTACCCAGAACTCAAACAGGCAGTCAGATATGTGCGTGGCTTTACCTGTTCCAGCATGATACCTACCCTCAAAATCTAAATCGTTATTTTGTAAATATAATTTTATAAAGATCATGAATATTATTGGATAATTATATAATTTCTGGAATCTAAGATATAATGGGCTGAGTTAAACTGCTCCAAACACCATGTTTACCCAAAGGGTTTAATAATTTGTCCAAGACTATTAGCCTAGCTGACTAGTGATCCAGTGAGAAATAGACCTTTCGACCCTACATCCTCAGAATCTTAAGTAATAATGTTTAAATCTACCAAACTTTAATCTACATCTCTGGTCTCATTTATACTCAAAATGATCACAACATATTGAGGGTCTACAATTAATGTGATAGGTATATTTATTTCCTTAAGTGAAAAGGGAAATTCAAGTTGACAATATTTGCTAATACCCATCCCAAAAAAGTAAAAATGCTGCTGTCATCCTTGGGATCATTTCATTGGTTTGAGCATAGCATTTTAATTGAAAGAACTAAATTTATCCTGAGGTTTCATCTTTTCTAATGAGTGCATAGATGTTAATTATCTGTGACATATCAATTAAGGATTAGTGATCATTAGCAATGATCTTAAATATCTAATAATGATTCTGTGGATGTCATCTTTGATAGCTATGTTGGAAAACAATTCATCTGCAACACTTTAAAACACATTTTATGTATAAAGCATCTGGGTTTTCTGATTTTTTTATTGGATTGTGAGAGGCAAGGTGAATACACAATTTTGTTGACTCATTGACTTCTAGCATTTATTCTTGAGTTAGAGAGACCAAGGTAAACAGTCATATTCATATTAAGACAAAAGATGCACCTGCTAATATGGGGAAACTAGCAAGTAATTTACAAAAAATCATTTTCTCTTTGACTGTTTTATGTTTCTCATCATTTTTAGATATCCATAAAAATGCTTGAGCTCATAAATTCTTCTACATATGTACTAAAGGAAGAAATTAAAGACTTTCTTCTAGGTAAAAAAATCTTTTGTGTGTGTGTGTGTGTTTATATATATATATATAATGTATTAAACATATATGTACAGGATATACAGTCTTATGCTAATTCTCAGTCTATCATACTCATTTATTTCACATTTGTTAAACAAAAAGAGATGAAATACAGATGACTACTGTAAACATGTCTTAGAATTAAGAAATCACACATTCATAGAGAGGAAGATAATTGAACAGGTAATTTCAATATGTATTTGATAATTCAGAAGAGGCAAACTGCCATAGAATCGCAGAAAAGAGTGCAGCAGATTCTGTTTAACTTAATGTTATGAATTTCACCCAAGCCCTTTTGAATGTATCTGTGTGTGTGAGTACATTAGCCAGCTGGTTTGGTACTGAAACAGCATAAATTCATGTAAAAAAAGAAATAAAGAAAAAAATCAATTATTTTCTCCAGTGTCCAAAAACTACATCTCTATGTAGTAAAGGGTTTCTTTGTGTGTGTGTGTGTGTGTGTGTGTTAGATAGAATCATGGTCCCCACTTGTCCAAGCAATAACACCATAACCTATAAAAATGCAGATGTGATCAAAGGCACTGTGTTTAAGATGTGCAGATAAACTTGTATTATCTGTGTGGGCACAATCTAGTCATGCGAATTTGTGAGTTTGATGAAATGAAAGCATCGTGAGGAGAAATCAAAGTGTAACCTCACTGTTACTGGCTTTGAAGGGGGAGGAGGGAGCCATAACCATAACCAACAGATTCTAGACTTGGAACAGACCCACCTGGAATATCTAGCACGATGTTGGCCCTGTCAATATCTTGATTTTGGGACAGTGAGATTCATGTTGGACTTCTGACTTACAGAACCAAAAAGTAATACATTTGTACAGTTTAAAGCCATCAATTTATGATTGTATATTGCAGCAGTAATAGAAAATTAAGGCAGTTATTTACATACATGATTTATTATTATTAAATCTTTCAGCTTATGTGACTTGAGTTACAATCACACTCTCAATTTTGGATGAAAATCAGACAGTAATCACAAGTAGAATATGAATTTAAAATGCATAAATAAATCATAAAAGAAAATAGGTGCCTTTAATTTTGTAATGATTATTTACTGAGTACTCACTGTATTTCATATAATTCACTGTTACTGTTATGTGTTATTGAGAAGTCATATTTCCGCTTTAACAAATATTCAGTAGATTTAGTGAAGTCATGACTACTCTCATTAGTATGTGACTATTTTATAATAAAGCCAGGCCAAAGAGAACATCTTGATCAAAAATTATATTAATCAGTATGATCCCTATACTGTAAAGGTTAAATAAACCAGTATTTTCATGTTATATTACACTTTCTTTTTCAGTATTATACCTAGCCATGATCTTAACAAATACTTTCAAAGAAAAATAGCAAAAACATCATCAGAAATAGAAAAAAAAAGCTAACAATGGAAACTTCTTTACTTTGGCATTAAGAAGTCAATTTTCTTTTGTGAGCATTCAGTATGTGTTGATCAGTATTACTTAATTATGAATTCTAAGGGTTTTTCAGATACAGACACAGGAACATTTTTAAATCCTTTGTTAGCTATGCAGCCAAGGTAAATCTAAAAAATCACACAAGTTCAATTGTGTGATAATAATATCACACAATTGATAATAATAAAAGAAATCAAAGAAAAAAAAAGGCAGAGATGCACAATACAGATCCCATCTCTTATTGTTGCCTGTAGAAGACAATAAAACTGGGATAGTGGTTACATTTTGTAAATATTTGTATTACTCTGGTTCTAATTATGAAGCAAAACCTGTACAGTAATTTTGAAAGATAAATTTTAATGTGAAGCATTATGTAATTTTGATAGGTATACAGAGGTAATTCTAAAGATTTATGATATATATACATATATATGTATATATATATATATATCATATATAATGTAAATAACAACTAGTATTAGGGTACACCCTAGCTAGCATTTATTATTATTTTGGTAAATTTTTGAATGATAGCCATTCAAACCGGGGTGAGGTGAAACTTCATCATGGTTTTATTTGCATTTCTCAGATGGCTGGTTTTCATGAACATTGGCCATTTGTATTTCATTGTCTCTGAAAATAGTCTGTTCAAGTACATTGCCCATTTCTTTACTGGATGCTTCTTTGTTGTTTTTTATTGTTGTTGTTGTTGTTGAGTTCTTAAGCTCTTTGTATATTCTGGATATCAATCCTTTATTAGACGTATAGTTTGCAAATATTTCCTCCATTCTGTTGGTTGCATCTTTACTTTGTTGATTTTTTCATTTGCTCTCCAGAAGTCTCATAGCTTGATGAGATAACATTTGTCTATTTTTGCCTTTATTCCTTCTGTGGTCTTATCTAAGAAGTCTTTGCTTATGTTGATTTCTTTCAGAGTTTCCTGTGTTTCCCTCTAGTAATTTGATGGTTTCAAGTCTTGGGTTTAGACAAGATTCCTCGTGAGTTGATTTTTGTATAGGGTGTAAGATAGGAGAAGGGCTTTGCCTCAGACTTCTGCATGCAGAGATCTAATTTTCCCAGCATCACTTGTTGAAGATACTGTCCTTTCTCCAGGCAGTGATGTCAGCTCATTTGTCAGAGGCTAGTTGGGTGTAGAAGCATGCATTAATTTCTGCTATTTTTAAAAATACGTTTGTTTATTTATTTGAAAGCCAGAGTCACAAATAGGAAAGGAGAAAGATAGAGAAATTTTCCATCCTTTGATTTATTCTCCAAATGGCCACAATAACGGGCTGGGCCAGGCTGAAGCCAGGAGCCAGGAAATTCTTCCAGGTCTCCCACATGAATGGCAAGAGCCCAGGGACTTGGGCCATCATCTGCTCATTTTTCAGGTACATTAGCAGGGAATTAAATCAGGAGTGGAGCAGCTAGGACCCGAACTGGTGTTAATTTGGGAGGCCAGGACTGCACTTGGCAGTTTAACCTACTGAGCCGTGGTTCAGGCCCCAGAGTCTTAAATTTCTATTCTGTTCCATTAGTTTACATGTCCCTGCCTCCTGGGGAAAAATCACATTTGGTCCGGGTGAATGAACTTTTTGATATTTTGTTGGATTCTGTTAGCCAGTGTCATTTTGAAAATCTTTGCACCAATATTCGTCAGGAGTATTGTTCTATAAGTCTGTTTCTTTGTCATATAGTTGTCTGGTTTTGGAATTAAGGTGATGCTGGTTTCATAGAAGGAGTTTAAGACGATTTCTTCCCTTTCAATTGTTTTTGCATAGTTTAAGAAGAATTGAGATTGTTCTTCTTAAAAAGATTGATAGGATTCAGTGAAACCAGCCAATCCTGGACTTTTCGATGTTGAGAGGGTCTTTATTATTGCTTCAATTTCCATCTTGGTTTTTGGTCTATTTAGGTTTTCTATGCCTTCATGCCTCAATTTTGGTAAAGTACATGTGTCCAGAAATGTCCATTTCTTCTAGAGTTTCCAATAATTTGTTGGCATAAAGCTGTTTGCAATAATTCCCAATGATTATATTTCAGTTACATCAGTTGTAACATATCCTTTTTTATCTCTGATTTTATTAATTTGTGTTTATTTCATTAGTTGGGCCAATTGCATATCAATTTTGTTTATAAGTGTTTTTTATCTTCTTACTATTTGTTGAAGTCTTTTCTTAGAGGAAGGTTAAGATTACTATTCTAAAATAAAATGAAAATATGTCAATGTAAAATTTAAAAGAAAAATAAGAAAGGAAGAAAAGGGAGGGTAGAGCATGGGTAGGAGGGAGGTTATGGTAGAAAGTGTCACTATGGTCCAAAATATGTTATATGACATACATGAAATTTATTCATTTTAAATAAGCAAAAAATTGAAAAAAAAGCTATTCATTTCACCTATCTTTTGTATGGTTCATTTGGTTTCAATTTTGGTTCATTTGGTTTCAATTTTGTTTTATTTCTTCTCTATTATTTCTTTCCTCCTACTAATTTTAGGTTTGATTTGCTCTTGCTTTTCTAGGTCCTTGAGATGCTTTGTTACATCATTTATTTGATATCTTTGCTATTTCTTTATGTAGGCACTAATTGCCCTAAACTTTCCTCTTATTGTTTTTGCTGTATCCCATAAGTTTTGATATGTTGCATATGTTGTGATATGATCTTTGTTTGTTTCAAGGAATTTTTTTATTTCCCTTTTGATTTCTTCTGTGATGCACTGTTGACGCAGAAGCTTGTTGTTCAGTCTCTGTGTGTTTGTATATTTTCTAGAGTTTTAATAATTTCCAGATTCAGTCCATTGTGATCAGAACATGTATCTGATATGATTATAATTTGTGGAAAATTTCTTGAGATTCATTTAGACCTAGCATAGGTCTATTCCAAAGAATGTTCCATTCCCTGATGTAAAAATGTATATTCTGTGGCTGTGTGATGAAATATCCTGCAGATATCAATTGCATCTATTTCATTGGTAGTGTGGATTAGATCTATAGTTTCTTTCTTGATTTTTTGTCTAGTTGACCTGTCCATTGACAAAAGTGGCGCTGAAGTCCTCCAATATGATCATATTGGAGCGGGTGTCCCCTTTATGTTCATTAAAATTTGTTTTAAATAACCAACTGGCCTAGCACTAGGCACATATATGTTTACTATAGTCACATCTTCCTGTT
Source organism: Oryctolagus cuniculus (assembly GCF_964237555.1). NCBI lineage: Eukaryota > Metazoa > Chordata > Mammalia > Lagomorpha > Leporidae > Oryctolagus > Oryctolagus cuniculus. Next base: position 28,053,035 of record NC_091433.1, read on the forward strand.
GAGTTTATCTCTTCATCATTACACGGTGACTTTCTTTGTCTTTGAACTGTTTTTATCTTTTGTTTTGTTTTGTTTTGTTTTGTTTTGTTTTTTGACAGGCAGAGTGGACAGTGAGAGAGAGAGAGAGAGACAGAGAGAAAGGTCCTCCTTTGCTGTTGATTCACCCTCCAATGGCCGCCTCAGCCAGTGCGCTGCGGCTGGCGCACCAGGCTGAACCGAAGGCAGGAGCCAGGTGCTTCCTCCTGGTCTCCCATGCAGATGCAGGGCCCAAGGACCTGGGCCATCCTCCACTGCACTCCCGGGCCACAGCAGAGAGCTGGACTGGAAGAGGAGCAACCAGGACAGAATCCGGTGCCCAGACCGGGACTAGAACCCAGAGTGCCGGCACTGCAGGCGCAGGATTAGCCTAGTGAGCTGCAGCGTCGGCCCATTTACTTTCAAGTTTATTGTTGATAAGTCATGATTTGGTCTTGTCATTTTTCCATAAATAACTATTGTTTGTATTGGCACTCCTTTTTTACTATGATTATGTTTCCAGCCTTCACATCATTGCATGCTGCTATTTATTTTCTCTGTTTTTATGTTTAATATATCCTAAAGTATCAATTTTAAGACTGCCTGGTTGGTGACAAATTCTTTAAATTTTTATTTCTTTTGGAAGATCTTTATTTCAACTTCATCTAGACTTCTGCTGGGTATGATATTCTGGGCTGACTTTTTTTTTTTTCTTCAAGGATTTAGTCTATATCTCTCATTTCTCTCCTAGAATGTAGGATATGGAATGTAGAATTTCTGATGAAAAATCTTGTCATTCTTTTTTTAAATATTTATTTAATTTATTTGAAAGAGTTACAGAGAGAGGTACAGAAAATGGGGGTGGGGGGAGAGGTTTTCTGTTTATTGGTTTATTCTCCAATAGCTGCAATGGTCAGAGTTAAGTCAATTGGAAGCCAAGAGCCAGTAGTTTCTTCTGGGTCTCCCACATGGGTGCAGGGGCCCAAGCACATGGGCCATCCTCTGCTGCTTTCCCAATGCATTTGCAGAGAGCTGGATTGGAAGTAGAGCAACCTGGGCTCCATCTGGCACCCATATGGTATGCCTGTGCTGCAGGCTGGGGCTTTAACCCACTGTGTCACAGTGCTGGCCCCTCTGTTGTCATTCTAATTGGAGCTCTTCTTAGGTAAGCTGGCATTTTTCTCATGTACATTTAGGGATCTTTTATTTCTGTTCCACATTTAAAAGTTTTAATATAATGTGCCATGGTAAAGATCTTTGATCATGTTTATGTGTAGTTCTATGTGCTCCCTTTATGTCCATGTTTTTGTCAATGTTAGTGAAATTTTCTGCTATTGTTTCTCTAAATAAATTTTCTGGTTTTTTTGTTGTTTTTTCATTATGTTTTTCTATTCTTTTAATATTACCTAAGATACATATATTTTGTCACTTGATGGTATCCCATATATCCTGAACACTACTTTCATTTTTTTCTATTTTTTTGTCTGACTGAGATATTTCAAATGCTTTATCTCCCAGCTCAAATGTTCTTTCTTCTGTCTCAATGAGTCTTTTGTTTAGGCTCTCTACTGTATATTTTATTTGACATATTGAATTCTTCATTTCCAATATTTCAGTTTGATTTTTCTTAGATATTTCTATTTTCTGGAAGAACTTCTCATGCATATAACTCACAGATTTTTTTTAACTATGTAGTTGCTTCTCTGTGGTCAGAACACAATATAAAAATTTATCTTGTGACATAAATATGATTATATGACCTAATTATATCTTAGGTTATTATAAGTTGCTTAATTTTAAATTTGGACAAAAACTCTGCCTTCACTAGATCCTGTGTGATATTAAAGCTGTATTTAGCATATAAAAAAACTGAGGAATTAAGTTTTTAGAGTGTCAATTATAATTCTTAATTTACATAATTTTGAAAGATAAAATAGCAATATGTGTGACATTGCTAGAATATTAACTTATAGATAATATACTCTAGATAAAGATGACTTTTTTCACGTGAATTCCTGTTTCCTGTCTCCATATAAAAGATCAAAGATAAATTTTGTGTACAAGTAAATGTGTGATGACTCTTGAGTCTTCAATCAGAAAACTTCCTCATTTGTGGGATATTTCTTAATATTCATAGATTTTCATGATTTCCATGGAATTTAAAGATGACTGCAAAAATGATTTCCCCATTGAGAATTTGTTTCATCACTAAAATTTGTAAACTCTCAAATATCACGAAGAATCAGTTATGTTGCTTGCTTTTCATTCTCCACTTGGTTACAGTTAATCATTTCATTGAATGAAAAAATATTCATATGTGTTCTTATCTGTATTCATATATCTCAAAAATACAAGATTACAATATGTCCTGAATTTAGAACATTTTAAATAGTGAACTCTGGTGATGAATATCAACCAAAAATATTCACATAATTTCAGGTGATTTTTTTTGAATAATACTATTGGAAAGTAGGAGCTTATACTATAATAGAACTAATGTGAACTGACACAGTTTCATCCTTAACATGAGTAAGGTAGGAAAATCAATCATAAAATTTTGATTTTGGAAAACCAAATTTTAATCCATGTAATATTCCTTGGAAAACTATAATCTGTGCTTTGAAAGAAATGGTTCAAAGGGAGCATTAGATCAGACTGCTGCTATCACAGAATTTACAAACTAATTGGAAAAATACATCTCCTTTTTCTGGACACAATGTACTTGGGTTAAATGTGTGGAATTTAAGTACTAGGTTTAATTATCAGCGCCAATATATTGGAGCTCTCTAAATTGCATGCTAATAAAAAATATCAAGGTAGGTGTGGGTTACAGAGTCAGTAAAGGCACCAGTTATACCAATGGTGAGAAACTTAAGAGTTCTTTAATTTGAATATAGCTCATCACAAAAATGGTTTGACATAAACACCCTTCAGGATAGCAGTCACAGAAAAGGAGTTCTCCATTGCATTGAATAATGTCCCTAGGTCTTCAGACTCCCTGGCACTTGGATTCACTCCAGGGTGCATTCTGTTTTCTTTCCTAAGGTTACATGATTTGAGAAAACATCCACAGCAATTAGGTGACAAACGCACTCAACTAGAAGTTATGACATCGTGGTCTAGACTCCTCTACTGCAAAGAAGTTGTGTGTGCAATATTGTGTGCAATGTTGTGAAGATCTAAATTACTTTCCTTAAGAAAAGATTTGTTTATTATTTATTTGGAAGCACTACAAAGAGGGAGAAGCAAAGGGATTAGGGTGAGAGAGAGAGAGAGAGAATTCTTCATCTACTAATTCACTCCCCCAAATGGTTGCAATGGCCAGTGCTGGTCAAACAAAAACCAGGAGTCAGTAGCTTCATCCAGATCTCCCACATGGGTGCAGGGGCCCAAGCACTTGGGCAATCCTCTGCTGCTTTCCCAGGAGCATTCGCAGGGAGCTCGATTAGAAGTAGAACAGCTAGGGTTTGAACCAGTGCCCATATGAGATGCTCACACTGCAGGAAGCAGCTTAAGCTGCCATGCCACAGCACTGGCCTCTAAATTACTTATAACACACTAGTTAGTACAAATTATCTTATATGTCATGTGTTCTTTAATATGCTGCATATCTTTCCCATTTATAGAAAAATACTGATTTATTTGAAATGCAGAGTTACAAAGAGAGAATGAAACACAGAAAGACACACCTTCCATCTACTGGTTCACTACTCAAATGGCCTCAACAGCCAGGGTTGGGCCAGGATTAAGCCAGGTCTACCCTGTGTAGGGACGCACCCACCTGGCCATCTTCTCTTGCCTTCCCAGGAACATTAGGAGAAAGCTGTATCAGAAGTGGAGTGAGCAGGACTTGAATCAGTGCTCATATGGATAGAAGCTTCACAAATGGCAGTTTATTTCACTATATTCATTTACTATATTCATTCACTATATTCATTTCATTGTCCCCTCCTTTTTGTTGTTTTTTACAAAAATCTGAAACATACAATTGGTAATTTTCTTCTTTGTGTGTGTTGTTGATAACTGTCCTGAAATTTTTAATTACTTTCTTCTAGTATATTAAAGGAAATATACACATAAATTTATAACTGAACATATACCTATATTTTTAAGTAAATGACTGATTTATAATTCAAAATGCTAAGAAAAGTTAATATATTAAGAATGTATATACTGAACATTAATTAGCTAATATATTTTGAGTTTTCTTAATATATCACATGATGAAATACAGTGATATTATCAGTTCTAATATTAGTTTTTCTTCTATTCTTCCTAGAATTATCTTTATGTAAAGAAAATGCTACACAGAAAAGCTCAGTAGAACATGAAAAGTCAAATAGCAATGATCATTGAGGTGAATTAAAACCCTGAAATTTCTTCTTGAACAATGTGAAATACGTATGAAGACAGGTGTTCTTAGCTTGTAAAAGGATATTCATTTTTGATTGATTATGATAGCAACTCATAATAATTAATAATATGGTGAGATATGTTCCTTTTTAAAAATTTACTTAAAATTTGAAAGTGTACCAATGCCACTGAGTGCATTAGCTTTTACTGCCAGACAATCCATCACAGGAAAAAATACAACCAAATAACTTCAGTGCAGACAACTGAAAGCTTTTATAAACACATTAATGACGGAAATAGTGTTTTACACTCAGTATGTAGTTAAACATATTGAAGCTGGGTTTCCAAACCAAAATATATTTACTCTTTGGGGAAAATAAAACAATCATTTAAACAGCCATTGATCTGTTACCTAGTGCCTTGACACTTTATGATGAGCTCTTAAAGCATGTTAATCTTACTTACCCAATAATAAATGATGCATATAGAAACACAAGAAAAAATATCTCCTAAGAAACATTTGCCTTAGGAAGTGCTGCGGTTTTTGGGTGTTCAACATGTGCTCACAGAGCAAAAATCTTTGCATTTTAGGTGTTAAAATATTCAAAAATTTGTTTTAAGCATGTTATTTACAAATAAGCAATGTTCATGAGACACATTAGAGACTATTATATTTCTCCAAGCTTCTAACTCTTCTGTAAGCAAAAGTATTTTGAAAATTTCATAGCATTTTTGAGGGTCTGGAGTAATCAATGTCTATTCAAGATAGCTCTTACAATTTTTTCCTTATTTATTGTAATGGAGTAAAAAAATGGAAACAACATGGACCAAGTTAAAACGAACTATTTATTTCAAGGAAGTGAAAACTAATTTTCACTTCATTTAATAAACAAGGTATTCTTATTTTAGACCCATGAGTCCAATGAGAATGAATACACAACATTCTAAACTCCTCTAACTTGTGAATATAAAGTGTAAATGGCTGCAAATCAAAAATAAATTGTAAATTAGATGTCAAACAAGATAGAAAAATAATTAAAGGCTGAAAAATGTAAGTACTCATAAATTATGATATACTGAGATTATGTTTTTCTTACAACTAGTTAATATTTTGCCCATAATTGACAATAATTCTAAAAGGCTCATTAAAACTCTTAAAGGATCATTTCAGTGGTAAGAAAGGTGAAGGGGCCAGTACTGTGGCGTAGTGAGTTAATGCCCTGGGCTGAAGCGCCGGCATCCCATGTGGGCGCTGGTTCTAGACCCGACTGCTCCACTTCTGATCTTGTTCTCTGCTGTGGCCTGTGAGGGCAGTGGAGGATGGCCTGGGTCCTTGGGCCCCTACACCCGTGGCGGGGGGGGGGGGGGGGGGGAGGAGGAAGCTCCTGGCTCCTGGATTCAGACAGGGCAGCTCCAGCTGTTGTTGAGTGAACCATTGGATGGAAGGCCTCTCTCACTCTCTCTCTCTCTGCCTCTCCTCTCTCTGTGTAACTCTGACTTTCAAATAAATAAATAAATCTTTAAAAAAAAGGTGAAGGTAAGTTTGCCCTGTAAATTCTGCTAAACTTCCATTAAAGAATTCTCTTCCAAATTAACCACTTTTAAAATTAAAGCTATACATTTTGTATTTCAGGCATGGAAAGCCAAGACACTCTGGCAAAAGATCTCTGCGAGTGAGATCCCAGTGGAAAGAACAGGTCATCAAAGAAGGAGGTACCTTTCTCTGAAGGGAGGAGAGAACCTCCACTTTGACTATGACCTTGTCTAAACAAGATAAGAGTTGGAGAACTCAGAGGGCTTCCATAGCCTTGGCAACTCATGACTGGAGCATAGGGAGATTACTGATGCCATAGACAGGAGTGTCAATTGGTAAAGTCAACAACAGGAGTCACTGTGCACTTACTCCTCATGTAGGATCTCTATCCTTAATGTGCTGTACATTGAGATTTAATGCTATAACGAGTACTCAAACAATATATTTCACTTTGTGTTTCTATGGGGGTGCAAACTGTTGAAATCCTTACTTAATGCATACTAAACTGATGCTCTGTAAAAAAAAAAAAAAGAAAAGAAAAAGAAATTATCAATTCCCAACTTGACTCTCACTGGGATTAAACATGACAATAGGTGTGCTCTGATTTCATCATCATTTAAAAAAAATCATCTCTTATTTTTCACTTTATGTTTCTGTGTGGGAGCAAACTGTTGAAATCCATACTTGATGTATACTAAGCTGATCTTCTGTATATTAAGATAATCAAAAATGAATATTGATGTGAATGGAAGGGGAGAGGGAGTGGGAAAGGGGAGGGTTGTGGGTGGGAGGGACGGTATGGGGGGGAAGCCATTGTAATCCATAAGTCGTACTTTGGAAAATTATATGCATTAAATAAAAGTTTAAAAAAAAATTAAAGCTATACATTTTGAAGGTGAAGATAAGGCCTGATAAAAAAGATTTTTAACTGATAAACTAGAAAATTCCTGTAATCAAGGAAGAGAATCCATTACCATAATGATAATGTTCTGACCAACAGATCTACATATATCCAGAAGGTTAGAAATTGGCTTCTGCTTTACAAAGAAGAGGAATGAAGACCAAGAAACGTGACTGGGGCTGGACTGGGGAAGTGGTGACAAGGGTACTAAAATTGGATGATAGATCAGAGAATGTTATTTCTGAGGACAGGATGCCTAGGGAGGAGCAGTTAAAAAGGAGTTGTATATTGGCTCTGGCTGAGGTTGGATCACAGTTCACAGAATGAGAGAGAAGAGAATCTTAATGGAAGTTTACTTGATCATTTGGGGGCCAGACCATTTTAGTTCACCTATTTACTCATTGAAATAACAGGAAATGGGAGGTCTGTGTCTGGTGGCATCATAGGTAAACAGTTGGGTCATTCATGAGTCTCTCCTAAGTCATATGGGAAAGTGGCTTTTTTACTGTGAACCACATTAGAGAACGCATAAAAAGAGAAAAGATTTTATTAATTTGCACTATTTTCCACTCTCCAAAGACTCTGGGGTTCAGTGCTGTGAACTGCAACCCTATTGCAAGAAATGCTGCTGAGCCACCTATTTTGATATCTTCTCTGTCAAATTATGTACCCAAATCATTTGGAAAAAGAGATCAACTGGGCACTGAGCTGTTAACTGTTTCCTGGTCTTATGAGTAATTAGACACATCTTAAGAAAGCTCCTTGTCTTTTAATTTTATTGTCTTCAGTCTTATTTGCTAAGGTTAAATTCAAACAAGATCATTTTGTCACTGATATGTCCTCTCTTGTGCTATGTGCATTATGACCTTAAATGACATTTTGAGGAAAGTGAGAAGTATGTCTTAGAGATGGGATGAATAATTTGGACACAGAATAGAGCATCAACAGATCACTGGTACATTTAAATTTTCTATGGAAGTACCGTAAGTCTTAAGTATAAACTTAGGTCACATTCCAAAATATGAATGAGGTAGGCAGAATCAAAAATAATGGGAATGCATATTTAATCTTGTTATAGACCATAAGTATGGAAATCATCTGTATAATTTAACTAAAGAATCTTGCTAAGAGCATGAACTATTCACAGGAAAACTCTTATGCCACTGAAGATTAAGATTAAAGTATCAGTATTTATACCAGGGGAAAAAGTATATGTAAAATAGAGCCTATGGACATAGTAAAACATCCAAGTTCAGGTTAAGTTTGGATACAAAAAAATAGATAGCACTAAAGTAACCGACACATGGAATGTGAACAGAGGTTGAAGATTTGGACAGATAAAAAGGACCACGTACAAGCCAAATGTTTACAATGCTTTTCTGATATTTAGTGATTATGCTTGTCTTCAGAAGGAGCTTGTACCATCTTTGGGAATATTTAGACTTACCAACCTTCCATTATTACATTCTTTAAATTTCTTTAATTTTCCAGACTCATAATCCCTTATATTTCCATGTAATTGAAAATTGAATGATGATTTATCATATAATATCAAACAGGAGGATTTTCATTGTAATTAGTGTCATTCCAAAATATTTATTTGATTTGACTACTGAAATAAGAAATAGATGACACAATTATTTTCCATGAGAAAAAAATAACTATCACTGTACAGTATGAAAGGTCCATACAGTGATCACATTTCCAAATAAGTCTCATAGCCTCATCTCTCTCTCATCCTAGAAAGAATATGTAGAAGATAAATTTAACATAAAATTAGCAAGAAATTTCTGTCTGGAACGTGTTGTTCAGCACAGCAGCATAAAAATAATATCTAAGGAAAAGGACATGATCATGTAATATTGTGAAGCCGTGTGTACCTTTCTTAGAATCAAAAAGAAATCTATCTTCCAGAAGAAAACTATTTTTCTATTTTTTTATGGGGATGCACTCTCCTGGAAGAATAACACAATTGGATCAGATTTTTCAATGGTTTGCAACACATGGATTTGAAAAAAATGGAGGGGGGTGGTTTGAAGGCCAATATATGAGTCGGGAAGAGAGTAGCAAAAGTCTAATGCCCCCTGATCTATTTTCTGCCTGAAGAAAAACATGTCCAGACACCTATTCCCATATTTTTTGGAAGCTGAAATAAGTAGTCACAATATTGTTAGTCTACCACCTGCTGGGGACTTGGGGAACTCCAAAGAAGGGACTGGGTAATATTATTTCATAACTTACCCAGGAGACCATGGAGTGAGTGCTGCCGTATACAGGAGGATCCGCTCTATTGGAGACATGGGCCTTCAGCAGAAGGTTATTTAAATCCCAAAGCATAAACAAAAGTATTGGAAAAGGAAAAATCCAATAAACCAACAGGATGAGTTAACCTGGTTAGTGGAATGTAGAATGTGATCCCTCTTGGCAGAAGCAGTGAATTCTGGGTTTTATGTCCGTGTGTTGGTTTTACTTCCCTTTTAATATCTCTATGAAAACTTTGCCCTAGATAAATTGTAAATCAATTGACCAAGGTAATTGACATAATCTGAGTCCGATGTTTGCGAGGGGTAATTTTGCTTCCAGAACAGGAAATAGTCGCTTGTGGCTTTCTAGCCACTTGGCAGGCAGGAGAAAAACATCAGGTCACTAGCCAATAATGCAGTGAATGTGGGACAGCAATTCAGAGGAGGCAGGAAAAACAGCATGATGAGCTTTGCCCTCCCTGTGGGAAAGAAATGTCACTGGATTGGCAAGATTGTTCTCTGAGGATTAATAGAGTTTGCTCTGATGACAAGCAGGTCACAATAATTATTCCCACCTTTGTAGCTTTTCAATTGGCATTACCCTCTTGTGGCAGTTTATGGTAAAAAGTTGGCATAAAAATTAAAGGCACCGGTTATTATAACTAGACAAGTATAGGGATAGCAATGTTATTTATTCAAAGGCCTTGACAAAGTTACCCAAACTAAACTACAAAGAGATTCAACACTCAAAGCCATATTATGCAGATATCTAAATTTACATTCAGAAATATGGAATGTGGTTGACATTTTGGTCAAGTCAAGATTTTTCACCAGTAAAACAAAGCCAGTATCCATGAAATTAAATATGAAGTGAAATGATAATTCTAAACAGTAAGCAAAGAGATTTGCAAATGTATACTCTGAATTCTCATCATCTTATGAAGTCTAATATCACTGTAGCTAAAAATGACAGTTCAGTTAGAAGACAGGGACCTGAATCACTAAGTTTCTGCTGTATCCCTAGCATATGGCATTATACCTGTGTTCAAAGGGGCTCAAAGATATTTTTGGAGCAACAGATTCCTTATATAAAAGGTGGACAAGTGAACAGGTGAGTGGATAAGTAATAAAGTGTTAAAAGGCTCTTGCAAATCTTGATATTTCAATAGGGGTTACCATCAAATTAACACAAGAAATCATATTACTAGGTTTATTCTTTTTCTGATAATTTGATAGTAACTTCTAATGAAAAAAGCACTATAGTATAGTCACTATATGAAAGTTATTACTGCATTGGACATTATGTAAATTACAGAAAATGCCACCAATGAAGTGATACAACAGTTTTTTTTCACATCTGTACACCTGTCTAACTCTTCTTTTCATTCTTAGTTCTCTTCATTCCTTCCTGTATGCATTCTACTTTAATCTATTTATTTTTCCCCTTTCTTGCATTTCCATTTCCTCCCATTTTCTGTCCTCTCTCTGCTCATATTTTTTCTCTCTCAAATTTACTTTGAACTGCATCAAAATTTCTCCCTAGGCAAGTGGACATACCATTTTAGTCAGTCTGCATCCAAATAACTGTGAACTCTGAACTACTTCTCAGGCTGCCTCTTTTCCTGGCTCCTCTTCTGGGCATTCTAGTTTTCTTCCTTGTCATTTCTGTAATGCTATAGGCTATGGCAAACTGTTTTTGCTCTGAACAACTTTGCTCACTCATCACAGGGTGAATCCCTTTCTCTCTTCATTTGAATCTTTGTCATATGGTGACTACTTCTATTCTAGTACCTCTCACCTGTCATTCATATTTATTCTTGTACCTAATTAATCTTCTGTCCTCATAAGAGTAATAATCATAACATTTTCCTCTTAGCAGCTGTAGTCCCTGGCACATAGTAGATGCAGAATATTTGAATAGATGTTTGTGAAACTAAACATTAGGAAGTTGAGAGCAGTGAAATATGGTGGGCACACATACTTTTCACTAATATTTACTTACTCAAAATACAAAATGGATGTATTACACTGGAATTAAGATTGAATCTAAATGCGTTATTTAAACTCTAAAGAACTATAAAATATTTGCTAAAATTCAAATGAGACTAAAATCCAACAGTGGCATTTCTCCATCTTTTATTTATTACTAACTTGCACAACTTATATATGGACTGGATTTCACATATGCAAGTCTTCATAGAAACTGGAATCATGCATTCATACTATGAACTGTGAATATGTGTCTGTAATTTTATTTATTAAATACAATCCTGACTGGAATGTATTTCAATTCTTAGCATTATTCTATTTCTTCTATTCATTTCATCCTTTTTTTTGTTTTTATTTTCTGGACCCATTCGTTTAGTGCCAATGCATCTGATTGGACTGTGAAACATGAAATGCGTGGCTTCAAAACACAGCTAGAGCCAGTGTCGTTCTTTAGCCAGCTGGCATGAGCCATACTTGTAGAAAGCAGCTGACTGTGTTTTGATAGAGTAAGCATTCCAATGTGTGCTGCTTGTAATTCACTCACCATCCAACAAACAAATTAGTCCAGAAAAGAAATATAACAGATATTAAGAGGAATGGGATTGATTGATAAAAGGGGCTATCCTACCCTATTGCTTATGATACAGAGTGCACTTCTCAAACTTTTTGCAAAGTAGGTAACATACAGTAGTTGTAAGTTTACACTTGAGACAAGTCATACCTTGGAAATTCTCAGGACACAAGAAAGGAGTGGTTGGAGAAAAATTTGGACAATGTATTTTTCTATGTCTGTCTATTTATATTATTTTATATGTGTAGTCCTTCTATTCATAACTGTCATTTTATCTGACTCCTTCTTTTAGTCTATTTTATTTTATCATGTATGTCATAAATATCTTTCTACCTATCCATTCATCTACCCATCATTTTATCTTTCTCTCCCCATAATTCTATCATTATCTATCTATTTATCTAAATCTATTCATCTTTTACCTATGTAATATCAGAGTTAAATGTTGATTCCATCAAGGCTTAAATGTATCCAGAGACAAAAACCCATCAATCTAAGCTTGTAGCCAATTCTCTGATTGTCCTCATATAGTACTTAGAAAGGTAGTTTAATTTTATGATCTTTATTCATTAGTCATTGCTTTGCTCTCCAAGCAGTATGAAATCAGACTCATATTTTTCCACTTTAGATATTTCCAGGTTTTTGAAGACAGCTAATCTTTTATCTATGAGCCTTTTGTTCATTTACCTAATTAAGCCCACTTCTTCATAGATTTAGTTTTCTAACACTAGACATTTTTTTAATTATTTTTTAACTTTTATTTAATGAATATAAATTTCCAAAGTACAGCTTATGGATTACAATGGCTTCCCCCCCATAACATCTCTCCCACCCGCATCCCTCCCCTTTCCCACTCCCTCTCCCCTTCCATTCACATCAAGATTCATTTTCGTTTCTCTTTATATACAGAAGATCAGTTTAGCATACATTAAGTAAAGATTTCAACAGTTAGCTCCCACACAAACATAAAGTGAAAAATAATAGATGATTTTTTAAATGATGATGAAATCAGATCAGACCTATTGTCATGTTTAATCCCAGCGAGAGTCAAGTTGGGAATTAATAATTTCTTCTTCTTTTTTTTTTTTACAGAAGATCAGTTTAGTATACATTAAGTAAAGATTTCAACAGTTTGCACCCTCATAGAAACACAAAGCGAAATATACTGTTTGAGTACTCATTATAGCATTAAGTCTCAATGTACAGCACATTAAGGATAGAGATCCTACATGAGGAGTAAGTGCACAGTGACTCCTGTTGTAGACTTTACAAATTGACACTCCTGTTTATGGCATCAGTAATCTCCCTATGCACCAGTCATGAGTTTCCAAGGCTATGGAAGCCTTTTGAGTTCACCGACTCTTATCTTGTTTAGACAAGGTCATAGTCAAAGTGGAGGTTCTCTCCTCCCTTCAGAGAAAGGTACCTCCTTCTTTGAAGACCTGTTCTTTCCACTGGGATCTCACTCACAGAGATCTTTCATTTAGGGGTTTTTGTTTTGTTTTGTTTTTTGTTTTTTTTTGCCAGAGTGTCTAACGCTGGACATTTACGAGATTTATCACTGTCCCTTTATTTAAATTACTATTCCATATTTATGAACAAGGAGATCTAGAACTGTGGTTAATGTTGGGCTCATTTCCTAAATACTGATACAAATGTCAAATGATTAACAAACTTGCAAGTGTGCCTTTCCATATTACACTATATATCTATGTTTAATAAATAGCTACGAACTTAACAGTTTATGCAGCATTCATTCATTACCCTCATCATTTCTGTACACTCTAGGATTAATTTAGATGGACACTTCACTTAGAGTCTCACAAGTCTACAATGAAGCTTTCACTGAAGTTATGTTCTCATCTTAAGGTTTGACTGAAAAGATCAACTTCTGCTATGCTCACATTTTGGTAGAGTTAATTTCTCTGCAGCTGTAGAATTCCCATGGGCACTTGTCTGATTTCTGGAAGCTTCCTCAAGTGCTAAAGCTGGCTTCAGCAATATGCAGTGTGAGATTCCTTGTGGATGCTTAAGTCTTCAAAGTCACGAAGAGGGAAATCTTTGGATAATTCTGCTACCAGGACAGAGTTTCATGTAAGTTAAAACAATTATGAAAAAGCAGTTTATCACCATTGCCATATACTATTGGTAACAAAGAAGTCACAGTTCCCACTCACATCCAAAGGAAGAATATTGGAAAATATATTATCACCAGGAGACAGGGTTCATAAAGGCCACGTTTAAGTCTTTCCATCTCATATATAATGAATCAAAAGAGCATACAGCGATAGAGCATATAGATATCCAATAACAGTTTATTTTTAGTGTTCTATAGGATTTCTTAAAAACAAAAACTGTCATGTGGGTTCGCCACTTCCTTGAGAGGGGAGGTTTTGTTCCAATAGATGGCAATAGAATAAAATGTCCCAATAAGTGGACTGAATTGCTTACATTAGTTTTCAGAATTTCATATAATCAGGCTTTGCCATGCAAATTTGCTACATCATTTCTCTAAGAAGGCTTACTCTCCTCAATACTTGAAGAGTATCACAATGTTACCTGCTGTGTTAATTGCTCAAGGCTTCCATAACACATTTTCAAACTCTTGATGGTTTAAATAAACAAAAATTTACTCTCTCATGTTCTTTTTTCTAGATAACAAGATTGTAAAATAAGGTATCAGCAGGGTCATAATACCTCCAGAGGCTCTAGGAGAAAGTTCCTCCGTGTTTCCTCCAGATTCTAGTGGTCGTAGGCATTTGTTGGTTTCTGACTGGGCAAGCTCAGTCTCTATATCTTCTGCCTGCATATTATTTCTCTCTCGCTCGCTCGCTCTCCTTAACGTCTTGTCTTCTATTATGGGCCTTTGTCACTAGATGTAGGGTAATCTGAAGACAATCCAAGGAGATCTTGTCTGTTGTTCCATAGCATAATTCTATCTGTAAAAGCCCTTTTCCAAATAAGCTCACAGTCACAGAATCTTTTTCAAGGACATATCTATTTGGTAGGCCACTGTCCAATTTACAGTATTTGCATATATAAATAAGAAGCTAGCAGGTGTGGGGTGACACAGAATTTGTGAACTAAAATTCCTTTGTTGCACTTCTGCTGTGTCCATGAGAAATACATACTCAAACTAGCCACCTGTTTAGAGGAGGTGGCAAACACACTAAGGTTTCATATATGGCATAACAGCCAGACACAGACCACAAATGGACTCCTAGTAGTCTAGTAGCCTGCATTTGATCTAGCAGTTTAGCAGTATCTGGGTTCAAATCTCAGCTTTGCTTCAGATTCCAAAGTTTTGCTAATGCTGACCCTGGTCATCCACAGGAGACCTTAATTGAATTTCCAGACCCCGGATAAGCCGTTTCCATTGCAGGCATTTGAGGAGTGAAACAGAAGGAACGGGATCTCTGTCTCCCCGTCCCCTTTTTGTCTTCCTGTCTCTCAGATGAATTAACTAAAATAACTTTTTAAAAAATTTAGAGTCCAACTAACATCAGTAAAACAACCCAATAATGTCCAGCCAAGATCAACTAAACTCCACAAGTATGTGAGAAGTAAATAAATATTTACTATTGCATGAAATTATAGTTCTATAGTATTGATTAGGCAATAACTGTGAATGAACATATACATGCATGTATGTCTTTATTTTAACCTTAGGCATATTTAGGATCCATTTTGTTCTATATGAGCCTCTAATCTCCCCTAATTTCAGGAATAAAAATTTTCACATCTGGCTTTCATTTTCTCTGAGAAAACCTGCTTTCCTGCAAAGTATCTGCTACAATTCATTCATATTAAAATGAAAATTTAAGCCATTTAAACTTACCTCAAAGTTTTTAAATTTACCTTTAACAAGATAATAGCTATGAGGCAGATACTATCACTGAGCCAGTTTTAACCCACAAGAAAACCAAAACACAGTTGGATCAGGTAAATTACCCACAGTCACACAGCTAGAAGGCAAAGGGGCTACAGTTAATCCAGGCAAACTCAACTTAAAACACTGTTTTTATTCAGTACTCTCATGTCCATGATAATTCAGTAAATTCCTGTTCCATAACTCAAAGGATGTCAAACATGGTGATACAGGGCCGACAGAGGATGGTAATTTATGGAGACCATGTCTGAAATACAGAATTTGAAAATTCTTTTATAAAATCTGTGGGGATCAAGGGGTCTATATTTCTGCTATGTATCTCATCTCTAATCTGTTCAATCTTATAAATGCTAATATAATAACTTGTCTATTATTAGGAAACACATACACGTGATTTCTTATTGGATTGTCTGAGAATTCAAAGCCTCTTTTTAAAATTAATGATCTGTTTTGTTTCCTTTACAAGAGAGTTGATATAGTATTTATTTATTTATTTATTTGAAAGTCAGAACTACAGAGAGGCAGAGGCAGAAAGGCACAAAGAAAGAAGTCTTCCCTCCGCTGGTTCATTCCCCAGATGGCTGCAATGGCAGGAGCTGCGCATATCCGAAGCCAGGAGCCAGGAGCTTCTTCCAGGTCTCCCACATGGATGCAGGGGACCGACCAAGGACTTGGACCATCTTCCACTGCTTTCCCAGGCCATAGCAGAGAGCTGGATCAGAAGTGGAGCAGCTGGGACTCAAACCAGCGCCCACATGGGATGCCAGCAAGCAGGCAGTGGCTTTACCTGCTATACAACAGTGCTGGCCCCAAATAATGTTTTATCTTATCTTATACTACACATACTAGGTCATTTTCATCTACTGTTTTTTATTTGAAAAATGCAACTGAATTTTCATATATGCTTCTGTATTCAGTCTGTTACATATTTTGTTTTGTGTGAAATGTGTTAAAAATAATCTATCTCGCACAAAAAGTCACTTCTACAATTCTATATTCCCCAGCATTCTGGAAGCATTTTGAATCGATCATTCTCTTTACCTTAAAGGTATTTTAAGTCTTCAGTTCCACAAAATCTATTTCTTATTGGTCTATTTATTGAATTATTTCACCTTTCCCCCTCTGTATAGTGACAGTATGATTTCTCCTTTGTAATCAGTATCAATTATCATGGTTAGAAAAATAGCTCTCTTGAGTTTATTTTTGATTCCTGAGAAATCTAAAATATCTATGGAATGGATTTTGAACTGAGCTTAATAAAATTAGAGCTCTGTTAATTATATGCAATGGAAATTTTTCTTCTTTGGAAAATAGGGCCCTCAAACTCACCAAATTATAGGAAAGAAAGCAAAAACAACATAATAACATTTGTAGGTTAGTAAGTATAACCTGATTCACTCCTATCTTCATTTATTGATACACGGTCACCTCAATTCTAAGAAAAAGGTTCATATGGTGACCACTGACTTCAAGCATATCTGCTATCATATCTCAGCCACTAAAAACTATGACCCTTGTTCCATTGTAACAACAAAGCTTCTAGTTGATCTCTCCACTTTATTATCAATATAGCTGTTTCTGAGCATGAGAAACAGTAAGACCAATTGCACAGGTGGCTTGCTGCTTCAATTATGTCATGGTTAACTTGTCAGAGACAATGGCTTACAGAGCAATATAGTAATGTATGAGACAACTTGTAAGTCTGTATAAAGCAGTACTGGAAGAATTCTTTAAGACATTAGAAAAAACATTGAGATTACTGATTTGCTCATAAGAAAATAAATAGTTGCTCTTCAGTTTATAAGGAGTCTGATTTAACCGTTTTTGTTAGGTAGTTAATAGGTCTACATTTGTAATCATGATAAATCAGGAAATTAATATTTCTGTTTCCTATTTGCAATGTGAGAACCCATCAAAGGTGGTTGCCAAATTACTCTTGGTTAGGTTACAACTGTCCTGTTGAATGTGTGTCTATGCCTTTATGACTATGACCTCTTGGTATAAGGATCCTATAACCAAACACCAGGGTATACAGGGGAGGAGAATTCATAAGATTGTTCAACTTATCTAATTAAATGTTAGGAGGGGAAGACCTTAGTTGTTGGCCATTCTAAGAGTTTCAACTATGTATCTTTTTGGGAACTTCATTATCACCAATGTTTTCAGTTTCTTTTAAGTAAATCATGGAGTAACTAGGCAATCTAGTAATCAGTACCAATGGTGTAGTTCAGAGTCATTTCTCAGGCCCACGTTTCCTCTAATAAAAGTGGAAAACAAGATGTTATGTTGTTTCTTTGTGATTGTAAAAAATTCACTACTTTATTTCAGTATACCAATTTGAAACATCTATAGCCCTATTTCCCTTTTTCTGTCGAAGAAAATAAGTACAAGTGCTGATGTAAAAGGAAAAGAAAAAATATCAGAGCTAATTATTGTAGTAGTCTGATATACCTACTTATGAAATTTCACTGTGCCATTTTGACCTGCTTTAGCCTCATGCTGTATCAATTGCTTCTTTTTTGCTGTAGCATCAGCTCAACCTTATGCTTTGATGTGTCATGTACCACCTACTTGTTATGGGCAATAAAAAAATTAAACACACCTGATATGTTTAATTCTACTATAGCACAGTTATAAATCCTGAGCCATTTCTCAAAAATTCCTCTAGAATTCCTCTAGTGCTCCAACACTCTAGGAACATGTATTGTTTTTTCCCCTGTAGGGCTTCAGAAATACTCCATATAGCATTCTTATATGATATAGATTACTCAAGCACTATTTTGTTTGCTAAGTGTTAACAGTAGAAAAAGTTTGCATCATGGCCTGTATCTACTGCTGAACATTTTATTACCCATAATTATTCAATACAGGCACACAATTCATGAATTACATGGTAGCTAAAAAAAAAAAAAAAGAAACAAAAACATTCAACAGCATGTGTCACATATAAAGTCCAAATATACCCACCAAACTTTTGTTTTTTGATAGGTGGGTCAAGGTGGAGCAATTCCTCTTTTATTTTAGAAGTGATGTCCTGAGAGACCAAATAGATTTCTAGAAAATTAGTAATTATGGTTTTATCTAAATCTTATGTGTATTTCTCATTCTCATCAATCCATATCTCTTATTAAGACAGCCATGGTACTTGTGCACCAAGGTAGTTCAGGTCTCTTTATACTACATTATGACCAAGAACAGGTGACCTGACTTAGCATGGCCTAAGAAAAAAAGAATAGTCTCTAACGTTTATCATTAATTTGAAAGAAAAGATAAACAAAATAGAAACCTTTTCCCAAATAAGTAGCTTTATGCCAGATACCAGGGAATACACTAATCTTTCTGTTAAGGTATAGCACTTGCACCTTCAATGAAAGGCAGTACCATTTCATCTAGTCTGTGACAATATACATTCAATCTTAACTATCAATCAAACATTTTAACAGCCAAAAAATGCATCCTCAATCATTTCATGCTTTTTGAAATACCAGTACAATCTGTGTTTTCTTTTTGAATGAGATACGGATTTTATTTTGACTTGGTATTTTGAGGTACATAAGGGATAAAGTGGAGACTGTTGGGAAGGTTCCCATTTGGTCTTTCCGACATTAGGGAGGATCAAGAAGCATTTATAGGAATTCTGCTAGTTATTTGGTGTGTCTTCATTAATTCCATATTCAGGAAGCCATATTATCTATTTATTTGAGATGGGGGTGGGGAGGAGAGAGAGGGAGATTTCCCAGATATGAGCTCACTCCTCAAATTCCTACAGTGCTCAGTGGGGCTGAATCTTCGAGCTGGGAATTAATACAGCTCTTTCATATGGGAGGGGGGAACCCAATTAATGTATGACTGCTGTCTAGGATATAGTTTAGCAAGAATCTGGCATTAGAAGTCAGAGCCAGGTGAACCCCAGTAAGTATATGTGAGATGCATTCATTCTAACTGGTATCTTAACCATTATCTGAGAACTGGTCCCTAGCCTTGTGGTTCTTCACTAGTACAATTTGATATGGGACCTTGTCTTTGGTATGACTAATTGCAGCTTTCAGACACGATATTATTTTAAGATTATCATGAAACTTTCAAATTTTCCACCCATTTCTGTAATATTTAATTAAAGGCCCTTAAATTATTATTTTATAGGTAAATTCTTCAGGACAATTAAAGATAAACATTACCCCAACATCAAAATTTCATATTGATAAGTGTCATAAATATTTGATCACATAAATCTTTTGTCTCCATTGCTATTCCAATCCAAACCATTACCAAGGATCAGCTTCAGAAGCATATACTTCTGCATTTGTTATGTACCAGTATTTGCTTTCATGCTCTTTCGTTAATTTTTTACTAGTTTAAAATTCTTAATGATTTTAAGCAAGGGAACTGGCAATTCATCTTTTCATGGAATTCCACAAATTATGTAGCCAGCTAACCACCAAAAATGCAATTTAGTGTAGTCTGATACCAATGGATAATAAATGATCACTGATTCACTTTCCAAACAAGCAGATCATCCATGACCAATTTGGTTCCACAATCCCATCTGAGCATCTCTTTTCTAATGGGTTACCTCCCTCCCTCTATCTCAGGTTCTTGCCTACTCACATGGATCAAGTGTCAGAATTTCAGTGAAAAAAATTATTCCTAGATACCTGAGAGGCTTTAGGGAAACACCAAAGAAGTGGTAATGACGAGAGTCTTTCAACAATGAGTCATAGTTGTGGGCGGACACAGCCACTGCCAGAACCAGACTTGAAATAAGATTGGCCTAGATAAGAAATAATCTAATATCTCTCTGAATAGTGACACCCAGCTGGAAGCCTGCAAGTGAATCCTGGCAATATCACTCATCTCAGTCAAATATTGAGCAAAATGAATCTGGTGGCATGGGCAACAGAAAAGCAAGGTAAAATAAAATTTTTTATTATTATGCCAGAAATCTTCTGTTCCAAATGACTGGATCCCTATTATATGTACTTTCCTACTTATCATGGGAAAACTCTAATAATTATAGTCAAGAGAAATATTTCATTTCCCACTCATACTGAAGTTAGAACAAATGGCTAATTAGTTTCCTCTTAGCTTACTTAAAATGAGAGCTATGAATTAATCTTCTTTATTCTCTAATTTCTCCAATTTAGCACTATAACTGAAAGTAAATTGTGAGTATAAGAGGTAGTTCTAAGAATTTGTATACTGTCCCTTGTAAATTTTTGGAGTTACATATATATTGAGGGAGCATCAAAGATAACATGTTTATGTATTTTCAACTTATGTCTAAAATTGTTATCCTTTAGTTATCATATAATCATTAAAATTTAGCTTAAAATCTGTTTTATCTCATTTTAATTTAGTATTTCAAAGTTCTTTACAAGCTTATTAGTTACGTGATTGTCACACTGTCTTAAAATTTAGGTTCACTGAAAATCTTCATCGTAAATATTCTGCTAAAAATTTTAGCCCTGAAACAAAAGCAGTATAATACATGCTCTTAATTGTAAATAAAAAGATAGTAAAATTCTGATTTCAACCCTAGGTGCAAAATATACAGGGGCAAAAAACTGAGATAGTGGCAGGCGCTGTGATGCAGCAGGTAAGGCAACCTTTTTAAAAACAAAAAAATGCTGGGACCGGCACTGTGGCTCACTTGGTTAATCCTCCACCTGCGGCGCCAGCATCTGATATGGGAGACGGTTCTAGTCCTGGCTATTCCTCTTCCAGTCCAGCACTGTGGTCCAGGAGGGCAGTAGAGGATGGACCAAATGCTTGGGCCCCTGCACCCGCATGGGAGACCAGGAAGAAGCACCTGGCTCCTGGCTTCGAATCCACGCAGCGCCCACCATAGCAACCATTTCGGGGGGTGAACCAACGGAAGGAAGACCTTTCTTTCTGTCTCTCTCTCTCACTGTCTATAACTCTACCTCGCTAATAAATTAAAAAAAAAAATTTAAAAAAGCTATTCCTCTTTCCCTTTGAGCTTTCACTATTAATCTTTTCTTATTGAATGAAAAATGTGTGCACAGAAAAAGCTGGAAAAGGCAATTGTTATTATTTGACCAATATTAAGCTCCCAAATTCATGTGGATAATTAATCCTAAAATCATAAATAGATGATATTTTAAAAAATCCAATTATTGTGTCTTGAATTAGGGCTTTGTGAGAGGTACTTAGGTTATTGGGGGCATGCACTTGGAATCTGAGTCTCCCTAACAACTCGGTTATAAAAATCTGAGGCAAACCAGGTGTTTTTCTCTGTGACTCATAACGTGACTGTTCCTCCACAAACACTGCCATTGCTATCATTTGGACTCAGCAGGTGACCAAATCAATGGGGCCTGCTATATGATAGAAAAACAAGGCATATTTGAATGCATAAATCCTTATTAGGGACTTATTTTTGAAAGGATCTCCTATAGTTTGAGGACTCAATATACAAATAAGAAACTTATGAAAGATCACCCAATTCTGTTAGACAATGAGAGTATCAGAAAGCAAGAGAAATGCTTTAAATAAGATAATGATACCTAGTGCCTTACTATCTACTCTATATACTAGCCAAAGAAAATATAGCAGAAAGAGTGGATGGCAACCAATCTATGAATGTCAATGGAAACATTTCTAGTCCCAATTCCTGTAAAAATATTATAAATGAATGACTACTGTATAGGCATGCGGTTAAGGAACAGAAACAAGAAATAAAAGAGGCCGGCGCCGCGGCTCACTAGGCTAATCCTCTGCCTTGCGGCGCCGGCACACCCGGTTCTAGTCCCAGTCGGGGCGCCGGATTCTGTCCCGGTTGCCTCTCTTCCAGGCCAGCCCTCTGCTGTGGCCAGGGAGTGCAGTGGAGGATGGCCCAGGTGCTTGGGCCCTGCACCCCATGGGAGACCAGGAAAAGCACCTGGCTCCTGGCTCCTGCCATCGGATCAGCGCGGTGCGCCGGCCGCAGTGCGCTGGCCGTGGCGGCCATTGGAGGGTGAACCAACGGCAAAGGAAGACCTTTCTCTCTGTCTCTCTCTCTCACTGTCCACTCTGCCTGTCAAAAAAAAAAAAAAAAAAAAAAAGAAATAAAAGAGATTGTAGTTCCAAGAATAATATTTGTTTTTTGTCATAGTGCTTTGGATTTGATATTGTTGGCACATTAATATATGGTTCTTGCTGTTTTGAAGTAGTTTATCCAAGTAAACTTTTTCTTCTTTTTTCTTAGAGCAATGTATTTTTAGCTCATGCAACAGTTTATCACAGCTTTTTGTGTGTGTGTGTGTGTGTGTGTGTGATGTTAAGAAAAATCAAGAAAGCCCAAAACGAAAGTACCGAACATTTCCAGGTCCTTTCTGCAACCTGGGCTAGATATACTTTTTTTTTTGACAGGCAGAGTTAGACAGTGAAAGAGACAGAGAGAAAGCTCTTCCTTTTCCATTGGTTCACCCGCAAAATGGCTGCTATGGCTGGTGCGCTTCGCTGATCTGAAGCCAGGAGCCAGGTGCTTCCTCCTGGTCTCCCATGCGGGTGCAGGGCCCAAGCACTTGGGCCATCCTCCACTGCCTTCCTGGGCCACAGCAGAGAGCTGGACTGGAAGAGGAGCAAAACCAGGACAGAATCCAGTGCCCTAACCGGATCAAGAACCTGGGGTGCCAGTGCCGCAGGTGGAGGATTAGCCAAGGGAGCCACAGCGCCGGCCAAGAATATTTCTTTATGGAGACCTTATCTGGTCTCTTAGATCCATCTTTCTGAATCCTTCCATGCCTCTCACTACACCCTTCACATTGGTAAAGTTTTGAAAAAGTTAGTATTTTAAATATTTGCTTATTAAGTGGACAAGAAATTTGGAAGATGTTTCAATGCAACTAATTTATTTTTAATAATTTTCTTTTGTTATTTTTGAAATATCATATTTTAGCTTTATAGTCAAAGCTTTATTGGTTCTACTAAATAAAAATAAAATAAGTAAAATGGCCATATTCAGCAGGAACACAAACATGATTAAATTAAAGGATGTTCAACATCAGCCATATAAAGTGAATTTTAAAATAGTCACAAAATTATTAAAAGCATAGTAGTATATAATTACTATCCATTGGTTTCACAAAGGTTTTTTTTCAAAGTCTGACAAAACACTATCATTTGCAGCAAAAATGATGCATATATTTTTCTTTTATTTTTGCGCTCGCATATAAGGAAGAACATGTGGCATTTGTTCTTCTATGTCTGACTCACTTCAATCAGAACTGTCCTCTAGTTCTCAATTTTGGCACAAATAAGAAAATTTTATTTTTTACTAGTTGAATAATATTCAACTGTGTGTATACATATATTATATATATATATGTGTTCTACATTTTATCCATTCATTTTATAATGAACACATTGGTTCATTCCGTATTTAGGATGTCATGAAAAGTGCTACTATAAAAATGGCACTGCAGTTACCTCTTTGATACAATCAGTTCATGTCTTTTGGATGTATACCCAGTAGTAGGATTACTGTATCATATGGCAGGTCTATTTCTATTTTTAAGAAATCTCCATACTATTTTCCATTGTGGCTATACCAATTTATATTCCCATAAACAGTGTATAAGAGTTCCCCTTTCTGTACATCCTTGCTAACAATTTTTGCTTTCTGTTGGATGATGTCCATTCTGGTGGGGTGATAAAGTTAAATCTCATTGTTGTTTTCATTTGCACTTCCCTGATGGCTAATGATACTAAACATGATTTTGTATATTTGTTGACATTTTATCGTTCTTTGGAGAACAATGGGTCTATTCAGGACCTTTACCATTTTCTTAGATGTATTGGTTGTTTTTCCATTGTTGAGTTTTTCGATTTTCTTACATAATCCAAATATTAATCTTTTGTTACATAGATAACATGCAAATATTTTCTCATATTCTCTCCAATGTCTTCTCACTCTATTGATTATTTCCTTTGCTTGCAGAAGTTTGATATATAACCCCATTTGTCTAGTTTTGTTTTTTCCCTGTTCTTTGATGTTACATATAAGTCATCTTATATATGGTTAAATATGTCATATGCCTTGAGTGAGGGGTTTATTTTTGCATTTCTTCATTAATTCATTAAATAACTAGTAACTAAGGGTGCACTCTGTTGAACATTACTTGAAGTGTAGAAATAAAAGCAAGGAAAAATAGAGGTTCTGCCCTCAGACAGGTTAGGTTAAATAAAATAAGATATATAGTTTTACTTAGCAAATATAATTAAAATCAGTTTCTAAATATTTGCAAGTTTTCTCAGCTACAACAAGAAATATTTACAATATAGTGATTACCTGCAGAAGTCTTTGCCTTAAGAAGCAAGGCGGTAACTCACTTCTTTCCTTTATAAACTGAGTCAGTTCCCTCTTGAGCTTATTTATACCACTTGCTTTTATTATTGACTTTAGCAGTTTGTTACTTATTTCAACTACTCTTTTGTATAATGAAATCTTTTGAATCACCTGTAGACTAGGCTTGTATTTAATTTAAGTAAGTTACTCCTCCAAGCACCAGTTTACTTTTTTCTTATTCAGATTTTTTTTTCTTTTTTGTATTTCTGCAAGATCTCACATATTGACCTCGTTTTTTTCTGAGACAGTGTAGGCTTTCAAAGACTGAGGTTTAAGTATGCAATTAGGAGCAATGAAGCACAAAATTGCTCATGCAAGAAACATCATCATTTTCCTTTTGCATCTGAAAATAAAGTATTTGTACTGTCCAATCATGAGCTAACCCGTAGGCTGAGGGCAGATAGTCCAGCACAACCTGTTATTATATTTTAACAAATTTAGTGGAAAACTTGGTACCCACAATTATAAACTTATGAATGCCCACTTACTCACATATCTTTATCCTTACTACAAATGCTTTTATTTGCTCTATATTATACGCTTCTGACCCTTTACCCTTCCTTACTTTATGTTTTACAAAACTTTTTCAAATGAGGTTATCATCATTTCAGGATATAATTTCACTTTTTCAAAGATTCAGTTAAAGATCAAGGGCTATGGGGAAAGAAGAGGGCAAGGATCCAGTAAACCTTTCTAGTTCCTTGTATTGGGAAATCTGTCCAAGGTCTACCAGATTCAGTAGTTGACCAGGAAGGCAGGTCCATTGTGGACACTGGTTCACTCAGTGAAACTAGATCTAACTCTTTCCTGCATTCCTCAGAATTTCCAACATACTCATATAATTCTCACCTAAAGCTAAGAAAGTTGCATGAAATAAAGTTATAGCATCCTTGCAGTTTAGGTAGGAGCTACAAGGTCTCTTTCCTGTTATATTTATAAGCTTTGTGAGTCAGTCATTTTGTTGTCCATTGAGAAATTTGATATCTCCGATATTTGTATATGAGGTGAATTTAAGTTACTGAATACACATATAGGGATGGTCACTTAATATCCCTCTTTCTTCTTTTTGTTTACAAATATGTCTATTATTTTTTTTTCTGATAATGAATGTATCCATGACTTGCCACAGCACATGTTCCTGATTCAGGTATAATTACAGCATCTGTGATACAGACTGTGGGCATAAAGGATCAAAAAGATACAAGTATCTCCAAATGAAGCAAGTCATATATACTTCAGGAATATTTTCTTGATCTCGCAGGCTGTGCTTAGGTGTCCCTATCAAATGAGACACTTTTCAACAGTAGGAAACAGATACAATTATAATCAGCTCTAAGAGAAGAGCTGATGAAAAGAAATCCTGAATAAGGCAGAACCAACCCATCAAGAGCTGGATTGTTCATCATTCTGCTCCACCATCCTCAGCATTTTGAATTTCATGCTCTGGCTGATGCCGTGACCTCTCAAAAGCCACTAGGGAAACAGGAGTGAGAGTCCTTTCCCAGACACACGGAAGCATGCTTCATATTTTGTCTCAACAGCTACAGTTAAATCACCTGGCTTTTCCAGAGCCAATCATGGGCCACAGGAAGGGATTTTTTTTTTTTTTTTTATGAGATTTGGCTCATCAACTTCCCTTCCAGAAGCTGAAGGCAGAACAGAACAACTTTTTTTTTTTTTTTTTTTTTTGACAGGCAGAGTGGACAGAGAGAGAGACAGAGAGAAAGGTCTTCCTTTGCTGTTGGTTCACCCTCCAATGGCTGCTGCAGCCGGCGCGCTGCAGCCGGCACACCGCGCTGATCCGATGGCAGGAGCCAGGTACTTATCCTGGTCTCCCATGGGGTGCAAGGCCCAAGCACTTGGGCCATCCTCCACTGCACTCCCTGGCCACAGCAGAGAGCTGGCCTGGAAGAGGGGCAACTGGGACAGAATCCAGCGCCCCTACCGGGACTAGAACCTGGTGTGCCGGCGCCACAAGCCGGAGGATTAGCCTAGTGAGCTGCAGCACTGGCCCAGAACAACTTTCCATGATTGCAGGAAACATCAATTCCTTAGCAAAAGTCAGTTCCTAATAGTAAGGATTAAGGGCGTGATGGCCGTCAGGCACGGGTGCCATGGCATCTGCCATCCCCTCGGGTGTTCATCTATAGCATGTACTGTACTGTGCAGTTATTGGCCATTATTTTTCTGTTATCGTTGTGTCACTATACATTCTCAGTGTAAGGACTGTATTGAAATTTCCGTCTATTTGAAAAATCTCATATATGGTAGTGATCATGGTAAATAAATGGGTTAATACTGGATTTTTCTTTGTGCTACAAATTGTCAATATTTCTTTAACATATATAAGTGAAAGTATCTATGCCACTCCATAAGCTATAGGAAATCTTGAAGTCTTTTTATATAAATATATATCATAAATCATGTAAGGATAATGCAAAACCTAATCTTTATTTCCTTTTGGCTTTTTGTAATTTGTGCAATAAATTTCACCACAGTATTTCTATTCTCATCTCTGAAAATATTCTTTATATAGCATTTTTTTTTCCAGGCATTGTTAGACAGTGAGAGAGACGGAGAGAGGGTGTTATAGACAGTGAGAGACAGAGAGAGAGAGAGTTATAGACAGTGAGAGAGAGACAGAGAGAGAAAGAGTTATAGACAGTGAGAGAGAGACAGAGAGAGATCTTCCTTCCGTTGGTTCACTCCGGAGCCAGGAGCCGGGTACTTCCTCCTGGTGTCCCATGGAGGTGGAGGGCCCAAGCACTTGGGCCATCCTCCACTGCCTTCCCGGGCCACAGCAGAGAGCCGGACTGGAAGAGGAGCAACCGGGACTAGTACCCAGCTCCCCAACCAGGACTAGAACCCGGGGTGCCGGCGCCCCAGGCGGAGGATTAGCCAAGTGAGCCATGGCACCAGCCTGTATAGCATTTTATGATGCTTATCATTCCCTTGATTATAGTTGTGCCCAGCTTTAAATATAATTATTTCTTTTCTTCCTGTACTATTACAATATTGTTTAATATTGGTAACTCTTGTCAGTTACTTTAGATATGCATAATTTATTATTCTCAAAGGAACTTAGGACCAAAAAGGTACGGGCCTTTTACACTTCTCTTTCTTCCTTTCTTGGTTTTTGAGATAACATATTTTAGCATGTGTTATAGTCAAAGTCTGAATGCTCCATTAAATAAGAAGCTCAACAAATGAAAAGTAAAAAGACTTTAATTCAGGACCGATGCTGTGGCATAGTTGGTAAAGCTGCTGCCTGCAATACAGCATCCCATATGGGCCCCGGTTTGATTCCCGGCTGCTCCACTTCCGATCCAACTCTCCGCTTGGCCTAGGAAACAGTGGAGGATGCCCCAAGTCCTTGGGCCCCTGCACCTGTGTGGGAGACCAGAGGAAGCTCCTGGCTCCTGGCTTCAGATCAGTGCAGCTCTGGCCGTTGCGGCCAATTGGGGAGTGAACCATCGGATGGAAGACCTATCTCTGCCTCTCCTTCTCTCTGTGTGTAACTCTGACTTTCAAGTAAGTAAATAAATCTTTAAAAACAAGACTTTAATTCATCAGGAGTATAGCCAAGGACTACATATAATAATCATATAATGATGACCATTTCACTCATATATATGTAAATTTTTAAATAATCACAGATTATTAAAACCATAGCAGTATATCATTCTTAACCATTTGTTTCACAACCATATAAAACAAAATTTGGCAAAACTATACCTCTAATACTATTGATATACACAAATATTACTTTTTTTTTGTTTTTGACTTTTTTTCTTTATTAATTTTAGCTATCACATATAAGGGGGGGCATGCCAAATTTGTCTTTCCGTGTCTAGTTTATTTCATTGAACGTGGTATCATCTAGATGCATCCATTTTCATGACAGTAGTAGAATTTCATTCTTTTTTTAGTTGAGTAATATTTCATTGAGTTTGTCTAGTCAACATTTTTTTATCCATTCATCTGATGATGGACATCTTTGTTGATTGCACGTTTGGCTGCTTTGAACAGTGCTGCAACAAACATGGTGGTACAGGTACTCCTCAACACAATCAGTTCAAGTCTTTTGGATATATAGCCAGTGATTGATGGATCATACTGCAGGTCTGTTTCTAACATTCAAGAAATCTTCATAACATTTTCCACAGTGGCTAATTTACCTCCCCATCAACAATGTATAAGTGTTAACCTTTCTACAAAATTCTGAACATTATTTGTTACTCTCTGATGGGGATAATGTGATATCTTATTTTGGTTTTAATTTGCATTTCCCTAATGGTCTGAGTGAGTTTTTTTTTTTTTCATATTTTTATGGTCAATTGCATTTTTTCTTTTAGGAAGCATTGCAAGGAACAAAGAGTATGACAAAGAGGAGGCAAGACAGGAACCCACAGGCAAACTGGGTTTATTCAGGGAACAAAGCTAAAAGGTGATTCCCTGCTGGCATGCACACAGAGTGAACACATGGCAGAAAGCCCAAACCTCTTACAGGCTGAGGCTTACATAGTCAAGGCAGCTGAAGGTCTAAGGAGGAGGGTGTTAGGCAGAGCTGAACTGATTTGTGAGGACTTTTCTTGGGCACCAACTTTTCAAACATGCTGGGGGGGCTTCCTCTCTAGGGTGTTCCACTGGAGAAGAATGCAGTGGTGGGGGGAATGCAGGGGGTGGGATTGAGCTGGTTGAGAAAGTATACCAGGAGTTGGTTTTTGTTCTTGCTCCATCACTAACTACCTTTGTCCCTTGCCCATTTTCAACTGTGTTGTTTATTTTTTGTTATCGAGATTCCAATCACTGATAAATTCTGGGTACTAATCCTTTATCATTTAGGTAGCTTGTAGATGTCTTTTTTCCTATTCTGTTGGGTGTCTTTCCTTCCTATTGACTATTTCCTTTGCTGTTCAGGAGCCTCTGATTTTGATATAATTACATTTGTAAAATTTGGTTGCCCATGCTTTGGGGGGTCTTACTTCTTCTTATATAATGATCACTTATACCACAAGTGTTTCACCTACATTTTCTTTCAAGAACTTCATAGTCTCAGATCTTAACTTAGGTCTTTAATCTACTTTGAAATGATTTTTGTATATTATGAAAAGTAGATATCTAATTTTCATTCTGCATACATACATCCAGTTTTGGTGATTTTTGTATATTATGAAAAGTAGATATCTAATTTTCATTCTGCATACATACATCCAGTTTTGGTAACACCATTTATTGAAGAGATTATCTACTTTCCAATGTTTGATCTGGACACTTTTATCTAAAACCATTTGGGCTGTATGTATATGTATTAATTTTCTGAGCTGTCAATTCTGTCCCACTGATCATATGTCAGTTTTCATGCCAGACCATGATATTTTCATTGCTATAGCTTTATGATATATTTTGAAGTCAGGTATGCTGATGCCTTCAGTTTGATTTGTTTTTCCTCTAAGTATAGTTTTAGTTTTTCTGGGTCTTCTGTGATTCCAGAGGAATTTTAGGATTATTTTTGTAACTCTGTCTTTTTTTTTTAACTTTTATTTAATGAAGATAAATTTCCAAAGTACGACTTATGGATTACAATGGCTTCCCCCCCATACCGTCCTTCCCACCCACAACCCTCTCCTTTCCCACTCCCTCTCCCCTTCCATTCACATCAAGATTCATTTTCGATTATCTTAATATACAGAAGATCAGCTTAGTATACATTAAGTATGGATTTCAACAGTTTGCTCCCACACAGAAACATAAAGTGAAAAATAATAGATGATTTTTTTAAATGATGATGAAATCAGAGCAGACCTATTGTCATGTTTAATCCCAGTGAGAGTCAAGTTGGGAATTGATAATTTCTTTTCTTTTTTTTTTTTTTTTTTTTTACAGAGGATCAGTTTAGTATGCATTAAGTAAGGATTTCAACAGTTTGCACCCCCATAGAAACACAAAGTGAAATATATTGTTTGAGTACTCGTTATAGCATTAAATCTCAATGCACAGCACATTAAGGATAGAGATCCTACATGAGGAGTAAGTGCACAGTGACTCCTGTTGTTGACTTTACCAATTGACACTCCTGTCTATGGCATCAGTAATCTCCCTATGCTCCAGTCATGAGTTTCCAAGGCTATGGAAGCCCTCTGAGTTCTCCGACTCTTATCTTGTTTAGACAAGGTCATAGTCAAAGTGGAGGTTCTCTCCTCCCTTCAGAGAAAGGTACCTCCTTCTTTGAAGACCTGTTCTTTCCACTGGGATCTCACTCACAGAGATCTTTTGCCAGAGTGTCTTGGCTTTCCATGCCTGAAATACTCTCATGAGCTTTTCAGCCAGCTCCGAATGCCTTTAGGGCTGATTCTGAGGCCAGAGTGCTATTTAGGACATCTGCCATTCTATGAGTCTGCTGAGTATCTCACTTCCCATGTTGGATCACTCTCCCCTTTATTTACTCCATCGGTTAGCGTTAGCAGGTACTAGACTTGTCTATGTGCTCCCTTTGACTCCCAGTCCCTCCACCATGACCAACTGTGAACTGAAATTGATCACCTGGAACAGTGATGTAACTCTGTCTTTTGATAGGGTTTGCATTGCGTCTAAAGAATGTTTTAGGTATTGTAGGCTTTTAATGATGGAAATTCTTTAAATCTGTATTGAAAGGAGCATCTTTCCATTTTTTTATATCCTTGATGATTTCTTTCATTAACTTTTACAATTTGAATTGTAGAGATATTTCACTTCTTTGGCTAAATATTTAATTTGTGTGTTTGTGTGTGTGTGTCTGTGTTGTGCGTATTGTGAATAGGTTTCTTTCCTGATTTTTCTTTTGGTGAGTTCATCATTAACATTAAAATGCTACAATTTTGGGCCAGTATTGTGGCAATTATGTTAAGCTACTGTCCAGGAAGCAGGCTTCCAATATGGGTGCAGGTCCAGTCCTAGCTGCTCCACTTCTGATCCAGCAAAAGGAAGATCTCTCTCTCTCTCTCTCTCTCTCTCTCTCTCTCTCTCTCTCTCTCACTTTGCCTTTCAAGTAGATAAATAAATAAATGTTTTTTTTTTTTTCCTGATCAAGGCTCCTTTATTGAACAAATCCAGTAGTATTTAAACATGACCAGTTGTTTATAAGAAGGAGCACAAAAGATTTACATATTAAAAAGGCTTTTAAGGTTACAATAAAACACTTAGGTGATAAATGCAGGTTTCAGGTGTGACTGATTATGTATATTATCTCTCCTGAGAGGTTTAGGTTCTTCCTGCCTCTTCCAGGAATCTCCCCTAGCCTAATTGTCTGTGCCTGGAAGTCTCCATTCATATGTTTAAGTGTAAACAAAGGGAGCGACTACCTGTGGCTGCCCACATTTCCCCCTTTTTTATTTTTTGAGGCATTGTTCCTGTCTTAGGTTGCCAGTGTCTCTTCTTGTCCTTACCCATCAAAGTTGAAGTCTGATCTTCTGTTATAACAATGGAGTTTTTTTTTTTTTTTTTCAAATGTGTACTAATGTTAGTAATTATCTGAAAATGGTCTGAATCTTAAATCTTAATCTGTTTTTGCAAAAACTGTAACGTCTCTTTTTAACAGTGTCTGCTTAATCAGTTACTCTGCCATTTCTAAAGTTAGGTCGTGTAAGCTCTTTTTGACTCTGTTAAATAATTCTGAGTTATGTGATTTTGTGTGCTAACTCTTATGTTCAAGTTTTTTATTTCTGGTTTATTCGACAACAAGAGACAAAGAATTCATGTTCTGCCAAAGTAATATATTGTGTACTGTCTCTGTTAAGTTCAGATTGATGAAAAGCATTGTTAAATATCATTATGATCAGGTCTGGTCTGAAAGTGCTAAAATCACCCTAAATGAATGGCTATCATTTCAGGATGTTAAAGAATTCTATTTTGACCAGATACTCTCTCTAAGTTATCCTGGCACCTTTAACAGACTTTCTGAAAATCAAAGTTCTAAATTCTCTGGACTTTTGGTATCTCCAGAGGGCCCCTGGAGATGTCAAAGATATATCTCTCATCTTGCAGAGATAATAACCAATCGGGCTGTTTAGATTAAAAGTGGTGCCAAGATGTGAAATGATGCTAAACTTCAGTTATAAACGTGTTTCTTTCTAGCTGCTCCAGTCTCTGGCTCAGAAGCCAGATCCTTTAAAGAAAGACTGACAAAGTCTAAGAAGCATCCCATGGTCATGATTTGCATCACCTCAATGCCCAGACCTTACCAGTAAGATATGGAAGCACCCGGGAACAGGCAAGGCAAATTGTAAAATCCTGCCCTTCCTGTGTCACATTTCTCCTGGTCCCTCATTATGGTGTAAATCCTAGAGGTTTTATGCCTAATCAGCTTTGGCAGATGGATGTTACCCATTTTCCTGAATTTGGTAAACTAAAATACATACATGTCCCTTAACTTCCACATCTCTCATTTATAATCCCCAGGGACAAGGTATTGTGGAACGAGCACATGCCACATTAAACAATTATTTATAAAAAATAAAAAAGGGGGAATATGGGACCATGGCACATTCCCCGCAAAAATGGCTATCACATGCTCTTTTTATCTTAAATTTTTTAATATTGGATAATCAAGGGAAAACTGCAGCTGATCGTCACTGGCATCCTGAAACCAAAAGACAACAAGTCTACGTGAAGTGGAAAGACCCTCTAACTGCTCAATGGTATGGACCTTTTATTGCTTCAATTATTTGAAACAGATTTGAATAAATACCACATATTATTTAAATTCTAAATCAAAGTGATTAAAATATTCTATTTATATATAAGTATAGATTTTTACTTTAGGTACATAAAATCTCCACTCTACAACATAATTTTCAACAGTGGGCCTATTGACACTTTTTAGTTGATAACTCTTTTCAGTGTGCTTTCTATTGTACAAATTTTACCAGGATCAAGAACTACTACACACTATGCCAGGAGAATTCCCCTAAACATGATAATCAAGAAATCAAATTTTCCAGACATTTTCAAACATTCCAAGATGGGGAAAAGTGACCTTAAATTGAGATCATAGCTTTTGAAATAGCACTATTATAGATTACTTCATTAACTGTAACCTCTTTTTACTTAGGTTGGGTAAGGCTGGCGACTTTAGTTTAGGGAATTGCTCCTTGAGCCATGTGCTGTAGAATTTGAATTAAAATTATTAATTTGTTTGTCAGGTGTCATAATCCTGTTAAGTGTTTTGCAAGATATTTATTACATAATTTTTCCCTCTCACTGCTACAGCAGGAAAAAATAAATAAAATCAGAAATTCAGTAAATGTTCAGCAAGCCAGCATTTGACACTGGTATCTTATTATTCAACAATAAGAAACAACAGTCCGTTTCCTCACAACGGTTTGTCAAGAAGTGAAAAAGTAAAAAAAAAAAAAAAAAAAAAAAAAAAAAAAAAAAAAAAAAAAAAACTGGAAAAAGCTTCATAGAAGAATAAACGCAAAAATCGGGAGATCTCAGAGGGTAAACTGTATAAATTTTATAGAGCATTTAAGGAAGTTTTCCCATAGGTATGATATCTGATTTTTTTTTTTTTTTTTTTTTGACAGAGTTAGACAGTGAGAGAGAGACAGAGAGAAAGGTCTTCCTTCCATTGGTTCACCCCCCCAAATGGCTGCCACGGTTGGCGCTGCACCGATCCAAAGCCAGGAGCCAGGTGCTTCCTCCTGGTCTCCCATGAGGGTACAAGCACTTGGGCCATCCTCCACTGCCTTCCCAGGCCACAGAGAGCTGCACTGGAAAAGGAGCAACCGGGACAGAATCCAGCGCCCCAACCGGGATGCTGCAGGTGGAGGATTAGCCTATTGAGCCGCGGCACCAGCCATGATATCTGATTTTTAAAAGAGGATGGCATTCCAGAAATACCGAATAACCTGTAAAATGGTGGTACATTCTTGTGAACTCCAAACAGATCACAAGACAACAGCAAAGACGTGCAAAGATGGAGTGATTTAGTTGTGGACCCAAATGAAAAACAAAAAACAAAGCTGGACTCTGAGAGGTTCATCTATCATAATAATTAAGTGCTTTTCTTGTAGAGTTTAAATAACCTAGAGATGTGATCAAAATTGTTTTAGAAAGACTATTGTGGTCATGCTTATCCATCACTTAAATGAATTTTTTGTGTAAAATAAAAAGGGAAACAGAAGAAAAAGAAAATATATTATGAAAGAAACATTGATGACTTGAAAAGATTCTGTAGAGAGAAGGAACACAAGAGGAAAATGTTCAGGGGATGCTAATACATTAGAAATTAGATATTTTAGAGATAAATGATTTTAATGTTTTGAGTATGAGTAATTTAGAATATTTTGAAGTTATGGAGCGAAGGAAGTTCATACAATTTAATCTTAGGAAGTACTGAGATCAAGCTGTGTAGCTGTGAAACACCATCCTTTTTTATATAGTTTTAAACTAATTGTTTTACAATTTTACAAAATATACTCTAAAGGTTATAAAGATAAAACTCTGACCACCCATTGTTACTTTGGCCAGACCTGTTGAATCCAACTACAAAACAGATTTAGCGAGTTAGAAGGCAATTTTTCTAGGTAGTGATCTTAGATGCAAAAGGGAGAAATCACTTTAAACCCAATGTCCAGTTACAACTGGGCTAACTTAGCACAAGAGATATTACCATAGCATCACATGAATGAGATTGCTATTTACCAAATATGTCTCTTTATATATTAAGCTGAATTGGAGCCTAGTTTTTATTTCCACTCAACAAACAACTTAGGCCAGAAATACCTGGTCAACAGTCAGCTAATTGAAGCTGTCCCTGAGACAAGAAAGTCTTCAAGGCAGCTGCAAGTCAGTTCTCAAGAGTGACTGTGGGCCAGGGGCTGGTGTGTCATAGATGATCTGCCCACTGGAGACTATTCATTTACATCCAAATTTTAGCAAGGGGGAGGCGGAGCCATTGCCTGAGAAACTCTAGTCAGAGGTAATGTCACTGCCCTTGGCTGAGAAATAACCAGATTGTTGTCTACCCCTCCCACCAATGGAAGGGCTGGAGTCAACAAGCTGCAAAGCCAGTTTGAAAAAAATAAAAAGAATAAAAAATAAAATTGACCACCTGTTTGTATATATAGGATGGGTACTTATAAAAGATGTCCCTTTGGCCAGAAAATGTTAGAGAGTGAAAAAGAAAGTGTTGGGTCTTAGAGAATAATGTTGGGAAGTAGTTCCTCAGCAGGCACGGAAAGAAATGACTGAGAAGATTCCTCCAAAAAATGTGGCTTATTTAACTAGAAAGGGGGCACTTGCCCATATAGGTGGGTCTCTGGTCTGGTAACTTACAAAGACTAAAGGAAATGAGATAGGAGAAATGAGGTACATGGTATCCTTCAGCAAGGAGGGCAAATTGAGACCAGGCACGGGGTCTTGGTGACACATCTCCCACTTCACAACATTTGAGATAAAGTAAAGAGTAGTGAACAGACCCTAGACTGGTCAGGCAATACAGGTAGGGGCAAGAGGGCCCAGGTAAAGAATTGGAAAGCCAAGTAAGTTGCCTTGGGATCTTGTAAGATCCTATTGTTTCATAGTTTATACTTTTTTCTGTTGGACTGTTTCCCCCATATTTTAATGGATAGTCTAGCCAGGCCCACTAGCACGAAAAGACCAAATGCTTCTTCCAGAGGTCTTGGGATTTAAAGAACTCCAATTCTTGAGGATGCATTCAGTGGGTATATGACTGAAGCGGTTTTGGATTCTGTGTTGCCCATCTGTGAGACAATGGGCAGGGAAAAGTGTCCCTTATTCTGAGTCCAAAATAGGTCAAGATATCACTTAACCATTCCTCTTCTGCCTTTTTAGGTGGTAAAAGCCACATTGTCCATGACCATGATGGCCAAGGGAGTGTTCCCAGTATGAGCCAGCCAATCTTATTCATACTGAGGTTCCGGCGAGCAACTTGTGATCAGCTGCATTGGGAATACTTCTTTGCCACAGGGGTTGGTAAAACTGACACAGGAATTCTATCTCCCTTAACCTTAAGCTTAATTATATAAGCCTGAATTTGGAAGCAAGCCTTGGAAAAAAGGGCCTCATTTAATAGTGTCTGAAGTTGGGAGGCACTAACTCCAGCGGCCAAGACTGCCAATCAGTCAGAGAGGGGGTAACAAAATGCAGTATCATGCTACATATCTTCCCAGCTAGCTACCTACGTAGGCCATGAAAGGGACCTGTCAAAATTGAATTCCAAAGAAGGAAAAATATGAATAGGGGAAGAGGTGTCCCTGGCACTGAGTGACATGCCACAGGACTATACTGAATAACAATGATGAGAGTGGGCATCATTGTCTGGTTCTGAATCTTAGTGGGAATGCTTCCAACTTTTCCCTATTCAATAAGATGTTGACCATTTGTTTGTCATAAGTTGCCAAGTTTGTTGAGCAATGTTCCTTCTATACCCAATTTGCTTAAGGTTTTCATCATGAAGGGATATTGTATTTGATTAAATGATTTATCTGCCTCTACTGAAATAATGTTTTTTTTTTTTTCTTTCAGTTTGTTAATGTGATGTAACACATTGATTGATTTATGAAAGTTGTACTATCCCTGTACATCAGGGGGAAGTTCCACTTGGTCTGGGTGGATGATCTTTCTGATATGCTTTGGGATTCAATTCCTTAGTATTATTAAGGATTTTTGCATCTATGTTTATCATGGAAGTTGCTCTATAGTTTTCTTTGTTGAATTATTTTCTGCTTTTGGAATTCAAGCAATGTTGGCCTCAAAAAATGACTTTGGGAGGTTTCCCTCCTTTTCAATTGCTTTGAATAGCTTGAGAAGAATTGAAATTAGCTGTTGTTTAAATGTCTGGTACAATTCAGCAGGAAACCCATGTGATTCTGGATATTTTTTTTTTGGTGGGAAAGTTTTTATTATTGATTCAATCTCTGTCTTGGTTAATGGTCTTTTTGGGTTTTCTGTGTCTTCATGGCTCAATTTTGGTAGATTGTATGTGTTCAAGAATCTATCCGCTTCTTCTATGTTGTCCTAATTGTTGTTTTTAGGAATTGCTGATGATTGCATTTATTTCTGTGGTATCTGTTGTTGCATTTGTTATTACGACAAACTTTAGGTTAGAGGACAATTTTATTTTATTATATCACTTATTATTTGTATTATGTCACTTATTATTTTCATTATATCACTTATTCATGAGAAAAATTATACTCTCCATAACTGTGGTACAATTGCTCTGTTTATGCCAACTAAGTCAATGCTTTTCTTTGTAAAAATCCTCTCATGCTGATTATTGTCTGAAGAATATTTTAGTTTTGATGAGAATTGTGAGAAAATCTCTTTAGTAAAATGTCAATTTCTACTTTTAGTTTTGTAAATGTTTTGATTGTGTATTTTCAATCAATGATATTAGATATACATTTGGTTAAAGTTACGGCTTCCTAGGAAGTTGAACTTTTTATTACTTTATATTGATCCTTTCGATTTCCTATTAAACATTAATTTCCAATTAACATTTTCTTTTATTGTGACTATTTTATTAGATGTTACTATAGCTTAATTATATTATTGAAATCATTATTATGTTGACCCAGAGAAGCACTCACTCCCCTTCCAGCAGTTGGAATTCCTTGCAGAAAGACAATAGGGATGATTGTAGCAGCTGCCAAGGCTCATTTGCCACAGGAAAGCTCACCAGTGTCTCTGGTGATGCAAATATCATTGAGGGTAGCAGGGACTGAGGAAAAAACAGATATGGAAAGCATCATGTTTTAACTTCTAGGTAAGTGACCTGTCACCAGTCACCCTGGTGTGTACACTGATTCCCACATTAGAGACAAACATTTTCCTTGGTCATTGGCATTTGGAACTGGGCAGTGTGAAATCCCAGTCATAAGGGCTTAGACTCACAGCTTGGTGCAGAACGGTCTCCTTGCTTCACCCTGATGGATTTCTCCTATTCTTTTTCTTTACTCAAGATGGGAAACAGCACTTTCATATCTCCAAAAGGACCTCTCAGGGCACATTTGGGTAGCTTGGCCGAGCTATAGCTATAAACCTAGAACTGAAATAGGAAGATATTTTATTGTAGCTCTAACTGGCCTTTTTACGTGTTAGATGTGAAAGAATGAAGAGGCCCAGGCACTCTCCTTGATCTTTTAGAGTCAACTACAGTTTGCCCACAGGAGTCCTTAGTAAAATTGACAGTGAGGGAACCAAATATTCAAAGAACAGTCAAAGAATTGTAACTAAGGTCGGAGCTGCAAGAATAATTGTACCAAAAACATTTCAATAGTAATTAGAATCTGAAACCAAGAAATTTTGTTTTTTTAAAAAAGATTTGTTTATCTATTTGAAAGGCAGAGTTAAACACACACACAAACACAGAGAGAAAGAGAGAGAGAGAGAGAGAGAAAGAGAGAGGTCTTCCATCTACAGGTTCACTCCCCAAACAGCTAAAGTGGCCATTCAATGTTCATTCAGGAACATTTTGTTCAGTCTCCATGTGTTTGTATATTTTTTAGAGATTCTTGAATTGTTAATTTCATTCCGTGAAATTCCAATGGAGTTTAATTTCATTCCAAGGTAGTTTTTATTTTTGATCCATTGTGGTCAGAGATGATGCATGGTATGATTTCAATTTCTTTGAATTTGCTGAGACTTGTTTTGTGGCTTACAACACAGTCTATCTTACAGAAAGGTCCATGCACTGTTGAAAATAATGCATATTCTGCAACCGTGGGATGAAAAGTCCTGTAGATATCAATTAGGTCTATTTGGTCTGTAGTTCTATTTTTTCTTTGATGATTTTCTTTCTAGTTGATGTGTCCATTGATGAAACTGGGGTATTGAATCCCCCATTACAATTCTGTTGGAATTCATGTCTCTCATAAGGTCCATTAACACTTCTTTTAAATAGCCAGGGTTCCGGGCTTTGGGTGTATATACATGTATTAGAGTTATGTCTTCCTGTTAAATTGATCACTTAATCAATATATAGTGCCCTTTTTTATTTATTTTGACAGATTCTGTGTTAAAGTCTATTTGTCTGATATTAGGATGGCTACGCCTGATCATTTTTGCTTTCCATTAATATAAAGTTTATTTTTTCCATCCCTTCACTTTCAGTTTGTGTGTGTCTTTTTCAGTGAGGTGTGTTTCAGGTAGGCAGCAAATACGTGAGTCTTATTTTTGTTAATCCATTCAGCCAATGTCATCTTTTTATTGGACAATTTATGCCATTCACATTCAAGGGGACTATTGATAAGTAATGACTTGGCCCTGCCATTTTTCCATAAATATTCCTATTGTTTACTTTGGTTTTCTTTTGTACTTTTACTGGGGGATTTTGTACCTTCACATTCTTTCATAATGATGACTATCTTTCTGTGTTTCTGTGTGTAGACATCCTTAAGCAAGTTTTAGAAGGTTGGATGAGTGGTGACAAATTCTTTCAATTTCTCTGTCTTTTGGAAGGTCCTTATTTCATCTTAATTCATAAGTGAGAGTTTTGTAGGGTATAGTGTCCTGTGTTGACAGCTTTTTTTCTTAAAATTTGGACTAGATCTCTTCATTCTCTCCTAGCCTACAGAGTTTCTGATGAGAATTCAGCTGTGTGTCTAATTGGATATCCTCTGAAAGTATTCTGTTGTTTGTCTCTTGGACATTTTAGAATCTTTATGTTTTACTGTTTTATTTTGACTACAATGTGTCGTGGTGAAGAGCTTTTATTGGTCATGTCTATTAGGAGTTCTATGTGTTTCCTGTACTTGGACATCTCTTTCTCCAAATTAGGGAAGTTTTCTGTAATTATTTCACTGAATAGGCCTTTTAATTCATTCTCTCTTTCCATACTTTCAGGAACTCCTAAGACCTGTATGTTGGGTTGTTTGTTTGATAATATCCCATAAAACTCAAAAGCTATTTTTCATTTTTTAAACTTTCTTCTTCTTTTCTTTGGTCTGACTGAAAATTTTCCAAAGATTTATCTCCTAGCTCAGATATTCTTTCTTCTGCCTCATCAAGTCTATTGTTAAGGCTTTAAGCCACATTTTTATTTGACATATTGAATTTCTCATTTCTAATATTTCATTTTGATTTCTTTTTAAAAATCTCAATTTTAAGGTAAATTTTTCATTCATGTCAGGTATGGATTTCTTTAATTTGTGAGTTTGCTTCTCATTGCTTCTTAGTAATCCTACAATTAATCTTTTAAATTCCATTTCAGACATTTCATCAATCTTTTAATCTTCACATTCTAATACTGTTGTGTTGTTGTGTTCCTTTGGGAGGGTCAGCTTGTTTTCCTTATTCTAGTTCCTTTAATTTCTGCATTTATTTTTAGGCATTTGTAGAAATACTTTTTGGTTTTCTCTTCTGATTGATTTTTTCTTTGAACTATACCTCTGTGGCTTAGTGAAGTGTTGGCTCTTTCAGTGAATATTCAGAAGTGTGTGCCTAGTGTGACCAAGGAGCTGTAGTCAGTGCTTTAGTTTGGGGTGAATATCCAGGGTGACACCCAAGTTGGGCACAGATCTCCTCTATTGTCAGCAGAAGGGAAGGTATGATCACTTCTGTTGGTATAATCATAGCATCATCTTCTCACTTCCAAGGTGATTAATGCCAGGGTTAGTGCACAGTGGGTGCAACACTCACCTGTGCTGCCACGTGAACTGCACAGAAGATCTGAGCAGTCCTCAGTGTGAGCACAGATCCCACCTCAGGCAATTAGAGAGCTCTGAGGCTATGGCACCAGATACAGTGATTGCCCCGAGACCCAGCTACACCCTGTACCCTGTCATGCTTTCACAGAGTTCCCACAGTCACAGTGTGCAATGCCCCCATAGTCACAGGGTGCAGAGGATCCATGCCACACTGCGAGCCTGTCCCAACCATCCCAACTATGGAAAAAGCAGAGACGTTCACCGAGCCAGCTGCCTGTGGGTGCTCCAACCTGGCAGTTTGAGCCCCAGAGCCTGTGATATGTTGAGATGATTCGGGCACCTCACAGTCCTATCTGGTTACCCAGCCTCCTATCAACCGTCCAATCCAGCCTCAGTCAATGGGGAACACAGATTTTTCCCTCTGGTAAAATCCCTACATCACATCATGTTTGCACAAGAGCCACTGAAGTCTACTTGTGGGGCCTTTTCACCAACAGTTGCTGGGTACCCTTTGGTGGGGGGAATAGAGGTAAAGAAACATGCTTTTTTTCTCACTGGATTACTGGGTACCATGCCCCACATTAGGGCTCAAAA
Organism: Oryctolagus cuniculus; assembly: GCF_964237555.1. Taxonomy (NCBI): domain Eukaryota; kingdom Metazoa; phylum Chordata; class Mammalia; order Lagomorpha; family Leporidae; genus Oryctolagus; species Oryctolagus cuniculus. The sequence continues at coordinate 28,095,125 of NC_091433.1, forward strand.
ATAGTGTGGTCAGCAAGGGTCTCCCTCCAGCGATGTCACCAGTGGCACAGGTTGCCACAGTCTGCTCTCTCCTTACTCTCTGAAGCTGGCATATCCTCCAGTCCCAGTTGTATTGGTCGTGTGTGCTGTACCTGCCTGTTTCTGCATCTGCACCTTACATACTTCTCCATGGCATCTCCCTTCTGTAGAACTTCCACTGCAAATTTCTCCTGAAGTCTCGCCTGGGCGCTTTCTCTGGTCTGTTATGTTTCTGTTATATTCCTGTTGTCTAAAGCAGTACATAGTTTTCCTATTTAGACATCTTGGAATCTCATAGTGTTACTTTCAACCTTTTATTTTTAGGTGTAGCTCATGTAAATAGCTTTTATGCCAATATTAGAAACACTCTTGTTTAACCTAGAAAGTTACATTTGTTTCTACCATTATATTGCCTGTCTTCTCTTTATCATTTCTTCCTGTTTTCATCTTTTAGATTGGTTTCATATTTTTATTTACATTTTTAATTCTTACCCCATTTTACCTTTGTATGTATTCGGAAGTCGTATATGCTATCCACTCATATATCATAGGATTTGTTACTCTTGCTATTTTTGGAATATTTATTGTTTTTTCCTCCCTTCTTTGTAATATAAGGATCTTGGAAATGATTGTCATATCAAGAAATTCCTATTGTATATTTATTGCTGTACAAAATTTTATTTCTAGCTTATTTTTCCTTCGAACTGAATATTTCCAACAACTGATGGTCTTGGAAAAGGGCCGAGGCCTCAAATGAGATGGCAGCTTTAGTTTACATCTTGATTAGCTTATCAGAAGGTCCAGCCAAGCCATACTAAAACTGATAAACTATGAAATAATTTATTCTTATTTTATTGCTTTTTAGGAAAGCAATAGATTTGTTAGTGAGGAAACCAATAAGATGCTAACTCTGATTTGAAATTCAAAAACAACACACTGATAATAAAGAATACAAAAAGGAATTTCCAAATAAATGCAAAAATGGTCAAATATCTACCCATCTCAGAGCAATGACCAACTACATTCTCTAAAAAGTTCTGTTCTTTGGACAAGTATGATTGACATTATTGTCAGATTTTTTTTTTAACTACAACTTACAGAGTTCTAAAGAATTCAAAAAAAGGTCTATATGTATAAATTCGGTTTAGAGAAAAATTTCCACTAAATGTCAAATGCAAATAAGTGCCCCAATGATCATTGTAATAATAAACCATCCTACTCAAGTGAATTCCTCTGTCATCTAAAAGGCAGACTCCAGGTTTTAAACTGAAAAGTGTTTTAAATTTAGGTATTGCTTATTTTAAAAAAATACATTTATTTTCAAGAGGATCTTTTGTTCAAAGAGTTTATTACTCTGTTATAATGCAATTTTTCAGTGGTTTTTTCTTTTCTTTTTTTTTAAGATTTTTGGAAAGATAGAGAGAGGGAGAGATTAATCTTCCATTGGCTCATTCACTCCTCAGATGGCCAAAATGGCCAGGATGGAACAAGTGGAAGCCAGGAGCCAGGAGTTCCATTCTGGTCTCCCACATATGTGGCAGGAACACAAACACCTGGGCCATTTTCTACTGCTTTTCCCAAGCCATTAGCATGGAACTGGATCAGAAGCTGAGCATCCTGGACGTGAACTGGTGCCCATATGGAATGTTAGCCTCACAGGCAGTAGCTAAACCCACTGTTGTGCTAGTGCTTGCCACATGAAATGCACTCATGAAAGAGTCTATGTTTTTCTGGAAATGTGTGTAAGGATTATATTTTTGCATGTACTTCAGCCTGGCAAAAAAATTATTACAATACAGGATATGTACCATCACATGGTTTTCTCTTAATGTTTTTGTTCAGTTAGCACCAAAATGAAGTGTAGAGCTGGTAGTAAGATATTTTCTGTTTAAGATGAGAAGTATAAATAGCTATTGCCAGCATTTTTCAGTAAAAGTTTTTAGTTAAGATTTAAGTAAAACATATGTCTAGACTTAGATAAATCCAAGTAGTTAATTAAGAGTCTTTTGTTTCATAGCACAGGAGCAAACAAAATAAGCTAATTTGAAGTTCCTCTAATATTTAGGTTCAGTATTCAAGGCTCTAAAAATACTCACTTTAGTATTCAAGTATTTTATGGATTTCTGAAGAATTTTGGGATTCAGTAATAGAACTACATACGACAAAGTGAGGATCTGAGCTCATTTGTAGGGATGACTAACTTTTTAATCTAAGAAATTATGAGGAATAATGTATTGCATACTAACTTCCTAAGTAAGTTTCATTTGGAAAATAAGCTCTCCATAAATTTTGAACATAACTCTCACGCTATATTGGTTTTCTGTTGCTAAGCAACAAAATTATCAAAAAACTAGAGGGTTAAACCAACACCCTTTTATTATCTCAGATTTTTAGATAGGCTCCATTGAGGTTTTTGTATAGGCTATCATTACGTCAAAATTAAGATGTCATTCAAGCTGGGTTCTGAACTGAAATCTCTGAGAATTAACCAGTTTCCCACTCATTTAGATTGCTGGCCAAATTCAGGCCCTTCTGGTTGTAGGACTGAGAATCATTTTATTTTCCCTTGCTGAATCTTTTGGGGGCTTCTGTAAGTTTCTAGCCTTCTTTGTAACGGGACACTCTTCATATTCACCAAGGATATGTCAAATCCCTCTCATGCTTGGAATCTTTCAGAATTTTCCTCTCACGAGGCCCAAAACTCTGCCCTTAAGAGGTTGTATAATTATATTAAAATCACTAGATTAGCTCCTAACTATGCCACATAACATAGTAATGAAAGTACTAGAAAAACAGGTTCACAGTCCCCAGATTTATAATTGATATCTAAGAAACATTTTAGATTTTCCCTAAGCATTAAGTGAGCTTTGAGGTTGGAATAGCATTGAGTATAGATGTGAAAGGAGCAACTTGAACTCTGTCATCCTGGAAATCAGAAATTTTTTTCAGTTGTTTTTGGAATAGTGTTCTTGAAGTTGAGAATTGTCAAAAAAAAAAAATGTCTACATGAACTCTGTATAAGTAAATGACATGAAAAAAAGTGTAGAAGAGCATAGAAGAGCATTGTCAGAGTAAGGCAATTATAAGTGTGAGCTAATTATTTTTAAAGTGAAAATCACCTATTCTATCTCAGTAAAGTTTAATAGACATCCTCATTAAAATGTAATTTAAATAATTAGTTTTTAAGTTTTAATCACTGTTTTAATATGCCAAGGACTATGCACTCCACATGAGACTTCATTTCATGTGTGCTTACATGATTTTAGTTTAAGTTATTATCACATACTCTGGTCAGTAGGTATTAAATTAATATATGCATAATACACATGAGGAAAGTGAAGTTCAGTTATACAAGCATTCTATAATTTGCCCAAAGTCAGATATATAGTCAGTGCTTTGATCGATGCTTGATACAGACATGCAAATGTATGAAAGATAAGTTAATACAACTCTTTTATGTGAAATACTACTACATTGACATCTGGTAAATAGCTCACGCAAGGCTACTGAGAAAATGGTACAGCAACAGTTGGAACATAGATCTAATGAGATCTAAGATTTGCTTTCTAATAACTATGTTACTGCTTTAATACATAAACATTATTGCAAACTTTCTGATGACCAGGTGCCCTAAATAAGCTGAAAGGTATATTAAAGGCAGAAATAAAGGCCCACTTATATATCCAAGTATATATTCTGCTGACAACACTAGTGTACTATAAAGAAAATCTATGTCCTATGATTTTAATATACCCTTAATGATAATATAATCTTCTGAAATACACTTCAATTCCTTGAAAACATTTTTTATTCCCATAAAAACATTTTTGAATATTTAATGAATGTTTTATTTTTTTAATTTTTATTTAATAAATGTAAATTTCCAAAGTACAGCTTTTGGATTACAGTAGCTTTTCCCCCCCATAAGTTCCCTCCCACCCACAACCCTCCCATCTCCCATTCCCTCTCACATTCCATTCAAATGAAGATTCATTTTCAATTATCTTCATATATAGAAGATCAATTTAGAATATATTAAGAAAAGATTTCAACAGTTTGCACCCATACAGAAACACAAAGTGTAAAGTACTGTTTGAGTACTAGTTATAGCATTAATTCACATTGTACAACATATTATGGACAGAGATCCTACATGGGGTATAAGTGCACAGTGACTCCTGTTGTTGACTTAACAAATTGACACTCTTGTTTATGGCGTCAGTAATCAGCCGAAGCTCTTGTCAGGAGTTGCCAAGGCTATGGAAACCATTTGAGTTCACCAACTCCGATCTTATTTAGACAAGGTCATGGTCAAAGTGGAAGTTCTCTCCTCCCTTCAGAGAAAAGTACCTCCTTCTTTGATGGCCTGCTTTTTCTACTGGGATCTCGCTCACAGAGATCTTTCATTTAGGTCTTTTTTTGGCCAGAGTGTCTCAGCTTTCCATGCCTAAAATACTCTCATTGGCTTTTCAGCAGGATCCAAATGCCTTAAGGGCTGATTCTAAGGCCAGAGCGCTGTTTAGGACATCTGTCATTCTGAGTCTGCTGTGTATTCCGCTTCCGATGTTGGATTCTTCTCTCCTTTTTAATTCTATCAGTTAGTATTCGCAGACACTAGTCTTGTTTATGTGTTCCATTTAACTCTTAATTCTATCGTTATGATCAATTGTGAACTGAAACTGATCACTTTGCCTACTGAGATGGCATTGGTACATGCAACCTTGATGGGATTGTATTGGGATCCCCTGGCACGTTTCTAACTCTACCATTTGGGGCAAGTCTGATTGAGCATTTACAAATTGTACATCTCCTCCCTCTCTTATTCCCACTCTTATATTTAACAGGGATCACGTTTCAGTTAAATTTAAACACCAAAGAATAATTGTGTGTTAATTAAAGAGTTCAACCAATAGTATTAAGTAGAACAAAAAAGCCGGCGCCGTGGCTCAATAGGCTAATCCTCCACCTTGCGGCGCCGGCACACCGGGTTCTAGTCCCGGTCGGGGCGCCGGATTCTGTCCCGGTTGCCCCTCTTCCAGGCCAGCTCTCTGCTATGGCCAGGGAGTGCAGTGGAGGATGGCCCAGGTGCTTGGGCCCTGCACCCCATGGGAGACCAGGAAAAGCACCTGGCTCCTGGCTCCTGCCATCGGATCAGCGCGGTGCGCCGGCTGCAGCGGCGGCCATTGGAGGGTGAACCAACGGCAAAGGAAGACCTTTCTCTCTCTGTCTCTCTCTCTCACTGTCCACTCTGCCTGTCAAAAAAAAAAAAATTAAAAATAAATAAAATAAAAAAATAAGTAGAACAAAAAAAATACTAAAAGGGATAAAGTATTAAGTTGTTCCTCAACAGTCAGGACAAGGGCTAATCAAGTCACTATTTCTCATAGTGTCCATTTCACTTTAACAGGTTTCCCTTTTGGTGCACAGTTAGTTGTCACCAATCAGGGAGAACATATGATATATGTCCCTTTGAGGCTGGCTTATTTCACTCAGAATGATGTTTTCCAGATTCCTCCATTTTGTTGCAAATGACTGATTTCATTGTGTTTGAATGCTGTATAGTATTCTATAGAGTACATGTCCCATCATTTGTTTATCCAGTCTACTGTTGGGTTGATTCCAGGTCTTAGCTATTGTGAATTGAGCTGCAATAAGCATTAAGGTGCAGACAGCTTTTTTATTTGCCAGTTAATTTCCTTTGGGTAAATTCCAAGGAGTGGGATAGCTGGGTCGAACGGTTTCTGAGGAATCTCCAGATGGACTTCAATAGTGGCTTAACCAGTTTGCATTCCCACCAACAGTGGGTTAGTGTCCCTTTTTCCCCACATCCTTGCCAGCATCTGTTATTGGTAATTTTCTGTATGTGAACCATTCTAACCAGGGTGAGGAGAAACCTCATTGTGGTTTTGATTTGCATTTCCCTCATTGCTGGTGATCCTGAGCATTTTTTCATGTGTCCGTTGGCCATTAGTATTTCCTCTTTTGAAAAATATCAATTGAGGTCCTTGGCCCATCTCTTAAGTGGGTTGTTTGTTTTGTTGTTGTGGAGTTTCTTGATCTCTTTGTAGATTCTGGTTATTAATCCTTCATCTGTTGCAAGGTTTGCCAATATTTTTCCCATTCTGTTGGTTGCTTCTTCACTTTCCTGTTTCTTTTGCCGTGCAGAAATTTCTCAATTTGATGCAATCAAATGCTTTGACTGCCTGTGCTTTCGGGGTCTTTTCAAATAAGTTGTTTCCTATGCCAATGTCTTGCAGTGTTTCTCCAGTGCTCTCTAATAATTTGATGGTGTCAGGTCATAGATTTAGATCTTTAATCCATTTTGAGTGGATTTTTGTGTAAGCTTTCAGGTAAGGGTCTTGCTTAATGCTTCTGCACATGGAAATCCAGTTTTCCCAGCACCATTTATTGAATAGGTTGTCCTCACTCCAGGAATTGTTTTTAGATCCTTGATCAAATATAAGTTGGCTGTAGATGTTGTGATTGATTTCTGGTGTTTCTATTCTGTTCCACTAGTGTATCCATTTGTTTCTCTACCATTACCATGCTGTTTTGAGTACAACTGCTGTGTAGTATGTCCAGAAATCTGGTATTGTGATGCCTCCAGCTTTGTTTTTGTTGTACAAGATTGCTTGAGCTATTCGAGGTCTCCTGTGCCTCCATATGAGTTTCAGCATCATTTTTTCCAGGTCTGAGAAGAATGTCTTTGGTATTTTGATTGGTATCACTTTGAATCTATAAATTTTTTTGGAGAAAGGACATTTTGATGATACTGACTCTTCCAATCCATGATCATGGAAGATTTTTCTATTTTTTGGTATCCTCTTCTATTTCTTTCTTTAAGATTTTGTAATTCTCATCGTAGAGATCTTTAACGTCCTTGGTTAAGTTTATTCCAAGGTATTTGATTGTTTTTGTGGCTATTGTGAATGGGATTAATATTAGCAGTTCTTTCTTAGCCATGGCATTGCCTGTGTATACAAAGGATGTTGATTTTTGTGCATTGATTTTATTTCCTGCTACTTTGCCAAACTCTTCTATGAGTTCCAATAGTCTCTTAGTAGAGTTCTGTGGTTTCTCTAAAAAAAGAATCGTATCATCTGCAAAGAGGGATAGTTTGACTTCCTTCCCAATTTGCTTCTCTTTAATTTCTTTTTCTTGCCTAATGGCTCCGGCTAAAACTTCCAGAACTATATTGAATAGCAGTAATGAGTGTTAGCATCCATGTCTTGTACCAGATTTCAGTGGAAATGCTTCCAACTTTTCCTCATTCAATAGGAAGCTGACCGTGGGTTTTTCATAAATTGCTTTGATTGTATTAAGGAATGTTCCTTCTGTACCCAATTTGTTTAGATTTCCATCATGAAAGGGTGTTGTATTTTATCAAATGCTTTCTCTACATCTATTGAGATAATCATCTGGTTTTTCTTCTGGAGTTTGTTAATGTGGTGTATCACATTGATTGTCTTGCGCATATTAAACCATCCCTGCATACCAGGGATAAATCGCACTTGGTTTGGGTGAATGATCTTTCTCATGTGTTGTTGCATTCTATTGGCAAGAATTTTATTGAGGATTTTTGTGTCTATGTTCATCAGGGATATTGGTCTGTAATTTTCTTTCAATGATTCATCTTTTTCTGGTTTTGGGATTTTGGTGAGGCTGGCTTCATAGAAATTATTTGGGAAGATTCCCTCTTTTTGATTGTTCTGAATACTTTGAGAAGAAGTGCAATTATTTCTTCTTTAAATGTCTTGTAGAATTCTGCAGTTAATCCATCTGGTCCTGGGCTTTTCTATGTGGGGAGGGAATTTATTACTGTTTCAATTTCTGTCTCAGTTATGGGTCTGTTTAGATTTTATATGTCTTCATGGTTCAATTAAGGTGGCTTGCATGTGTGCAGTAATCTATCCATTTCTGATAGATTTCCCTATTTACTGGCATACAACACTTTGTAGTAATTTCTGATGATTCTTTATTTCTGTGATGTCTGTTGTTACATTTCCTTTTTCATCTCTGATTTTTATTGATCTGGGTCTTTTACCTTCTTTTTTTAGTTAGTTGAGCCAATGGTGTGTCAATTTTGTTTATTTTTTCAAAAAAACAGCTTTTCGTTTGGCTGATATTTTGTAACGCTTTTCTGGATTCAATTCTGTTGATTTCTTCTCTGATTTTAATTATTTCTCTTCTCCTAATAGTTTTGGGTCTGGTTTGCTGTAGTTTTGCTAGATCCTTGAGATGCTTTGAAAGCTCATTTATTTGGCACCTTTCCAATTTCTTGATGTAGGCCCCTATTGCCATAAACTTTCCTCTTAATACTGCTTTTGCTGTATCCCATAAGGTGTTTTATTTATTTATTTTTTTGACAGACATAGTGGACAGTGAGAGAGAGAGAGAGAGAGAGAGAGAGAAAGAGAGAAAGGTCTTCCTTTTCCATTGGTTCACCCCCCAATGGCTGCTCTGGCCAGCACACTGCTTCCAGTGCACTGAGCTGATCTGAAGCCAAGAGCCAGGTGCTTCTCCTGGTCTCCCAATCCGGTGCAGGGCACAAGGACTTCGGCCATCCTCCAATGCACTCCAGGGCCACATCAGAGAGCTGGACTGGAAGAGGAGCAACCAGGACAGAATCTGCGCCCCAAACAGGACTAGAACCTGGGGTGCTGGCCCTGCAGGCGGAGGGTTAGCCTATTGAGCCACGGTGCTGGCCCCCATAAGTTTTGATATATTGTGTTGTTATCCTCATTTACTTCCAGAAAGTTTTTGATTTTTCTTTTGATTTATTCTATGACCCACTGTTCATTCAGGAGCATGTTGTTCAGTCTCCATGTGTTTGCATATGCTCTAGGGATCCCTGAGTTGCTAATTTCTAGCTTCATTCCATTGTGGTCTGAGAAGCTTCATGGTATGATTCTAATTCTTTTGAATTTACTGAGAGTTGCTTTATGGCCTAGTATGTGGTCAATCCTAGAGCAGATTCCATGTACTGCTGAGAAGAATGTAAATTCTTTAAGTGTAGATTATAAGTTCTGTAGATATCTGTTAGATCCATTTTGGCTATAGTGTTGATTAAGTCTGCCATTTCCTTGTTGATCTTCTGTCCAGTTGATTTGTCTGTTGCTGAAAGTGGAGTATTAAAGTCCCCAAATACTATTGTATTGGAGTCTAAGTCTCCCTTTAAGTCCCTTAACACATCTTTTAAATAACCCGATGCCCTGTAACTAGGTGCATATACATTTATAATAGTTACATCTTCCTGTTGAATTGATCCCTTAATCATTATGTAGTGCCCCTCTTTGTCTCTATTAACAGTTTTTGTGTTAAAGTTTATTTTGTCTGATATTAAGATGGCTACGGCACCTCCTTTTTGGTTTCTGTTGGCATGGATTATCTTTTCCCAACCTTTCACTTTCAGTCTGCATGCATCTTTGTTGGAAAGATGTGTTTCTTGTAAGCAGCAAATAGATGGGTTTTGTTCCTTAATCCATTCAGCCAGTCTGTGCCTTTTAACATTTACATTTACATTCAATATGATTATTGATAAGTAGTAACTTTGCCCTGCCATTTTCCCAAATATATTTCTGGTATATGCTTTGAACATCTTTTACTGGGAGGTTTGTTTCCTTTACCTTCTTTCATATTGATGGTCGTGTTTCTGTGTTTCTGTGTGTAACACATCTTTAAGCACCTTTTGCAGGGCTGGATGAGTGGCAACAAATTCTTTCAATTTCTCTTTGCTATGAAAGGTCTTTATTTCACCTTCATTCACAAATGAGAGCTTTACAGGAATTTAATATTCTGGGATAGCAGTTTTTTCTCTTAGTACTTGGGCCATTTCCTGCCATTCCCTCCTAGCCTATAGTATGTCTTATGAGAAGTCTGCTGTGAGTCTGATTGGAGATCCTCTGAGAGTAATCTGACGTTTCTCTTTTGCACATTTTACAATCTTTTCTTTATGTTTAACTGTGGTGAGTTTGATTGCAATGTGTCGTGGTGAGGATCTCTTTTGGTCAAGCTTTTTGAGAGTTCTATGAGCTTACTGTACTTGGATGTCTCTGTCCTTCTCCAAACCCGAGATGTTTTCTGCTAGTATCTCACTATAAAGGCCTTCAAATCCTTTCTCTCTCTCCATGCCTTCAGAAACTTCCAGAACTTAAATGTTGGTTTTTTTAATAGTATGATGTAGATTCCCAACAATATTTTTTAGATTTCTAATTTCCTCTTCTTTTCTTTGGTTTGACTGTATACTTTCCTGTGCTCTGTCTTCTAAGTCCAATATTCTCTCTTCTGCTTCACTGATTCTGTTTTTAAGGCTCTCAAATTCGTTTGTCATTTGATCTATTGAATTCTTCATTTAATTTTGATTTCTCTTCAATATCACAATTTCATGTTCTACTAGATTCTTCATTTCATTTTGATTCCTCCTTAAGATTTCATTTTCACAAGAAAGGTTTTCTATCCTGTCCAGTAAGGATTTCTCTAGTTCAAGAATTTGTTTTTGAAAACTTCTAAATGGTCTTATCATAAATTTTTTGAAATTCGTATCTTGCATTTCTTCTATCTCATTATCTTCATAATCTTGAATTGGCATGCCATGTTCATTTTGGGACCTTATGATGTCTTCCTTGTTCTTGTTTCCTTGTTTCTGCATTTGTTGTTTGGCATTGTGGAAATATTCTTTGGTTTCTTCTTCTTTTTTTCTTTTTTTTTTTTTTTTTTGCTCGCTGTGGTGCCTTTTCTCGTTATACTATGACTCTAGATTAAGTGGACCATCTGCTTTTGCTGGATCTTTAGAGGCTTGTGATGGGTGTGGCCAGAGTGCTTTGTTCAGTTCTTCAGGGTTAAGGGTTTGCCAATGGTGTCACACCTATCTTTGGCTTGGTAAATCTCTTTCTCTCTCTTTTTTTTTTATTCAGAGGGAAGTAATTCCTCACAGCTGAACTATTCTCTTTGAAGGCAGTCAGTGTCTGAGCGCTGTCCCCTTTGGGGATAACATTCATCTGCTCTGTCCCAAGGACCACACAATGGATCTGTTCAGTCCTTGGTGTAAGCTCAGATTCCCCTGCCATCTCTCACCGGGTTGCCAAGATTACCAAGTTTGTGGCATCTCCCACCGAGCACTCATGTCTTAGGCACTCCATGAGTTCTCTCACACACCCCCAGTTTTTTTTTTTTTTTTTTTTTTTTTTTTTTTTTTTTTTTCACAATCTCAGTTCATAAGCTCCACACATTCACTAGGTCTTAAACTCCTGTTATTTATCCCCACCAGGGTCAGTTTTTTCTGCTTGGCTGAGGGCGGGCACATCACTGATGTGGCACAGTTTTTACATATGTCCAAAATGGCACCTGCTCTTTGTTTTGCTCATTTTTGTAAGGTGAGTGGAGAGAGAGAAACGTATCTGTACTGGTCCCTTTTATTTATTTATTTTTTTCTCTCCTCTAGTTAGCCTGGTGAATTTTCCCCCACAGGGCTTCAAGCCTCATTCCCTCTAGGCTGTTCCTGCCACTTTTACACCAGTGTTTCGGGCTACTGTGGTTTTGCCTCACCTCCCTTTCCAGCCCTGGTGCATAGGTTCCCAAGCCATGGGCTCCCATGCCCTCCGTGTAAATCCACCATGTCCTGCTAGTTCCGGAAGAGTTTCCTCTGCAGTTTTTTCCCTAATTCTTCCACGAAACTACAGTATCTCCACTTTTATTTAACTACCATTTCCCATACTATCAATGAGCTCCCTCCCTATTCTGCCATCTTGGAGGACCCCTCCATAAAAATTAAATGTACAAATGATATATACACAAATATCTGAATAGTTCCATTGTGCATAGAAATACATATAATCCTACAAATAGAAATACCAAGATAATAAGGTAACCCAAGAACAGAAAAATACAAATATGGTTCCTTACAGAAATGTTCCCATAGAGATAAACACATTGGTAATAGTTGTTAACATTCACTGACACACAAAGTAATGTCCACCATTACTTTCTGCTGAAAACATGCAGGCAAAGTGGTTTTTAATTTTTGAATCTGTTTAAAAATTTCCAAATAAATGAATGTTCCTCACTTACCATTTTTAAACTGCCAAGTTTATTAATGTAGAAAGATGTACTGCATTCTTCATTAGCTTGTATTTAGAGACTTCATGCAGTAGACATTAACCAAAACAATTCTGAACATAAATTCAAGTTAATAGAAGATCTCCAAAAATTGGAAATTATAGATAGAACTTTTGATACTTTCTAAATTGAATACCTATTTCTTCTTATGTATATGAGTTTAAGAATAATATGAGTTGTGATATTTCTGTCAAATGTAAATGTGATGTGGTACACACTAAAAGTAATTTTCATATTGTCATACTGAAATTTTATCTTCTTGTAGTACTATAAAAAGATTAATTTTGGATGTTCTTCAGAAATTAGCCTACTTCAGATTATGTAAAAAATAATTCCTAGACTGTCTTCCATGTATTTAGTCATAATTTTTCATCAAAAATATTTATAGGACATGAATATACAAAGATAATCATTAGGATTGGTTGAGTATGAAAATATGAAATACCTATCCTGCCATTGTATTCATTCTGTGATGAATAGACGCTCAAATAAATAATAAAAATGCACTATGACCAATGAAAATCCATGAGTAAAAAGAAAATATAGAGATATATCAGTTATTGGAAAACTATTCACTTATCCACAGTGTAAGAATCAAATAATTTTCCTGAACTAAAGAGAAGTTGTATTAGAATGTGATATATATCATATGATCATTGATTCCAAAACTGGATGACACTTTCAAGAATCTTGAAATGGTAGTGAACATATTTTGCATAGGAAATAAATGTAATTAATTACTGCAATAAGGTGGAGGAATAGGAGAGAGGGCAAACATTTTCACAATTATGTCCTTCCATCAAGAGATGACGTATTCTTCTTTATTCCTTGAATCTCTAGCAGCCATGGGGCTTACCTTAGCCAATGAGACATTGGTGATTGTGAAGCATGCACGGCTTTGAAAAGTATTTGTCCATTAGGACTTCCAATTACTTACTGCTTTTGAAATATTCTGTCATCATAAGAGTGAGCCTAGACTAGGCAGCAGAATGAGGGAAAGCATTTGGCCAATGGCACCTGTTGTCCCAGATGTCATCCAATCTCCAGAAACAGATTTGGCAAGTGGACCACAAGCTGAACACTGATGAATGAGAGAGACCAGGTGAGACCAATGGAAAAATCACCAAGCATAGACCAATCCAAATTCCTTTCAAAATCAAGCCCAGTAAATGGTTCTTAACTTTAAGGAACTAAGATTTTGAGTGGCTTGTGGCCAGCAACACTAAGTGATACAATGGTTAACTGACCACTGTGTAACTTAACTCACTGTGGTCCAGAAAGAATAAGAGATACATCATAATATTCTAGAAAGCTCATAGTGAAAAATTATTATAATAAATTGTGACTAAAGTTCTAGTATTTTCTCATCTAGAGAGCTCCTGTGAACTTAGATTTAGAAAAAAAATATAATTCCTCCTATTTATTTATAATACAGATTCACACACACAAAGAGAGAGACAGAGAGACAGAGAGATCTGCTGTCTGCTGACCTACTCCTTAGATGACCACAACAGCTGGGACTGCACCATGATGAGGCAAGGAGCAAGGAATTCCATCAGGGTGTCCCGTGTGGGTGGGGCTCAAGTACTTGAGCCATTATATCCTATTTCCCAGCTGCATTATTAGAGAGCTGGGACATGAACTGACACTCCAATATGGGATATAGGTGTCCCAAGTGGGAGCTTCACCCATTGCACAATGGCACCCACCTCAATCATATTTATTGAGCAAAGGAAACTAAAACAATCTGCAGTTTCCTTGATTTACCTCTTCACAGGGAAAAATCATAGAACTCCTTACTGTTGAAAGCAGTCATTCAATTCATTTAAATGAAGTGGCTAGACCAACTAATTCTTCACCAGAAGGTCACAGCAGTGATTAAAGACGTCTTTAGACCAGAGCTTTATGAAGACTTTCAAAATGAAGATCAATAGTATCTACAATATATACAAAGAATCATACACCATATGCATGCACATATTTTTAGCTATCTTGGGTAAAACTGTCCATTTATCAATAGCAGAATTCCCATCTTTGACCTGGGATTTAAAGTCTCAGAAGATCAATGGTAATTTCCATAGATTATGACACCATGATTTTAATTAGTCTACACTAACTTATTTAGCATTTTCTTTTTCCTCCTCCTCCTTCCTTTTCTTCTCTTCATTCTACTCCTCCTCTTGTTCTTTTTCCTCTTATTTTTTTCTCCTCTTCTTCACTGTGTAAGTGTTGACTGTAGTCAAAATTGTCTTAGTCCATATGTCACGCTAACACAACACATCATAAATTAGGGAGTCTCTAAACCATATAAATTTGTTTCAAATATTTTGCCCATTTGTAATTGTTTTGGCCTTGCTATTGCCTTGTAAGAGCAGCCCACATATTCCAGATAAGGATTGTGGCAGTGGATGTTTTGCACAAGGTTTATCCTAATTGGCAGATCACATTTTATGTATGTAACAAATTTTGATGTTCATCCGAAAGAAAAAATGTATTTTTAGGGAAATAATTTGTTATTAACATTTTAAACTCTTCTTTTGGTACCTAAAAAATCTTTGCTAAACTTACAGTCACTAAGATTTTCTTCCAAATAATATGTTTAGGATTTTTTTAAAGAAATTCTTTTAGAAATTTTAAATATTTGGCTGTTAGGTTTATGTATGTCATCTATTCTAAGTTAATGTTTTATGCTGTTTAAGTAAGGTTGAAGTTCATTTTTTTGCAGAGGACCCTTTAGAGATTCTAGTACAACTCTCCAAAAAAGTTATCTATTTCCCATTGAATTTCTTTAATACCATTGAAAATCAATTTACCATGTATATAGGCCTACTTCTGTTATTTTTATTCTACATAATTAAACTTTTTTGGTTATCTTTATATCAACACCAAGGTTGTTTCCTTGCTGTAACTTTGTAAGATTTAACATCAAAGAGCATAAGATTTCTAGGTTTAGTCTCCTACTTTAAGTTTCTTTTGATTATTCTTAAGTCTCCTATATTTCCCTATTAATAATAGTCAATTTAGTTGTTCATTTCTACAAAGACTGCTGAGACTTTTATTAAAATTGCATTAAGTCCATAAATCAATTTTCAAAGAATTAACACTCTGTAATCAGGTAATATTCTATCTGTTATCTCTATTTTTCACTTGTAATGAAACCAGTTTCATAAGCCAAAATGTAGTTATCCTATCTTGGAAAAAGTTCTGTGTTCATTGAAAAGAATGTATGTCTGTTGCATTGAATGAGGTGGCCTATGAATGTCATAATTGTGCATTTGATTGTTAGTCCTGTTCAAGTATCTTATGTACTATCTGATTTTCCATCTCTTTTGATATTATGGAATAGGTATCTTGAAGTCCCTAACTACAGTTTTTATATCTTCATTCAGTTCTATACATTCTTGCTTCCAATATTTCTTTTTTTTAGTTATCAAGAGTGTCATTTTAATAAGGGACGTTTCTTTCCCTCAGTTTTTTAAAGAATTTTGTGATTTGCTTTTAAATTGATGTTTTTCATTTTAAAGATGGTAAGCCATATTGCTAAAGATTTACTGCTTTCTCTTTTATTTAATGGGTACAAATTTCATAAGTACAACTTTAGGAATATTCTTTTCCCCATACCCACCCTCCTACCCCAAATCCCATCCTACCTCTTCCTCCCTCTCCCATTCCCAGTCGCATTCTCCATTAATATTTATTTTCAATTAACTTTATACACAGAAGACCATCTCTATACTAAGTAAAGATTTCAACAATTTGCACACACACATGCACACACAAAACTCTTTGTGAACAAGTTTTACAGTTGATTCTCATACTACAACTCATTGAGGACAGAGGTCTTGCTTGAGAAGCAAGTGTACAGTGACTCCCGTTGTTAAGTTCCCAATTAACACTCTTATGTGTGATGTCAGTGATTCACCTGAGGCTCTTGACATGAACTTCCAAGCCTATGGAAGTCTTTTGAATCTACACTCTCCATCAGTATTTAGACAAGGCCATAAGCAAAGTGAAAGTTCTTTCCTACTTTCGTGAAAAGTACATACTTCTGGCCACTTCTTTCCACTGGGGTCTCATTCACAGAGATCCTTCTTGTAGGACATTTTTGCCCCAGTATTTTGGCTTTCCATTCCTGAAATGCTGTCACGGGCTTTTCAGCCAGACCAGGAAGACTTAAGGGCTGATTCTGAGGTCAGAGTGCTATTTAAAGCAATTGTCATTTTATTAGTCTGCTGTGTGGATGGCTTCCTTTGTTAGAACATTCTCTCCTTTTTAATTCTATTATTACCAGAAAATTGATCTTTTTTATGATCCCATTAACACTTAATCCAATATATATGACCACTTTAACACTTAACATAATCACTTTAACACTTAAGATATCATTTTACCATGTAGCTTAATGCTTCCTGCATTTCAAGATGACATAGTTAGGCATGTAAGCATTTAAGATTGTTAAATACTCTGGATTATATTAAATATCTATATGATCTAGATGTCAAGTTAGTGGTTTTGTTTATTTTTTAAATGATTTATTTGATTATTTGCGAGTCAGAGTCGCAGAGAGACAGGGAAAGACAGAGAGAAAGAGAGACATCTTCTGTCCACTGGCTCATTCCCTAAATGGCCATAATGTATTAGGATGGGCCAGGTGGAAGCCATGGACCTGGAAATTCTTCCTGGGCTCCTATGTGGATTCAGGGTTCAAAGTACTTGGGCCATTTTCTGCTACCCTCAGGTGCATTAGCAAGGAGCTAGATCAGAAGTGGAGTAGCTAGAGAATTGTACTGGCAGCCTTATGGGATGCCTGTGTCACAGGGAGTGACTTTATCCACTATACCAGGATGCTGGTCCCTGGTTTATTGTTTTTTAATCAGCTTAAAACTTTTAATTTAAGTATGATTTTATATTTAAAGGACTTTTATTTTTGGAAGTAACTTGTTTGGACTTGAATCCATTTTCATAAACTTAAAAGTTTTCATTTAATGGAGGAAGCTGCTGTAGGGAAGTGGGTTAAACCTCTGTCTGCAGTGCCAGCATCCCATATGTGTGCCAATTGGAGGCCTGGCTGCTCCACTTTCGATCCAGCTCCCTGCTAATGTTTTGAGAAAGCACTGAAAGATGGTCCAAGTGCTTGGGCCCTTGCCATCACATGGGACACTGGGAAGAAGCTCCTGGCTCCTATAGTCAACCTGGCCTAGCCCTGGTCATTGAGAACATTTGGGCAGTGAAATAGCAGATGGAAAATCTCTCTCTCTCTCTTTCCTCTCTCTCTCTCTGTGACTCTTTCAAATAAAGATATTTAAAACTTTAATCCATTGTTAATAGGTTTGGGTTAAATCCTACATTTTACTATTTGTTTTTATTAATATTATCTGTTTATGTTCCTATTTCCTGCTTTTGTTTTTCTTTTTCCTAGAAATATTCTTGCTAAATGAATTTGATCATATTTTGGACTAACACTATTGAACAATCTTTGTCACTTTCCACCCAACAAAATAAGGGGTAAGGATCTTGGTATTCAGGGCCAATGCTGTGGTTCAATGGGTAAAAACCCTGGCCTGCAGGGCCGGCATCTCACATGGGCACCAGTTTGAATCCTGGCTGCTTCACTTCCGATCCGGCTCTCTGTTATGGTCTGGGAAAGCAGTAGGAGATGACCCAAGTCTTTGGGCCCCTGTACCCATATGGGAGACCCAGAAGTTCCTAGCTCCTGGCTCCAGATTAGCTCAGGCCTGGCCTTGTGGTCATTTAGGGAGTGAACCAGCAGATGGAAGACCTCTCTCTCTCTCTCTCTCTCTCTCTCTCTCTCTCTTTCTCTCTGGCTCTACCTCTCTCTGTAACTCTGTCTTTCAAATAAATACAATAAATCTTAAAGAAATCTTGGTATTAATAAGATATATGGGATAGGTTTTATGGATTTATTTTTGCCAGGCAGAGTTAAACAGTGAGAGAGACAGAGAAAGGTCTTCCTTCCTTTGGTTCACCCACCAAATGGCCCCTACGGCCAGCACACTACACTGATCTGAAGCCAGGAATCAGGTGCTTCCTCCTGGTCTCCCATGCAGGTGCAGGGCCCAAGCACGTGGGCCATCCTCCACTGCCTTTCCAGGCCACAGCAGAGAGCTGGACTGGAAGAGGAGCGACCGGGACAGAATCCTGTTCCCCGACTAGGACTAGAACCCCGGGTGCCGGCACCACAGGTGGAGGAGGATTAGCCAAGTGAGTCACGGTGCCGACCCCTGGATTTTTTTAATATAAAGATTTATTAATTAATTTTAAGGAGTTACTGGGAGGGGGTGGGGAGAGAGAGGATGAGAGCTCTTTCATCTCTTGGTTCACTCCTCAGATGACCACAAGACCATGGCTAGGCCAGGCCAAAGCCAACAGCCAGGAATCTTTCAGAATTTCTCACATGGGTCACAGGGACTCAAACACTACTTGGAC
The DNA here is from genome assembly GCF_964237555.1 of Oryctolagus cuniculus. NCBI lineage: Eukaryota > Metazoa > Chordata > Mammalia > Lagomorpha > Leporidae > Oryctolagus > Oryctolagus cuniculus. Next base: position 28,113,704 of record NC_091433.1, read on the forward strand.
CATATTCCAATGCTTTTACCAGTCCATTAGCAAAATCGAGCAGCCAGGACAGTAACTGGCACCCATATGGGCTGCTACATGGCAGGTGGTGGCTTTACTGGCTACATCACAATGTCCGGCCCCAGGTTTTATGATTCTTTTTGTGATACCTTATGAATAAACCTGTAATTGGTAGAATTATTTCTCAGATTTGGTTTTAATAACATATATGAAATATTAAATTAGAAATTGAGTAATCACGTAATCAATTAATTAATTTACTTCCCCAGATCATATACCTACTAAATGACATTATAACTGTCTACCTAAAAAAAAAAGTTAATCGGTTCTTACATGTTTCCCCATTTGTTAGTTTGTTTTGTTTCTATTAGCAGTCTTTAACACTTCATACAATTTAGGATACATTAAGCTAATTTCTTCAGTTTATCAAGTAGAAAACTAGATGCTGATCAGCCTTTGTGATTTATTCTCATTCAAGGAGATTTCAATCACAAATACTGAAGTTGAACTTGGACTTTCTTGTCATAGCCTGCCTAAAACTGAATGTTTGAAAAATTAGCCTGCTCCAAGCTATCTGCTAGGCCTGCCACAGGTGCACGAAGAAGTATTGTGATGAAACCAGGGATGAAGTCCTGGGATGCCTGGCTCAGAAACAAAGGTCACTCTGTTTCTCACAGGAGAACAGTAGCCAAAGTATTAGAATTTTTGTTTAATATCAAGCTCCAATATCAACTGTGGGCAGCATGACACCTGTTTTGCAATGCACTGTGTTATAAGAAAGAAGCCCAAAGCTCTGGGCGTATTATTTTTAATGGGCAGCAGCAGTGATTATGCCCAAGGGGAGTGCTATCTGTATTATAGTGACAGTAAATAAATGTTATTTGCTTCAGAGAGTGAAGCAATATGTAGAAAAAGATGATTGGATACATACATGATTGATAGGTAGATAGATATTCTTGAAAAGATCCTTCGTAAAAATGGAATCTATGTGTCAGCAAAAAGAGGTACAGAAACATGGGAAACCCTTACAGAATTGTTTCCCATCACAATTCAGAGTTCTTCTCCCCATAATTCTAAGGTCTTTCTATTCTATCTTGTTAAGCTTTTCATTTGTAATTTGTAATTTTGTGTTTTTCTTAAAATGTCTGAATTGAAACTGAAGGATTTCATGACATACCTATTTTCAGATGGGACAGCATGATATCTGAGCCATTTTCTGATGATGTAACATAATATGTAATTCTGGATAAGATTCCATAGTTTTGGAAGTGCCAGAGAATAATGCTGGCTTCTGCTCATGTTCCAGTAAGGGTCTTGTTTAATTATCAAGGTAATAAAGAAGGGCAGATGGCCATGTGCAGGTGCTGTGTGTGATAGAGGGAAACACAAGGACAGCTTTGCTTTATAAAGGCCCACTGTTTCCAGAATGGACTATTCTTGTGAAAAACTATCCATGGTCCTGCTGCCTCTCAACACCATTACATAAGTGATGAAATTTCAATATGGATATCAGAGGGCACAAAGCATATTCAAACCATAGCTTGTGATAAGTTGCTAGAAGAAACAACTTCCCTATGGTCTGAAAAAATATTTGGCAGAAGAAATATGTCCAGGAATTTCTTGCTACTAAAACCAGAAATATTCATATGAAAGCATTTCATGTTCTTGAAATGCCTTCCTACCAAGACCTGACAACTATCTGATTATGACTTAAAAGACTCAATACTAAGTAAAAATTGTACAGCTGTAGGCCAGGCAACAGGATGCAAGCATATAGACTTATGGCAGAAAAATACAGACAGCGCACCTTTTCAGCAAAAGTAATGAATAGAAGTCAAACTGAAGAGGTAATCACACAAAAAGAGCCAGACACTATATGTTCGATTGCTCCTGAAAACATATATTGTTGTATATCTATGGGATATTTTGAAAACATTGAATAATAACTATTCCATTCAGATGCATAAAAACACACACATCCAACATTCATACCAGTAGGTACCCACTGATCACTACTTATCAGTATCAGCTCTACAAAAGCAATACAACCATAAGTTCATTAAAAAGCATTTTATATTGTGAAAAAAAATAAAACTGTGATTCAGAATTAAACTTCTAGATGATGTATTTTACGAAGACTGCTTTAATTGTAGAAAGTGAAAATGAAAGTAAGGCTTATCTCATCATGTAGACAGATATACACTCTTTAAAGGACCATCTGATCTCAGAAAACTAGTCTTAAGTGAAAGAAAATGAGAGGTTCCCAGGACAGCACTGAGTAGTGGCTGCTTTGTTGAATGTAAACACTGAGTTGAGGAGAAATGCAGGATAGTGGGTTTATGTCATCCTGACTTAAAGATATTGCCTGGAATAGGATGCTTTGGAAAAACACATATTTGACCATATTTCTAAGATGAAAAAGCAATTTCTAATCTTCTACCATAGCCCAGGTGCATTCTTTTAGTAGTAACAAGAGGAACTGTTCATTATTAAAGTACTCTGGAGAATGTAGGTCAGTCATAATATTGCTGTACCAATAGTTGTAAGGAAAACAGCAGCAATGGATTTTAAAAATTCAAAGAGGTCTTATACATCCACTAATGAAAGTTACAAAAATGCTGTTAGTAGCAGATTTAAAAAAAAAAAAACTTATTGTTTATGGTGATTAAACCCAGCAGGCTGACTTCTTATACAAATAGTTTTCTGGCATCTTGCCTGCAATTTTAATACACAATTAATGCAGTGGCTCACACACGCTATAAAGATGATCCTTGTTTTTCAGCGATATTACATCTCAGAAACCCATTGTAAACTGAAAATATCATTTGTAAAAAATGCATGTAATACACCTAAATGGTGAACACTGGAGCTTAGCAACACAGTACACTGATATCAGTTGTTTCCCAATACGATCCTGTTGTTTGTTGCCATTGCCCAGAGAATCATACTATACATCAATACTCTGGAAAAAGATCAAACTTAAAATGTGAATGACAGTTTCTACAGAATGCAAATCACTTGAGCACCATTGTAACATTACAAAAATCATAAGTTAAACTATGGTATAAGTATATACACATATATACATACACACAAATATACATACACATATATATATACACACACTACATATGTACACACAAGCTATATATACAGTAAACATACACATATACTGTATAAACATACAATACTTAAAAGTAATTCAAAAATTTGTGGAAAATTGAGTTGAAGATAAGTTTATTTTGATACTAAAATTTTTGAAATTCATGTATACATGGTATCCTGAAATAGCTCATAAAAATGTGTAAAGAAACTATGCAAGGAGTTCTAAAAGTGTTTATACCAAAATAAAATTGCTGTTTAATTTCATTTTCAACAAGCTTTTTGAAGTATCTCTTTATGCATATATAACATGCAATACATACATGTGTGTATACACATACACACACACACAGTGTCTCAAACATGTCAAAATGTTATTTAAAAAATTTAGAGTGGAACCAGCATTATGCTGTAATGGGTAAAGCCACCACTTTCAAAGCCAGCATCCCATGTGGGCGTCCGTTTGAGTCCTGGCTGCTCCACTTCCATCTGGTTCATTGCTAATGGCCTGGGGAAGCAGCCGAGGATGTCATAAGTTCTTGGGCCCTGCACCATGTGGGAGACCAGTAAGAAGCTCCTGTCTCCTAGCTTTGGACTGGACCAGCTCCAGCTATCACGGCCATTTGGGGAGTGATCAGCAAATGAAAGACTTCACTCTCTGTCTCTGCCTCTCCCTCTCTGTGACTCTGCCTCTCATGTAAGTAAATAAATATTTTAATAAAAACATTTAGATCAAGTATGTTTTATATTTTCAAGACAATCCCTTAGCATTTTCTTTTTTTATTTTTATTTATTTATTTTTTTTGACAAGCAGAGTTTAGACAGTGAGAAGTGAGAGAGAGGGAGAGAGAGAGAAAGGTCTTCCTTCCATTGGTTCACCCCCCAAATGGCCGCTACGGCCGGCACACTGCATCGATCCGAAGCCAGGAGCCAGGTGCTTCCTCCTGGTCTATTCTTTTCATCTTTTCTACAAAAGTTATTTGGTTACAAATACAGAGTTTGATGTCAAAATGTACACTAATTAAACTCTTTAAAAACAGTGGGGAAAATGTGTATGCCTCTTATTTTAGCCAACAATCTGCAAGAAGTTATTATTTTTTATTTTATTTTTACTTTCTTTCTTCTTTTCAATACATTCTAAGGTATGATTGGTCTCTATCAATAGAAGCTTGCTTGTAGCATACAAATTGAAGAATCATAACTAAGACCCAATTCTGGTTACAGAAGTCTCTGGAAGCTGTAGACTTTGGGAAGGCTTGTGGGAAATCAGGTTGCCGGAATGAAAATGCAAAACAAGGTCAAGATTTCCTTGTGGCCTGTTCTGGTGACTTCCAATATACACACATCATATATTCATACCTCTGTGCACAGCATGACATCAATCTAATTGAGAGATTTGTAAGTAATTTGATCACAAGAGTTATATACCTCCATGTTTACAGTCTACCTGCACTCTAGGGGAGGGCATTATACACAGGGATGGGAACCTTGGAGGTTATCTTAATAATCTGCTTGCCAAAAACGTATGGTGATTGAAAATACAATTCAGAAAGTGTTCGAGGCATTTGATATATATATTTTCTAAATCAACAGAAGAAAAGAACAGCATACCATTTTACATTCGTATATAATTTGAAGGGACTAAATTATACAAGAAAGATCAAATTTTTGTTGTATATGAAAGTATGTCTTGGTAAACTTAATGAGTCTATTCTTAAATGTATTTCTTAATGATGTGTTGTTAACAAAGATTTTAATTTTTTTGTACTTTTGAGGGACACAGGTCTAATCCAAGTGAATGAAGTATCCTAGAGACACATCAGCTATAATGTGAGATAATAGTTTTGGTAGTTTTTGTGTATCTAATATGTTATCTTCCTATTAGTAACTTTTGTTTTTTTAAAAATATTTATTTATTTATTTGAAAGGCAAAGTTAGAGACAGGCCAAGGAAGAGAAAGAAAGAGATCTTTCATCAACTGGTTCACTCCCCGGAGGGCCTCAGTGGCTGGAGCTGCACCATTCCAAAATGGGAGCTTCTTCCGGGTCTTACATGTTAGCGCAGGGGCCAAAGAACTTGGGCCATTTTCTACTGCTTCCCCAGGCCATAGCAGAGAGCTGGATCAGAAGTTGAGTAGTCAGGACTCTAATTGGCACCCATATGGGATGCCAGCACTGCAGGCAATGGCATTATCCACTATGCCACAGTGTTGACCCAGTAACTTTCTTGAAAGTTGATACCATGAATTTTTTTATTTGTTTGTTTATATAACCTAATATTAACACTCTACGAATGCATTTTCAACTAATGCATATAAATATAATTAATACTATTCACTAATACTTTTATAGCTTTATAAAATTGTTTTTTTACAGTTGTATGTTTACATAAATCTGTAACATATATAGTAGCATAGATACCACAGAATGTAATTCATAAAATATCTCCTACAAATCACCTGAATTCTACAGACATATATTACAAGATGATCCTGAGCAGGATAGATAAAACTACTATATTTCCAACATTGATGATGTCTGGAAAAGTTTTAGAGTTACCCATTTGGTTTTCTTATAATAGTCAAATTGGTTGATTTTATGATCTCCAATAACTTGTATTCACCAAGTTCTCTCCCAGCTACTTGTATTTATATAAAAGCAGTGACAACACTCAAATCTTTATTTGGGAGGGTTTTAACACCACCTCAAGATCATGTTTAAGAGTTAATTTCATAATTTCATCATAGATCTCTAAGTTATCCTTTATCTTTCTGTAATCTTTAAATCAATTTTGATAATAAGGGTAGCAGTACACTGAAAATTGTTGGCTTATAATCATAAGGGGCTTGAAATAGTTGGAGGAAATATTTAAGGCATGAATAATACAGTTGGTAAAATTGCATTCCTGGCCAGCGCTGTGGCACACTAGGCTAATCCTTCGCTGTGTTGCACTGGTACCCCAGGTTCTAGTCCCAGTTGGGGTGCCGGATTCTGTCCCGATTTTGCTCCTCTTCCAGTCCAGCTCTCTGCTGCGGCCCAGGAAGGCAGTGGAGGATGGCCCAAGTGCTTGGGCCCTGCACCAGCATGGGAGACCAGGAGAGGCACCTGGCTCCTGGCTTCGGATCGGCACAGCACGCCAGCCTTAGCGGCCACTTGGGGTCGAACCAACGGAAGGAAACCTTTCTCTCTGTCTCTCGCTTTCACTGTCTAACTCTGCCTGTCAAAAAAATTGCATTCCTATAACTTAAGATTACAATAAACTACTAGAATGTCCTCTACTCTTAAAATTCTACTTGGCATTTAAAAGTTCCAGTATTTTGCCACAGAGGGATTATGCATCTCTCGAATTCTCTACATGCAGTGTATGGGATGTCCATTTATTTTATAAAATTATAAATTCCTATCCTACATTCTTTGCCAAAGGTTACCCCAGCGTATTAAATTTCAGAAAATGAAAGAAATTAACCATCTTCAGACTGAAATTAACATAATAAAACTTCCTCTGCCTCTAGAGACTTTGAAGCAAATTTGGAATTCAGCCTGCTGAATAGTCACTACAGTCAGCAGTTGTTTCAAAGCCCTAAATCTAATCCTGAACCTACTAGACCAGCTGCTTGCAATCTGTATGGTTACTTAACTTCTCAACTGCAGCTTAAAAAGAGGGACCTTGGTTGACAAAACTCATTTGCCCCTTGCTTCTACTTCACCAAAATATACCATTCATCACTTTTTTCTTTTGCCAATAACTCAATATTTTAACATAGAAAATATTGTAACTCCCATTTATAAAATGATAAAATTCACTTACAACGCCAAGGAATAACCGGCACTTGGCAATGCTTTGCTTCTTCCCAGTGTTCTTGAGTTAAACCTGTCTTGAAATTGTGCTTACATTATTCACAGAGAACACACTTAGTTCAACTTAGTGGAATCTACTGGGAGAGCAAAAGGCAGGGTTTGTTATGTACTCAGTTTTCTGTGAAGGATGGAGAAGCATAGTGATTGGGTGTAAAAACGAGCTGAGTTAGAGGTAAAATCCTCCTTGAATATCCGCTTGGTTTGACATGGAGTCAAGAATATGCTTTCTCTTGCTTATATTACATATTTCCCAAAAGATCAAAACCAAAACAATGACATCACAAAAATAATGTTTTCCTAATGTGGGCTGATACAGCTCTCCAGCCTCAAATTTTATCTTGCTCGTAGAGGTTCTACGCACTGCAGCACATCTGTCTGTTATTATTTCTTCCTTAAATGGTAGCAAAGCTACCACTATCAGGCAGACAGCCACCAATCTACATAGCTCGTGGGTAATGATAGCCTTTTGAACACATATTTAAATGAAAATACTCTGACTCAGCAGGAAGCAGTGGCATGTTATAATCTCACAGGAAATAACCATTATGTTGATTAAAAATAATTATATAATAAATATTACAATAGAAAATTGAACATATTTAATTAAATAAATTTTCATGGCGTCAGATTACTTTGAGCCCAGACACAAAACACTGAGCATGTCTGCAAAGTACTAATAGTGCATTTCAATTATCTGGGATTTTTTTTAAACTAGTAGGTCATTTGTATTTTTAAAAAATTTAAATTTATTTATTTTTATTTATTTGAAAGGGAGAAAGAGACACAGAGAGATTCACACAGACAAAGAGACCCTCCATCTACTGGTCACTTCCCAAATGCCCATGAGAAGCAGTGCTGGGCCAGGCCCAAGCTGGAAGCCCATAACTCAATCTGGGTCTTCCACTTGAGGAAGAGGGACTCAAGTATTTGAACCATCACCTGCTGCCTGCAAGATTGTGTGTTAGCAAGAAGTTGTAATTGGGAGCATATTAAGGGATCAAAAATAAGCACTCTTACATGGGGTGTGGGTGTTTAAAGCAACATCTGAATTGCTGAGTCAAATGTTTGCCCCTTTCTCTGATATTTTGTGTAGCTGTTCCCTTAGACACTTCTATTTGTGTTCCTAGGTTCAGGTTAATGAAAAGAATATTACAACTGGGCCGGTGCTGCTGCTCACTAGGCACCCTGGGTTCTAGTCCCGGTTGGGGCACCGGATTCTGTCCCGGTTGCTCTTTTTCCAGTCCAGTTGTCTGTTGTGGCCCAGGGAGGCAGTGGAGGATGGCCCAGGTGCTTGGGCCCTGCACCCACATGGGAGACCAAGAGAAAGCACCTGGCTCCTGGCTGCAAATCGGTGTGGCACAGCGCATCGGCCATAGTGGCCATTTGGGGAGTGAACCAACACCAACGGAAGGAAGACCTTTCTCTCTGACTCTCTCTCTCTCTCTGTCTAACTCTACCTGCCAAATAAATAAATAAATAAATAAATAAAAAGATTATTACAACTGCACCTTGTTAAAATAAGACCTAAATCCATAAAATTTAGCAGTACATGAATAGGGCAGCTCCATATCAGAAATGTTTTAGGAGCTCCACTGAAGAAGTGTAAGATACAAAATTTTAGAAATTGCATGCAGAAGTAACACAAAGGAAATGTTTGATTATAAAGTTGCCTTATTTGGCATATCCTGCTGGAAAATCTCTAGTGATAGAAGTTTCACTCATTGCATCTTATTGGTTCATATTTAGGATTATATTTTCTTTAATACAGCCATTCACAAGAAGCAGCACAAGTTAAATTTCATTTATATTTGCAAATAAGAGAAGATTAAGGTCATTTATGAGGCCTAGTTGGCTTTGTCTGCTCAAAGATTCTACTTTTAATGTTTATTTATTTTTGTTTATCTAATAGGTAGAACAACACACACAGAGGCAAAGAGACAGACAGAGATCTTCTATCTGTTGCGTCACTCTTCAAAAGCCTTCAAAAGCTGGAAATAGATCACACATTGAAGGCAGTGCCCAGGCTGTGTTTCCCAAGTGGTCTTTGGGGACCCATCACCTACTTCTTCCCATGACACACATTAGCAGGAAGCTATGTGGAACTCAAACCTTCATACTCTGATATCTGATATAGGTTCCCCAAGCGGCAGCTTACTCCACAGTTATGGAGCCCATCCCTGCCCAGAGTCAACTAGTGGATACTTTCCCTCATAAGTTCTCTGCCTTTTTCACTCTGTCTTTCCCTTTCTGTCTCTGTTCCTTTGATTAGGTAATTGCGATTTTGAATAAGTAATAATTAGATAAATAAATAATTAAGATTATCTAGAGTTAGCTATATTGCATAATTACAATCAAATTCTCTAATACTTCTGAATTTAAAAATTATTTCAATTCTGTAGAACCCTTTTTTAAAACATGATATACATTTTAAAACAGCAGTGGCTGTTGCTTTTTATTCTGAATTTCATGCATTCAGTTTTTTTCTCTTACACAAATTGTTATATTGCAAAATACATACCTGGAGAATAAATTAGCTCTTGCTTTGACTAACAATTTTTTAGCTCATCCTAAGCTTACTGAAAATTACCCATGAGATTAAAGCAAAGTCCTTCCTAACACACTGGAGTGATGAATTGAAATGCATTTAACAAAAAGACTTTGTCTTATCCTTTTAATAACATGAAAGAATAAAAGAGAGGAAATCCTAAAAGACTTAATTTTCAAATGTCTATTTTTTTTTAAAAGTTGTATTTATTTATTTGAAAGACAGAGTTACAGAGAAACAGAGGCAGAATGAGAGAGAGAGGTCTTCCATCTTCTGGTTCACTCCCCAGTTGGCCACCATGGCTGGAGCTGCACTGATTCGAAGCCAGGAGCCTGGAGCTTCTTCCAGGTCTCCCACGCGGATGCAAGGGCCCAAGGATTTGTGCCATGTTCTGCTGCTATCCCAGGCCATACCAGAGAGCAGGATCAGAAGAGCAGCAGCAGGGACTAGAACTGGCACCCATATGGGATTCTGTCACTGCAGAGTGGTAGCTATGCCTCTATGTCACAGTGCTGGCTCCCAAATGCCTATTTTCTATGTCTCTGAAGTTTATGTATGTCTTTTATTGATATGTTATCTTTTCTGTAAAGACAACAGCAGTATAAATGAAAATTGAAAACCTTAGAAAAAGACCTGAATATGGAATGTGTGACACAGTATTCAGATTCGTCCTGGGCAGATTGTGAATAAATCTTAATCTTTAGCTTTTCTGGATGAAAGTAAAGTTGGGGAATTAAAGTTATTTAACTCTGAAATGGTTGGTTAACTCTAAAATATAATTAATTTGCTAAATTCACCTTAAAAATAAATGCTATTTAAACATTACCTCAGATTGACTCCATAATATTCTAGTATTTATAAGACATCAAATTTGATTCTAGAAAAAGTCATAGGAAGAGAAATGAAAGGAGGAGGTAGAGGGTGAGAGGCAGAGGGAGAAATATTTGGGAAGGTGGAGGGAAGGAAAAAGGGAGAAACAGGAGTCACAATATTCTCCAGTGCTTAGAAAATACTGAGTGGATTGTCAACTTTTTGCTGTTTCTCAAATAGAAACTTTAGAAATAAATAAATCTACATATACAATTTATATCTGTTTTGGATCTATAAGGTGTATAATTTAGGATTCTCAGTTTTTTAATCAGAAAAATTATAAATCTTCACCAAGTACAACTAATAGTGCACTAACCACCCAGATAATTTAGATTTAAGGAACACTCTCATTTATACATGTACACACACAAACACACACACACACACACATTTTCACACAAAGATTAGATGATAGATAAATGCAGACATACATAAGAACTTTTACATGTGTGGTATTACTTTATGATTGAGACTGTCTCCTTATTAGACTTTTTCACAATTTTCTTTTTATTTATTTGACAGGTAGAGTTACAGACAGTGAGATAGACAGACAGAGAGAAAGGTCTTCCTTCCTTTGGTTCACTCCCCAAATGGCCGCTACTGCTGTGGCGCCAATCCAAAGCCAGGAGCCATGTGCTTCTTCCTGGTCTCCCACAGGTGCCCAGCACTTGGGCCATCCTCCACTGCCTTCCCGGGCCACAGTAGAGAGCTGGACTGGAAGAGGAGCAGCCGGGACTAGAACTGGCTCCCATATGGGATGCTGGCACCGCAGATGGAGGATTAACCAAGTGAGCCATGGCACCGACCCCCTGACTTTTTCACCATTAGCACAAATTACCTGAGTATTCTATTTAAGTTTCAGGAAATTCATAATTACATACTAACACATTTTCCAAGATTAATTAGCAGTTGTAATATACAGTAACTATTTTTTAGTAGCTTGCTACAAAGGCATAGTATCCCAATTAGCAATGTTTAAAATAGACATGTGTTACTTAGTAAATTTTATTCAAATTTTGTTACCAAGCTTCAATTCTAAGGATTTTCTGTTGGTATCCTTCTAGAGGTTGTGCTAAAGAAAGGAGGTGGAATGGAAAAGGGAGGACTCATGTTGTATGAGACTTTCTCTAAAAAGCCAACCCCTGCAGGGGCAAAAAATCAGAGAAGGAAAACTGCCAAATGATCTTTCGCCTTGGGAGCATTGTTTGACTTCTTGATATTATAGCGTTTAAACTTTTGTCCATAAAATGTATATGTAACACTGTGTTAAAAGTGATTGATTTTTTTCAGCCAATATTCAAAAACACATACGGTCTCTCTCTCAATGTTTCTGCATACTCTGTTCCTTAATTAAATAAAACAAAGCGCCCATCTGTGGCTTCAGGGCTCAGCCTCCAGAATATTTCCAAGAATCCCAAAGTGGTGCTTTCATGTCTCAGTTTTTGCTTGTCCTGTCTTTCTGTGAAACTTTTTGTTTCAAATTGTTGTTTATTTGTGCCTATCACCTTTACCTTTAGCCATCTCCTTATGGTTTCCTTACTCACCCTTTGCTTGTAAAGATGGACAGGACATTCTCCCTTACTAAAGATAGTAGAAACACAAAACTCTAAACATGCATAGGAGACTTACTATACAGACAAGAAGTTAAATGGCAGATGTCATTAACTGGCTGCATCTGGTTCCAGAACTATCTATCTGATCCCAGCTCTCCTCCTATCCCTTCCTCCTTAGCCTGTATTTGCTACCATGAGCTGGCGATATTTTCTTCTTGTATCTAGAGAACAGAGCTTCAAGATCTCATTGCCCTCCTCTCTGCACAACTTAATTATTTTCAGTGCTAAGTCATCTCCCTCAGAATCATGTACTATTCTCCCCCATGAGACAACCTTATTTGTTTAAGCAAAAGATATTAACCAATATCTCAAGTTAAGGAATGTTTTCAAAGGTACAAGTAAGTTATCTAAGAATTGTGAGTAGATTGTTTTACTAAATATAAGAACTAAAGTGGCTGTTATGAATACTCTCCAGAAATAAGAAAAGTCCTTTATTAACTAGTTTGCTTTCTTCATCATTAGAAATAAATTCCAAGTATGAATATTCATTATCTCAATAAAATAAAATTTAGAGTTTAGGTAAATGAAATATTTCTTCTTCTAATAATAATTCAAGTGGTAGGACCAGCTGTAGTCGTCTGGTTGGAGTCAATATAGGAATTTTCAGAAGTATTAAATTCATGTTTTTTGACATTTTGCAACTTGATAACACCAAAGATATATTCGACTGTTAGAAATTTACTTCATAGTGGGACTTCATGGATGGTACTAATGACAGAAATAACTCAGCAATCAGAAGTAGAAATTCAGGTTCAAGTGGCACTCAAAATACAAAGTGGAGGCCTCACTTTTGAAACACGTTACACCTTTAAGAAACTTCTTCCTTGCATATATACGTGTGTGTGTGTGTTTGTGTGTGTGTGTATGAAATCTGTTTTCAAACTCTTTGAAATTTTGCCCCTATTGTTTGTACTTTATTTCAACCTTTTCTGTCCTATCATTTATTCCATGTACTTATACTACACCCCTATATGAGGAGAACGTCAGAATCCTTGGGAAAGGTTAAGTGATAATATAAGTGATCTAGGAAACTGAATTCTAAGTTCTCTCATCCTAACAGAGTTTAATAATTTCCTACACTGATTATGAAGCACCTACAATTATAAGAATCAACATTTATTATTCATTAATTTTATATGAAAGGCAACAAATCAGAGAGACAGAAAGGAAGGGGTGGGGATAAAAAAGATGCAGCTATTTTGTTAATTCTCTAACTTCCTGACCCAGAACTGGGCCAAACCAAGGCCAGGAGCCAAGAAACCAATCCAGTTCTACCATGGTGAGGGATCCATCGACTGGAGCCCTGGTCTGTTTGCCTCCCAGAGTAAGAATTAGCAGATAGTAGGAATGCAGAGCAGTGCTGGGACTCAATCCGGGGTACTCTGATGTGGGGTGGCAGTGACCCATGTGGGAGCTTGGCCTCTTAGTCGCTTCCTTCTAGATGTGCCTTTGTAAGGAGACACTCTCACCAGGCTTCCATGTTCCTTTTTCTTTCTTGTTTCCTTCCTTGCTCAGCCTCTCTGAATGACCTTATTGATGTACAAGCTTTATTACTCCTCTGCCATCTAAATAATGTGGTTGCACTCATTTTGTGGCATTCCCTAATTGATGCACTTCTTCCTTGTACCTTTTCATCCTTCTGAATTGCACTGTAATAAAAGTCCTGCCTACTAACACCCACTTTCTTTCATTTAACATTTGTTGAATGAAATTTGTCCTGGCAGGTTTCTTCTTTCCTTTGCCTTACAGTTCATCTTACATGCTGTAAGAATTCTTCTAAACATGACCTTCTCTATTCTCCAAAAAAGGAACAAAATTGGTCATTTGAGTCCTTTCTGTATTCAGATTATAAAATTTCAACTTCCTCTTCATTAGTTTCCATCAATGATTTTTTTCTATCATTAGCCCGAAATTCTTTTCTCACAACAGGAATTCTAATGTTTTTCCTCCAATTTAATTTTCTTTCTTGTCTTCGGTTTTCATGTTTCCCTTTGTGTAGGTTCCTTACTCATCAGTGACAATTTTTTTCAGATATATTCTGCATAAAGAAAAACATACTTTTCTTCAATTATTAATCTTACTGTAACTCAAGGTATTAATCTAAATAATTCACCATATATATGAATATATATATATATATCCCTCCTTCATTTCCTTGTTATATTTTAAATGAATATACGTATTTGTTGACAGCAAAGCTATTGTAGGCTTAGTCTGAGCCTTTTATAATCAGGATTCTTTATTCTTTTTTTTAAGATTTTTTATTTATTTATTTGACAGAGTTATAGACAGTGAGAGAGAGAGAGACAGAGAGAAAGGTCTTCCTTCCATTTGTTCACTCCCCAAATGGCTGCAATGGCTAGAGCTACGCTGATCCGAAGCCAGGAGCCTGGTGTCTCCTCCTGGTCTCCCATGCGGGAATAGGGGCCCAAGCACTTGGGCCATCCTCCACTGCCTTCCCAGGCCACAGCAGAGAACTGGCCTAGGAGAGGAGAAACTGGTACTAGAACCTGGCGCCCATATGGGATGCTGGCACCGCAGGCCAGGGCACTGGCTCCAGGATTCTTTATTCTTATACCTCATTTAAGTTGTTTTCTCAAAGTTCTTTGTCATTGGCTATATATATATATATATATATAAACTCTTGATTTTATCTGCCTTCTTCCTGTCTGTGTATAAGCAAACCTATATATGAATTTATGATTTCCAAATCTATGGTTTCCAGGCCTACAATAGACAGAAAAATCACAGAATTACTTTTGAAACATCTTACCTTTTGCTAGAAAATGCTAATTGACCTCTCAAAGAATTTATCATAGATACATCTTCATTTGAATTTTCTTTTCAATAGCCTGAACACAGGTTTTATTGCTTAAATTTATCACGTCTCCTATCTTGCTTCTCTGACCACTTGCTTACTTGATTCTGTCGTGCTTATTTAAGCAGTGTCATATGCCTCTGCAAGCTCCAATGTATTCTGCATATGAATTCTTGGAATGGTTTAGGGAAGTCATTGAAGTTGTTTACAGATGTCTACTCTGTAATCTGCTATCTCCTTGATGTGAGGAATTATATTATATATGTGCATTTTTCTCAGTATCTGTCCCATAGAAAAACTTATTATTTTATTACTTCTCAATCAAAGAATTAACTAATGATCTTCTGGATTTATGACTGCTATTAAAATAGACACATTGTTTCCCTGATTCAAATCCTCTATGACAAAAACCAATGTTGTAGGGGATGAGTGTTGGCACAGCGGTTAAGATGTTTCTTGAGATACCTGAATTTCTGGGTTTGATTCCAGCTTCCTGCTAATGTGTACCCTGGAAGGCAGCAGATGATGGATCAAATACTAAGTCCCTGCCATCCATGTGGGATAGACAGATTGAGTTCCTGGCTACTGTATTTGGTCTGATGCAGCCCTGGTTATTGCCTGCAGTTAGGAATAGGATTGCATCAGTACCTGAGAATGCTTTGCCTCTCTATCACGTTTTCTTCCTCCATGCCTTTAAAAAACACTGATGTGTTAGAAATAAAACTGAAGGTTTAAGTCCCATACAATCCACAAAACTTGTCTCATTGTCATGTTTATTCCCTTGGTCCAGTCTAAATCGAAACAGGTGATTGATCTAGACACATTCCTCATGTTTTCCTATTAGCCTTGTTCTTATTGTTACAATACTGTCATTGTATACATTATCTCCCTCCTTCCACACTTATAGTATGTATGATTGCTATCTGTCATCTGCACTTATAATACATGGTCTTACATTTTAATCATTTCTATTCCGCTATTTTGTCTTATAATGGATTGAAATTATCTAATTAATGAATGAATGAGAGTGGTATTCAAAGTGAACTTCAGTGAACATGAACCCACAAATGATTAAAGAAACAAGCAAATGAAAAAGAGTTGGAAAATAAGTGATTTGTTTTGAAATGATTGTCATTAAAGATCTAAAAGCAGTGTGAGAACAAAAAGTGGCATGTTAAAATCATTGCATAGGCAATCAAACAAGATATTTTAGTAGAGTAGCCTACCCAAACTCAGATTTCAAAACTTTAAGTTAAGATAATAAAAATAAACCTGCGCCAGAAATCTAAAAGTCAATACATATTGGGATTTTTATAGTGATGTCTATTATTTGGACAACAGTTGCTTCTCTGTAGATAAAGGAATACTAAGACCCACTTTGGTCTCCTAAGTGGTAAAATCCCCTTTTACATAAGGGATAAGCATCGTAAAAATTATATTTTTTTTTGCTTCTGTACTTAACAAATTTAGATGCCAGGGTTTCATATCAAAAGTAGTTGACATTCTAGCAGTCCTAATATGATATGGCTTGAAAGTCTTGCCCACGGTCTTATTTTACTCAAAATCATACAGAAATTCATTCCTATACTTCACAAAACTTTATAGCAGTGAAAGAAAGCTCTGCTCAGCTTTTCTCTTCCTAGTTCACTCAGCTTTCCTACTTTAATATTTAAAAGGTTGATATAAACAAGGAAGCACTCTGAAAAGCTAATGTCATTTGTATGACTGCTGTTACATTTTCTCAAATTGTTTTCATATTTCCAATTTTTGTATCCTCTAATACTTTATAAAAACCATTTTATCATACTTATGAAGTATACATTGACATGAGTCAGCCAAAGCATTTTCATTGCAATTGGAGAGATAAGAAAATTTATTTTCTTTGCAACATCAAAAAGACACAATTTTCCTATCTGTGATCACCTTAGACTAATCTGTGTTGCCATGGTACAGATTATTTGGAGCAAGGAGTAAAAACAGTTACCAATCATTTATCCCAAGGCTATTGAAATACTCATCAACAGGAAGTGTGAAGCTTTGATTAGGCTAGTGTAATTGTATTCTCATAACATCTCTGAGCTACATATTTTCTTCAAAAATAAAGCTAAAATATCTACTTATGAGAACTTTTTGAGGATAAAATGATATAGGGTATGCAAAATGTGCAACCAAAATAGAGACATAAAAAATTTGTTGTTCTTCTTTATCAAATCTATCCATGTTTATGAGAAATTATGCCTAACAGAAAAATCCTAAAATTGTTTTTAAAAGATCAACTCAATCATAATTTTGAAAGAGTGTTTTTTTGTTTTCTTTACAAATATGAGGAAATAAATAGTTAGAATGAAATTACAAAATAAGATTTTTTCTTTTCTTTTGAGAGGTAGATAAAAAAAAAAAAGGAGAGAAAAGGGAAATAAAGAGGAAGAGAGAAAGGAAAAGGAGTTTCAGTCCACTACTTTACTTCCAAATGTCTGTAAGTGCAAAGATTGTGGCAGGAAAATGTTGGATCTCCTTTAGGAGTGGCAAGGATTCAATCACTTGACCTATCACTGTTGCCTCACAGGGTCTATATTAGCAGGAGGTTGGAAACAGGGGGCTGGAACCAGGAATGGAATACAGATATTCTGATCTGGGATTCAACAGCTTTATTGATAGGTAATTTTTCTGATAATTTAATAAAATACTTCATTCTCAAATTAGGCAATAAACCACTATGTGATTGACAAGTAGCGTATGTAAAGGGTGCCATTCTACCAATATTCATTCCTGCCAGTAGGTTTTCTGCCAATAAGATTCCTATAATTCGAAGAAAACTGGCCCACCTCTTTCATTAATCATAAGCATAATAGACCACATCCCGGTGATTTTTTTAAGATTATAATTGTGAGCAAAACATTTGCTTTCAATACATTCTCCAGAGCCAACACCATGGCGCAGTAGGTTAATCCTCTGCCTGAGGCGCTGGCATCCCATTATGGGCACCAGTTCTAGTCCCAGCTGCTCCTCTTCTGATCCAGCTCTCTGCTATGGCCTGGGAAAGCAGCAAAAAATGGCCCAAGTCCTTGGACCCTGCACCCACGTGGGATACCTGGAAGAAGCACCTCGCTCCTGGCTTCGGGTTGGTATTGGGGCCATTTGGTGAATGAACCAAAGGACGTAAGACCTTTTTCTCTGTCTCTCCCTCTCACTGTCTGTAACTCTGCCTCTCAAATAAATAAATAAAATATTTAAAAAAATACAATCTGCAACACAAGAGTGAGTAGTGTCCAGGAACTCTCCTGTAGTGCTGGCATCCCATAAGGGCGCTGGTTTGAGTCCTGGCTGCTCCACTTGCAATCCAGTTCTCTGCTATGGCCTGGGAAAGTAGTGGAGGATGGCCCAAGTACTTGGGGCCCCTGCACCCTCATGGGAAGACCCAGAGAAAACTCCTAGCTCCTGGATTGGGATTGGCACAGCTCCGGCAGTTGCAGTCATCTGGGGAGTGAACCAGGGGATAGAAGACCTCTCTCTTTCTCTCTTCCTCTCTCTCTATGTCTCTGCCTCTCCTTCTCTGTGCAACTCTTTCAAATAAGTAAATAAATCTTTTTTAAAAATAAAAAAAAAACCTCTTTTCTCACGTGACAGCCACGTGACAAAGAAGTTGCTGAACTGTGAAATCACAAAGATTATGTCAGTATTAATATCAGCAAGCCACACAGATACCACAAAATAAAAAATTAGTGTAATTATCTTGGGGTATTTAAAAATCTATAAAAATGCTGACAATAAAATTTACAACAAACAATTTTACTTATTTAAAGGTGAATTGATTCTCATTTTCAAAGAATTTCATTTTCAAAGAATTAAAATGTTAAATCTTTGTTGAGATCAGACTATATCTTACTTCCAAGCAGCAAATAAAATACTTCAGTTTTGTTTTTAATTTACTTTTGATATGTTGGGATGGGATTTGTATACATGTTGGGATGCTGCATGTTAATATCATTTTTTCCTACTTTTGCTCTTCCTGTTTTCCATTTTATTCCTTTTTCTTTGTTCATTAAGTACATGTGCATGTATGTATATGTGCTAAAGTGGAAACTTGGTTTTCTTGAAGCCACAAAGGCTGACAAGACATATATGATGACTTAATTATCACAGAGTAGAGCTGGTCAAGCACAATTATATTAGTGGGTACTGTACTCATGGAGACACACAGTTGGCTCTTGGAATGACATATTCAAAATTAATTGTTAATTCCTGTCAATGATATATTAGGGGGCTTCCAAGTATCTTGGGAAGAGAATATTATGAAAAATTCAATGAATTTCAATTTTTTGAGCCCAAATACACCTACAGCAACTTGTTACTACATGTCTGAACAAGATCTGGTTTGAAGCACTGGTAGATAAAACATCAGTTTGAAAAGAATGTCTATCAAAGTAATAAGAATTCTGCTAAAGCTGAACCAAGAACATTCATCAAACTTATGGTGAAGCTTGATTGAAAGAAAAATGTAATCCTTGATGTTTTCTTAAAAATTTATGGGCACAATGTCTCCCAACTCTCAGTATTTTGCAAATGTATAATTAATATTAAGAAGGAATAAGAAAGTGTTGTATATGAAGCCTGGAGTGCCAGAACATTGACATCATTTCTGAGGAAAACACTTAACAATTTGTACCATGTCCAAGAGAACCAATGATTAACAGTAGAAACAATAGCCAACACCATAGACACATTAATTATTTCAGTTTATGCAATTTTAGATGAAAAATTATAATTAAATACATTTTCTGCTCAACAGGTTCCCAAACTACTACAACTAGAAGAGCATCAGAGTGACTAGAACTTTCAATGGGTACGTGTAATCAATATCCTAAAGAATTTCTTTGTACACTGTGGGGAGCAGCTCGGACTGGACTGTTACTGGAATTAAGACTTATTCTATGCATCTGCTCTCCCACAATATGGCGCTGGGAGAGAAGTAAACAGCTTCCGCACAGCTGCCTCCAGTTCAACCAATTAGCTGTAGGACTTGCTCCTGATTGGAGAGCAGCGTACTCAGCCGAGTTGGGATTGGCGGAGGAGGACTATAAAGGAGGAGAGAGACGGCATGCACCGGGAACATCTATGGGGAACATCTAAGGGAACCCGTGCAGCCCCCGAGAGACCCGGCCGGCGGTGTGCCGCTCCCCTGCGGAAGTGGGGAATGCGGCCAGGGGGAACTGCCCTTCCACGGAGGTGGAAGGGATAGTAGCCAACCCGGGAAGAACCAGCAGCAAACCCGGGGAGGGCCGAGCAGACAAAAGAACAGCGCAGGGTCCTGTGTCGTTCCTCCACGAAGAGGGGGAGCGACATAATGGTGCCGTGACTCGGATAGGAAACCTAGGAGGGAAAGAAGCGGGAAGAACTAGGGAAAATATCGGAGAGAGAGACTAGCAAACAGCCTAGGGAAAAGCCGGACGAAAAGGGTGCCGGAAGAAGCTGTTGAAAGCCTAGGCATAGACTCGGATATGGACTACGGGGGGAAGCTGGGAGAAATCTCTAAGGTCGAAAGCGAAAGTGAAAGCTAGAACAAACAGACTCGGATGCAGACTGTGGGGAGAGGCCAGGAGAAATGAGGGAGGAGTATTGTTGGAAGAAAGCTTGGGGAAACATACCGGGTAGAGAAAAATGTTAGGGAAATTGAAGCCGCGGGGGGCAGGCCGAGGCGGAAACGAAAGCCACTTTGGGGTTCTCAAGTTAGCCCGGGAATAGGGGGCGAAAAGTTGAAACTAGAAGCTGAGACGCAAGCCAGGTTGGGATCCGTCTGATTAGCCCGGGGAGCAAAGGACGGGAAGCCAAATCGTGGGGCGGAGACGTACGCTGGGTTGAATTCGCCAGGCTAGCCCGGGGAACTTGGATTGAATGCTAGTGGTGGAGACGCAAGCTACGCTGTGTTACTCGCGGAAGCCGCCGCGTGCAGAGAGAGCACGGGGCGTGAGTAGATAGGGAACGGGGCTGGCGTAGGCCGTGGTTCAGACGCGAAAGGGTTAAGCGTGGAGACCGCGGACCGCGCAAAGCCGGGAAGCCGCGCAGATGAGGCGCGGGCTGAAGCGGCTCAGAGCCGGCGAGGCGCGGAGAAGCAGCCTCGGGGCGGAGCCCGCTGGCGGGGCGAGGCGCCGGGAAGCTGCGCGGAGCCGTGAAGCTGCCGGCAGGGCGAGGCGCCGGGAAGCTGCGGGGATAAGAGAAACAGAAGTTTGGAAGTGGAGTGAGAGAAATGGGAATGTTGGCAGATAGAAGTAAAATGGGAGAGATAGGAATGCCCGGAGATAGAGAAATAGAGAGAAATAAGGCCTCCCCTCAATATGCCAATTAGAAGGCTTGGATTCGGTCTGCCCGATTAGTGAGGCGATGAGCACCTGGGCGGCTAGCCGCAGGTCATCGAAGACAAGCACGAATTAACATCAGTAAAGCTTCCCCACAATGCAACAATTAGGAGGCTTGGATTCGGTCTGCCTGATTCAAGGCGGTAAGCGCCAGCAAAGCTCGACCAGAGTATGAGCTGCAGGTCACCGAAGATAGGCACGAACCAACACTAAAGTCTCCCCCACAATAAGGCAATGAGAAGGCTTGGATTCGGTTTGCCTGATAGGTTTTGTAAACACCTGCAGGCAGTTCTAGCAGAGCAGAGCATGCGCTGCAGGGCACCGAACACAGGCACGCATCAGCGCCTAAAAACCTCCTCACAATGGCGAAGAGAGGACCCGGATTCGGTTTTCCTGATTGATAGGACTTGTAAGAGCCTGTGGCAGCTCTAGCAAGTAGAGCAGAGTGTGTGCCGCGGGACACCGAAGACAGGCGCGTATCAACGCCAAAAATAAAAAGAAAGGGGGATCTGTGGGGAGCAGCTCGGACTGGACTGTTACTGGAATTAAGACTTATTCTATGCATCTGCTCTCCCACAATATGGCGCTGGGAGAGAAGTAAACAGCTTCCGCACAGCTGCCTCCAGTTCAACCAATTAGCTGTAGGACTTGCTCCTGATTGGAGAGCAGCGTACTCAGCCGAGTTGGGATTGGCGGAGGAGGACTATAAAGGAGGAGAGAGACGGCATGCACCGGGAACATCTATGGGGAACATCTAAGGGAACCCGTGCAGCCCCCGAGAGACCCGGCCGGCGGTGTGCCGCTCCCCTGCGGAAGTGGGGAATGCGGCCAGGGGGAACTGCCCTTCCACGGAGGTGGAAGGGATAGTAGCCAACCCGGGAAGAACCAGCAGCAAACCCGGGGAGGGCCGAGCAGACAAAAGAACAGCGCAGGGTCCTGTGTCGTTCCTCCACGAAGAGGGGGAGCGACAGTACACTTGTAACAGAAATTGAAACATGACTTTTGGATGATTCTGAAGACAAAGTATAATCAATGTAGTAGCTTCTAAGAGGCAAAAGTGGTCCAGTCTGAGAAAAGAGGACCAGTAAGGAGCAAATACATAACAGTTTTGGGGATACTAAAACATTTTGGTTATTGATAGTTTGGAAAGCCAGAGAAAGGTATCATCTGAGTATTATGAGAGATGTTTTTGTTACTATTGTTGCATCTGTTTATTTAAAGAGAATAGATTTTATGCATTTCATACATACAGTTTGTTTTTTTTTTTTTTTTTTTTTTGACAGGCAGAGTGGACAGTGAGAGAGAGAGACAGAGAGAAAGGTCTTCCTTTGCCGTTGGTTCACCCTCCAATGGCCGCCGCAGCCGGCGCGCTGCGGCCGGCGCACCGCCCTGATCCGATGGCAGGAGCCAGGAGCCAGGTGCTTTTCCTGGTCTCCCATGGGGTGCAGGGCCCAAGCACCTGGGCCATCCTCCACTGCACTCCCTGGCCACAGCAGAGGGCTGGCCTGGAAGAGGGGCAACCGGGACAGAATCCGGCGCCCCTTCCGGGACTAGAACCCGGTGTGCCGGCGCCGCTAGGCGGAGGATTAGCCTAGTGAGCCGCGGCGCCGGCCATTTCATACATACAGTTTTAAGAACACAATATTTAATGAGTTACTCTGACAGCTATTCTGAAAATGTTCGTAAGGTGGCAAAAGTAGAAACCAGATTGTCCATATTTGTAACTTTTGAATTAGTCCAGCTAAAATGTGTTGATTAATTGGGTTTAGCTGGCAAATACTTCTAATTTTACATCTGTGTATTCTCTTAGGGATGTCTTCCAGAGGGTTGGATCAATTACCCTTTTTTTCTCAGCTAAGAAGATTCCATGGAGTCTTTCCAGGATACATTTAGTTGGCTTCATTCAAAATCAGCCATTGTTTGATTAGTTCTCGGTTCAATGTTTGTTATTAGCAAACTAGATCAGAGCCTCAGTTGTGGAAGAAAGTGATTTAACTTTGTAATAGGGTTTCCTGATTGTGAAGAAGCATTGTACATAAGTGCTGCTTCCAGTAGCACATTTTATTCTCTGGGTCACATTATAGCTTGTCCTCTTTCACCATGAAGCGTTGTGATCTACTTCAGCTTTGCCCATACACAATATAGAAAAAGAATGTGTTTGTGTGACTGTATTTTTTTGTATTTGTAAATAAGTATGATTATGTTTCAAATCAGATGAAAAGAGATTGAACTGACTAGGAGGCTTGGGTTTATCTGTATACTCTTTCTTCTGATAGCCAATTACTCAAGTAAAACTCAATAACTTCTGCTGTTCTCATTTGTAGAGGAGTTGATGGTGTATTTGGAAAATGATGAATGAGGCAAACTATATCAACTTAAAGTGATATCAATTGCAAGTTTTATATGATCTCAACACTAGAAGCTTCAACCAATTTTAGATTTTACTAGGAGACATGAAACTCATTGTAACTATTCTATTATTTGTCCAGCAACAGTGACAACCAAAGATATTGAGGACAAATTAATTTTCTTTCATTTTAACATATGAAGAAAGATCAGGGAATTTTTTATTCCATTTTTATTGTGTCAAGAATACTTAGCTTTAGTTGTATTATCTGAAATGTTTAAGTGCACAATACAGTCTTGTTGACTATAGGCATAACATCCTACTAGTGATCTCTAGTGTTTACTCATTTTGTATAGTGGAACTTTTATACATATAAACAGCAACTCCACATTTTCCCTTATCCCCATGCCTTTCAACTAGCATTCTACTCACTGCTTCTATGAGATTTACTATTGTGGATTCCATATATAAGTGAAATTATGTAATATTTATCTTTCTTTTACTGATTTATTCCCCTTAGCTTAATGTCTTCTGTTTCATGTTATCATGTACATTAGAATTTCATTATTTCTAAAGGTGACAAATATCTCTTGTATCTTTGTATTACATTTATCTGTTTATTCTGGGTTACACATTTAGGTTGTTTCCATATCTTGGTTGTCGTGAATAATGCTGTAGTGAACTTGTGAATGCAGGTGTCACTTTACATACTTATTTTAATTATTACGGATACATAGTCAGAAATAGGATATCAGGATCAGTCTCTGTTTCTTTCTTTTTTTTTTTTTTTTTGATCCTGTGTCCAAGTGTCTGAATTCTAAGCCAGGACTTGAACTGGTGCCCTTATGGCATGCCAGCACTGCAGGTGGTGGCCTCACCCACTATGCAACAGTTCCTGCCCGGAGAAATATTTTTTTAGTTACAAAGAGTTTCTTTTTTTCTGTATTCTTTTTCTTTCTTAAATCTTATTTCATAAATCTATAGTAATTTTTACATTCTTGTTTACAAATACAAAAACACTTCCAACTTTTATTTTTTTTTATTCATCCATGTTAATTTTCTTCTCTTGATAGTATTACTTGTTCTTAAACCAAAAACATAGCATTAAATCAACAAAATAGCTTCAAAAACATTTGGTTATGGAACATTGATAACACCCATTCAGCATATGCACTTCATGACCTTATCTGTGAAAGAAAACATAGATTAATTTCTTGCTGGACTTTTCTCCCAAATATTTCATGAATCGATAAGCCCTATTTAAGTGAACTGCTTACATAAGAACCAAATGAATCAGGTAGAACATCCTAAACCATCTCATTATTGAACATATATTTCTTCCACACTGCCTTATACATATCTGTTAAAGCCATCATACACCTAAATGATTGCAAGGATACAAGTTAACATAATTAACTGAAACAGAATTCTGAGATGCAATAAGTACACAGAAATAGAAATAGCTATTGTCTTTACCACATAGTTTCAACCATTATTATCTCTACCATGTTGTTGTATAACATGTCAAATACATGGCAAATAATCAGTATGTTCTGGTGAACTGACATACTTCTTTCCATTACAGAAGAGAGTTTCACATTTGGCTTTACTTTAAAAATTATAAAAATTAGAAATACATGAGGAATTGCTTTCAAGACTGACTTTTTTCTACCTGGTTTAAAGACCACCTAGCAAATCCATTTAATTTTCCATATGAAAAATTCATAAGAAAGCAATTTTATTAGGTTCTTGCTCATCCAAGACATCACTCGACTTAATAGAATAAATTCCAATGATCTGAAATTGAACCCAAAATATTCCTCAGCACACCATTCGACATATACCCTCAAGCTAAAAGACAAAAATTATGGTCAGAGTAACTAGCTAAGTAAAGGATTTGAAACTAAAAACTCCAGTAAACCATGTCAAGGTGCTTCTCTTTAAAGTTTTCACATTTCAATATCATCATGACTGACCTACTTTATTTTGGTACAAACATGTCAGATTCACAAAAATAATACTATTAGATTTAAAGTTTAGTAATAGAGCCAATTTCTTTTTGTGGACAAATCGATTTGTATTGAGATGTTTGTTTTGTTGCCCTTAGCTAATGCACTTACAAATCTAGGACCAGGATGCAAAACTTGTGCTCCCTGGGCTTTTGCTTGTCCCTAAGTAGACATTAACTCAATAATATTGTCAAGTCAGCAGTTGCTACAGAAGCTACATTTTTATAGAAGAAAGGCTTATTTGGTACATTATTTAAAGTAAAATTTGTTATGAGCTACATAAACATTCTCTAAGTCTCAATGTTCTTTCTCTGGTATAGAATGATCATTTTTTTCTTTCCTCTTGCATGTTTTATTTCCTACCCAGAATACACATCCTGTCCATAGATGTTGATCAAAAGTATTTATTGAATGAATAAATAATTAAATAATGATGACAAATCCCTGGTGTTGCACCATATTGTACAGAGGGGTTTCATGAGGACCAGAAAAACATAGCACAGTCATGAGGAGCTGTGCCTTCCCTGTGATTTCCCTGCTTGGTGCAGACATCACCACAGTCTGCAGGAGGGAATGATTGCTTGAATAAAAGAAGAATATGTTTAATAAATGTTCTCTTTGTGCCTCTATTTCTTTAGAGCAGGCCTAAAAGCATGTGTGTTCCCATCTGGCTCTACAATTTCTTGGTCCTAAAACTCTCCTCTTCTCACCCCATCTCCCAGTTATTGGGAAAAATGAAGCAGCTGGACCAGAGAAGTCTTTGGTCCCATTTAGCTGTTGCATTCACTGTGATTCTCATATGCTGTATTTCTAATTAAACTCCTTGATGCTAATTAAAAATGAGAATAGAACAAATGCCACTAGCTGAATCCAGACTCCCTTCTGTTAAACGTAGTGAGCTTTTCAGGGCTGGGGTTTTGGATTCTTCCCCTAATTAGAATTTCATTGGTACTCACATCCTGTCATGTGTACTTTAGCATCAGTTGCATAAAAATAATTCCAGATAGCAGATAGAAAATACCTGTCTTCTCTAACGTGCTCATAATCATAAGACTCCTTTCTGCAGTGCTGCAGCTTCCTGGGAATCTGCGCTCTGGCAGATGGTGCAATGCAGCATGTAATTTGGCATGCTCTGTCTATCAGCCTGTGGTAACCCTTAGGCATTTTATTTCTGCAGGAAACAATAACGATGGCAAGGACAACATGTGGTGACTCACAGGAACACAATCACGTTAACTCCTGACTTTGCAAAAACTTAACATGTGGCATTGCTATTAGCATTGTCTGAGATACCAGCATCTATTAGACATACATTTGTGTTAGATTACTTCTGGTTGGTTTGTTCTTTCTTCCATTAAATTTACCAAAGAATATAGTGGAGCAATGTGAAAGTAGAGGTCTGTGGAGTGATCAGCATCACCTCTGCTTCATGCACCAATAACTTCAACTCGTATTTGTCGGTTGTCTTCTCTCCCACGCAATTAGAAGATCATATTTTCCTTAGCATTTTCTGTCAGTGCTCTGTGACATTATATTTCACTTCAAATGAGGTAAGAAGTATTAAGAAGGAAAAATTACAAGGCTTATGTTTGTGGGAAAAAGATGTATTAGTAGAAATAAAACTGCATAAATGTCAATATCCTGAATAAGGAAGCATTAAAAAACCCATTTTCTTTTTTGAAAATAAGCATATTTTAAGATGATTCAAATATAGGCTTATAAAATGGAAGTCTTTTATTTTAAAATATGATTTAACATTTGATTTCCTACATTTTTAAAGGATGTGTCATAGAAATTTTCATGTGAGAAGGATCTATACAATGAAAGATTATTAACTTTAAGCATTTAAGTGACAGACAAAAAGAAGTATAATACATCGTAAATCGGGGTTATACCCCATCTTCTGGGTGTTTTTCTGTCCTTCTGTGGCAATATCAAAATAACATTGTAGAACAATATTCATATGTTAGTTACCTCATGTTAATATCAGTGAGAAAGCTGAAGACCTAAAAAATTATGGAAATAATTTTATTTTTGAAAGATTTATTTTATTTATTTAACAGAGTTACCTAGGCAGGTAGATACAGAAAGAGAGAGAGAAGTCTTCCATCCTCTGGTTCACTCTTCAAATGGCTACAATGGCCTCAGCTGAGCCGATCTTAAGCCAGGAGTCAGGAGCTTTCTCCCACATGGGTGCACTGGTCCAAGGACTTGGGCCATCCTCTGCTGCTTCCCCAGGTACATCAGCAGTGATCTGGATGGGAAGTGGAGCACCCGGGGACCAGTGCCCAAATGGGATGCTGGCACTGCAGTCTGGGGTTTTAACCTGCTGCACCACAGCACCCACAACTCAAATAATTTTAAATCCTTCAGCTCCTCTTTGTTTTACCCAGAGTGTGACAGGTGAGCTTGACTAACTTTTCAGTTTGAATGCCAACCTTGATTAAGGTGAAAAGAGAGGCTTTGAAATCTGAAGCTCTGAATAGCAACAGTAAATTCCTATCTTAGTCCCCACAGTGAGCTTGTGGAAGATTTTGACCTTCAGTGTTTCATTAAGTCTAACAGGTATAGATAATATCTCATTTTAGTTTCAATTTGCATTTTCTTCATAATTAGTGATGTTGAACATTTTTCTGGTTGAGTTTACTGTTTCCTATATATTTTGGCCATTAACACTTGTCATGTATATGACCTGCAAATTTACTCCCCTTATGTAGGTTGTCTCCCCACTCTGTTGACTGCTTCCTTTCTTGTGCAGATCTGAATATGATGCAATCTCGCTTTTCTGATGATTTTGTTGCACGCAGATTTGGGGTCATGTGGAAAATAATCACTCTGCAGACCAGCATCATGCAGTTTTTCCTCTATGGTTTCTTTCTAAAATCTTATACTTTAAGTCTTACAATTAAGTTTTAAGTCATTTTGAGTCATTCTGTTTTCCTTTGTTTTTAGTATGGTGTGAGGTGAAAATCTGAATTATTCTTCTACATGTGGTTATTCAATCTTCCCAACATCATTTTTTGAAAAGACTTTTTCCCATGTGTTTTTTGTTGACTCCTTTATAACAATACTGGTAACGTTAAACATGTGTATTTATTTTCAGGCTTTCTATGCTGTTCTATGTATATATTTTATGCAATAACCATGCTGTTTTGATTGTTGTAACTTTACAGAATATTTTAAAGTCAGATGCTATGCTGGATAGAGCTTTGTACTTTTTGCTCAAGGTTGATTGACTACTTAGGGTCTTCTGTAGTTCTGTATATACTTCAGGATGTTTCTTTTTGAAAGAGTTGTTTATTTGCAAGTCAGAGTTACAGAAAGAAAGAGGGAGAGAATCTTCCACCCACGGATTCATTCCTCAGATGGCTGCAATGGTCAGTGCTGTGCCGGGCCAAAGCCAAGAGCCAGGAGTTTCATTTGGATCTCCTACACAGGTGGCAGGTATCTAGACATCTGATGCTTTTCCAAGGCCATTAGCAGAGATCTGGATCAAAGTAGAGCAGCCAGGATGTGAACCAGCTCCCGTTAGGGATGCCCGCTTCACAGGAGGCAACTCTACCCACTATGCTGGCCTGAAAGCAATTTTTTTTTAATGTCTGAGAAACTAATTGAAAAGTCAATAAGGAATGAATTGAAAATGTCTATATCTTTGGGTAGTATGTAGATTTTAACAATGTTAATTCTTAAAAAAACTGTGAGCTTGGCATATATTTCAATTTATGGTTTCCTTTGTAAAATTTCTTTCTTGAATGTGAAGGAAATGGACCACTCATCCAGTGTTGGTAGGAATGTAGATGATGTGGCCACTGTGGAACATAGTGTGCTGGCTCCTCAAAAATAAAAAATAGGACTACTAAGTGATCTATCATTCCCACTTCTAGGTATAAATAAATATAATGCGTATGTCAAATAGATATCTGCATTTTGTACTGCTGTGTACATTGCAAGCATCATTCCCAATAGCCACCACACAAAATCAATCTAAGCAACCATTGATGCATATCTGAAGGAAATGTGACATATGTACACAAGAGTAATATTAACTCTTAAAACAGAGGAAAATCTGTCATTTTGTGACAACATGGATAACCCTGTGGGGATATTTTATTAATAGAAATAATACAGGAACAGAATGGTAAATACTACACAATTTCACTTATTACTTACAAATGGAATCTGAAAAAGGTTGAGCTTGTAGAAGCAGGAGGCAAAATGATAATTGGGACTTTGGATGTTATTTGCCAAAGGATTCAAAATTTAAATTCCATAGGAATAAATATAAGAAATCTGTTGTTCAACATAATGATTTCAGGTAAAAATGAACTAGGTTCTTAAAAATCATGGAAAGAATATGTTTAAAAGATGTAAAAATAGCCACCGTAGCTATTTTAGAATATGAATATATTATCTAAATTAAACCACTACACATGTACATATTTAGCCATTTCTCATATATATGTATATATATATATACACACACACACACATATGTCATTTTTTTAGGAGAGAGAGAGAGATCTTCCATCCATTGGTTCACTTTCCAAGTAGCCACAAATGCTGGAGCTGGGCCGATCCAAAGCCAGGAGCCCAGAGCATCTTCTCAGTCTCCCACATGGTGAAGGGACCCAAAGGCTTGGGCCTTCCTCCATTGCTTCCCTAGGCCATAGCAGAGAGCTGGATTGGAAGTGGAGCAGCCAGGTATTGAACTGGCGCCCACATAGGATACTGGCAATCCAGGCTGTGATCTTACCCACCAGGCCACAGCACTGACCCCTATATATTTTTCAAAACACTATTCTGTACATGATAAATGCATAGAAGTTTTGTTAATTATTTTTAAATATTAAAAAGAAAACGCTTGGCCGGCACCGTGGCTCAGTAGGCTAATCCTCCGCCTTGTGGTGCCGGCACACCAGGTTCTAGTCCCGGTCAGGGCGCCGGATTCTGTCCCGGTTGCCCCTCTTCCAGGCCAGCTCTCTGCTGTGGCCCAGGAGTGCAGTGGAGGATGGCCCAAGCGCTTGGGCCCTGCACCCGCATGGGAGACCAGTAGAGGCACCTAGCTCCTGGCTTCGGGTCAGTGCAATGCGCCAGCCGCAGCATGCGGGCTGCGGCGGGCATTGGAGGGTGAACCAACGGCAAAAGGAAGACCTTTCTCTCTGTCTCTCTCTCTCTCACTGTCCACTCTGCCTGTCAAAAAAAAAAAAAAAAAAAAGAACCCTTGGTCAGCGCCGCGGCTCACTGGGCTGATCTTCCGCCTGTGGAGCCAGCACTCCGGGTTCTAATCTCGGTCGGGTTGCCGGTTCTGTCCTGGTTGCTCCTCTTCCAGTCCAGCTCTCTACTGTGGCCCGGGAAGGCAGTGGAGGATGGCCCAAGTGCTTGGGCCCTGCACCTGCATGGGAGACCAGGAGGAAGCACCTGGCTCCTGCCTTCAGATCGGTACAGCAGGCCGTGGCGGCATTTGGGGGGGGTGAACCAATGGAAGAAAGTCCTTTCTCTCTGTTTCTCACTAACTCTGCCTGTCAAAAAAAAAAAAAAAAAAAGAGAGAACCCAATACATAAATTATAAATGAAATGTATAGTTGCATTTTCAAAATAGAGAGCACGTTGCAACTTAAAAATATTTATAACTAATTTTTAGTAAAAAAAAATGGCTTTTTTAGGTACTGCATGATGTCCATAAAAACTTTTAAGTTAAATTACCAAGCTCTATCAGATAAGAGGAAGAGTTTGAAGAGGGAAAAATATTTTTGTACATATTTTCCCAGTCTACTTTAATCTTTTCGCTCTGCGATTTAGTCATTTATATATGAAACCTTGAAGTCTACTCTGATATTCCAAAAGCGTTAATGTTATTTTATAGCATCCTAACATCCAGAGCTTTTGTGGAATCATACTAGTAGTATCTAAGATCACAGATTCAGGGTGTGAAAATTAGAAGTTACCTTAAAATGTCTCTAAGAATGAGTCATTGACTCTTCTAACCTTTATTAATTCTAGGATTTATTTTTATTTCGCTACTTACTGTGGAAGATTGAAACATATAATGGGGATTCCTTTTATACAGAATCCTCAGGCTAAAACAATAAACTCTGTAAGCTTACTTACAAGGGACCTAGTTGAACAAACACCGCTTGCCAGGTACAGGTTTCAGCAGGAGAATTGGCCTGAGACCATCATGGTTTTTAAAGTATTCATAGTTCATTTATTTGTCCTCCTATGTAATAATTCTGCTACAGGTGGGAGAAAGCTAGCTAGGTTAGGTTGGACTTGGATAGAAAGTGAGGGACAGGAGCTGCACGGTGAGGAGGGTGGCCTCTGCCTCTGCCTCCGGTTACTAAGCAACACAAGGGCATAGCATTTAAGACATATGCTTTACAAAAACGCAATAGGGGACTTAAAAAACAAAAGCCTGGAGACCATAAATTAATAGGATAAGACAGAAAAACCTGTAACTGTAAGCTAAGGAGTCCAAGGCCATGAACAATAGATGAAACACATGGACCCAGAGACTGACCAAATGAGAAGAAATGAAGACAAGAAGTCAGGTTAAACACTTTTGCTCCTTCTTGTTTTTCTAAATTCTTTGGTTGTTATCAAAGATTCCTTTAAAAAAGATTTATTTATTTATCTTGAAAGAGATACACAGAGAGGGAGAGAGAGAGAGAGAGAGACTTCTTCCTTGTGCCTGGTTCAGTCTCCTGCAACAGACAATACTAGGCCAAAGCGAGTGGCCAGAAACTCCGAGTCCACCAAGTGAGCTACTTGGGCCATCTTCTGCTGCTTTTCCCAGGTCAATAGGAGAGAGCTGGATGGGATGTGGCTCAGCCAGTACATGAACCAGCATCCATATGGGATGCCAGAATCACAGGTGTTGGATTGACACACACCACCACAATGCCACGCCCAGAAAACTTTCCTTAAAATATGTTGTACAAGGGGTTAGCACTGTGGGTTAGTAGGCTAAGCTCCTCTTGCAGTGCCAGCATCCCAGCCTGTTCGTGTCCAGACTGCTGCACTTCCCATCCAGCTCTCTGCATATGGCCTGGGAAAGCAGTGGAAGATGACCCAAGTGCTTGGGTCCCAACAACCATGTGGGAGACCTGGAGGAAGCTGCTGGCTCCTGGCTTTGTCCTCAGCACTGGCCATTGCGGTCATTTGGACTGTGCACCAGTGGATGGAAGACCTCTCTTTCTGTCCCCATCTGTAACTTTGCCTCTCAAAACATTTTTCTTTTTAAGTTAATAGATAATATTTCTTCAATATTCAATCCACACTTGTGAGTTGATATAAACAACTTTAAATAGGTCTATAAAAGAGAAATTCTGAAAAAATAAATCTTTACAAAAGCTGTCAAATTAGGTTTGCAGCTTGAAATGGGTCAATGAAAAGAGATGTTAAATAGTTCAGCAGAGAGAAAACTGAAGATTCACACACACACACATGTATATATAGGAGATGGCTACCATTGTAACATGTAAGAATTCACCAGAAGATTGATAAAGACATCAGCAGTATAAAGTGCCAAGAAGAGTGCTTGAGGGAGAGAACAGTAACTGTACAGTTAACACCATGTTGGATTTTGCTTTTATCTTATATAGTCTTTGCAACATGGGGAACAAATTTTAAGTGATAAGGAAGAGATGTTTTTAAAACTTACTCCCAAACTAACACAGACAAAAAAGAAAATTCCCCGCTATCAAGCTTCCTGCGAGCATGAGACTTGTTTCTATTTTGCTGCTCTTATATTACTGATTTTATTATGTAAAGAAGAAGGCAGGATATCCACTCTCACGAAGCTTGAGTAGCCAAAACTGGACACTCTGACAACCACTATGTGAGACAAAAAGTGGTAACTGACAGAAAGCAAAATAGAACACAATCTTTACAGAGCAGTGTGAATTCATGGGAGATTCACAGTCAGAAGATCTGGACTAGGCCTCCAAGAATGCAGAATTCAAATTGTTGAGCTCAGGAATGAAGACCTTATGTACCCTGCCGGTATTCCCCACATTTAATTAAGCAGCATGCACTCTGGCTCCTATTGCTGAAGCCTAGTCCTGTAGGTCAAACACACTTGATGCCAAAACTCTTAATGGTTTATTTTTCATGTATTTCTTTTGTACTTTCTGAAATAAAGTGATCTCCTAGATAATTGAAATAGAAATAGATTTCAAGACTATCAAATATGCATGTCATTTAACATAGGTTAATTCAAAATAATGAATTAGCAAATACTTTGATGTTCACAATAAACAAACATTAAGATTTTCCCTGTCCGTTGTATAACATAAGTCTAAATACCAAGGAAAAAAATATAAGGCACTAGCAAAAAGAAAGTGGTTGCACTTTATTTATAATAAGGGTCTTAAAGTCAATGGCTTATTGAAATTGTCAGGAAGCTTAATTTCTATATTTATCAAAATCTTCTATTTCTTTTTCCTTTTTAAATAAAGATTCATTTGGTTTATTTATCAATGCTTTGAGGTCCTAGTTCTGCAGCGACATCTTATGGAGTTGGCTAGTTTGCACAATCATTTAATAATGTCTGGCAGAAGTGATTATTGTTCTAACAGATTTGATGCAAATAAGATCTCTGCCTATGCTCTGAATGTAGAAGTAATTAAACTGATGCCGCAAGGACTATTTTTTCCCTTCCCTGTTGTTCCTTATCTAGAATTTCCTTATCATAGCAACTGTATGATTTTAAGACATTCTAAAATATGTACTGA
This sequence comes from Oryctolagus cuniculus, assembly GCF_964237555.1. Lineage (NCBI taxonomy): Eukaryota > Metazoa > Chordata > Mammalia > Lagomorpha > Leporidae > Oryctolagus > Oryctolagus cuniculus. Next base: position 28,147,950 of record NC_091433.1, read on the forward strand.
GACCTGAAATTCTCACTACATATTTACAAGCTAAGACAGAATGAGAGAATGAAGCTGTTGAATAGTGAAATGAGACAACAGTTAAAGATCACAGTACAGCTGGTGTTTGCTGGCAAGAGTTTCTACTTAAAAATTTGCAGCAGTACAAATGCCTCTGTTATTATTGGTTGCTTTCACTGATCATGCTCACTAGGAATGAAGACAAAAAAATAAAAATGGAGTCTTTGCAACTCAGACAAATGAACTATGAAATTCCTTTTAGTGCATAAATTTAGCTATTTTATTACAAAGGTGTTCTTTTGCTGGAAAAACACATTAAAACCCTCCAAGGACAACAGCTGTTTTGTTTTCATGTCTATTATTGAAGTCACGTTTTCAAGATCTGTAATCTTGTTAAAATATCTTTTCCCAATATCCTAGAAAATGCAATTAATCAATGAATCCTAACTGAAATGTAAATTAACAATATTCTATTTTATTGTGTTTCATATTTGCTATAATATATGCTAAAGAGAGAAAATTTTCTTGGACCTAAGATGTCTGCACATAGTAGGATTTCAGTAAATGTCATTTAATTTATGAAAAAAAAAACTTTCTCACAGAGGCTCAATCTACTGGGATGTGATTTCTATATGAATACAAAAAGAAAAGTAACAGTGAATAGGAAAATTATCAAATATATGACATTGAATCTTATTAAATCTTGATCAGCCAATGAAGCACATTTACATTTAATTACATTAAATACCACATACTTGAACAAGAAGAGCAAATTCTGTTCTGTTTACATGAGCACATGATAACTCTTCTATACCTCTAGGCTTCTTTGTATGAAAAGATCATTGTAAATCATTGTCTAATACTTTGTGATCTTTCTCAAACATAAAAATTGCTAGTGTACTTATGATTGCATCTTAAATACCTTGGGCATTTTCATATGTACCATTAGCACTCAGAGGAGATAATTGGACTTTTCAAGGACCATGTGCCCAAGGACAAAATAAATTTGATTATATATTTCAGAGATCCTCTAGAGAATAAGAATTGCATACTTCTGTTTTTCAGGTCCATTAATTTTAAAAAAAGCTGACCTTATCACCTAAACATGCATGCTACATTATGAAAGAAATAAAAATTAATATGTTTTATACAATTGTTTGGGCCTAATGCATGCCCAATATGGTTGAATATTTTTAACTGAATATTGTTAAATTTGCTAGAAACAGAGAAGCTACATGTTGGAATATGTTTGGTGGTGATAAAGTATGTAAACTAGATATAGCAGTCATTCATCCAAATAAATATGCATAGTTAGCATAGCAATACATAACTAAATTTAGGAGCACTGTAACACAATACTTATGTAGATCTGAGAATGCTCTAACAAGAAGTATTAGGTGAAGTGTACTGAGCTACATCTACATTCTTTTTTTTTTTTTTTTTTTTTTTTTTTGACAGGCAGAGTTAGACAGTGAGAGAGAGAGACAGAGATAAAGGTCTTCCTTCCATTGGTTCACTCCCCAAATGGCTGCCACTGCTGGTGCACTGCGCCAATCCGAAGCCAGGAGCCAGGTACTTCCTCCTGGTCTCCTATGCGGGTGCAGGGCCCAATCACTTGGGCCATCATCCACTGCCTTCCAAGGCCACAACAGAGAGCTGGACTGGAAGAGGAGCAACCAGGACTGGAACCGGTACCCCAACCGGGACTAGAACCCAGGATGCCAGTGCCGCAGGCGGAGGATTGGATTAATGAGCCGCAGCACCGGCCCTGAGCTACATTCTTGAGATACATTACAGAAAAAATATACGAGTACAGCAACCATAGTCCAAAATACAGACTATTCCAGAAATGGCATGTTTGTGCCAGGATCCCATTCATGTCTACGTTGCAAAAATATCACAGCACTAGTTCATTGCTTTGTGTATAAAATTTCCTTTTTTTCTTTCTTTCTTTTTTAGATTTTTTAAAAAATTTCATTTATTTGCAAGTCAGAGTTACAGAGAGAGGAGAGGCTGAGAGAGAGGTCTGTCATCCGTTGGTTCACTCCCCAGTTGGCCGCAATGGCCGGAGCTGCGCCAATCTGAAGCCAGGAGCCAGGAGCTTCTTCTGGGTCTCCCATGCAGGTGCAGTAGCCCTAGGACTTGGGCCATCTTCTACTGCTTTCCCAGGCCATAGCAGAGAGAGGGATGGGAATAAGAGCAGCTGGGTCTCGAACTGGCGCCCATATGGGATGCTGGCACTTCAGGCCAGGGGCATTAACCCTCTATGGCACAGCGCCAACCCCAGAGCATAAAATTTCTTAAACCTGAGTTGGATTAAATATCATACCTGAGATAAACTAACTTAATACTGAAATGTGAGGAAAACTACTGGAAATAATAGAAGATCATAAGAGGCAATCACTTCATGAAGAGAGTGACTTCTCAGTACTCAGTAATTGAAGCAACTCTTCACATGGATGGTAACATATCAAATGAACATATGATACCAAATGGACAAATGCCACCAATATGAACATAGATATCTCAATATATATACATGTCTAAACTTTGGATTTTAAGATTTCAAATAACTTATTCTATTTAAATATATTATTATGGCTAACTAGGATTTGAGTACCTACCATGATAAAAATCACAAAGAAAAATATATGTGTGGAAATGATATTTTGGCACAGTGGGTTGAGCTGCCTTTTGCTAAGCTGATGTGCCATGTCAGAATGTCAGTTCAAGTCCCAGATGCTCCAATTACAATTCAGCTCCTTGTTAATGTGCCTGGGAAGACAGTAGATGACCCAAGTGCATGGGTCCCTGCCACCCATATAGGTGACCCAGATGAAGTTCCTGATTCTTGGTTAGAGACTAGTCCAGCTCTGGCCCTTATGGCTATTTGGGGAGTGAAACAGTGGATAGAGATTCTCTCTTTCTCTTTTCCTCTCTCTTCCGCTTTCTCTCTAAATCTTCAGAAAAGAAAAATAAATTTGATAAAGATGGTGGATAGAAAATATTTAGCTGGCGCCGCGGTTCACTAAGCTAATCCTCCCCGCCTTGTGGTACCAGCACACCGGGTTCTAGTCCCGGTCGGGGCGCCAGATTCTGTCCTGGTTGCCCCTCTTCCAGGTCAGCTCTCTGTTGTGGCCCGGGAGTGCAGTGGAGGACGGCCCAAGTGCTTGGGCCCTGCACCCCATGGGAGACCAGGAGAAGCACCTGGCTCCTGCCATTTGATCAGCGTGGTGTGCTGGCCGCAGCACGCTGGCCGCAGCAGCCACTGGAGGGTGAACCAACGGCAAAGGAAGACCTTTCTCTCTGTCTCTCTCTCTCACTGTCCACTCTGCCTGTCCAAAAAAAAAAAAAAAAAAAAAAAAGAAAGAAAGAAAGAAAATATTTAGACAATACACACTATCACTTGAGGAAAGACATAGCTTTACTATCTGCCTCCTTTATAAAATACAGGTAGAATGGGGTATTTAATTTTATCTCTTTTTTGAAAAATAGCATAAGGTTGAACTAACTGGAGAAAACGACAGTTTTCTATGCCAAAATGTTTTTTTTAAAACAAATGGGAAGACAAGTGGAAGCAACACACAAAAACTGATGGGCTCTAGCATTCTGTTTCTAATTGGCTAATTTCATATTAGCAGTTTTACATCTTTTCTTCTGATGTGAATCATCATGGGGGAAGAAAACAAGGCAAACGATTTCCTGGCTGAGAAAAACATCTTTGCTTCATTACATAATTTTAATTTGCTCCGGTTTCTATTCTGAACACTGGGAACTCAGTAGAGAAAATGCTGCTTTTTAACACATAACTATAAGCATTTACATAACTATCGACATTGAAAATGTTAAAAAGCTAGCTTCCATCCCATTTCATTTGTCAGATTCTGCTTCTACATGCCCTTCAACATTGGAGTCCATGATGCCTATCGAAAGCAGATTTGTTCTTATCAATTATTGAGATAGTGTTTTTCTGAGAAACACAAAATATCAGTAAGCAGTCTCACAACAGTGGAAACTAAAGATAGTCTTGCAACTGAAGTCATTGTATTTCTCTGATTTGGTTGGGATATGTAGGGGTGTCTCAAACTAATATTAATATAGCTCCATTAAATTTTACATATAATAACTTCATAATATAATGTTTAAAAATATGCACAGAACATTTTTCTTACTAACATTGCTAGGAGAACAAAAAGTGAAATATTTATCCTGTTTTAGAGAACAGTTCCTTCTGGCAACTGACTTTCACACTGGTCTCAAAGGCCTAGACATTGGGAATGAAGAAAATCGAGAAACAGAATAGTCCTCACAGGGAGTAAATCTCCAGTTCCAGTTATTTAATCACTCACTTGATTATAGTGATTGCTGCCCTTAGGCTAACTGCCTGGCAAAAGCAAATGTAATTAAACTTCAGAGGGGGATAACATCACACAAACTTCAAATTATCTTTACAGCTTTATATTTAGAATGATTTTAAATCAATTTCAAAAAAAAAAAAAAACAGCTAAGCATATGAGGAAGTAAAATCACATGACCATAACAAAGAGAAAACAGAGACAAGAAAAATAGTTTACAGGATCAAGATACCATTGAGAAAAGTCAAAACTATTAACTAACCTCAGTGGCTTCCAAAATATTAAAATGCAAGAGTGAACTGTAATCAATAAAAAGTAAATGAAGATTCTACAGTGAAAAGTAATGTCTTAAAAATGTGCAGTAACGGCCAGCGCCGTGGCTCAATAGGCTAATCCTCCGCCTGCGGCGCCGGCACACCGGGTTCTAGTCCCGGTCGGGGCGCCAGTTACCCTCTTCCAGGCCAGCTCTTTGCTGTGGGCTGGGAGTGCAGTGGAGGATGGCCCTGGGAGACCAGGAGAAGCACCTGGCTCCTGGCTTCAGATCAGCACGGTATGCCGGCCGCAGAGCACCAGCTGCAGCGGCCATTGGGGGGTGAACCAACAGCAAAAGGAAGACCTTTCTCTCTGTCTCTCTCTCTCACTGTCCACTCTGCCTGTCAAAAAAAAAATGTGCAGTAAGATCTGAAAGGATGGTATAACAGCAGTTCAACACATAGCTAAGGAGAGAACTACCTAATTTTTTGATGGGTAAGAATATTCAGATTAAATTACATAAAATAAAACTGTTGAACTACTGAAAGAACATATATAATGAAGAACAAAAAGCACAATAGTTAAGAATAAAAGAAATGTATTTCAAGCTTATTTTATCAAAATTTTCCTTGACTTTATTGCTGATAAATCAAGGCTAAAAATAAGTGAAAATTGAAAAAAAGTTATAAAATTATCATTTTCATACAACATAATAACATTCACAGAAAATACAAAGAACTTACAGGAAATATATTCATATTGATATATGTATTAAAAAGTTATTAAATATAGTGCAATAGGGAAAATAGCAATAGATCAAAATGGAGTTAAAAAGTTGAAAATATTCTCAATATTATAAATTACCAGCTATTTAATTATAAATATATCCATAAAAAATCTTCTGCACGGAAAATTTTAAAACAATTTTGACAGCATGTTTTGAAAACTTGACTACTTTCAAGGATGTGATCGAATGATAGAATATATACATTTTAAAGATGTCAATTTTTCACAAAATTATCTATGGACTCAGTGTAATCCTAACAAGATGTTTATCCATTTTGATTTTGGAAATTAATGTTGATTCAAATTTCCTACACAATGAAAAGTATACTTCATTGGTGTTATATCAAGAAGCAGGTTTTGCAACTGTGTCCTAGCTGACATTTTGGATAGACTGATGTTGTAATTGTTGTTATAGGAGTCTGTCCTATGACAGGAGGACATTTTTCCACAACCATCTCTTCTACCCATTGTATTTATACCAGTATATATATCATAACTAACTATCTCTACCAGTTGTATCACAAATAAATGCTGCCAGATTTTGCCAAGCTTTCTTCTGGGGAGAGAGAACAACTAGAAAACTGCATGCAACTTATACAACAACAACGAAAAACATATCTAAGAATATTCATAACATCAAAGTTTGTGTTGGTCAAAAATATATAAACAACCCAAAGATTCAAAAAGATTAGGAGGGTTAAACAACTTGAGTATACTGTTTTATAAAACTCTAATCTATAAGACATTGACATTTAGTAAATTATAGTTAATTTCAAGAATACAAATATATTGTACAAACAATATTGAGCAAAATTAAGCAGCTAAAAAGAATACAAGTACTGAGTGGATTAGTCTGTACAGATTTCAAGTGTGGGGATAGCTAATGTAAGTTTTAGAAGTTAGCATAATGGTTATCTTTGAGAGGACAAAGGAAGAAAAGTTTAGAAATTAGGAAGAGGCATTACTAGGTCCACTGAGCTGTGGGTAATGTTCATTTTTGACCTAGATTTTTCTGTTTGCTTTCTATTACTATATGAAGCTCAAAAATTATTATTGGTGAACTTCTCTACACATTTACATTGATTTATGTAAGCTCTTAAAATGTTAAAATCTTTAAAAATAAAAGGATGTAAATGGAAAGAAATGTGGGCTGGACAAACAAAATTTAAATAAAATGATTGAAATAAATTATATTTTGCAGTAATTGAATTAAACATATAAGAACCATACTCATCAGTTAAATTCAATTTTTATAAGATATAAATAAGTTTAATTTAATATATATTTCAATAAGTACTGAAGCATGTTACAGACACATTTAAAATAGCTAAATAAAATACACATGTAATAGAAAAATACTGAATGAAAAAAGTCAAAATCTACTAGAAAAAGCCAGTGTGATGTTTTAAGGTAAAAAACATAAATAAAAAGAAATATACTGGGGCTGACCCTGTGGCGCAACGAGTTAAAGCCCTGGCCTGAAGTGCCAGCATCCCATATGGGCGCTGGTTCCAGCTGCTCTTCTTCCCATCCAGCTCTCTACTATGGCCTGGGAAAACAGTAGAAGATGGCCCAAATGCTTGAACCCCTGCACCTGTGTGGGAGACCCGGAAGAAGCTCCTGGCTCCTGGTTTCGGATAAGTGCAGCTCCAGCCATTGTGGCTATCTGGGTAGTGATCCAGCAGATGGAAGACCTTTCTGTTTCTACTTCTCTCTGTAACTCTTTCAAATAAATAAAAATAAATCTTTAAAAAAAGAAATATACTACAAAAATCATATTGTTTAAGTTCGTGCAAAAGATAAATAGTCTAATATGTTAGATCATATAAATATTGACAGAACTACAAAGGGAAATACATTTCTAATTCTCTCAGTAAATGAAAAATACTAGTAAAATCAGAGAGACTATTAATATTAGAAATAACTATAGGGGCCAGCGCCGTGGTGCAGTAGGTTAGTCCTCCGCCTGCAGTGCTGGCATCCCATATGGGCGCCCATGCTAGTCCCAGCTGCCCCTCTTCTAATCCAGCTCTCTCCTATAGGGAAGGCAGTAGTGGATGGCCCAAGTGCTTGGGCACCTGCACCCACATGGGAAACCAGGAAGAGGCACCTGGTTCCTGGCTTCGGATCAGTGTAGCTTTGGCCATTGAGGCCATCTGGGGAATGAGCCAGTAGAGGGAAGACCTTTCTCTCTGTCTCTCCCTCTCACTGTCTGTAACTCTACCTCTCATATAAATAAATAAATAAAATCTTAAAAAAAAGAAGCAATAATAATGCAATGGATACACGTACAGAAAGAGTATTGCTCCCAAGAACTGCAGAATATATATTCACATCAAGCATACTTGGTTTGTGCATGAAAACAAAATTGTCATGATAATACATAGTACAGAATTTGTAGTGATAATTAATGACATCATAGTGTTGTATGGATGGAATGTATATTTCATCTGTCATTTCTGGTTTGTTGGAAATGGGAGGTATTCTTTCTTTCCTTTCTTTTTACTTAAACATTTATTTATTTATTTGAAAATAAGAGTTACAGAGGGAGAGGGAGAGACACAGAAAAAAAGAGAGAGAGCGAGAATCTTCTATCCACTGGTTCAATGCCCTGATGACCACAGTAGCCAGGGCTAGACCAGGCAAAAACCAGCAGCCAGGAGTTTTTCTGGTTCTTCCACACAGGTGGAGGGGCCCAAGGACTTGGGGCATCTTCCACTGCTTTCCCAGGCCATAGCAGAGAGCTGGATTGGCAATGGAGCAGCAGGGATTTGAACTGGCTCCCACATGAGATGCTGGCACCCAGGCGGCAGCTTTACCTGCTATGCCACAAAGGCACTTCAACGTTCCTTTCTTTTAACATTGCTTTATATTGGCTTGTGTTTACCATTTGCTTGCATTTGCCATTCACGAAAGCATGAAACTTCACGTGAATCAACAAAGTTTTTAATCTACACAGCTAAAATTTATAATGATTGAGACGTTGATGTAGGTTTCATCTCCTAAATTTTAAAAGTAAGTTTGTATCTTTTGTATTATAAATGCTCCATCTGTTTTGTTCTGTGGTCAACTCTACATAAACTGTGTATTCTCAGCTATGTTTAAATTCCTCAGAAAGCAAGAACTTTAACTTATGAATCAGTCATCACGCTTTGTACATTGTTTGTTTTCACCTTCTGTATGGTATGTTTACAGCAATTATTTAGCAAAGACCTTACTTAGCAAATCATATATATATGCATATAAATATGGATTAATCAAGCAAATATATATATATATAAATATTTTTGGGAAGTTTATAATTTAAGAGAAATTATTTTAAAGCATATAATAATTATGTGTAATGGAATACAGAGTCTGATTATGTATGATGAAATTGTAAGTTATTTATACACAAATATTTATATATAATTGCTTACATTTCTTTTAGCTTATTTTGAAAGATAAAGGAAATAATTTTCTTCCTAATAATAATTGTATTGCATTACCAACTACAGGCATTTTATAAAATTCAGAAAAAATAGTATCACTCATTCCCTTGAAAAAGACCTGATTTTTTTTCATTATGAAGTTTAAAATTACAAGTGCCAAAAATTGTGTATTGTTAAATGATGTGTACTGTGTTTAACACCCACACATAGTAGTATAACCCTCTATGAAATAAATCATGATAGAATCCCATGATATTCCAACATATCAAGATGCAGAAACTGGAAGAAATAAAAATATTTTGGACATATATTGGGAAAAAATATTCCTTAGCTCCAAAGCATTTGTTCATAACCATGACACTGTAGTATTTTTTCCAATGAGGATACTAACATTTCTGTTACTCTATATTATGTTGTTCTTAGAGACAAATGTTCAAAGGCACTTAAAATAACACAATTTAAATATAGATCAAGACTCAAAATATAAATCAAGACTATCAATAAAAGTCAATTTGAATTCCAAAAATCCTACCATTACTGAGTGACCATTGTGTGTGAAATCACAGATAAACATCATGCAAGGCCTGGGTACTGAACTCATGAAATCCTGTGAGATAAATGATGTCGTCGCACATTACAGAGAATAAAACTGGTGGTCAGAGATGCTCAGTAAACTGCTCAACGTCATGCAGATTCTTAGTGTCAGAGGCAAGTTGTGAAACTGAGCCCCTTCTGCAACAGTCACGAAACCTTCTATATGTCAGCTGTTTTCCCTGGGAGGAATGAGTCACCATGCTATGTGAAAAAAAATACTAAAAACCATTTTTTGGGGAGAATTTCTCTCTTTACCCATCATGAGCTAGAAATGTATAAGCCAGTAAAGTCAGTTGATATTAACAAAATGAGATAATGAAAAAAAAAAAAAAACATTGTAAGTATTAATTCTTAAGCCATATAATATATACTCCAATAATTATTTAAATGATTTAATATTTCTCATATCTTAAGGAGTATTTTTTATTTTATAAACTTATTTTTTAATAACTGCTGTGACATTGTCTGGACTTCACACCACAGAAAAAAATCATATTAAATATAATTTTGTCATTAAAGTACAATTCTTGAAAAGTCATTAATCCTTACAAAGGTTTACTACTTTTCTAAGTATAAAAAGATATTTACTCAATTACTTGGTTCACCAATATTATAGTACATGATTAAAATTAGGATTGAAAATGTATGTTTATTTTGTCATTATAACTTCTATTTCCTTCATCATGAACAGTGAATAATATTGATTATATATTTAGAATACACAGCTAAGCATTCTGGTTCTGCCAATACCTAATTCTGTTCTTTCACCACACAATGATTTTGTCAGTAATAACTATATACATGCAGCGCTAGTCCTTCATCAAAACAGATAAATTTTTGATTACTCTCTTTGTTCATAGAACACATCTATATTTTATAAGCATGTAGACCAAAAGGGTGGAGCACAGTAGAAAGATATAACATTTCACAATGAATTTCTTTAGAAAAGAATACTCAGTTATTTTAACAATGCATTTACCTATTCCTTTAAAAACCTCCTCTTAAAAATATGTCAAATTTAAAGAGAGTTCAGGAAATAAGTTGAAGGTACTATTCCTTGAAATAAAATAAATTCTATCTTAAATTACTCATTGGGTATCTGATCAGTCAAGTCCCAATGCTCAGATGAGACATTTTACCAATGCTAGGGTACATGAATAAAAATAAACAAATATTATTTGTACTGTTATCCCTATCCTCAACTCTGCTACTTTCTTACATTTTCCCTATCCACTTGTAGTTCTAGAATAAAAGTGACTCTCATCTTGTTAAACGCCAGTGCTTTATGCATTCTGGAAACTCAGTATGGGACCCTAGTGGCTCTGGGGGATAATGTAAGTAATGACAATAACCTTGATGGCAGAAGCATGGGTGATTTTATGACTACATGACCTTCCCACATGGTGTGTCTCAAGCAAAATTTCAGGTAAAGTTATAGAGTCTTCCACAAAACTTTATGAGGCAAATTTACTTTTCAAACTGTAAATCTGTTTTAAATTAGCTGCCACTTAAAATGGGTGAGGGTGAAAGGAATAGCACTTGGAAGAACATGAAAAATCACCACATTATTAATTATTTGTCTTTGACCTTCGTGCCTTTCCCCCTTTGTAGACTTTTATATTCTGCAGCACCTCATAAGAAGCAGATTCATTGTTCACTGCTTAAATGGTTAACTATTTGTCTGATTCCAGTCAGAGAGAACAGACTTACATGCAACAAGTTAAATGAAGCAGATTTATTGCTTACATATAGGCAAGGGACAACAGAAGGTAGCATTCATTATGAGCAGATTCTCCAAGCCTCAGAAGGTTTCCCATAGTGAATAAGTTCTCCGCAGGCTTGCCCCACTTGCCTTGCTCATAAGAGACTCTGAAAAGCAGCCTAGTCTGGATGTCGTACATCAGGGGCCACATGAGTCACTAGGATAAACTTTGAAGGACCTCATGTTTCTAGGAGAGACAGGAACAAAGCTTGACTGCTCTGGGACAGTCCTCCCTATCTCTAGATGTTACATTACCTAGGAATGAAAAGAACAAAGCCCAGACTATTTCAGGAAGCCCCCCTCCCTCCATCTCAATAGACTGCATTCCCAGCACATTCTGTAGTTATTCTGAGAACTACCGGCAACAAGAGGGCGGAGTATCTAGGTTAACCAAGGTCATCCAGGAACTATCCAGCATCTGAATATCCAGAAATTATGGCCTTTGTATCTCTCCGCATGTCCTATCTTGGAAAGGAAGCAGAAACACGGAGAATCAGCTACATTAAAAAGCCAGACTGGTGCATTATGTAAGACAAAGAAGAAAGAACTAATATATTAGAGGATGGGAGTGAGCTGAGTTATAATGTAATTTTGGAGTATCCATTGTTGGATTCTGAATGCTTACGTGATGAGCTAGGAATATACTCTATATTAAACCAATAATATATAATTATTATAATAAAAAGAACTTCTGAGTTTAGTACTACTTTAGGTCTTATGTTATTATTATGCTATTATAAAATAGGAGAGACAGGTTCTATCACCAGCCTGATCTTAAACAGGCCATATGACCTGGAAAAGTCACTTCATCCTTATGAGATATAAATATATTACAAAATTAAGTCAAGAGAAGGATTGGCAAAATTCTGGGAACTAAAGCTCAAAATACACAACTGCTTCCTCTCCCCTTCTTAAATTGGCACTACAAATTTACACTTTCTCTTCTCTCCTTCTTTATTATAGAATTATCTGAGTTTTATCACTGTGTTTTATCTTTACTCATTTCTTCCTCAGCCCTTACAATTTGAATTATTCCACTACATGGAAACTGTTCTCAATGGTGTCCCATAAAACCTTCAACAGGGTCTCCAGATGCTCTTTAAAATGGGCCTTGAATATATTATTAAAATTCAATTTTATTACATCTTTCCTTCAGTTTATTTATTATTACCATTACATTATCAATGCCTTTGATTACAGCTTTGATTACTTAGACTAATCGCTCCCACATCTCCTGAAATAGCATCTGGTACATGAACATAAAGTAGCTGTTAGTTGTTTTTTTTTTTTAAAGATTTATTTATTTGTTTGAAAATCAGAGTTACACACAGAGAGGAGAGGCAGAGAGAGAGAGAGAGAGAGAGAGAGAGAGAGAAAAGGTCTTCCATCCGATGGTTCACTCCCCAATTGGCTGCAATGGCTGGAGCTGTGCCAATCCAAAGCCAGGAGCCAGGAGCTTCTTCCGGGTCTCCCCCGTGGGTGCAAGGGCCCAAGGACTTGGGCCATCTTCTACTGCATTCCCAGGTGGTAGCAAAGAGCTGCATCAGAAGTGGAGCAGCCAGGTCTCGAACTGTTGCCCATATGGGATGCCGGCACTTCAGGCCAGGGCATTAACCTGCTGCAACACAGTGCCGGCCCCAAGTAGCTATTAGTTGTTGAATTTCTCTGTGGGTTTTACTCTTTGGAAGTTAGGTTTCAACTGCATGTATTTAGAGCCCTAATAATAAGGGAATATTCTTTATTTTATGTGATAATCATGCTATTTTCATAATAAATAAGTTTCATAGCTTGTTCACGTTTAAAAATAATCTGGTTATTTGAAAGAAATAGAGTGGTCATTATGTTAGAGAATACCAACTCTGATTTTATGGTACTAACTTTTATTTTTAGTAAAGGCTCAAATATTCTACTTTTTTTTTTTTTTTTTTTTTTTTTGACAGGCAGAGTGGACAGTGAGAGAGAGAGACAGAGAGAAAGGTCTTCCTTTGCCGTTGGTTCACCCTCCAATGGCCGCTGCGGCTGGCAGACCGCGCTGATCCAATGGCAGGAGCCAGGTACTTATCTTGGTCTCCCATGGGGTGCAGGGCCCAAGCACTTGGGCCATCCTGCACTGCCTTCCCTGGCCACAGCAGAGAGCTGGCCTGGAAGAGGAGCAACCAGGACAGAATCCGGTGCCCCGACCAGGACTGGAACCCTGTGTGCCGGCGTTGCAAGGCAGAGGATTAGGCTAGTGAGCAGCGGCGCCGGCCTCAAATATTCTACTTTAATATATTATATTAAAAGTCTAAGAAATACCTGGCTATCACAATATCAACGAGCAAAAGAAAATCATTGCTAAAACACAAAAGCATAGCAATGATATTAACACACTTTTGTCATCAGAAAGGTAGGTAAATCAATTAGTTATCAGAAATATTTAGATTCTTTCGGTTTTAAAATGGTAGCCGTTTCACTAATATAAACTCTTATTTTTCACTCAAAGCATTCATTTACGATTTTAAGAGCAGATGGATATCAGTTATGATTAAATACATTTCTAAATTTAGAAAGATAGTGATCTTATCTGCACACAATAACCTCTAGGGTGACATAAATAGCTAGAAAAAGAATATAAAATGCTTTTGACTCAATCTCATTTTAGTGTGAAGCTTGGATATTATTTGTCTGTACTGAGAAGTTAGCTAGGTTTCATTGTTTGAGTCATTTGAAAAGACTGCGCTAAGAAAGTACTTTCCAAATTATTTCTTAGGAAAAAAAACTCAGAAAGGCAAAATGGGAAAAAAGGAACAAGTATAGGCCATAAAAAACATCCAAAGCGAAGTCTGAAAGAAAAACCAGTAGAATTGGGTCTTAGAACCTTAGACTGGAAAACTCTCACTCAGGCTGATAGGGGTGGTAAAATTAAGATTTCTCATTAGAAGAGTTACAGACTTGGCAGGAGTGGCCACACTCTTGTACCCCCATGGTACTCACCATCCACGGGAAGCTGTCTGGGCATGGCCCTGTACATAGGTGCTCCCATAGATCTGAAGTTGCAGTAGGTGGCAATTTCTTGAAGGAAGTAGTTGGTTCTCTTACAGGATGTTCCTATAAGATGTATCCATCAGAGAATTAATCTGCTTAAAAATTCTCAGCAAAGCCAAGCATTTTTTTTCTTCCTAAAGCGAGAGAAACATCCTGCAGGGTCAAGAAAAAAAGACAAGTAGAAAGAAAATCTCAGCTACACAGAGTATAACATGGAGAATAAAATCTTATTTCTTTACTTTGGCCCACATTTCCTTCTGTTTTTTGCTTGTTCTTTTGAGTTGATTGTATTTTATATTAACCCTAAGTATTCTCAACTACTATGTTTTGTTTTAGCTTGCTTTTTACCCTGGCTTATTCCTCTCTATTTTGCAGTTCCAGATACCTACCTTGAACATTCTCTGTAAGGAAGAACCTCATCATAACAACATGAGAGCATGCTTTGAAATGATTTTTATTATCTATTTATGTGTATACTGATTTTTCTTCAGGACTTTAGATACATTAGGAGAGTGCTAATATTATTGTGTACACTTAACAAGCATGAAATTGTAGCATTGCAATATATAACTTTTGATTAATTATTTAATGTACTAATGAATGACTATAGAGATCTTAACATTTTGGTGTGCATCACAAAATTCACATCACTGTCCTCTAGAACAGTTATAAAACTTTGTATTGTTAGCACCAGTTTATAGCAGACTTTTCTTCATGTTCCTTAAAAATACCCTTTATGACTTAAAAATATTTATTCAAAAAATAAAATAGTATTCTTTCCTGTTTTAATTTGTAATTTCTTGAATCCCAGTTAAACTGAGTATTATTTCACATATTTGGAACATTCATACTTCTTCTATTATAAATTATCTGCTTAAATTTTGGTGGCCGGTGCCGCAGCTCAATAAGCTAATCCTCCACCTAGCGGCGCCGGCACACAGGGTTCTAGTCTGGGTCGGGGCACCGGATTCTGTCCCGGTTGCTCCTCTTCCAGGCCAGCTGTCTGCTGTGGCCAGGGAAGGCAGTGGAGGAGGGCCCAAGTGCTTGGGCCCTGCACCTCGTGGGAGACCAGAAGAAGCACCTGGCTCCTGCCTTCGGATCAGCACGGTGAGCCGGCCGCAGAGCGCCAGCCATGGCAGCCATTGGAGGGTGAACCAACGGCAAAAATAAGACCTTTCTCTCTGTCTCTCTATCTCACTATCCACTCTGCCTGCCAAAAAAAAAAAAAAAAAAAAAAAAAAAAAAGGAAGAAGAAGAAGAAAATGTATTGGAGCACCACCTGTGGTGCCAGCATCCCATATGGGTGCCAGTTCTAGTCCTGGTTGCTCTTCTTCCAGTCCAGCTCTCTGCTGTGGCCTGGGATAGCAGTAGAAGATGACCCAAGTGCTTGGGCCACTGCACCCATGTGGGAGACCTGGAAGAAGCACCTGCCTCCCGGCTTTGGATCGGCGCAGCTCTGGCCTTTGTGACCATTGGGGAGGGAACTGACAGAAGGAAAACCTTTCTCTCTGTCTCTCCCTCTGTCTGTAACTCTACCTCTCAAATAAACAAATAAAATCTTAAAAAAATAAAATTTATTCATATTTGATGACACAATATTTATATCCTTCAAATAAAATTATATGAAGCTATAAGAAAGGGTGTTGTAGATCACTCAGTTATATGAAAAAATATTTTAGATAATAGAACTTTGTTATTATTCAGGATTAAAAACTCTTCAAAGCCTCCCATGAAAACATATATTTCTAAAAATGCATAACTTATCTGAAGGCATATGATAGACTCCTAATTTTCACTAGCAGTGAATGAACAACATTAGCCCTTGGTTAAGTGATTTGATGCAAATTATTCTCTGTGTTGCAGAAAAGAAAATGAAACAAAACAGTTGTACTCAGGGCAATGATAACAAATAAATCATAATGGCTTAGTTGCTTAAAGTGATTACTTGAAAAGTATTCAGAATATTCTGGTATTGTTTCTACTTCTTAACTTCTGCCCTCCATAGTATCTTCCGGTGTTGTCCTGCTTCCTACCCCAGTTACTTGCTGAAATCCATCTAGGGAGTCTCACACTCTCACCTTTCAAAATCAGGAACCCATTTCATTCTTCATCTCCAACCTTGTTAACTCTTGATCAATTAAGGCTAAAAACAATCATTTAATAGATTTTACTTTTTCTTTTCTGATTTAAATAAGTTTTTTTTTTAACTTTTATTTAATGAATATAAATTTCCAAAGTACAGCTTATAGATTACAATGGCTTCCCCCCACTAAGGTCCCTCCCACCCGCAACCCTCCCCTTTCCCACTCCCTCTCCCCTTCCATTCACATCAAGATTCATTTTCGATTCTCTTTATATACAGAAGATCAGTTTAGCATACATTAAGTAAAGATTTCAACAGTTTACTCCCACACAGAAACATAAAGTGAAAAATACTGTTTGAGTACTAGTTATAGCATTAAATCTCAATGTACAGCACACTAAGGACAAAGATCCTACATGAGGAGTAAGTGCACAGTGACGCCTGTTGTTGACTTAACAAATTGACACTCTTGTTTATGGCATCAGTAATCACCCTAGGCTCTTGTCATGAGCTGCCAAGGCTATGGAATCCCTCTGAGTTCACTGACCCTGATAATTTTTAGACAAGGCCATGGTCAAAGTGGAAGTTCTCTCCTCCATTCAGAGAAAGGTACCTCCTTCTTTGATGACCCATTCTTTCCACTGGGATCTCACTCGCGGAGATATTTCATTTAGGCAAGATGGTGGAATAGGAAGGGAGCACACTAATAGTCTGGGGAGAGACAGTTTAATAAAAGTGGAGATACTGCAGGTTCAAGGAAGAGTAGGGGAAGAAACAGCAGAAGAAACTCTTCTGGAACGAGTGATTCACAGTAGACCTGCGTGGAGAGCGTGGGAGCCCACGGTTCGGGACACCAGCGGCAGACTCAACGCACGTCAGCGCTGGAACGTGAGGTGAGCCGAACCTCAATAGCCTGAGACACCGGCAAGCAAGTGGAAAGAGGAGACTAGAGGGAACGACCCTGGGGGGAAGAGTTTACCAGGCTTACTAGGAGAGAGAGAGTGAAAAAAAGAGTGACTGATATGGACACGGGTTTCTCTCTCTCCGCTCACATCTCAAAGGTGAGCAAGACAAAGAGCAGTCACCATCTTGGACATACGTCATCAGCAGAGCGACCTCAGGTCTGCACTGGCCCTGAGCCTAGCAGAAAAACCTGACTCTGGGCAGGGCGAATTAACAGGAGATTAGGACCTAGTAAATTTGTGGCGCTACTGAACTGAGACTGAAAAAAGAGACGGTGGGGGAGAGAACTCACGGAATTCACATGAATACTCTCCAGAGATGCTACAATTCCATAACTTTGGAAACCCAGTGGGAGACTGAAGGAGAATTTGAGCCCACCCTGAGGGCAGAACAGATTCCCTGTGTGGTCCTTGGGAAAGAGCTTCCAATCTCTGGCTCCTGTGGGTATATCATTTGCCTGCTAACTACCTCCAACTTCGTTCAGCTGTGTGGAATTACTTCCCTTTTGAATCAAAATAAGAAAGAAAGAGAGAGAGAGAGATCTACCATGCCTAACCTGGGAGTGTCTCCTTTGGCACACCAAACAGAGCTCTCAGGCCACACCCATCTCAAGCCTCTAAGGCTCCATCAAAAACCAGACAGTCTACTTAATCTAGAGTCTTAGTATAACAAGAAAAAGCACCACAGTGCAGAAACCAAATATCTCCAATATGCCAAATAACAAATGCAAAAACCGAGGTAATAAAAACAAGGAAGTCACCATGATGCCCCCAAATGAAAAAGACACCGCAATTCAAGATTATGAAGATGATGAGATAGAAGAAATGCAAGAAGCAGATCTCAAAAAATTGATAAGAACATTAAGAAGTTCTCAAAAACAAATGCTTGAACTACAGAAATCCTTAATGGACAAGATAGACATCTCTCTCATGAAAATGAAATATTAAGGAGGAATCAAAATGAAATGAAACAACTAGTACAACAGGAAACTGTGATAGTGATGAGAAATAATAATGAAGTGAAGAATTCAATAGATCAAATGAAAAACACATTAGAGAGCCTTACAAACAGAATGGGTGAAGCAGAAGAGAGAGTATCGGACTTAGAAGACAGAGAACAGGAAAGGATACAGTCAGACCAAAGGAAAGAAGAGGAAATTAGAAATCTAAAACATATTGTCGGGAATCTTCAAGATACTATTAAAAAACCCAACATTCCGGTTCTAGGAGTTCCTGAAGGCATGGAGAGGGAGAAAGGATTAGAAGGCCTTTTTAGTGAGATATTAGCAGAAAATTTCCCAGGTTTGGAGAAGGACAGAGAAATCCTAGTACAGGAAGCCCACAGAACCCCTAATAAACATGATCAAAAGAGATCCTCACCATGACACGTTGTAATTAAACTCTCCACGGTGAAACATAAAGAAAAGATCCTAAAATGTGCAAGAGAGAAACGTTAGATTACTCTCAGAGGATCTCCAATCAGACTCACAGCTGACTTCTCATCAGAAACCCTACAAGCTAGGAGGGAATGGCGAGATATAGCCCAGGTACTAAGAGAGAACAACTGCCAGCCCAGAATATTATATCCCGCAAAGCTATCATTTGTGAATGAAGGTGAAATAAAGACTTTTCATAGCAAACAGAAATTGAAAGAATTTGTCGCCACTCGTCCAGCCCTGCAAAAGATGCTTAAAGATGTATTGCACACAGAAACACAGAAACACGGTCATCAATATGAAAGAAGGTAAAGGATAGAAACCTCACAGCAAAAGATCACAGGGAATTCAAAGCATATATTAGAACTTATCTTTGGCAAATGGCAGGGCAAAATTACCACTTATCAATAGTCACATTGAACGTTAATGGCCTGAACTGTCCAGTTAAAAGACACAGATTGGCTGATTGGGTTAAGGAACAAAACCCATCTATTTGCTGCTTACAAGAAACACATCTTTCCAACAAAGATCCATACAGACTGAAAGTGAAAGGCTGGAAAAAGATATACCACGCTAACAGAAATGAAAAAAGAGCAGGTGTAGCCATCTTAATATCAGACAACATAAACTTTACCACAAAAACTGTTAAGAGAGACAAAGAGGGGCACTATATAATGATTAAGGGATCAATACAACAAGAAGATATAACAATTATCAACGTATATGCACCTAACTACAGGGCACCAGTTTATCTAAAAGATTTGTTAAGGGACTTAAAGGGAGACTTAGACCCCAATACAGTAGTACTGGGGGACTTCAATACTCCACTCTCAGAAATAGACAGATCAACAGGACAGAAAATCAACAAGGATACAGCAGATTTAATCGACACTATAGCCCAAATGAATCTAACAGATATATAGAACTTTCAATCCTACAGCTAAAGATTTTACATTCTTCTCAGCAGTACATGGAACCTTCTCTAGGATTGACCACATACTAGGCCATAAAGCAAGTCTCAGCAAATTCAAAAGAATTAGAATCATACTATGCTGCTTCTCAGACCATAAAGGAATGAAGTTGGAAATTAGCAACTCAGGAATCCCTAGAGCATACGCAAACACATGGAGATTGAACAACATGCTCCTGAATGAACAATGGGTCATAGAAGAAATTAAACGAGAAATCAAAAATTTTCTGGAAGTAAATGAGGATAACAGCACAACATACCAAAACTTATGGGATGCAGCAAAAGCAGTGTTAAGATGAAAGTTTATATCAATAGGTGCCTACAGCAATGAATTGGAAAGGCACCAAATAGATGAGCTTTCAATTCACCTCAAGGATTTAGAAAACCTATAGCAAACCAGAACCAAATCTAGTAGGAGAAGAGAAATAATTAAAATCAGAAAATAAATCAACAGGATTGAATCCAAAAAAAAATTACAAAAAATCAGCCAAATGAGGAGCTGGTTTTTTTGAAAACATAAACAAAATTGACACCCCATTGGTTCAACTAACTAAAAAAAGAAGAGAAAAGACCCAAATCAATAAAATCAGAGATGAAAAAGGAAACGTAACAACAGACACCACAGTAATAAAAAGAATCATCAGAAATTACTACAAGCAATCTTGTACAACAAAAACAAAGCCGGAGGCATCACAATACCAGATTTCAGGACATACTACAGGGCAGTTGTAATCAAAACAGCATGGTACTGGTACAGAAACAGATGGATAGACCAATGGAACAGAATTGAAACACCAGAAATCAATCCAAACATCTACAGCCAACTCATATTTGATCAAGGATCCAAAACCAATTCCTGGAGTAAGGACAGTCTATTCAATAAATGGTGCTGGGAAAATTGGATTTCCATGTGCAGAATCATGAAGCAAGACCCCTACCTTACACCTTACACAAAAATTCACTCAACATGGATTAAGGACTTAAATCTATGCCACGACACCATCAAATTATTAGAGAGCATTGAAAAAACCCTGCAAGATATAGGTACCAGCAATGACTTCTTGGAAAACACCCCAGAAGCACAGGCAGTCAAAGCCAAAAATAACATTTGGGATTGCATCAAATTGAAAAGGAGGGAAAAGCTTCTATTGGGTTTCCTATGTGGGTGCAGGGGCCCAAGTACTATGGCCATCTTCCACTGCTTTCCCAGGTACATTAACAGGAGATGATCAGAACTTGATCTGGAAGAGAGCAGAACTACCTACTTGTTTAATAGATTTTTTTTTCTTTTAAAATTATTAACAAATGATGATTATTCAAGCTTTGACTTCAAGCCAGAATTTTATTTTATAAATGAAGTAATAAACCTGCAACTCAAGCAAGAAACTGAGAATTTGTTGATAATGATAAAATTCAAACTTTTCAGCAGCTATTATAATTTGGACATCTTCCCATACATAAAACTATTTCTGAGTCATCCACAATTATTAAAGTGATAGTTTTAAAAATGTATTTATTTATATAAAGAAATCAGATTTCATGTATTTCATATATGCACCCTATGAACACAACAATACTTCTCTCTCTTCTTCCCTTCCTATCCCATCCTTTCTTATTTTTCTTTTAATTTTTGCTGTGATATAACTTCAAATTACTTTACATGTAGAACCTTACCTAATGAAATTTGTCAAAATTCAAAAAATCTGTATTACCTAATGAATAAATATGAGTTCTTTTCAAAATTGTGGAAATGGAATCAGATGCATTTGTTCAGGTGCAAAAATTTGAAAAATGAAACATTTTCTCACAAGAAGCATTTTCTATGAATTTTGAAGACACTTTTGATGCAAGGATTTCAGAATGTTTTGTGCCAAGATAAATTACTTTTAAATTCATTTTCCAAAAACTTCTTGAAAGACACTCATACTTTGCAAATAATCACTTCTTGATAAAATTGAATCATTATAAACATATTGTCCATTTAATGATCCAGGCATATCAATTCATATTCATATGCTGGAGTATGAAAATTTCAATTAAGAAGCACATCTGATGACTAAATAGTTATATAGTAAACCAGAAGATGAGAACTCATAGGAAAGAAAACCACTACTGCTTTTCTCATATTTTTGGTAATATATGGTTGTATGACAAAATTTTGTAATATAGAGTTGCTATTATTTTAAAATAACATATAATACTGAATGTTCTTACTTTTAACTGTAAAATATTAAATATCAATACATGCAGTCTGCATACATAAACCTGAAACATGGACATTTTTTGTGTGCAAATTTCTATCCTGAATCAAATATGTTTGAGAACAAAATATTTTTTTAATTTTTTTGTTTTTAGTTTTTTTAACTTTTATTTAGTAAATATAATTTCCAAAGTACAGTTTATGGATTACAATGGCTTTTTTCCACCCATAACTTCCCTCCCACATGCACCCCTCCCATTTCCTGCTCCCTCTCCCATTCCATTCACATCAAGCTTCATTTTCAATTCTCTTTATATACAGAAGTTCGATTTAGTATATATTAAGTAAAGATTTCATCGGTTCGAACCCACACAGAAAAACAAAGTGTAAAATACTGTTTCAGTACCAATTATAGCATTACTTCACATTGGACAACACATTAAGGACAGAAATCCCACATAAGGAGTAAGTACACAGTGACTCCTGTTGTTGACTTAACAGTTTGACACACTTGTTTATGGCGTCAGAAATCTCCCTAGGCTCTAGTCATGAGTTGCCAAGGCTATGAAAGCCTCTTGAGTTTGCTGACTTCAATCTTATTTAGACAAGGTCATAGTCAAAGTGGAAGTTCTCTCCTCCTTTCAGAGAAAGGGACCTTCTTCTTTGATGGCCCGTTCTTTCTACTGGGATCTCACTCACAGAGATCTTTCATTTAGGTGTTTTTTTTTGTTTTTTTTTTTTTTTTTTTCCCGAGTGTCTTGGCTTTCGATGCCTAAAATACTCTCATGGCCTCTTCAGCCATATCCAAATGCCTTAAGGGCTGATTCTGAGGCCAGAGTGCTGTTTAGGACATCTGCCATTCTATGAGTCTGCTGTGTATCCCACTTCCCATGTTGGATCATTCTCTTCCTTTTTGATTCTATCAGTTAGTATTAGCAGACACTAGTCTTGTTTGTGTGATCCCTTTGACTCGTAGACCTATCAGTGTGTTCAATTGTGAACTGAAATTGATCACTTGGACTAGTGAGATGGCATTGGTACATGCCACCTTGATGGGATTGTATTGGAATGCCCTGGCACATTTCTAACTCCACCATTTGGGGCAAGTCCGATTGAGCATTCCCAAATTGTACATCTCCTTGGGAACAAAACATACTAAAAATTAATTTTTATGCACCAACAATAAAAATATGACAGGAGATTAAGAAAATAATTCCATTTAAAATGATATTTAATAAAGAATAAAATATTAGAAAGTAATCATGAAAGTGAAATAGTTACACAATGAAAATTATAAAACATTTCAGAAAGAACATAAAAAAAAGTTTGAAAAAAAGAGATATTTCATGTTCACCAATTAGGAGGTCTAATACTGTTTAGATAACTATTCTAATCCAAATAATCTACAGGTTCAATACAATCCCTATCAAAACCTTAAAGTTGTTTTATTTATTTGTGTATTTATGTATTTATTTATATATGAATTTATTTATTTATCTTTTTTAAACAATGAGAGACCCATCCTAAATCCTGTATGGAGTATCAAGAAGCTTAAACAACCAAAAACAATATTGAAAAAATAAGGATTTTTGCTTCCTAATGTCAAAATATTCTCAAGGCACACTAAAAAAACAAACAAAGTGAAACTGGCAGAAAAACAAAGATAGAATAGTGGACTAGAATAATAGCCTAGGAATTAACCATAGCATTTATAGTCAAATAATTTTTGGTAAAGATGTCAGAACAATTAAATGGGGGAAAGTACAGTCTTTTAAACAAGGGATATTGGGGATAACTGGATACCCACCTACAAAAGAATTTTAGGCACTTACCTAACACCATATAAAAATTAATTGATATAAGTATAAGACCTAAAGCTATAGAAATCTTTGAAGGAAAGTAGGATAAAACACAACAGCACTGGACTTCTCGATAATTTGTTGGGGAAGACACCTGCACAAAAGATATAAAAAAAAAAGATAGGGGCTTTCACGAAATACTAAGAAATGTATCAAAAGACACTCTCCACAAAGTCAAAGGCAATTCATAAACTGAAAAAATATATTTGCAAATCATGAATCTGATAATTGATTAACTTCCAAAACATAGAGAACTCTTAAAACTCAACAACAAAAATAAATAATTCAATTCAAAAGTAAGCAAAGGACTTGAATAGACATTTCCCTCAAAATGAGTGAATGTCCTTTAAGTAAGAGAAAAGATACTCATCATTCCTAATTATTAAAAAAAATGCACTTTTTTTTGTTGATGAACAGCTTAATATGTTATCCCTCTTAGTATTTTGTTTGTTTGTTCTACTTAATACTTTTGGTTGAATACTGTAATCAATACACAATCTTCTTAAGTGCTGAAACTTAACTGAAAAGTGATCACTGTTAAATATAAGAGTGGGAATAAGAGAGGGAAGAGATGTGCAATTCGGGACATGCTCAAGCTGACTTACCTCAAACAGTAGAGTTAGAAACATACCAGGGGATACAAATTCAATCCCATCGAGGTGGCATGTACCAATGCCATCTCACTAGTCCCAGTGATCAGCTTCTGTTCACAATTGATCATAATGATAGGACTAAGAACCAAAGGGATCACATAAACAAGACTAGTGTCTGCAAATACTAGCTGATAGAATCAAAAAGGGAGAGAATGATCCAACATGGGAAGTGAGATACACAGCAGACCCATAGAATGGCAAATGTCCTAACAGCACTCTGGCCTCAGAATCAGCCCTTAAGGCATGCGGATCCGGCTGAAATGCCCATGAGAGTATTTCAGACATGGAAAGCCAAGACACTCTGGGGGAAAAAAAAACCTAAATGAAAGATCTCCACGAATGAGATCCCAGTGGAAAGAAGGGGTCATCAAAGAAGGAGGTACCTTTCTCTGAAGGGAGGAGAGAATTTCCACTTTGACCATGGGCTTGTCTAAATATGATCAGAGTCAGTGAACTTAGGGGGCTTCCATAGCCTTGGCAGCTCATGACAAGAGCCTAGGGTGATTACTGATGCCATAAACAAGAGTGTCAATTTGTTAAGTCAACAACAGGCGTCACTGTGCACTTACTCCTCATGTAGGATCTTTGTCCTTAGTGTGCTGTACATTGAGATTTAATGCTATAACTAGTACTCAAACAGTATTTTTAACTTTACGTTTCTGTGTGGGAACAAACTGTTGAAATCTTTACTTAATGTATGCTAAACTGATCTTCTGTATATAAAGAGAAACGAAAAATGAATCTTGATGTGAATGGAAGGGGAGAGGGAGTGGATAAGGGGAGGGTTGCGGGTGGGAGGGACCTTAGTGGGGGGAAGCCATTGTAATCCATAAGCTGTACTTTGGAAATTTATATTCATTAAAAAATAATAAAATAAAAAAATGCATATCAAACCTGCAAACGGCGTTTAATCATACTTATTATGATGTGTAATGTAAAAAGAAACACAAATAATCAAAAACACTGCATAAAATATCAAGTATCTGTGAGGACATGGAGAAATTGAAACCCAGTACACTGTTGATAGGAAAAAAAAAATAGCACAATTGCTGTGGAAAGCTGTATGGTGACGCCATAAAAAATTAAATGTGGAATTACCAAATAGTCGAGCAATTCTGCTTCTGAGCATATACCACAAATAGATGAATGCAGGGTCTCCAACATACAGCCATGTTTATTGCAACATGTTTACAGTAGTTAAAATGTGAAAGTATCCCAAATATCTATCAAGAAGAAAAACTGTTAAGAGAAACATGGTACACATCCAAGGAAATATTATGCATATTCAAAAAGCAAAGAAGTTCTGACACATTCTAGGACATGGATGAAACTTGATGATACTATGGTAAGTGAAATAAGCTAAAAGATGGATGCTGAAATATGATGCAGTAGTCAAAATCATAGATGCAGAAATTAGAATGAGGATTGCCAGGAACAGGTAGAAAGGGGAATGAAGAATTATTATTTAAAGGATATGGATTTTTTTACAAGATGGAATTCTACAAATGAATTATAGTTATGTTTACATAGAAATATTAATATACTTAGTAATACTGAAATATATATTTAAAGTAATTACATGGCAAATTTTATGTTATGTATTTCTAAAACAATGTCTGAGGGCTGCATTGTCAAATAATTTCTTCAGTCATCACCCACACTTTAATCAGATTTTAGTATCAAGTTCAATTTCGGGTAAAATTAGATAACCATATTTTGTTCCTTCTTCTAAATCTTGATTGTATTTGTCTTTTTTTTCTCTCCCTTCTCCTGGCATTGTTTATCAGATCCTGAGACTGGATAAATAAATCCATCTGTTTCCTGGAGAAGAGTATTACAGGTGATATTTATAGTTTTGCCAACATGGTTTGCATCTGGCTGTTGATTGGTTTCAGAGATTAGATAAAATAAGTGTGTGCATGATAATAATTGGGTAAAGATGCACCCTAACATGTGTTCCATTAGTTGGGAATATTAATAAATAATTGGGGATGCAGAGTATAGCTGGGAGGATTGATGATTTCTTGTGTAGCCTGGGAAAGAAGGTTGGAAATCATTGGTTCTAAGTGAATATTGACCCTGAAGGTCTTTGTTCTGGGTGATCTTCTATGTTTTACATATGTGATTATTTTACTTTTAATTTCTAAGGTTTTGGCATGTAGCTCTAAAAAAAGTCATACAAAGTTGGTCTTATCTAGTTGCTATGACTTATAAAAACATTATTTATAAGGCAATCTCTGTTTCCATATGGAATTAAAAAAAAAAAAAAAAACAACAGGAATAGAAGCAGAAGCAGAAACAGAACAAGAAAAAGAACAAGAAATCCAGTGGCTTCAATAATGTGTAGAGGCTTATCAAAGGAGGCCTCAGGATCATAGTTGTTACAGCTTGACCTCAGAAAGAAAAATGCTGGCTCATTCTACATACAGTGACAAAGCCCTGGTGGGCCTCAGATAAAGCACCACCCCGAGGGCCTTTCCAAAGTCCTCACGTGCAGACTGCTGCAGCTTGACTCTGAACTTCACAATCACAGTTTTTTGGCATTGTCTCAATAATTCTATTTTACAGAAAATTATATCTCCTCACGTACAACCTTTTAGAATTGAGCAAAGTAAAACACAGTGAAAATGCATTCCTTTACTGTTCTTCAGCTAGATCTCAGCATAGACTTGAAACAATATTCTGGCATATTTCCACAGCATCTAGCTTCAAATTTCCTGCACCATATGTAGGTGGACTGCGCTATATCAGCTACTTAACTTCTGTTTCCTTCTCTTAAATTACCCTTTGGAGTGACTTAAGGCTCTGAAAAGGGGATTATCACCTTTTACTCACCAATTGCTGAGCCAACATCTACTCTACATGATATCAGATTGGCTGTATATTTAAATATTTTTGCCTTCATTATAGCGTGGCATTTTTGTGATTCACATTGGTTCTACTAATGTAAAGCTGGTATATTTACTGAATAGAGAATGCAAAAGAATGGAATTCTTATAAGAAAAGGCTATTGCCTTTCTTGTATTCTGTAAATATATAGAATTAACTCTTTTTTTTTTTTCTTCACAACTCAAGAGCTAAGAGGCAATTCTGACTGTTGCAACTTGAGGTTCTTTATGACTAGGAAACAAATACAAACAATGTGTCTGTTGGCAGGCGCCATGGCTCACTAGGCTAATCCTCTGCCTGCGGCGCGGGCACACTGAGTTCTAGTCCCGGTCGGGGCGCAGGATTCTGTCCTGGTTGCTCCTCTTTCAGTCTATGTCTCTGCTGTGGCCCAGGAGTGCAGTGGAGGATGGCCCAGGTCCTTGGGCTCTGCACCTGCATGGGAGACCAGGAGGAAGCACCAGACTCCTGGCTTCAGATCAGCGCAGCGCACTGGCTGCACGCTCCGGCAGTAGTAGAGGCCACTTGGGGGGTGAACCAACAGAAAAAGAAAGACCTTTCTCTCTGTCTCTCTCTCTCTCACTGTCCACTCTGCCTGTCAAAAAGAAAAAAGAAAAAAAGAAAGTGTCTGCTCATGATAAGAAATTAAGAGGGAGGAGTGATGTCATCTTGCAGGGTGTCAGTGTCAATATGACAGAAAGTGACTTGGAAGAAAGTGAATGGTAACACGGGGAAATGT
This sequence comes from Oryctolagus cuniculus, assembly GCF_964237555.1. NCBI lineage: Eukaryota > Metazoa > Chordata > Mammalia > Lagomorpha > Leporidae > Oryctolagus > Oryctolagus cuniculus. The sequence continues at coordinate 28,175,942 of NC_091433.1, forward strand.
AGAGCAACACAATTCATTAGAATAACTAAGAGATTTTGCAGAATAAGTTGTGATTTTCCTACCAGTCTTAGAAAATCTTCACAAGAAAACCTGGGAGAAGATTAAACTGACTGTAATAAATTATTCATTGGATATCTTCCATGTGCCACCTGTTCCTTAGGATGTGATACTGTAATGAAGAGGACAAAGGTTCCCTTCTTAAGTGTTTTATATTCTCACATGTAAATTCCATAGTTAAATGGCATGTTTGTTGAAAATGTAACTGAACAAAGGTTAATGACATCAGGAAAATGGAAACTAATGGAAAAAGGGAGATTAGAACATGTGGTCAAAATTAGCTTCTCATTAACACAATATCATAAGCATTTATTATAGTGTACTAAAGACTAATTTCTGTGTTATGCAACTTATTATTAGCCAGCCTGCTACCTTTCTATGAACACCTTCTGTTAAGTTCATTATATTTTCAGATTGTTTTGAAAGTTACAATAAGAGATTTTTATGAAGTTCAGCTTCTAACTCAAGAGATACTTTGAGCACAGACTGTATGACGACCACTGTGTGTACATCTATAAAAAAACAATGTTGGTAAGGAATTTTATTTACCTTCAAAAATCTCAGAGTATGATATGAAGGGGAAAAGTACTCACATTTTCTAACCATTTCTCATATATTATAAGAAATGTTTAAGAAGTGTACTATCATGGAGAATCCTTATTGTATGTGTGGCTTTTTCAAATCATTATAATTATAAAGAAAGAGTGATATTTAATAACAGATAAGATATACGCTCAATCCACCAGAATGTATCCTGATTACAACCACCAGGGGTATCTCAGCACAAACATGATGCATGTCATTTACCTTTGTGTGCCAGGGGCTATCACACTCATACTCTGTTAGAAATAATAAGCTCTTGGATCCATTACTGATACTAGTTAATACATAAGGTAACTAATGAAAATAAATGCAAAGGAGGTGATGAACGAATATCCATGGACATGAAGGGTAGCTATAAATTTTTGATGTTTACACACCATATCTATAACATTGAATTTATATACTTGTAAATCCCAATTCAGGAGAAAACATAATTCATTGGCAATAAGGGAGGATCACCATTTTCATCACTTTTTATGTGTCGTTAGTTGTTCAAAGATAATGCATTTTTAATTATAATTATAGAATTTAAAATTATATTTTCTTCAGATCATAAATTTTTCAATAATTATTGTGATCTTATTGTGCTTACAATCTGATTGAAACATTTTTTAGGATTCTCAAGGGAATAAAATACAAAATAATTTAGCCACTAGCCAATCATCTGGAACATAAGCCTTTTAAATATCTAAAAGTTAATACCTCAACAGATGTTTCTTACTTCTTCTGTCTCCTAGAATCTTAGCTGGTTTGTTTGCTAATGTTTGCTTTGCATGATGATATGAAGAGTGAGAGTTTTCTTAAATGACTTATTTACTTTTACTGAAAGGCAGAATGACGTAGAGGGAGTGAGAGGGACAAAAAGAGAAGAGATATTCCATTTGCTGATTCACTGCCCCAGTGACCACAAAGCCTAGGGCTGGGCCAGACAAAAGGCAGGACCTGAACTCCATCTGGATATTCTGTGTGACTGGCAGGAGCTCAAGTACTTGGACTATCATCCTCTGCTACCCAATCTCATTAGCAGGGAGCTGGACAGGTAGCCAAAGAGCTAGGATTCGAACAAACCAGCAGTATCACCCACTAGGCCACAATGCTAGTCCACAATGCTAGCAAACCATTTTAGTAGAGTTTGTATAGAGTTTGTGACATGATTCCATCACTATTGCCTTAGTAACTTTAAATATATAATTCGGTTTCCCCACCTATAAAAAAGGATAATAGTATCAAAACTTAGAAGTGTGTTAAAAATAACAATAGTATGACTCTCAATGTGTGCATTGCCCTTAGAAATTATCCAACCATTTGTTGCAAAAAAATGATAGCTAAGTCTTTAAAGAGAAAATATTATTTATTTGAAAGTCAGAGTTAATAGAGAGAGAGAAATAGAGAGGGAGGGAGAGTGAGTGAGAGAAAGAGAAAAAGAGAGAGAGAGAGAGAGAGAGAGAGAGAGAGAGAGATTTTCCATCTACTGGTTCACTCCTCAGGTGGCTCTACTGGTTGGTACTGGGAGCCCGAGCTTCCTCCAGGTCTCTGATGTGGGCAGCTGGGGCCCAAGAACTTGGGTGATTTTCTGTTGCTTTCCCAGGCAATTAGCAGTGGGTTGGATCAGAAGTGGAGCAGTTTTGGTACACAAACCAGCGCCTTTATGGATGCCAGCACCACAAGCACTCACAGGCAGCAGCTTTACCCACTAAGCCATAATACCAGACCTACTAAGGCTATTTTGAAAGGTCTTTTTTGAGGGGATTTGAAGAATGGGGCTCACCCAAATTATCTGAATTTGTTAACATTTTGTAGTTAGGTTTAATTTATTTCTGCAAAATGAACAGTTGTTACACAGAGGAAAAAAATCCCAAAAAGCTTACCTTTTGAAGGCTTGTTGTAGATGCAAAAATAAAGTAAATACCTCCCCTACCTAAGGAGTGTTTGTGAAGATTAATGAGTTGCTTCTTTGGGTTCAAGTTTTCCACATGCACTGGGTCCACTCTGGTGATATAATTAATTTCACAACACCAGGGTTTTGTCATACAACATTCCCGTGCCATGCAGCTATGATAAGTATTCTTTAATTAAACCTCAAAATTTGCCACTGCTGTTAATAGTGCAGCTGGAGCAGACATACCTCTGTGGACCACAAAGGTTTTAATATGCAGCTGGGGAAACGTAATAATACAACTTTATCAGAAAAACTTCCTAGTTGATGTCTAAAGTTCTTAGAACTTTTAATAAGTGATTATATCTAAATTATAAAATAACAGGATGCATAATGAGTTGGGTTGTGTTATAGTTTACAGAGGGCAACAGATGTACTTCCAGGCAAAGGGGGATGAATGGTGGTCTTTTCTTTCCTTGCATAACCCTGTTTTCTTGCCTCAGAGAAACAATTGCTAGAAGGATTTCTGTAACTTGAGGCACATGTTTCCATTTATGGTCAGAACAGGGTAGAGTGATGCCAACATTATAATGAAGCTAAGTCTCATAGTTTACCAATAAAAAATCATGACAGGTAATCTATTAATATACTAAGTAATGTTGTTTTCCCTATGGCTGTTACTGCCTGGTAGAGAAGTCTTCATAACTACTCAGCTTCTGAACTTCTAGACAGCAACATATTAATGCTATGTAGTAATATTTTTAAAAATTCACTTTGTTGAAGAAATAATTCTGCATCTTTACGATGGAAGTTGATAAACAGGAGATCCTATAATGACATTACTATGACAGAAGGAAAGGTTAGGGGATGAGTAGAACTGAAGATTCCTCTTTTCAGGGAAAACACCCATTTTCAAGGAATGATTTGCTGGCCAGCTAAGAGAAGTGTAGGCAGCAAGCAGCGTGCATTTGTCAGTATTCTCCTTCAGAATCAACTACAGAGAAATATCTCCTGACCACATGCAACTTAATAGAGAAATAATAGACTATTCATCAAACTACACTACAATAAGAGGTGTACACACATATAAAATCTTTTCAAAATTAATGGAGCCCTGCACCCCATGGGAGACCAGGAAAAGCACCTGGCTCCTGGTTCCTGCCATCGGATCAGCGCGGTGCGCCGGCCGCAGCGCGCCGGCCGCGGCAGCCATTGGAGGGTGAACCAACGGCAAAGGAAGACCTTTCTCTCTGTCTCTCTCTCTCTCACTGTCCACTCTGCCTGTCAAAAATAAAAAAAAAAAAAAAATTAATGGAAACTACATGTTGTGAAAAACTATGCATGGGTCTCACAATTTAATTATGTCAAAATAAATTGGAATAAATTGGAATAAGATCTAGAGTTAGCACTAAGACAGAGAAGACATCAGTTTAGACAGACATCCTAGAGGAGCATCAAATCTTTTAAAACTGAAGCAAAAACAAACATCAAATTGACACTATGGCTTGGGTGGAAGAATGATAAAATCATTGACATTATATGAAAATTTTATGGGAACATTGCTCAAAAGATTTATTACTTTATAAATGGATAACTTGTTTTAAGGGCAAAGATAATGTTGAAGATGAAGCCTGCAGTATCAGCTCGTGTACATCAACGTGCACTGGCCTATGCACTAATTGAATAGGAATGGTAATAAGTAGCAGACGAAATACCCGACATCATAGATGCCCAACTCATTCAACTTCCACAATTCTGGCTGAAAAATTACAACCCAATGATCTTTGTGTTCAACGGGTTGCCAGAACTTTGGCACCAAAGTAAGTTGCAGACAAGTGCAGAACAAGAAAAAGTACTAACAACTTCACTCAGTAGCTATAAAAAATACTATCTCAGCATAACCTGCTTTTCAGAAAATGTTTTAAGGCAAATCATACTGCTGTTTAAATTGGGTCAATGATAACTGTTACAAATTATTATAGAAATGTTTATTTCCTCCATAAAGAATTGGCATTATTTAAAACTGAATACTTGAGTGATATTCATGAATGAGAGTAATCATCCAGAATATATTTTTCCATGAAGTTTATCATTTCTCCCTATTTCTGGAACAGTAGGCAGCATGTCACTTCCAAATAGTACTTAGTTTGTAATTAAGTTAAATTTCGAGTTACATTAAAACTCCCATTGAATAAGCCCTGTCCTTTGCCTTTTCCTATTGCTTTTCTGAAGTATCACATGCAGAAAAACATATGCTCAGCTGGTTTCCTCAACTCAACCCCTCAGGCAGAAAAAAAAAAAAGATAAGTTGGTCTGAATGATTTTTTTTTTCTGTTCCAACCACACTCTCTTATTAACTGACTGCCTGCCTGAAAATAGATCAGAGAGTATATTAAATTAACTTGTGCTATTTTATTTCTAGTTGCTTCAGGAAATGAATTATCAAACCCGAAGTGAACTTATCTTCTTTTTTCCTCCCTCTCCTTGAGAAAAATGTTGCTGCAGTACTACTTCAGGTGAAAGAGGCTTGAGCTCTCTCGTCCCCTTTAAACTTCATTAGGAGATGAGCATCAAATATCACTATAATGTACTTGCCTATTGTCCAGTAACATTTCTAATTAACAACAATTTAGTTAAGATTCAACGTGTACCAGGCCCCTACTGCTATGTTTTAGATATTCTTATGTGCATGCAAAACATTTCAATTTGTAATTTTCTATTCAATGTTTCAGTGGTTCCTAAAACATTTAACTACTTAAAGAGATGGAGAATCACAGTTCCAGGATTTTGGAAATAAAGGGGAGCTAAGCTGTCAGTGTAATTCTCACATTTTTAGAGGAAGAAAAAAGGGCTTAGAAAGTAGAGTGAATTTATCAAAAGACAATTAAGTATAACAAATTACTCTAATTTTGGGGAAAAAAAATCCTTAGTGGTATGAGCCCTTGCATCCACTGGGTTCTTTCTGTTTTCGCTATGTATTTTTATTGTTAATTATATTTACTCATTCCTCCACCCACCATTTATAGGTGCCTCTCTCGAGCCAGACACCATTTCAGGATTTAAGGATACAGTGGTGGTAAAAAAAAAATTAAATGCTCCTTGTCATCTGGAGTCACAGTATGGTAGGGGATGTGGACAGTCACAAAGCAAATAAACTAATTGCATTGAGGAAACAGATAAGCAATTAAGGTAATGAAGGAAATGGTACAATGGAAACACAGGTATAATTAAAATAAAATGCATGTATGTTTAAATATAAGGAAGGTATATTTAGATAAAAATACACTTATATATATACATAAAAAGAAGGATGTATATATATATATATATATATATATAGAAACATACATAGATTGATAAATAGGTAAATGATGAATAGATTCATAGATATAGGCCATAGATATTCAGTAGGATAATCAGTTAGAAAGTTGAACAAGCATTTCATAACAACAGAATATAGGTACATGATAAGGCTATGTTATTAAATCACAACTATTTTCCTGAGTAATCAGCAAAACATGAGGACAAACCAAAATCAAGTACTTTTACATAAACATGATAATTGCTAATGTTTAAAAATTGGGAGAAGAATGACACACGTTCTTAAAAGTGAAAATGAGTATAATCTCTTTAGAAATTAACTTCATATGGACATTCGTAACAGAAATCTAAGCACTTCAGCACCCAAAGGCAAATACAGAATATTTTACAGCAATTAATCTTAGAATTAAAAAAAAAAATTGGAAGTAATCTGAATAATAGTCTCTATTAGAACTAGAATTAAAAGTGACTTAAAAATTTAGTAGAATGTGACATAGCATTCTACACACTGATATATATCCATTCAATTAATATGCTATTTAGTGAAATATACTATATAAATGGTTTAATGAATAAAAAGATCAAAAGCATAAGGCACCATTGTGGTGCAGTTTGGTGAGCTTCTTGTGAACTTCCATCCTATACCCAGGTGCCAGTTCAAATTCTAGCTACTCTACTTTCAATACAGCTTCCTACTAACCCTCTTGGGAAAGTAGCAGCAGATGACTCAATTGCCTGGGACCTTGCCACCCATGTGGTAGAGCAGATTGGCTTCAGCCTGACCCAGACCTGCTGCTGCAGACTTTGGACCAGAACTTGGAAGACTGTGTGTGTGTGCGTGTCTCTCTCTTTCTGTCTCTCTCTTTCTCTCTCTCTCTTGCTTTGCCTTTGAAATAAATAATTCTTTAAAAATTAAAAATAGACTTAACTTTTGTCATCCTTATCACAATATTGTTCTTACTGGAAATAAATTGTGAAATTGTGATGATTTGTATACTGGCTATTACATTTTTGTTAATCTGATGGATAAGAATGGCATATTTTCTTTTGGGAATTTTCAAGATTATTAGAAAGTGAAAGCATGGTTTCAAATATGTCCATTTGACTATCTTGTAAAGGTTGTATTTTTCAAACCACTTACCCATGTTTTAAAATTGGGACAATTATTTTTTAAAATGATAATTCTCAGGGCCTGTGCTCTGACATATTGGGTGAGGCCACTGCCTTGCAGTGCCAGCATCCGTATGTACTGGTTCGAGTCCCAGCTTCTCCATTTCCAATCCAGCTCTCTGCTATGGCCTGGGAAATAAGTGGAATATGGCCTAAGTCTTTGGGACCCTGCACCCACATGGGAGACCTACAATAAGCTCCTGGCTCCTGGCTTCGGATTGGCCCAACTCTGGCCTTTTAGGCCATTTGGGGAGTGAACCAGAGGATGGAAGTCCTCCCTCTCTCTCTTTCTATGCCTTTGCCTATCTGTGGCTCTACCTTTAGAGTAAATAGATACATATTAAAAAAATAAATAAAATAAAATGATAATTCTCATACAAAAATGTTACCAACTACTTCTTCAGCAACTATTTAGAAATATGTTTTGCAGCCAGCCCTGCGGCTCACTAGGCTAATCCTCCGCCTTGCGGCGCCGGCACACCGGATTCTAGTCCCGGTCGGGGCGCCGGATTCTGTCCCGGTTGCCGCTCCTCCAGGCCAGCTCTCTGCTGTGGCCAGGGAGTGTAGTGGAGGATGGCCAAAGTCCTTGGGCCTTGCACTCCATGGGAGACCAGGATAAGTTCCTGGCTCCTGCCATCGGATCAGCGCGGTGCGCCAGCTGCAGCGCGCCGGCTACGGCAGCCATTGGAGGGTGAACCAACAGCAAAAGGAAGACCTTTCTCTCTGAATCTCTCTCTCACTGTCCACTCTGCCTGTCAAAATAAATAAAATAAATAAATAAATAGAAATATGTTTTGCATTATGTTATATTTGTTACATGTTACATATCTATCTCCATCATATATATATGTGTGTGTATATATATGTGTGTGTATATATATTATATATATATATATATATAGAGAGAGAGAGAGAGAGAGAGAAAGAGATGTCTTAAATAGTTTATGGAAAATGCCTATTATGAAAAAAATAATTACGATTTTTGCACCAAATAAACTTATGCTTGAATTCTATTTTTCCAAAGTTTTTAAGTATTCTTGTATACATGGCACATGCATAAAAAGCTCTAGTCTGCAAAGTGGGTGTCCAAAGTATTTTGAGGGCATAGCATTGTGTCATAGCGGGTAAAGCTGCCACCTGTGAAGCCAGCATCCCATATAGGCCCTGATTGCTCTACTTCTAATCCAGCTTTCTGCTGATGGTCTGAGAAAGCAGCAGAGGATGGGCCAAGTGCTTGGGCCCCTACATCCATGAGGGATACTGGAAGGAGCTCTTGTCTACTGGCTTCAGACCTGCCCAACTCTGGCCATTTGGGGAGTCAACTAGCAGAGGGGAGATATCTCTCTCTCTGCCTCTCTCTTTCACACTTTATAAATCTGTTCTTCAAATACATAAATAAATGCATATTGAAAATGTTTTGAGTGAAAAAATTCATTCTAATCCCCTTGTTCCCATTCACATTATCTATAAGAAATGATAAAAAATGAAAAATTGAAATTCTCTTAATATATATTTATATCCTCTCACTATCCTGTTTATACTAATCTTTATTTATATTTATTTATTTATTATATTTATTTAATCTTTATTTATATCCCTAAGCATTCTATGAATTATACTAGTTTGCTATCCTCATCATGGTCTGTAATTTCTAGTCTATATAGTGAGAACTGAAACTAAAGTTATTTCCTGTTTATGTACCAAATATATTGGAAGCAAATACACTTTTGTTTGTAGATGCTAAACAATAGTGGGCTAGGAAAAAGGGCTATCTACAGATAATACTTAATAGAAAGTGAGAAAGTGAAACACAATCGCTTTCTTCTCTGTACTAACAGCTTGGTCATGACAGCTCAATTCAAGATCCTTGCCTCACTGAATTGGTCAATTGAACACTGTTATATCCTTAACTTTCACTTTGGTCAATTCTCCAAGTTTTAAGACCATTTGTAGTCGTAAAACCCAACAAATATTCTTCCCTAAATTTCTTAATTTGAAACATAGTAAATGCTGTCAACTTAATTCTTCCTGCTTTCAGTAGGTCAAATAAATTGACTTTGCTTTTTCAACACATTTTTTAAATGTTTTCCAGTAGTCTCCAGAAGAATAATATATGAAGGGGAAAGAACTTGAAAGGAAATTGGTAGGAAGTTAATGCTGTGCATCTTAAAAATATTATTACATATTTTCTAAGGCAAGACAGAATACACCCTTTTGGAAAGGTAAAACATTTCATACAATCTGATAGCTACTTTTTTTCCTACTACACCTTCCTCAATTTGTACAAAGTAAAAATTCCATAGAATTCTGGTGATAGATGACACACACACCAGTCTTTTAAAAGATGGAGTTTTCAGTTTCCTTTTCTTGGTTTCTTTTTTTCATTCTTTTATTCTTTCTTTATTTGGAGGTGGAGGGTTACAAATTAAAAAAAAAAAAATAGAAAACAACCCTGCTTTCTTCTTACCTACTAATTTTTTTTTAAAGATTTATTTATTTATTTGAAGGTCAGAGTTACACTGAGAGAGAATGTTAAGGCAGATAGAGAGTTAGAGAGGTCTTTCATCGGCTGGTCCACTCCCCAATTGGCCACAATGGCCGGAGCTGCGCAGATCTGAAGCCAGGAGCTTGGAGCTTCCTCTGGGTCTCCCAGGTGGGTGCAGGGGCCCAAGGATTTGGGCCATCTTCCACTGCTTTCTCAGGACACAGCAGAGACTGAATTAGAAGTGGAGCAGCCAGGACATGAACTGGTGCCCATATAGGATGCCAGCACTTCAAGTTGGTGGCCTTATCCACTAGGCCACAGTGCCGCCCCCCCCACCAATATTATAATTTGATTATTGCTATCCCTCTCTTCCAGGGGGTAATTTGGATTTTTATAACAACATTTGAAGGCATTCAAAACGATCAACTTAAACATCACCTTACTATGGATTTCTTGAATTTCAAGCCCTGCCTGTAGTTGTCTTGGCAGAGCCAGACCAAATGATTGTGTGGGTCTATGAGGTCGAAGGACCAGATGTTCCTCAACAGTGGTATTTATTAATTTAAGTATGCATGTATGTATGTATGTATGTGAGAAGCAGGGTTACGTAGTGAGGAAAGACAGAAAGGTCCTCCAGCCTCTGGTTCACTCCCCAAATGGTTGCAAATGCTGGAGGTGGGCTGATCCAAAATCAGAACTCAGGAGCTCCTTCTGGGTCTCCCACAAGGATGCAGGGCTCAAGGACTTGGACCATCTTTCACTGCTTTCCCAGGATATTAGCAGGGAGCTGGACCGGAAGTAGGGCAGCCGGGACTCAAACCAGCACCCATATGGGATGCTGGCACTACAGGGGGAGGCTTAACCTATCATGTCACAGCACTGGCACTATCACACAGATTTTAGGCTGGGTTTTTATTTCCTAAGAAATTTGTTTTTATTATCTCATGCAACTTTTGGCTACAAGGAAAAATTATATCAATTTTTTTTCCCAAAAAACTACAGAAAAAATAATAGCTTATCAAAAATCCAATAGTCTAGAAATTACATAACTTTCTTAACCCTTAAGCCAGCATCATGTACTCAGATACAAATAAGATTCAGTTAGTGCCTGTGAGTATATAGAGAAGACAACTGTGAACAGAAACAATTAAATAGGATGGAATAGATAAGACTTTCTCTTAGAAGGTAGATCTGGTTTGGAACAAGAACAGAGGATCATAAGCACAGATGTAACTTAAAAGTACAGACCTAAGTTGTTTAAAGATTCTGTTCCAGTTTATAAATATGATGCAAATACCTACTCTTTATGATTTTTTGCGGGTGGGGATTTATTTTGTAATATTTATTTATTTTCATTTACTTGAAAGCCAGAATGACAAGGAGAGAGAGACAAGTGAGAGAGAGACATCTTCCACCAGCTAATTCACTCTCCAAATGCCCGGAAAACCAGGGCTGGGTCAGGTCAAAGCCAGAAACCTGGAGTTCCATTCAGGTTTCTCATAGGGGTGGCAGGGGCTCAATCAACTGAAATATCACCTACTACCTCTGAGGATGCTTTAACAAGAAATATAGATTTTTTTATGTGCAAAACAAAGACATTTTGGGTAAACCAATAATAATTCTCTTCTTCAGTAAGCCAAAAATCATTTCTGTGTATTTATTTGATATAAAAGTATTATTCTGGAAGGAATATCAGCTAGAATGTAGTTACTTTTTAAAAATTATATATTTATTAGAGACGAGAAAGAGAGAATGAGAGAGAAAAACGAGAAAGTTCATTCATTATTTCATTTCTCAAATGCCCCCAATATTGAGGTGCTTTGCCAGCTGGAAGCTGGATTGGAAATGAAGAGACTGAGTCTCTTACTGGCTCTCAAGTATGTGATGAAGGCATCTCAATCAGTGCTTAGCCCGCTGCTTCCACAACACCCACCTGGAAACTGGCTTCATTTGTTCCTCTTTTTATCACAGCTGGTTACACAAATTATACTTTATCATTTTATATATGCCAAAGCAAATATTGTGTTTTTTTTCACACAAATTTCTTTCTAAATTTAAATGAGAATTAGGGGATTTAAAATTCATACTTCATTTTTGTTCTAGGAATCAATGAACACTGGTTCTATATTTATAGCTGTGTCACCTGCATCTTTATCTATATAGACATCTGGTACATAATAAAGGATATAAATAAAAAAAGAAAGATGCAAGTACAACTAGAAAGATCAAATGACAGACCTGAAACTCCACATTTGTCTGATTCACAGTTATAAAATGTCAGAGTAAAAATGCAATAAAGCTTTTGCAAGACTATTAGAGGTTTCTGTTTGTTTGTTGTTAACTTTTGAGATCTTTATATTTAGAACATGACTTTTGTTGCGGGGAAGTTTTTGATGTTAAAACTCAAATAAATTCAAGATGACTTACAGTGTTCTGTTTTCTATATCCCAAAACCTGGATTACATGTATCCTCCATTTTTGGAGAAATTTAAAATACAAAGTATATCATATCACTGGGAACAGACTCCCTTTTGTAATTTCCTCTAATTATCACTTGGAATTATGGTCCTGGAAGGCAAAGAATGTATTAGTCTTCTCCCTGGACATTCTTACCAATAACCCATTTCACATTCTACAGTCACAGCCATATGGAGCTGCTCAGTGTTTTATTGAGACTCCTGATTGAGAAGCCTCTTGGGACTATGCACAGCCAAGGAAAGAGGAACGGATTAGTAGTAATAATGCTAAGATTGGACTGGAAAGGCTGATTCAGCAGATATATAAACCATAATTTCACAACCCTACTACCCCTAGCAGCAAGAGAACTAATTACATGGCAGACACTAGACTTTGGGTGCATTTTTTATTTCACAACAGTTGAAGTCAAGCCTTCCAAAAAATTTGCTATATTAGTCTGTTTGCTACCAAGATGCCCTAAAATATGTATACCTAAAATGTCATATCAGACTCTACCTATAACAAAAATTCCCAAAGCCATGAAATTACTGCTTCCATTAATAAAGAGATTCAACCACTATCAGTGAATTGCAATGTCCTTGTTTATTGTGATGTTTCATAGTATAAAGCAGGTGATTGTGTTTTCCAATGAAACATATTTGATGAATTTTGGGAGTAGAAAATGTTATGTAATACAGTTTTTGCATTTTTATATTTTTTAAAGATTTTTATTTATTTATTTGACAGGTAGAGTTACAAACAATGAGAGAGAGAGAGAGAGACAGAGACAAAGGTCTTCCTTCTGATGATTCACTCTCCAAAGGGCCGCAACAGCTGGAGCTATGCCAATCTGAAGCCAGGAGCCTGGTGCCTTCTCTCAGTCTCCCAAACGGGTATAGGGGCCCAAGCACTTGGGCCATCCCTCCACTGCTATCTCAGGCCACAGCAGAGAGATGGATTGGAAGAGGAGCAACAGGGACTAAAATCCAGTGCCCATATTGGATGCCGGCACCGCAGGTGGAGGATTAACCAAGTGTGCCACGGCGCTGGCCCTGCATTTTTATATTCTTAAATGTTTTTGCAAGATAGAAAAAGTTGATATAATGAATGAAAATTAAAATTAATACTTCCCTATTTAAAGTCCTAATGCTACTAAATAGTAAATATAATATTTGTCTTTCCCATTTTAAAGCTTTTATTTAAAATTCTCAGTTAACTAAATGTGTTCTTTGAATAGTTTACAATATAGAGACTTGAAATAGCCACTATGAGTAGATGTTGCTTTCTAAATGATTGCCACTAAGATTATTTATAGTATATTATGAAACAGGTATACAAAATAATGAAAAATACAGTATAATAAAGGAATAACAAATATGAATAGTATGCATCCACAACTCATTCTACAAAAAAAATTAATTTTATAGTTTCTTTTTCTTTTCTTTCTTTATTTCTTTCTTTTCTTTATTTCTTTCTTTTCTTTCTTTTTTTTTTCTTTTTTTCTTTTTTTTTTTTTTTTTTTTTTTTTTTTTTTTTTTTGGTCAGGCAGAGTGGACAGTGAGAGAGAGAGAGAAAGGTCTTCCTTTTTTCCATTGGTTCACCCCCCAGTGACAGCTGTGGCCGGCGCACCGTGCTGATCTGAAACCAGGAGCCAGGTGCTTTTGCTGGTCTCCCATGCGGGTTCAGGGCCCAAGGAGTTGGGCCATCCTGCACTGCACTCCCGGGCCACAACAGAGAGCTGGACAGGAAGAGGAGCAACCGGGACAGAATCCGGCGCCCCGACCGGGACTAGAACCTGGTGTGCCGGCACCGGAGGGGGAGGATTAGCCTGTTGAGCAGGCCAATTTTGCAGTTCTTTACATTGATTTTTGCTGCTCCCCTTCCTCTCCTTGTGAATATCTGCTCTCGTCTAGGAAAGTTCTGAACTCCATGTCTGCAATCCATTTATGCTACTAATGATGTTTCATCTCATGAACCAGCCTTTTTCACATCCATTTGATCTTTTCTCTGTTTCCTTTCTTATAACTGTTCCAATAAAACTGAACTGCATGAAACTTCTTCATTAATTACTGTATTTGGCAACATTCATATCTGAGTAACTAGTGTAAATGTCAGATATTTATTGTTATTACATTTCATGACACATGCTAAATTACAAATAAATAAAAGTCAGACGTGTTCCTGCTTCGTACAAAAGTAGGCATTTAGCCTAGTGATGAAGATGCCAGCACTCTACATCTGTGTACCTGGGTTTGATATCCAGCTGTAGTTCCACACTGCAGCTCTGTTATGCAGACCCTGGGGTAATGCAGTGATGGTTCAAATAATTGAGTTCTTGCCACCTGGAATGTGTGTCTGGGTCTCGGCATCCAACTGGCTGAACCCCTTAATATTGGAGCCATTGAGAAATGAAACAGTGAATGGACTTTCATTTTCACTCTCTCTTTCTCTCTTTTTCCCTCTCAAATAAATACATAATTTTTAAAAAGTAACTACATTCTAGCTGATATTCCTTCCAGAATAATACTTTTGTATCAAGTAAATGCACAGAAATGATTTTTGGCTTACTGAAGAAGAGAATTATTATTGGTTTACCCAATATGTCTTGTCTTTTATTTGCACAAATAACAAAACTATTTCTCAATCTCCTTTGTTTTTGGAAGTTGATATTTCATAATTTAATTACTGGTTTCTAGGCTATGGGAAGTAAGTGATGTGTTCCACATCTAGTAAGGTCCATTGATACTTCACATGTCCAAGTGTGATTCACTGTCCCTGGCCCTTCCATTGAAAACCAATATATCTGTGAATAGAATATCTTAACAGAAAATAAACCAGAGATCTGTGTCACTGTCAAAAGAGAGCCACTTGTTGACTAGAAATTTACTTTTGTTTTTCATGTAAATTGAAAGTATACTTTTACTGTTTAAAACCAGAAATTATAGAATTTAGGTTTAATGCTCTGAGGCCACTGAACTATTCTACTATTAAATGAGATGGTGTTAAAGATAATTCCTAAAATAAATGAAATTAAATTTTTTCATGGAGTAGATAACAGTAAGGAAACATATTGTATGGCATTATGGAAAGCCATCATAAATAGTGACATTTATTAAGAGTGACGCCCATGATATTTGAAAGACAGAACACATTGCCTATGACCCTAGGAGAAGTACAATGATCATGTATACTGGCTTCTGTTTTTGCATTTAGATATATTTTACAAGAAATCCATGACCACTGGTAAAACTTAGAAAAACTGAGAATTGAAAAAACAATATAGAGAATTTTTTTTTATTTCAGGATATAAATAGTTGGAAGAGGAAAGGATTATGTAATGGATTTAATTGTGAAAGGAGAGGAGGCAGTGACCATTCTCTTAAACCTTCTATTTACCATTTTTTTTCTCTTCTATGACTCACCACTCTATAGAAATTGAGAGAAATTAGATACACTTCATCAGTATCTATCTAGAGTGAGAGCATCACCCTTTCTTGCTATTTTTTTTTAAAGATTTATTTATTTATTTATTTATTTATTTGAAAGTTGGTTACACAGAGAGAGGAGAGGCAGAGAGAGAGAAAGAGAGAGAGAATCTTCCATCCGATGGTTCACTCCCCATAGGCCGCAACAGTTGGAGCTGAGCTGATCCAAAGCCAGGAGCCAGGAGCTTCTTCCGGGTTTCCCACGTGGGTGCAGGTGCCTAAGGATTTGGGCCATTTTCTACTGCTTTCCCAGGCCATAGCAGAGAACTGGATGTGAAGTGGAGCAGCTGGGTCTCAAACTGGCTCCCATATGGGATGCTGGCACTTCAGGCCAGGGCATTAACCCACTATGCCACAGCATCGACCCCCTTTCTTGCCCATTAAAACTTTTGTGTTTTACATCATTCTACAGATCCCAAATGGAAAATTGTCCAGTACCCAAAAAATCTTTGTAAACATTGGCCTTCTAAGGCATTAGTGCTCTACATGATGTACTTCAACTTCTTTTTTATTTGCAACTAGAACTAACATACTAAAATTTAAATGTGTCTTCTTTGTTTTATGCTTCAATTAGACTACATAAAATATAAAGACTTGAGCTGCAACAAATATTGAGGTGCAAATGGCTCTTTTTTTCTCCCCTTTAATTCCATTTGGGTAAATTCCAAGGAGTGGGATGGCTGGTTTCTGAGGAATCTCCAAACTGTCTTCCATAGTGGCTTTACCAGTTTGCATTCCCACCAACAGTGGATTAGTGTCCCTTTTCCCCCACATCCTCGCCAGCATCTGTTGTTGGTTGATTTCTGTATGTAAGCCAATCTAACCGAGTGAGGTGAAACCTCATTGTGGTTTTGATCTGCATTTCCCTGTTGGCTAGGGATCCTGAGCATTTTTTCATGTGTCTGTTGGCCATTTGGATTTCCTCTTTTGAAAAATGTCTGTTAAGGTCCTTGGCCCATTTTTTATTGGGTTGTTTGTTTTGATTTTGTGGTGTTTTTTGATCATTTTATAGATTCTAGTTGTTAATCCTTTATCTGTTGTGTAGTTTGCGAATAATGTCTCCCATTTTTTTAGTTGTCTCTTCGCTTTCCTGACTGTTTCCTTTGCTGTAAAGAAACTCTTCAATTTGAGGTAATCCCATTTGTTTATTTTATCTTTGATTACTCGTGCCTCTGGGGTCTTCTCCAGGAATTCTTCGCCTGTTCCAATATCTTGAAGGGTTTCCCCTATGCTCTCAATTAGTTTCATGGTGTCGTGGCGCATCTTTAGTTCTTTGATCCATGTTGAGTGGATTTTTGTATAAGGTATAAGGTAGGGGTCTTGCTTCAGACTTCGACATGTGGACATCCAGTTTTCCCAGCACCATTTGTTGAAGAGGCTTTCCTTGTTCCAGGGGTTGGTTTTAGGTCCTTTGTCAAATATGAGTTGGTTATAGATGTTTGGATTGATCTCTGTTCCATTGGTCTATCCATCTGTTTTTATACCAGTACCAGGCTGTTTTGATTATAACTGCCTTGTAGTATGTCTTGAAATCGGGAATTGTGATGCCTCTGGCCTTGCTTTTATTGTAAAGGATTGCTTTAGCTATTCTCGGTCTCCTTTTTCTCCATATGAATTTCAGCATCGTTTTTTCTAGGTCTTTGAAGAATGACTTTGGTATTTTGATTGGTATTACATTGAACTTGTAAATTGCTTTTGGGAGAATGGACATTTTGATGATATTGATTCTTCCAATCCATGAGCATGGCAGGTTTTTCCATTTTTTTGTGTTGTCTTCTATTTCTTTCTTTAGTGTTTTGTAATTTTCATCATAGAGGTCTTTGACCTCCTTGGTTAAATTTATTCCAAGGTACTTTATTGTTTTTGTGGCTATCGTCAATGGAATTGATCTTAGAAGTTCTTTCTCGGCCCTGGCATTACCTGTGTATACAAAGGCTGTTGATTTCTGAGCGTTGACTTTGTATCCTGCTACTTTGCCAAACTCTTCTATGAGTTCAAATAGTCTCTTATAGGACTTTATTGGGTCCCCTATATATAGTATCATGTCATCTGCAAATAGGGATAGTTTAACTTCCTTCTTTCCCATTTGTGTCCCTTTAATTTCTTTTTCTTGCCTGATGGCCCTGGCTAACACTTCTAAGACTATATTGAATAGCAATGGTGAGAGTGGGCATCCCTGTCTGGTGCCAGTTTTCAATGGAAATGCCTCCAATTTTTCCCCATTCAATATGATGCTGGCCATTGGTTTATCATAGACTGCCTTAATTGTGTTGAGGAATGTTCCTTCTAACCCCAATTTGCTTAGGGTTTTCATCATGAAAGGATATTGTATTTTGTCAAATGCTTTCTCTGCATCTATTGAGATAATCATATGATTTCTGTTTCTTAATTTATTAATGTGATGTATTACATTGATTGACTTTTGAATATTGAACCATCCCTGCATACCAGGGATAAATCCCACTTGGTCTGGGTGAATGATCTTTCTGATGTGTAGTTGGATTCAGTTTGCCAGAATTTTGTTGAGTATTTTTGCATCTATGTTCATCAGGGAGATAGGTCTGTAGTTTCATTTCTCTGTTGTGTCTAATTCACAATAGCTAAGACATGGAATCAACCTAAATGTCCATCAATGGATGACTAGATAAAGAAACTGTGAGATATGTACTCTATGGAACACTATACAGCAGTAAAAAACAATGAAATCCGGGCATTTACAACAAAATGGAGGAAGCTGGAAGACATCATGCTGAGTGAAATAAGCCAGACCAAAAGGGACAAATATCATATGTTCTCCCTTATTGATGGCAACTAAACGAGCATCTAAAATGATACCCATTGAAGTGAAATGGACACTATGAGAGACAATGACATGATCAGCCCTTGTCTAGACTGTTGAGGAACAACTTACTATTTTATTCCTTTTAGTATTTTTGTTGTTGTTGTTGTTGTTGCTCTGTTTGTTCTACATAAGACCACTGGTTGAACTCTGTAATCAATGCACAATCATTCTTAGGCATTTAAAATGAACAGAAAAGTGATCTCTGTTAAACATAGGAGTGGGAATAAGAGAGGGAGGAGATATATAGGTTGGCACATGCTCACTCGGACTTACCTCCAATGGTGGAACTAGAAATGTGCCAGGGGATTTCAACTCAGTCTTACCAAGGAGGCAGGTACCAATGCCAGTGCACTTGGTAAAGTGATAAGTATAAATACACAACCGATGAAAAAGATAGGGTATGTGTTGATGAGATTTCACGAATAAGACCAGTGTAAGCAAATAATGAAGGGTAGAATTAAAAGGGAGAGAATGATCCTGCCGGGGAAACAGGACACACAGCAGACTCATAGAAATGGCAGCCCTCCTGCCTCAGAATCAACCCTTGGGACATTCGGATCTGGCTAAAAAGTTCCATGGGAGTCTCACAGGCATAGAAAGCCATGACACAGTGGCAAAAAAACAATCTAAATGAAAGATCCTGGTGAACAAGACCCCAGCAGAAGGAACAGGCCATCAAGGAGAGAGGCGCCTTTCTCTGAAGGGAGGAAGGAACCTCCACTGTGATACGGCCTTGACTAAACAAGTTCAGAGTCGGTGAACTCAAGGGGTTTCCATAGCCTAGACAGCTCACAGCAAGAGTCTCCGGTGATTGTTGACGTCATAAATAAGAGTACCAATTGTTAAATCAACAACGGGAGTCACTGGGTACGTGCTCCCCACGTAGGGTCTCTGTCCTTAATGTGTTCTACTATGAAACTTAGAAAACAGCACTACTAGTCGAACAATACCCTATACCTTGTGTGGTTGTGTGACTGCAGCATGTTGAAATCCTTGCTTAGTATATACTAAGTTGATCTTCAGTATATGAAGGTAATTGAAAATGAAACTCGATGAAGGGCTGGATGGGAGAGGGAGTGGGAGAGGGGAGGGCCACGGGAGGGAGGGAGGTTGAGGGGGGAAGCCACAACAATACAAAAGTTGCACTTTGTAAATTCACATTTATTAAATAAAAAACAACTATATAACAAACAAAAAAAAGAAAAAAGAAAAAAAAGAACTTAATACTTTACCCTTTTAGTATTTTTTATGTTCTACTTAAAACTATTGGTTGAACTCTGTAATTAATACACAATTACTCTTAAGTGTTTAATTAATGCTCTAACTAGTACTCAAATAGTATTTTACACTTTGTGTTTCTGTATGGGTGCAAACTGTTGAAATCTTTACTTAATATATGCTAAGTTGATCTTCTGTATATAAAGATAATTGAAAATTAATCTTGATGTGAATGAAAGGGGAGAGGGAGTGGGATAGGGGAGTGTTGTGGGTGGGAGGGAAGTTATGGGGGGGGGCTATTGTAATCCATAAGCTGTACTTCGGAAATTTATGTTCATTATATAAAATAAAATATAAATATAAAAATATAAAGACTTAATAACAGGGGTTGGTTTTTGGTGCAGTGGGCTAAGTTACCAGCCATGAAACCAACATGCGTATGAATGTCATATGCTGGAATCTCCACTTCAAATCTATCTCCATGCTGATGCACCTGGCAGAGCAGCAGAAGATAGTCCAAGTGCTTGGGTCCCTGCTTTGCACATGAAAAACCCAGAGGAGTTCTGGGCTCCTGGCTTCAGCTTGGTCCTTTCCAAGCTGTTTGATTAATATGGGCAGTGAATCAATTCATCTAAAATCTTTCTCTCTCTGACTGTAACCCTGTTTTTCAAATAAATAAAATAAATCTTAAACAAAGACAATAATAGTTAGCAATATTAGTCAGGGCCAGCACTGTGGCATAGTGGGTAAAGCCACTGCCTGCAATGCTGGCATCCCATATGGGCACCGGTTTGAGTCCCAGCTGCTACACTTCTGATCCAGCTCTCTGCTATGGCCTGGGAAAACAGTAGAAGATGGCCCAAGTCCTTGGGTCCCTGCACTCATCTGTGAGAACCAGAAGAAGCACCTGTCTTCAAATTGGCACAGCTCCTGCCATTGCCACCAATTGGGGAGTGAATGCAGAACTTCTCTCTCTCTCTGCCTCTCCTTCTCACTCTGTGTAACTCTGACTTTCAAATAAACAAATAAATATTTAAAAAAATTAGTCATGAGATAATATGTTGAGAATTACCATGAAATCTTCTCCGTGTTTTTCCTGGGAAATAATATTTACTCAATTCACTATTCCTATGAGGTGATAACAATTTTCTCCCATTCTACCCATAAGAAAGCCAAGAAATTAGAAGAGGTCTCACAAAACTGTTCAAAGAAAATGAAGAAAACTCTTTAAAAAGACTATATCAGGAATACAACAAAAACCAACATCTAAGATGCTTTAGATATTTAAAAGAAAACAAAGGAGTAAGTTCAAGAGATCTACAATAATCCATACAGCATGATAAAGAAAAAGAAAAGATATTGAAAATAATAAGGGAAGTAAAAAAAAGTGGGGTATTATTTTTAAACCCTTTTTTTCTTTTAAATATTTTATTTATTTATTTGAGAGGTAGAATTACAGAGAGTGAGAGGGAGAGACAGAGAGAAAGGTCTTCCATACACTGGTTCACTCCCCAAATGGCCGCAATGGCCAGAGCTGCGCCCATTCGAAGCCAGGAGCTTCTTCCCTGGCTCCAGGGCATGTGACCTTCAGGCTACCCACCCTAGAATTCCTGGCCTAGATGTTCTTTCTCCACGTGGCTGGTTCCTGGTGCTTGGTATGAACCCAGATTTACCCCTCTCTCTTAGATAAAGCTCTCACTCTCCTATGTATCTTTCTCACTAAATAAAAGCTTAAAATGTACCATGCTGCCTCATTTATCTGTGCTGGTATTTAGAATTCTTCTCTAAATATTAGACAAGAACTCTCTCGGGGTTATTAATATTGGGGATTTATTAATAAGCATATGGTGATATTGTATGGCACCCCAAATTCCAGTAGCATATGTGGCACCCCAGGTGGCACTCCTGGAGAACTTTAAGGGGCCTCATTTTGATATATATTTTAGGGGGTCATCTCCAATATCACAAGCACTTGGGCCATCTTCCACTGCTTTCCCAGGCCATAGCAGGGAGCTGGATTGGAAGAGGAGCATCTGGGACTCAAACCAGCGCCCATATGGGATGCCGGCACTGCAGGTGGCAGCTTTACCCATATGTCATGGCGCCGGCCCCTATTTTTTAAAACCTTATGCTAGGAAATCTGAAATATTTAAGATAAATTTAAAAATTTCATTTAACAAATATAAGATAAAAATAACAAGCAATTTCAACATATGTGGAAATAATAGAGTAGTTCATAATTAATTAAAAGGATTCTTTAAAGAAAACTTCATGCTAAAATGACTATTGAAGAATTTTACAAAATTGTCAAAGAAAAACCATAATATTATATAAATATTTTAGAATAAAAAGTATACACTAGATTTCATAATCTCATTGCATGTTTTGGGGATTAAGAAGAAATAAATCTCAGCAACAGTATTGAAAACAGATAAAAATTCTTTAAAATTAGATCAAATCCAGAATTATGTTAAAATAGAGAAATGAGAGTATAATATAATTAAGAACAGTATTGAATAAAGCATAATATGTACATACAAATAGAGAGGATGAAGTAGCCAATAGACCATTTGTAATTTAGGTTTAAAATGTTAACATTCAAGCATTTTACCAATTAAAGTGAAGAACATATTTGATATGATCATCTCAATATTATAAGAAGCACTGCATAAAATTGAGCTTGTTTTAATTATGTAATAATTCAGAGTTTATTTGGAACAAAGGAGAACATTAGGGATGGTTGTTCGGTTAAGGTCAAAATGCTGCTGGAGTTAGGGCATCTTATATTTGAGTGCTTGAGTTCAGGTCCTGACTCCTCTCCAGATTCCATCTTCTTGCTAATGTGTACCCTGGGAGGCAGCAGGTGATGGCTCATACAGTGAAACTGGTGGACTGAACTGGGTGGATTTCTCAGGGTTAAGCTTGACCTAGACAAGTCCTAGCTATTGCTGTCATTTGGAGAGTGAATCAGCAGATGGGAGCTCAGTCTATGTATCTTTTGTTTCTCTCTCACTCTCTTTCTCTGTCTCTGACTCTCAAGTAATTTTCTTTAAAGGTACATTATTATTAGTTTCACAAAATGTTTAAAAACGTTAGAAATTATTGCTTTGAAATTCGGGAAAACACAAAGATGCATACATTCATTTAATACATTTATTTAATAAACTTGAGGATTCTGTCAATGCTGTAACATAAGAAAATAGGTGCACAGAAATTATTTTTTTATTTTAAACATTTATTTTATTTATTCTAAAGGCAGATTAACAGTAGCAGAGAGAGACAGACAGAAAGATGTTCCATCCAGTGGTTCACTCCCCAGAGGTCACATGGCTGGTTAGTGCTGGGTCAACATGAGTCTGGAGCCAAGAAATCCATCTGGATCTCCTATATGGAAGGCAGGGCTCCAAGTACTTGGGCAATCTTCCATTACTTTCCCAGATGCATTAGCAGGGAGCTGGTTCAGTGGTGGAGCATCCGAAACTAGAACTGATGCACTTGTGAGATACCAGTGTTGCAGCCAGCAGCTTTGTCAGCTATACCATAATGCTGGCCCCATATAACTGCCACCATTTAACAGTCTACAACTATTTAATGTACTGTTACTACTACTATTGAAAAACATTTATTGATTTTTCTATATGCTAAGCAAACTGCAAAGATTTTAATGGATTATTTCATTTAATCCTTACATATACTTATATGGTGATTATTATAATTACTTTCTTCATAAGGGGGAAATTGTATGCTGGAGTCAAGATTTGAACTTTTATCATGCTAACTGAATTTTTAAACATTGAGGCACCAGGGGTCATGTAAACAATAAAGGTTCAGGTGTGGTGATTATCCTTGCATACAAAGAATATCCAACAAAGTAAAATAGAACTGCAACCAACCATAATGGTGATCAGGAAACAAGTCACATTGGGCTGAAATACTCCAGGTTTAAAAAATCATTTTAAGTGATGCTGAAATCCAATATTCTATTGTTCTGGAAGATGGAATTAATGTTTTAGAAATCTGTCCATTTGCTATGACCCAAGGGTTTTCAGAACATTTTGCCCTGCCACTCAGTGGCAAACATGTGGGATTTAATGATTAAGGTACAATAGACTTTCCTTTTATCTTCTAGACCATATGTCCTGGCTTGCATAGTGCATGTGAACAGCACTCAACATCCTCATCCAATATCTTCCTTGGCAAATATAGTTTTACTGCTTACTAAACTTGCTTTATGCTGCTTTGTAGAGTAAGAGCAAATATATTGGATTATTCTGTCCAAGAAATGAAAATGACAGATAAAAGATTTAAATATAAGCTACAGCACCAATAAAAAAGAGACAAAATGCTTGCAAGAGATGCCTAAGTAACAACATTTCATTTTGATAATGTTCGTTGAGAGCTGAGGACAAGGACCTCTCTTCATTCCAGGAAATGGAGTTAGTATGAGGAGTCCAATTAAATGCTGCTTTTCAGAAATTGGGGTCAGTAATTCCTGGTCTCCACAGGCTAGTTTTCTGGACTAGCCCAGCATTGGGTTTTCTGAGATCTTTAGGGAAGCATGGTTTCCTTCTTTTGAATTTGATGATGCTTTTTTTTTTTTTTATCACACTGCACATATTTCTGAAATATTTCTAAATAATGGTAAATTTATTTTTAAAGGGCAAATAGCAATATTCGAGAAGATTATATGTTTGAAGAAGACATTGGACTTTTTCAAAAGATAAAGCCTTCATATCTTTAAAGGTTCAGGCTTTAAAAACATATGACATTTATTCAATAATGCAATACACATTAATTTGTTTTGTTCTTGGGATTTGTGGGCTGTGTTGTTTGTTATAGGGAAATAAAAGATTCAAGCATTGTCTTCCGAAAAACTCCAATCAGTTATGCTTAACGGTAACAACAAGAATTCCGTTTAAGTTGTAGTACTGGGCAATTAGATTTTTATCATTAACCAAGTCCTTCATCCCTTATGGGCTTCAAGTTAATTGGTTTTATTTATTCACTCAGTTGTTGCATGTGGATGTAATCTTGTTAGTCAAATCATGTCTGCCCTGTTCCAATTCTGGCAAAGGTTTCCCATCACTTCCAGAGTGAGAGCAGTTTTGAAAATTACAAAATCGCCCACAACTCAACTCTTGTAACCTCTGCTCCAGCCTCAGGCATCTTACTGAGACTCTTAAACCAAGCTCAGTCACTGCTACCACCATGGCTGCTGATTGCATGCACGTGTCACACTGTGTGTATAAAAGTCCCTCCTTTCTTGTAAAGATTCTTTGCCTAATCAAATTTTACTCCATCTTTGAAATGTCTGTTAGCTCATCTGTGTTCTTCCTTGTCAAATCCAGTTTTAGCAAAAATCATGGCTAAGTCAATTTATCAAGGATCTCTGAACCATGATACCTGGCCATGCCCATGTTCCCCTATTTCTCATCCTCCATTGCCCCCTAGGCAATTGATTTCTGACATCAGACATGTCTTCAAGAAAAGTCCTTGTAGGTTGGTTCAGCCAGAATTACTCTTATCTATGATTTTTGCCTAATTTTTTTAGTGGTCCTTTAACCCGAACCCTGTTCCTTGTCTACAAAACCCAACTCGCCTATGCTGTATTCATACATGTGCCCAATATCTGACTCTTACTGTAAAATTTCATTATGATGATGGTACACAATAAAATATTTCTTATCATGCTTTAACAGGTCCCACTGAATAACTTTTTAAAAATAATTATTTATTTATTTGTCCCAAATTATACATCTCTTCCCTCTCCCATTCCCACCACCATGTTCAACAGGGATCACATTTCAGTTAATTTTCAACACTTAAGAATAACTGTGCATCAATTAGAGATCTAAACCAGTCATATTAAGTAGAACAGATAAAAAAACTACTAAGAGGGATAATGTATTAAGTTGTTCATTAACAGTCAGGGCTATGCTGATCAAGCCACCATTTCCCACAGTGTCCACCTCACTCCAACAGGTTTCCCTCTTGGTGTTCAGTCAGTCGTCACCGATCAGGGAGAACATATGGTATTTGTCCCTTTGGGACTGGCTTATTTCACTCAGCATGATGTGTTCCAGATTCCTCCATTTTGTTGCAAATGACTGGATTTCGTTGTTTCTTACTGCGGTATAGTATTCTAAAGAGTACATATCCCATAATTTCTTTATCCAGTCTACCGTTGATGGGCATTTAGGTTGGTTCCAGGTCTTAGCTATTGTGAATTGAGCTGCAATAAACATTAGGGTGCAGACCTCTTTTTTATTTGCCAGTTTAAATTCCTTTGGGTAAATTCCAAGGAGTGGGATGGCTGGGTCGAACGGTAGGGTTATCTTCAGGTTTCTGAGGAATCTCCAGACTGACTTCCATAGTGGCTTGACCAGTTTGCATTCCCACCAACAGTGGGTTAGTGTCCCTTTTCCCCCACATCCTCGCCAGCATCTGTTGTTGGTAGATTTCTGCATGTGAGCCATTCTAACCGGGGTGAGGTGAAACCTCATTGTGGTTTTGATTTGCATTTCCCTGATTGCTAGTGACCTTGAACATTTTTTCATGTGCCTGTTGGCCATTTGGATTTCCTCTTTTGAAAAATGTCTATTGAGGTCCTTGGCCCATCTCTTAAGTGGGTTGTTGGTTTTGTTTTTGTGGAGTTTCTTGATCTCTTTGTAGATTCTGGTTATTAACCCTTTATCTGTTGCATAGTTTGCAAATATTTTTTCCCATTCTGTCGGTTGTCTTTTCACTCTCCTGACTGTTTCTTTTGCAGTACAGAAACTTCTCAATTTGATGCAATCCCAATAGTTGATTTTGGCTTTGACTGCCTGTGCCTCCCGGGTCTTTCCCAGAAATTCTTTACCTGTGCCAATATCTTGAAGGGTTTCTCCAATGTTCTCTAGTAACTTGATGGTGTCAGGTCGTAGATTTAGGTCTTTAATCCATGTTGAGTGGATTTTTGTGTAAGGTGTAAGGTAGGGGTCTTGCTTCATGATTCTGCACGTGGAAATCCAATTTTCCCAGCACCATTTATTGAATAGACTGTCCTTGCTCCAGGAATTAGTTTTAGATCCTTGATCAAATATAAGTTGGCTGTAGATGTTTGGGTTGATTTCTGGTGTTTCAATTCTGTTCCATTGGTCTATCCATCTGTTTCTGTACCAGTACCATGCTGTTTTAATTACAACTGCCCTGTAGTATGTCCTGAAATCTGGTATTGTGATGCCTCCGGCTTTGTTTTTGTTGTACAAGATTGCTTTAGCTATTCGAGGTCTCTTGTGCCTCCATATAAATTTCAGCACCACTTTTTCCAGATCTGAGATTAAACATGACAATAGGTCTGCTCTGATTTCATCATCATTTAAAAAAAAATCATCTATTATTTTTCACTTTATGTTTCTGTGTGGGAGCAAACTGTTGAAATCCATACTTAATGTATACTAAGCTGATCTTCTGTATATTAAGATAATCGAAAATGAATCTTGATGTGAATGGAAGGGGAGAGGGAGTGGGAAAGGGGAGGGTTGTGGGTGGGAGGGACGGTATGGGGGGGAAGCCATTGTAATCCATAAGTCGTACTTTGGAAAATTATATGCATTAAATAAAAGTTTAAAAAAAATTATTTATTTATTTGAAAGTCAGAGTTACACAAAGAAAGAAGAAGAGGCAGAGAGAGAGAGAGAGAGAGGTCTTCCATCCACTGGTTCACTTCCCAATTGTCCGCAATGCCCAGAGCTGTACCTATCTGAAACCAGGAGCCAGGAGCTTCTTCTAGGTCTCCCACATGGGTGCAGGTGCCCAAGAACTTGGGCCATCTTCTACTGATTTTCTAGGCCCTAGTAGAGAGCTGAATTGGAAGTAGAGCAGCCAGGTCTCGATCCGGCACCCATATGGGATGCCGGAACAGCAGGTGGTCGCTTAACCTACTATACCACAGTGCTGGCCCCTCAATAATTTTTTTTTTAAAAACAGCACTCTAAGTATTTCCTTGGCTTGCACAATTCCTAATTCAGGATTTTGTTTAAGTGCCACTTAGTCAAGGAAGATTTACGGTATGACACTACTTATTCTCATTTTTCTATTTTTGTCTTAACGTTGGTGTTTTTAAATAAATATATATTTATTTATTTAACTGATTTTCTTCTTTTTTAATCTTATCCACCAGAACTCAAGGTGTATGATGTTATACTATTTTTCTTTTGTTTTGACTATTGTACCCCTATTGTCTAAGGCAGTACCTGACTCATGGTAGACAGTCACTAAATATTTGTCAAACAATCTAATTAATGAGTGCCTATAGTATGCCAGATAATATGTTATGCACTGGGACTAAAATTCATACTGATAGCAAAGCATGCACCGCTTTTGCTTATTTTTCCAAAAACAAATAAGAAGCTGTAAGCATAGTTTACAAAAACACATGTCTGACTAAACTTAACTGGTATCAGCAAGTCATAGTGGGAAAAGTGTAGAGAAGGATGCTTCAAAATGCCTGAAAAAAACACAAAGCTAAAAAGTTAGTTTATTTTGATGCAAAATGGTTTGGAAATTCATACAGAGATTTAATATAGTATGTGTTTCCATGAACTTTTTGAAGAACTTTCATATACATATATTTCTCCCAATAGTATATTAGGATAGTCAGGGGGACCACCTAATATAATCCCTGGAGGAGATAACTATAAAATGATCATTGGAAACTCCAGGTGGAAGTCTAGTCTCATATTTTATATAAACATATATAAAATTGTACCTGAATACACCTATAGTTATTCTAACAAATATGGTCACTGAAAATAAGCATGTATCAACAGATTAATAATACTTCAGGTTCTCCCATTAGTATTACTTTGTGCAGAGAAGCCATAGAAGGAAATAACTCATGAATGGAAAAGGTGGAGCTGAATTACAAGTGTTATGGAAGCCTGATTACGTAACTGCCCTCCTTTTATCTTATAAGGAAATCTGAGAAACATTTGGTGTAAGAGCTAGTGTATTTGTTATACAAAGGTATAAGTAGTCAAATGAATGAATAAATACAGTAATGACAATAAATTGTGTATTGTATGCTCTTGCAACAAAATGAACCCAGGTAATTAGGGAGTAAAGAATGAGAACTTTTTAGATAGTCACTGTGTTCTCTTTCAGCTAAATGTTTGTAACATTCATATGGAAAGAGAAAAGAGGTTTGTTTAACACAAGGCAAAGGGGATGAGTCATGGAAAAGAAGTCAGAGAGGCTAAGGAGGATCAGAATTTATAGCTCCTCATATTTTTATGAATCATCACAAGACTTTGTGCAACAAAGTGATGTTTTCTTTTGTTTCAAAAGAATCACTTGGCTTGCTGAAAACATACTAAAGGTAGGTCATTACAAAAATATCTCTCACAAGGTTATTTGAATTGTCTGAGTGAGAAGCAACAGTAGGCTGACTGGGATAATAGAGGAAAGGTAGTGAGAAGTTGAGTTATGGAAAGTGATAAATTCAATTTTAAATGTGACACAAAAGAATGTTCCAAGGACAAGAATGACTCTAAAGTTTTTGTTTTAGTCAGTAACTTATTAGCTAATATGAGGCAAATGGAGTAAGAGGTTTCAGAAAAGGAGATCAGGAACATAATTTTGGCTCATTAAGATGAAAAGGACTCTAAGAAATCCAAGTGTTAAGGTTAGTTAGTTAAGATTTAGAAGTTTGGAGCTCACAGAATTGTTGAGGGATGTGGACCACATAGATACTTCCAATTACATGATACTGGAGGGGATTACCATTGGTACATTGTCAAAAGCAGAAGTATGCCCTCAACATGAAGAGTAATACAGACTCAAGTAGAAATATGTTTAGGGGCTGGCCCTATGGCATGGCAGGTGACACTGCCAGCTGTGGTGCCGGCATACCATGTAAGCGCCAGTTCGAGTCACAGCTGCTCCACTTTCAGTCCAGCTCTCTGCTAGTGTGCCTGGGAAAAGCAGCAGAGGATGGCCGAGGTTCTTGGATCCCTGTGCCCTCATGGGAGATCTGGAAGAAGCTCCTGGCTCCTGGATTCTGACTGGCCCAGCTCCTGCCATTGCAGCCATTTGGGAAGTGAACCAGCAGATGGAGGACCTCTCTCTCTGTCTCTCCCTCTCTCTCTATGTGACTCTGCTTTCCAAATAAATAAATAAATCTTTAGAAGAAAACAAAAGCCAGAAATATATTTAAATATCTTGTCTGTATGTGCACACATCTATGTTTATATTTATACTTGCTAGAAGATGCAGATTGTTATAGCCCAAATATCAGAAAGGACATAGTAACAGGACCAATCTGACTCTTTATACTACTAGTTGTGTGGTTTAGGGAAAGTTAATAAATTCTTAGTCTGTTTATTTGCTGACAACCATACTAGTAATAACATCTTACTTCAGGTCCATTTCTGAAGAATATATTTGCAATGAACAAACTATTAAATGTTAATAAATACGTATTTTCTGTTTTTCCTTATTGGTGTATAAACAATTTTTCCATTGTAAATATTAACATCCTTCCTTAAAAGACTAACTTGACATTTTCTATAAAACAAGGATAATTAAAATTTAATGGACTATATCCATCAGTGATATGCTTGTGTTGCTCTTTTTTCTTGATTTTATTACTAGAATAATTTTATTCCAATATTCCAACTGTATTACTTCACCTCAATAATAAGAAATTCTTAAATTTAACTGAAAAGTGATCCCTGTTATATATAAGAGTGGGAATAAGAGAGGGAGGAGATGTACAATTTGGGACATGCTCAATCGGACTTGCCCCAAATGGTGGAGTTAGAAATGTACCAGGGGATTCCAGTATAATCCCATCAAGGTGGCATGTACCAATGCCATCTCACTAGTCCAAGTGATCAATCTCAGTTCACAATTGATCACACTGATAGGTCTAAGAGTCAAAGGGATCACACAAACAAGACTTGTGTCTGCTAATTCTAACTGATAGAATCAAAAAGGGAGAGAACGATCCAACATGGGAAGCGGGATACACAGCAGACTCATAGAATGGCAGATGTCCTAAACAGCACTCTGGCCTCAGAATCAGCCCTTAAGGCATTTGGATATGGCTGAAGAGCCCATGAGAGTATTTTAGGCATGGAAAGCCAAGATACTCTGGGAAAAAAAAAGAAGACCTAAATGAACTCCACTTTGACTATGACCCTGTCAGAATAAGATCAAAATCGGTGCACTCAAAAGGCTTCCATAGCCTTGGCAACTCATGACTAGAGCGTAGGGAGACTACTGACGCCATAAACAAGAGTGTCAAATTGTTAATTCAACAACAGGAATCACTGTGTACTTACTTCTCATGTGGGATTTCTGTCCTTAATGTGTTGTCCAATGTGAAGTAATGCTATAACTAGTACTGAAACAGTATTTTACACTTTGTGTTTCTGTGTGGGTGTAAACTGATGAAATCTTTACTTAATATATACTAGATCAATCTTCTGTATATAGAGATGATTGAAGATGAATCTTGATGTGAATGGAATGGGAGAGGGAGCAAGAGATTGGAGGGGTGCGAGTGGGAGGGAAGTTATGAGGGACAGAAATCCATTGTAATCCATAAAGTGTACTTTGGAAATTTATATTTACTAAATAAAAGTTAAAAAAAGAGAAATTCTTAAGGAACTCTGGTGTCTATAAAATATCAAAGTAATCCTTTGTAATATCAGTCATAAGACTAACAATGAAATAAATGAAACCTAAATGAAAGGTCTCTGTGAGTGAGATCCCAGTAGAAAGAATGGGCCATCAAAGAAGGAGGTTCCTTTTTCTCAAGGGAGGAGAGAACTTCCACTTTGACTATGACCCTGTTGAAATAAGAGCAGAGTCAGTGAACTAAAGAGGCTTCCATAGCCTTGGAAACTCATGACTAGAGCCTAGGGAGATTTTTTTTTTTTTTTTTTATTGACAGGCAGAGTGGACAGTGAGAGAGAGAGACAGACAGAACGGTTTTCCTTTGCCCTTGGTTCACCCTCCAATGGCCACCACGGCTGGCGCGCTGCAGCCGGCGCACCACGCTGATCCGATGGCAGGAGCCAGGTACTTCTCCTGGTCTCCCATGGGGTTCAGAGCCCAAGCACTTGGGCCATCCTCCACTGTGCTCCCTGGCCACAACAGAGAGCTGGCCTGGAAGAGGGGCAACCGGGACAGAATCCGGCACCCTGACCGGGACTAGAACCCAGTGTGCCGGCGCCGCAAGGTGGAGGATTAGCCTAGTGAGCCGCGGCGCCGGCCAAGGGAGATTTCTGATGCCATAAACAAGATTGTCAAATTGTTAAGTCAACAACAGGAGTCACTGTGTACTTACTCCTTATGTGGGATCTCTGTCCTTAATGTGTTGTCCAATGTGAAGTAATGCTATAACTAGTACTGAAACAGTATTTTACACTTTGTGTTTCTGTGTGGGTACAAACTGATGAAATCTTTTCTTAATATATACTAAACCAATCTTCTGTATATAGAGATAATTGAAAATGAATCTTGATGTTAGTAGAATGGGAGAGGGAGTGGGAGATCAGAGGGGTGCGGGTAGGAGGGAAGTTATGGGGGGGGGAGTCATTGTAATCCATAAAGTGTACTTTGGAAATTATATTTACTTAATAAAAGTTTTTTTTTTTTTTTTAAAGAAAGTCTTCCAAAAGCTCATGAATTTTTTTAAAATGAAAATTATTAGTGAAACCTGGATTTGGAGTTTGCATATATAACCCAATTTCTGGTTTTGGAAAGTGCTTATTTAAAAGCAAAGTGGAAATTATAGCTGAATATCCTAATACTCACAACAGTTAGTGTTCAGAGAAAGTACACTTGAGTACTGAGTAGAGTAAATAAGCTAAACTTCTCTAGTCATTAACTTTCCACATGATCTCATCATATGAATAAACTGAATCCTTATACCTGTTTGTTTTTTTGTTTTTTGATAGGCAGAGTGGACAGTGAGAGAGAGACAGAGAGAAAGGTCTTCCTTTTCCATTGGCTCACCCCCCAATGGCCGCTGCGGCCAGCGCACTGCACCGGGCGCACCACGTTGATCTGAAGCCAGGAGTCAGGTGCTCCTCCTGGTCTCCCTCGCGGGTGCAGGGCCCAAGGACTTGGGCCATCCTCCACTGCACTCCTGGGCCACAGGAGAGAGCTGGACTGGAAGAGGAGCAACCAGAAAAGAATCTGGCACCCAGACCCGGTCTAGAACGCCAGAGCCACAAGCAGTGGCCTAACTTCTACATATCAAATAACATGTATAATATTTGTCTTTTATAGACTGGATTGTGTCATTAAGCATAATAGTTTCCATTTGCATCCATTTTTTTGTAAAATACATGGTTTCATTGTTTTTTTATGGATGAATAGTATTCCATAGTGTATATATACCACATTTTAGTTTTCCAGTCATCAGTTGATGGGAATATGAGTTGAATCCAAGTCTTAGCTGCAATACTGACTGCAATGAAAGAGGGGTTAAAAATAACGTTTTCATTTTGTTTTGGTAAATTCCCAGGAGTGAAGTGTCGGGTGATATGGTAGATCTATTTTTCAAATCTCTGAGGAATGTCCATACTGAATATTCAAATAGTTATACTAGTTTATATTCACACCAACATGGATTATGGAACCTTTTCCCACATCCTCACCAGCGTGTATTGGTTTTTTGATTTTTGGATGATAGACATCCTAACTGGAGTGAGGGAAAGCTTCACTATGGTTTTTATTTGCATTTCCCTGATGGCTTGTGATCCTTAGCATTTTTTCATATGTCTGTTGGCCATTTGTATTTCAACCTTTGGAAAAAATGCCTATTTAGGTCTTTTGTACTTTCTTAGCCTGATCATTTGTTTATGTTGAGTTTCTTTATAGATCATTGATATTAATCCTTTACCAGATGCAGTGTTTGTAATAGTTTTTCTTATTTTGTTGTTTGCCTCTTCATGTTGTTGAACCTTTCCTTTGTAGTGCAGACATTTCTTAGTTTAATATAATCCAATTTGCCTAAATCTTTTGTCTTTATTGTCTGTGCTTCTGAGATCTTTTCCAAAAAGTCTTTGCCTATGCCAATGTCTTACACAGTTTCCCCAATCTTTTCCTCTAGTAATTTGATGACTTCATGTTGTAGATTTAGATTCTTGATCCATTTTGAGTTGATTTTAATGTAAGGATCTTGTTTCATACATCCGCACATGTAGATCCAATTATCCCAGCACCATTTGATCAAGAAACTGTCTTTTCTCTAAGGACTGATATTAGCTAAACTGTAAATAATTAGTTGGTTGTAGATGGATGGATTAATTTCTGGAATTTCTTCTGTTCTATTGGTCTACATGTTTATTTTTTAGCAGTACCAGGCTGTTTTGATTATAACTGCCATGTAGTATGTCTTGATACCTGGTATTGCTGTGTTTTGTATTTAATATTATTTTAGCTATATGAAGTCTCTTGTGTTTCCATATGCATTTTAGCATAGTTTTTTTTTTAGACTTGAGAAAATGTCATTGGTATTTTGATAGGGATTGCATTAGTCTATAAATTGCTTTGTGTAGTATGGACATTTTAATGATATTAATTTTCCAATCTGCTAACATGGAAGATTTTTTCCATTTTTTGTGT
The DNA here is from genome assembly GCF_964237555.1 of Oryctolagus cuniculus. Lineage (NCBI taxonomy): Eukaryota > Metazoa > Chordata > Mammalia > Lagomorpha > Leporidae > Oryctolagus > Oryctolagus cuniculus. The sequence continues at coordinate 28,210,078 of NC_091433.1, forward strand.
CTTTCTCTCTTTCTTTCTTTGATGTTTTGTAATTTGATCTAGTTGGTTTAATGTATTCCAAGGTGACAACTAGTAGAACAACTAAAAGAAACCTGTAGAAGTAAATTAACACTATGAGAAGCAATGACTTGAACAGTCCTTATCTTGACCATCAAGGAAAAGTTTATTATCTTATTTTACTTATTATTTACTTTTTATACTTAATACCATTATTTGACATAGAATTAACACATAGAGTTAGTCACAGGTATATAAATCATGTCATCAGCAAATAGTTATTTGATTTCTACCTTTCCGATTTGTACCTCTTTGATTTCTTTTTCTTGTCTTGTGTCTCTGGCTAAAACTTCCAGATCTATATTGATTAGCAATGGTGAGAGTGGGCATACTTGTCTGGTTCTGGATCTCAGTGGAAGTGATTCCAACTTCTCCCCCATTTAGTATGATGCTGGCTGTAGATTTGTTGGATAGTACCTTTATTGTCTTGATGAATGCTCATTATATACCCAATTTGGTTATGGTTTTTATCTCAAAAAATGCAGTATTTTATCACATGTTTTCTCTAAATGAGATAATCATGGTTTTTATTCTTAAATTTGTTAATGTGATGTATCATAAATATTGATTAACATGTGTTATATCATCCCTGCATACCAGGGATAAATATCACTTGGTTCAAGTGAATGATCTATCTGATGTGTTGTTTTATTTGATTAATTAATATGTTGTTATTTTGCATCTATGTTCATCAAGGATATTGGTCTCTAGTTCTCTTTCTTTATTGTATCTTTTTCTGCTTTTGGAATTATGATGCTGGCCTCATAGAAGGAGCTTGGGAGGATTCCCTCCCTTTCAGCTGTTTTGAATAGTGTTAGAAATGGAATTAGCTTTTCTTTAAAAGTCTGGTAGAATGCAATGCATAGCCATCCAGTCACAGGATGTTCTTTCTTGGAATAGTCTTTATTAAGGATTCAATCTCCATCTTGTTTATTGTTTTGTTTAGGTTTATTATGTCTTAATGACTTAATTTTGGTAGATTATATGTGTCCAGAAGTATATCCATTTATTCTAGATTTTCCAATCTGTTGACATATACCTGTTTCTGGTAATTCTCAATGGTGCATTTTATTTAAGTATTATCTATTGTTAGATCTTTTCAATCTCTAATTCTTATTGATTTACATCTTGCCTCTTCTTTTGTTTGGTTGAGCCAACAGTATATCATTTTTTTTTATTTTTTCAAAAAAGCTTCACTGATCTTTTGTACTTTCTTGGTTTTAATTTTTATGTTTATTCTCTTTTTTATTATTTCTTTCTTCCTACTGACTTGGGGTTTGAATTGTTCATCTTTTCTAGGTCCTTGAGATGTATTGATAGAGCTTTTATTTAATGTCTTTCCAATTTCTTGACGTAGGCATTAATTACAATTAACTTCTCTCTTTACAGTGCTTTTGCTTTATCTCATAATTTTTGATATGTTGTGTTGTCAGCTTTCATTAATTTCTATGAACTTTTTGATATCTATTTTGATTTCTTCTTTGACCAACTGTTTATTCAGGAGCATGTTGTTCAGTCTCCAGGTGTTTGCATATTTTCTAGGGTTTAAGCTGTTAATTTCCAACTTCATTCCATTGAGGTCAGAAAAGGTGCATAATATAGTTTCTGCTGATGATTGCTTTGTGGCCTAATATATGGTCTATCCTAGAGAAAGTTCCATGTAGGGATGAAAATAATGTGTATTCTGAAACTGTGGGATGAGCTGTTCTGTAGGCATCAATTAGCTTCATCTGGTCCACAGCATAGATTAACTCTGTTGTTTCTTTGTTGATTTTCTGTCACCTTGGTCAACTGACTGAATTCTAAAACAAAACAAAACAAAACAAAACATAAATGAAAATTTGTAGTCTCAATGGGCCTATTAAAGCATTCGGCATTTGGTATGAAACAGTTCCTAGACTACAAAAGAACTGATTTTTGAATGATCGTCTGAGTTTGTAAATGTTTTGTGAGTGCTGTTGTCAGGAAAGTCAAATGTGATCTTTAGAAATTTCAAAAGAAAAGGTTTTAAAAACTATAGGTATCTCTGCTATTCTGATTATTGTTATACTTTGCTTTCTTATTTTTCATATTCAGAAATTTATTGATAGGAAAAACTTAAATACTTTATCGATAGGTTAACTGAGTACTTAGTTACATTTCTTTTCATATTTGCTAGGAAATTTTGAACAAATTATTTGTAGATAGTCATAGAATTCTCATCTTCTAAGTAGATAAATAATAATCCTTAGCTCTATCATTTTATTTTATTCCATTTTATTTATTTGAGAAGCAGAGGGACAGACAGAAGATGATGAGAGATAGAGAGAGAGATTTAGTATATATCTGTTGATTCCTCCTGCAAAAATCTGCAACAGCCAGGGTTTGTTTGAGTCTGAAGCTGAAAGCCAGAAACAAAGCCTCATACAGGTGACAGAATCCAATTATTTGAGCCATCACCACTGCTTCTTAGGGTCTACAATAGCAGAAAGTTGGAATCAAGAGCCAGGACCAGAAATTGTACCCAGACACACCAATATATGACAGAGGAGTCATTGCAGCATCTTAGCTACAAGGTTGAATGCTTGCCTCTATTAGTTTCAGTTAATTTTTTCTAACCAAAATGGTGTAGAAATATAAAATCTTTTTAAAGTTCCATGTAAATATGAGAGAGGATTATTAATATCACCAAATCTTTTATATGCATACAATTTGTATTCAAGTCAGTAAATATCGTTTGCAGAGTAATAAAAGACTTTTATAGTTAATGCCTTCCTGAAAAAGCATACATTTAATTCCTAAGTGTAATTTACAAACTTGAAAAAATTAGTTGAATTTCTATCATCAATCATTTTAACAGAGACCCATTTTAATACACTCCTTTTTGAGCAATTCCACCTTACAATGAATTACTGATTTAAAATTGTATAACATCTAATACTGAATATACATTTTAATTCAAATAAATTTTTATTGCATACCTGCTCTTCTAAATGTATCTTTTCACAGACAAATATCTATACATAGGTAGAATCAGTTTTTGCTTACAACACATTTAAGAAAAAATGTGAAAGTCGACTTGAAAGCTCAAAGCAATATGAACAGTGGTGCAGTGAATATAAATTAAATCTCCAGGGAAGATTTTCTGACAGTAGTGCTTATATGACACATACTATCTTTTGATCCATGAAATGCATTGTACACTATCAATTTGCCACTTGAGTTGTCCTAAGGAGAGAAGGTTGTCATTCAGTCAGTGAAGTAAATTAAGGGCATTATAAATAATTTTATTGGCTGCATCATTGATAGTTTATTATTAATGCAAATAGGAGCATATCCTTTCACCAGTTTTACAAGAAAATGCTATTCGATATTTATGTAGTTAATTTTATTGGAGCACTTAAAAATACTAAAGAGACATTACATCTTTGTCATATTTGCCTTTAACATCATGATGGGTAGCTGAGATTTAATAATCTAAATAACTGACTGGTCAGTCCTTGCAAGAGAAGCAAATGTATTTTACACTACTATGTGTTCTGGTATATTATGAGTTGCACCTGATTTTGGTCTCTAATTCTGAGGCTCAGAAAGATACAAAGTGCCCATTGGATCATACTCTACAGTTTACAAAGTGCTTCTACAGCTACCTGATGTGGGTTCAGAATTTTCTGGCTAGATTTCCACCTGAATTGTTCAGAATGCCGGGGTCGAGGGCAAATAGTTCACCCGGTTTTCTTCAGACTATATTGAAAATTACCATGGAAAAATGAAATGAGTATGTGAAACATTTTGAATCACCCAGATCTCAAAGTCTATCTATCTAAAACTTCTAGTAATCTATGTTTATTAAAAAAATGAACATGAGTTTTAGAGTAAATTAAATGTAGATTTATCCACATTTTCATCTGAACCAGCTTGTTTGTTTTTCTAAATATATTTTAATTTTATTGTATTTATTAAAGGAATGGAAAAGTTTTGCTCTTTCTAAAAATTGTTTTGAGAATATTTAATCATTTTAAGCAAATAATTTATATTGATTCCATATAGTAAGAACTAAGTGACTGACTTTTGCTTGCTGTAGCACTTTGAATCCATTTACTCAAAGATAATTCATAATGAAAATTGAATGTGAATCTCTTTTGAGATTATTAGTAACACTAGAGAAATGAGATAAAGTGTGAAATCATCCAGTTCTCTGGAATCATTGTTACATGTCTATCATCTCCTTATTACATTTTATTGAAATGTGCATCTGCTTTGTGGGTTCCTCCTCAGATTCTGAGCTACTTACATTGGAAGTAGGTTCTTCTTGTTGTCAGTACACAGCATTAAAATTATACATTTACTCATTCTCTCATTAACTCCCTCATTCTATAAACACGTTGACATCTACTAAATGAGGAATATAGAAAATTCCATAGTGCTGGCATTATGCAGACTCTGATCAAAATCCTAGCCCTGTATAGCACCAGCCATGTGACCTTTGGAATATCACATTATCTAATTATGTTTCAGTTTGTAATAAATGCAATGAATAAAACTCTTGTGACAAATAATACACCAAATTCAACAAACTCAAACTAAATATACCTATAATTACAAATTAAATAGTGTAGCTAATGATAAAAAATTAATAAGAGGAAGGTGTGTGACCAGCAGTTAAGACACCAGTTGAGATGCCAGCATCCTACATTAGCATACGTGGCTGTGGTACCTGTATCTGATTCCTGATTCCAATTTCTTGCTAATGCAGACTTGGGAAGTAAGAGTGATGAGTCAAGTAATTGGATTCCTGACACTCATGTTAGAAACATTGAGTTCCCTGCTCCCAGCATCAATCCTGGCCAGCCTCAGATGTTACAAGCATTTGGAGGATGATTCAGTAGATGGGAGATCTCTGCCCCCTTGCCTTCTCCCTCTCTCTCTAAAAAATAATGCAAACCAAATTCAATAGATGTAACAGTCAACTGCAAATTATGTTTAAATAATAAACAGTCATAGCATCTCAGCAGATCATGATAATGAATTGAAAATTTGATTCATTCATGTCATAATGCCTCTGTGCAAAAGCTATGTCTTTATTTCATGTATCATTTAGTCCAAGATTTAGGATGAGGAGAATATCCCATCTTGGACCTTCTCACTGAAATGCACAAGGGAAAATGACTGTTGATAAAATCCATAATTGCTCTTAAATCTGCTATCACTTCCATTCATACTATGTTGGCCAAACTATATTAAAATAAGTCTGATTTCAGTGAGTTTGTAATATAGGCTTGTTGATGGGTGACTATTATCAATGCAAATTAGTAAATATTACATGGAAAAGCACTATAAAATTCTATAGAGAAAAAGTATTTAAAGCAACAAGGACCAAATGACTTATGTGGGAAAAGAGTATCTGAAAATGAAGTTGATATTGAAGGCATTCCAGATGCTAAAAATCTTTGTTTAATGACATTAATCCAATGTCACAACAATGAAGAACCAGTACTGTCTAAATTGCTTAACTTTGGTGATATGCTGAATAACTGGAATTCATGGCACAGGATTGTGGTACACAAGGTTAAGCTGCCACTTGTGATGTTGGCATCCCATAAGGGCACTTGTTCAAGTCCCAGCTGCTCCACTTCTGATTCAGCTTTTTGTTAAATCTCCTGGGAAAGCATCAAAAAATGTCCCTGGCCCCCTGTACTCATGTGGAAAACCCAAATGTATCTCCAGGCTCATAGCTGATTTCTGGCTTAGTTCTTGCCTTTGAGGCCATTTGTGGAGTGAACCAGCATTTGGAAAATCAATCTCTCTCTCTCTCTCTCTCTCTCTCTCTCTCTCTCCATCTTTCTCTCTCTCTGTAACTCTGCTTTTAAAACAAATAAATCTTTAAAAGAAATAACTGAAATTCAGCATAATTATATAGAGTCATTCAGATATAGGAAAATTACATCCTGGTTTTAGTCTCACACACAGTGGCCACCATTCTATGTTAAATACCTTTCCAGTATATGACTGAATCTTTGCTTCATTCATCTGAGCTGAAAATGTCTTTGCTCAGTGTATTTTCAAATTTCATTTCTTCTTCGCAAATCATTGAATCCCTAAATATTTTCCAAGTAGTTGAACTTACAGTTGGGATTCCTTTGTCTATAAGAAAGAAATACTCTGTATGGTAAAGGGATGTGAAAACATCTGAGAATTTGGCCATTATAATCACACTCAATTCAGAAAGCTGGGATCTCTCTGCACCTACAATATGCATTGACTCCACTCCCACTCCCAGTGAAGTGGGAGTCTATAGATAGTGATCTTAGCTTTGCATATCATTCAGAGTTAAAAGATCATTTGCTTAATTTAGTTGTGATAACTAAAAGCATGGAAAAAAATTTCAAAAAAACTTTACCTTCCAAGCTGAATTGCTATCTGCCAATAGTTTTACCATCATGAAATCAGTGGAAAAATGGAGACTTTAGAATTAATTCAGGGGCATGATATTTTTAACAGCCAGTATTGTTTATAAGTGATATTTAAATGTATATTTATTTGAAGTAGATAACTTATATGCTAAATCTTTTCTCAAAATAAAAAAAGAGAAATTAAAAAGTTATTTGAGAGACAGAGAGCACCTGTTCGCTGGTTCACCTTTCAAATGCCTGCCATGGCTAGGGCTAAACTGGGCTGAAGCCAGGAGCCAAAGACCTCCTATCTGGTTGCTAGCAATCTAACTACTTGAGCCCTCATCTGGTGCCTCTTAGGGTGCACATTAGCAGAAAGCTGAATTGGAAATGAAGCTGGGACTCAAACTCAGCTAAGGGATGCAGATGTCCCATCCAGCAACTTAGCCTCTGGATCAAACACCTGCACCTTGTACCCTATATTCTAAATACACCACTGAACAAATCATCATATTTAGTCATGAATAATTTTAAGAAAAAGCAATGTAACTCACCATGAAGCTGCATAAAGGATTATAAATAAGCATAATAAACCCATGGTGACCAGCAATTTTGATTGTGTTGATGCTTTAGGACAAAATGCATACACTGTATTTCTCACAAACTATAAATATTAAAGATGCTGAATATAGAATGAAATAATTATAGAATTAATTGTGTAATACATTAAATGTAAGGAAGCAAAAGGTTTTAGTTGCCTAAAATTTCAGATATATATATAATCTTTGTTATCCTATTCCAAAGAATTACCACAAACCCCATTCTTCCCATACAGGCATATCATAGATAAATGCAAATCAGGTGCTCTTATAAAATCTCTGCTTTACATTTGGCTCACAAAAATAAAGGCAATTATTTTTACTTTTCCATAAAACACTAAGGAAAGAATAATCATTTTCATTTGCCAAAAATGTCAGCATTGAAACCAAGCCTATAATAGTATAAATTAGGAAAAAAAATCAATGACATAAATTTGTTACCCAGCCAAAAATTATAAAGAATTGTAGCAGAATGAACTTTGAAAAGAGTTCCGGAATGATGAATCTTAATAATATCAATCAGCATGCATTTTCAAAATACAAATCCAACTGCAAGTAAAATCATAACTTTCTTAAAAGCCTAGAACCATTTCAATAGATACAAATTTGTTCATGAAAATTTAAACAGAATATTGTTTCAATGAAAACTGATTTGTGAAGAAGCAGTAATAAGTATTCTCATAAAACTATAAGCAACTAACATCAGTGCTGGTATAACCTTTCTAGAATACAAATATGTTGATGAATTTCATGATTCACCAAATTTGTTTTTAGTCTTCTAAACTCTAAAAGTTGTTCTCAGAGACAAATCTAGTAGTGTAGTCCAGCACATTACACTCTGAATTTCAGTTTTTCATGTGTACTTATCTCATTTACTGTTATGAATATCTTATTGTTTATTATATACATAATTCTGAATGTCTTCATTGTAGGAATGTGGAAAACAGATTTCTTTGAATTTTTTCCAAATTCTAATTTATTATTGATTGATAAATAGTTTTATTGGTAATAATGATGAATTATAAGATAAACCTGAAATAAAAGCTAATGTCATAAAGGCCACTGATTAAATTAAATTCATGTAGATGATGCTTTAAGCAAGGATTTGGCCATATGCTCCGAAAAATCTTAAAACAGGGAAAAATCTCAGAAATGAAAATCCCTATCAATCATTCATTCAATTATGTCAAGCTAGCCTCTCTTTCTCTTCCAGAAACTAGTAGTGTAAATTTGCTAACATTATTTTTTATTAAAGAGGGACCTGGAATCAAATGCAGCTTAAGATTCTATTCTGAACTTAGCAGCAAGCATTTGGCATATTGGTTAAGACACCACTTTGTATGCCTGCATTATAGTGGCTTTGTTGAGTCTTGTTCCACTTCTGAATACAGTTTCATGATAATGTGCACTCTGGGAGTCCATGGGTGATGACTGCAATCTACCTGAGTGACCCAGTTTGAATTCCTGGTTCCTGGCTTCAACTTTACTCAGAACAGCTGTTGCAGGTATTTGATGAGTGAACCAGTAGGTAAGTGATCGATCTCTCTCTCTCCCATTTTCATGTAAAAAATGTAAAAATATTAACAAATATGTAAAACACATAAATTTTACCTTCATTCATTAACAGCAATAGCTTTTGAATAATCAATTCAACCATTGGAATTTTTTGTTGTTGCTATTGTTTTATTATTTTCAACCATAAAATGGTAGAAATATTAAGGTTTTTATTAAGCTGTGGGTACAAATTAACTGGATTAATGCATGTAAACATTTATATAATGCTTTCTGTATGACTAACATTCAGTTATTTGACAATTCCTCTGAATTAACACAGTAGTTATCTTGTTAATACAAAGGGCTGTAAGCCAGTTTTGATGCTGTAACAAAATACAACAGACTGCAAAATTTGGAAAGAAAAATTTATTTCTCACCAATCACGAAGTTGGGATGTCCAGTATCAAAGTAGCAACATCTCCGGAGGGCTGTTGTTCTGCGTCATCCCATGGAGGAATGTAGAAAGGCAACAGAGTTTCAAATTCTTATTTATTACAAATGCACACCCACGGTAACAAACCCACACCTGTGACTTTTATTTTCCATTCTTACAGGCATAACTCTCATGACCTCTTCCAAGTCTCACCTCTCAACATTGTGCAATTGGGGGTTAAGCTTCCAACACATGAACTTTTGAAGACACACATTCATACCATAACATAGACCAGCTAGGTTTCATACACCATCTGCCTGATTCTAAACCCCATTATCCTCCAGCCCCCATGACTAAACAATAATAGTAATTGATAGTAAATACCTTTTCAGGGAAACAGCCCTCTAAAAGAGATTTCTTGGAGCCGGTAGCATTAAATTTAGAAATAAAACATAACTAGGCCACAGAATTAAACAGTTGTCTTCTTAGTATTATAATCTGATACTAAGGCCCCATCTAGCCTGTTTCCTTTATAGCCAAGTCAGGTGAATTTTGTGGTGAAAGAACTGCTGATGAGACATTGTGCTGTCCCACTTTGTATCCTTACAGATGGTCTCAGCTGGAGCAGTGTGTACTTATTGTTCAAATAAGATCACGGTTTGTTCTTTTTTTTAACATTTCATTATGCCTCTCACAGGAAATAATAATATAAATGTTGGTTGGTATCTGCAGAGGAAAAAAATGGGGACTGGTATTTGAAAGAAACAAATCCCATAAGAAATCACTCTCACATTAAAGTAGAAGCAAAGCAGGTAATGGTTTATAACTGCAAATATAAACTAGGTGTCTGTCATTGTTTTTCACTCTAATCTCATTACAAAGACATGAAACACAGAAGTTTATCTTAAATGTACAAAAAAGAGGAAAAGAATCTTAAATATATGTACATAATATACGATTTCAAGGCATGTCTTACAGAGGAATAGTCAAAGAATGACAGAGACATAGAGAGAGATGTTCTTTATCTTGTTGATACTGATAATATACTAAATTTATCAGAATTTCATATCCTGAAGGTTATATATTGCTTAAAACCAAAAGAAATAAGCTTCTGTATACTCATAAAGCTGTTTTGAATGAGACAGCTATAAAATGCCATAGAATTTCAACACATGTATTTGAGGGTTTGACAAACAACTGAGTGAAATACAATAATATTTTAATGAACAAATTTGATGAAATATTTTTCATCAGTGATGAATAATTTTCATCAGTGATGAGAACCATGCCATGGTAGATTTTCAGAACCTTTGTTTAAACTCCTGATGCTGTGATGTAAAGAAATGACCTTGAGGGTTTTTGAGAAGTGGGTTTCTCTTACTAACCTGTGTGTGCTATTTTAGGGAAGGCGTTTAAACTCCTCAGCTAGGCAGCTGAGAGGAGGTAAAGGAGAAGGACAAAAATATGGTAATTTCAGTATAAAATTGGTTCTGCAATGAGGCTAAAAAGAAAAGTTAGGGAATAGGCAAGAGAATAGCCTTCGATCCAGGGAAAGGCTCTCTGTTTTCTGTAAAATTTTATGCCCTAAATTTTATATTTACTCTTGCATAGAGCTAGGTCTTTGGGGGAAGAAGAATGTATATTAAATAGATTGAAAGTATCAACTCAACAAATTTATTGATTCTATATATGTTCCATCCAATTATATTTAAATGCTATTAAAATGTAGAAATACAATGAACAGCAACACATTTAGAGAAACAATGCAAAGAATTGAAGTATTCAAATATATATTTAGGATCAAAAATTTTAAAAAGTTTTAGAGTAAAATCACAACAAAGGAAATAGTATGCAATAATCTCAAGGGCTGAAATTCTGATTGGACAAAGCACACAATTAAAACATTGGATATAATTCATTTACTCATCAAGTATTTCTTATTTATTATTATTTTTATTTATTTGAAAGCAGAATACAGACGGAGAGGGAGAGAGGAAGAGAGAGAGAAGTCTTTCATTCACTGATTCACTTCTCAATGGCCAGTGCTGATCCAGGACTGGGCCAGACCAAAGTCAGGAGCCGAGAGCTTCCTCCAGTTCTCCCATGTAGATGCAGGGACCTAAGTACTTGGACCATCCTCATTGCCTTCTCAGGCACATAGCCAGGGAGCTGGATCAGAAGTGGAGCAGCCAGAACTTGAATTGATACCCATAGGCGCTGCCAGCATCTCAGAGGATGTCCCTACCTGCTAAGACACAGTGCAGGCTCCCATCAAGACTTTCATTATTTTGTTTAAAAAATACCTTACTGGAGGCTGGCACTGTGGCACAGTGGGTTAAAACCCCAGCCTGCAGTACAGGCATCCTATGTGGCCGCTGAAGTCCCAGCTGCTCCACTTCCGATCCAGCTCTCTGCTGCGGCCTGGGAAAGCAGTAGAAGATGGCCCAAGTCCTTGGGCCCCTGCACCCACATGGGAGACCTGGAAGAAGCTCCTGGCTCTGGATCAGCTCAGCTCTGACTAATTCACTTTATTTATTTATTTATAGATTTTATTTATTTGAGAGGTGTAGTACAGACAGTGAGAGGGAGAGACAGAGAGAAAGGTCTTCCATTGACCTGTTTACTCACTAAATGCCCGCAATGGCTGGAACTGAACCGATCCAGAGCCAGGGGCTTCTTCAGGGTCTCTAACACGGGTGCAGGGGTCCAAGAATTCAGGCCATCTTCTACGCTTTCCCAGGCCACAGCAGAGAGGTGGATCAGGAGAGGAACAGTGGGAATAGAACCGGTGCCCATATGGGATGCTGTCTTCACAGGCAGAGGATTAACTAACCTATTGCGCCATAGCGCCAACCCCAACAATTTATTATATCGTTGGTTTTGTACACCAGATTTAAGTTGGAATACTCACCTAGTGCTTTGATATTCCCCGATAATTGAAATTGTGACTAAGTGGCTTTTAAGGGTCTTGCAAAAACATACCAGAATCTTGCAAGAAAATATAATTGTGCCTATTTGCACTTGAAAAGCAAGCATAATTAAGTTTTTTGCAAGATAATATAAGCATTAGGAAGTACTACATGAAAAGTATGACCATCAGTAACTGTCATACAGTGAGCATGCCATTCATGGTTGTGATCATAGTGATGAGGAGGAGGAGGAGGAGAAGGAAGAGGTTGTTGAAAAGTGGGAGAAAGACAAAGGAGGAAGACAAGAAGGAAGATGTTGCTATATCAGTATCTTACACTGAATCACGCATGTATCTTTGCAAGATGAGGTTTCCAACCTCAGTAAGCCCATTATTCAATGAGACAGCAGCACACAGAAATGAGAAAAAAATCTAATACTACAGGTTTATGTACAAATTTCTGGATGGAAATAAAAAGCAAGGAGTTTAATTCTCTTAACAATTTATCTCACATATTCAGTTGTATTAAAACTATGAAGGAAGGAGGAATATAAATATTGACATGTACACATATTACGCATTCTTAAAGAAACCCGAGGAATTCTGTTTTCCTCTATTTGCTATCCTATCCCTTCAGCTATTCCATGTATGTGAAAGTGCTAAGTCTTTCTACCAAAATTACCAATCCCCTTTGTATGATTTAGCATGTTTATACAACTTCCAAAGTGCATATCTTAAATGAGAGAAATATTATAATGTTATTTTAGAGAATAGAAGAATAACCATGAACTATATTCTTCTATTCATTTATTTTCTATTATGGCATTGAAAAAGTAGTTACATATATTAAATCTGATAATTAAACCCTACAAAACATTTAGATTACTTTTGCTTAATTTGTATGATGTGAAAATGAATACATCAGAGAAATATATCCAGAATCTGGATCATTCTCCAGCAGAGGAATTAGAGAAAGCAAACAAAATAAAACAAAAAAAATAGTCAAAGTTTGAAATTAATAAAGTGTGAATTAACATGGCACTTTGACAAAAAATAGTGTTACACTTCCGCTGGTTGATTGTGAAAGAATTAAGCTTTGCTTGTTGTAAAGAGAACACTTTAATCTTGGCATAGCAAGTGTATACAGACTAAGGGTCCTGTGGTTAAAAATTAGACTGAAAATAACATCACATTTCTGTTATTATGTAATACAAATAATACAATAGATCAGTATGTGTATATAAAGATCTTCATCTTAACACAGTAAACATGACTCATTTTCAAATATCCTGGTTCCTAATCAGGGTGTTTTATGATGGTCTGGGGATAGGTTCTCTGTGGTTCCTCCAGTGTTCACCTTTAGCTTTCAAGGTGGTTTTCTGCTGCGCAGTACCCTTGAGTGACCATTGCCCACTAAACATAGTCACCTTCTACAAGTATTCCTGGTGTTGTGACTCCTATCCTATCCAAAAATTAGGAATCCTGCATTTCTACCACTATCACCATCTTTAGGGTCTTTGCCTTAACTCCCCCTATTACTACTAAAAATATTCTTGGAATGAAAACAAAAAGGACCTAACCTAACATTTAGAGAAAATGAAAGAAAATAGTAACTTAAAAGTAGCTTTTAAGTTGTGATGTGTTTTCCCAAAATCCAGCCATTTCTCCCATGTAACTAAGGAAGGCTCCCTGCTTGCTATTCAGCACACTTCCATATTCCAGACAAGAGCAGTGCTCTGTCAATTCCCCCCCAGAAGTAGTGTCCTGAGCTGGTCAAATATTAAATTTGCCATGAAACTTCTTCTTTCTTTCTTCCCTCTTCCGTTTCCAAGGTTAGCTTCTAGAGTCATTGACAATGCAGTTGTCAACTGCCATCACAGAAAGCCCTACTCTTGGTAGCCCATACTGCTTGCTTGCTTGCCTTTATAACGCACAGACTCCACGAGTTAATCTGTAATATTGTTTTTTTAATGTAATTTAATTATGTCCATACTTTTTATGATTTACTGTGTAAACACTGGGCATAGTTTTATCTGTTACAATTATAACATCTCACGTACTAAATTTCTAAATAACTTTCAACATTAAATTGATATATACACAACTATTACTATAGTTAATATATTACTATAGTTAATAGTGTAACTATATACTGTAAGAGATATAATAAATTTAAGTAAATCTGTCTCATAAAACATTTACATAATGCTGAATGTCTTAATAATGTCTCATATAGATTAATTTTTATTTCATTATGTTTTGGAAAATTTTCTAAAGAGTTAAATACTAAGTCATATGAGGATTGCTTTGCTGTTAATATAGAGTCTTCCAAATTATTTTTCATTAAAATAAGAAAATAATATATTAAAATATAACGAATTAAAATCAATGTATTGGAGTATGAGTGTGGTTGTAATAGCTACTCTGTTAACTAGATTCTCCAGGCTATTCTCAGGGAACATGAAATACATTTTCAGAAACTACATTTCACATCTAGGTCAGCAGAAATGAAATAAATGTGTTTTCCTTTGCCTATGTGTTTAAGTGTGGGCAATGATGTTGTAGGAAATAATGTAGCTATAAATTATTACTATATGTTGCTGTTTCAAACCCTATAAATGTCAGAGTAGTTCCTGGGGGCAGGCAGGTTGAGGGGGCTTCAGGTGTGTCCTGTAAGCCCAGCACCTGCATCTGAGCAAGCTTCTTAACATGAGAAACAGATGGGACTTTTTGAAATCTGTGCAAGAAAAATCTCATGTAATGTCATGTGTACCTTTTTGGATGCCTCTAAATCACAGTAAGAACGCATAGAAGATCACACAATTTCCTCTTGTTGTGTCCCACATACTTCATGTATCTTGTTTGGGCAACATTTTATCATGTTGTGGAACAGCTCCTCAATCTATGAATTAAAATGTGAGATACAGTCAGTGTGATTTTTTTGGATAGGACACAGAATATCAATGGACAGAAAGAATACTCATTAATCTATCAATCTTAGACACTCCAGGCTAAAATTGAATGACCCAGATACCTCCTGATCTTTATGCTGATGAATAGAACAAAACACAAACACCCGCAGTATCTCTGGGAAGTAGTAAGATAATTAGAAATAAGGTTTTTGAAGGGTTACTTGGTTTCATTTTGTGAAAGAAAAACAAATCATGTTAGAGATAGATGTATTGGGAAAATGTTTAGTATTATCATATTTATTTTGTTGAATGGCTCTTAAACCATTTTAATAACCATCTTTTTTTTGGATAGATTTTCCTCAGCCTCAGATATTTGGTGCCTTCTTTTTATAACCCCACAGCTCACTACGAACTCCTCACAATCTATACATTCCTCCCTATCCATACACAAATTATGGTTCACTGCCTCATTGCTTACCAATAAGTCTGCAGATAAAAGGAATTCACTTCTATAACTGAAATCACATTTTTCCCCCTCATTTAATAAATCTTCTTGAAGGCCAAAATATTGTATGTTTTTAAGATTTAGTAAAATGCAGTAGTGAATGACTATGTTTGGATAAAGGTTTTGAATGTGTACAAATGTACATAATTATGACCATCATCAATCAAGATAGAGAATAGATTTGTCATGTTGAAATATTCTATTTTGTCCATTGTAATCACTCTTTTAATACTGTTGTCAATATCTGACAACCTCTCATGTTCCTCCCTGTATTTTTTTCTCTTGCAGAGTAAGATTTTTATGTGATATCTATGTTTAGCTTCTTTTACCTCACTTTGATATGCACGCATCCTGTTGCATGTAGGTAATTCCTTTCTTTACATGATTAAATACTGCACTCTGTTCCTACCATGTTTAATTTAATCACTCAGTAAATCAGATTTGCATTGTCTCTAGATATCAGTGATTATATATCCTAAAAATACATGCTTTCTTTATCTTCTCATAAATATATTATATTCACATATGCATTCATATATACAGATGTGTATATATATTGATATAGTTATATATTCAATAAAAAACAAAACCAAATACATATAGAGTTTTGAAAAAATGACCTACCATATAAATGATAGATGTTAAAAAATAAAATCATACTTAACATTTTCAGCGGTTAAGAAAATGAAAATAGAAACTAAAATTATGTATACACATACTAGAAGGCCCAAGGAGGATTTATGTCAAAGCTGACTAGGATACTGATCAACTGAAACTCTCATACTGTGTTGGAGGGAATGAACTGTGATGTATTCACTTTGAAAAATGGTTTGGCCATTTATTATGAACTTATACACACACTTACCATAAAGCCAATCCAATCTACTTTTGGGCATTTAGCCAAGATAAGTGAAAAATGTTGCTCTCATCAAAGTTGCTACACAAATATTTACTCACATAAACCTTATATTAGGTGTATATATTTTCATTTATTCTGTCTTATATTTTTAAAATGTTAACAATATCTTTTGAAGGTCTGAAGCTTCTTATTAGTGATGAATTCTTTTTTTTTTTAGTTCTATATATTTGTTTAAAGTCAAAGAGACAGAGATCTTTCATCTCTTGGTTCATTCTCCAAATGCTAAAAGCAGCTGGATCAGGCTAAAGCTATGACCCCATATATTAAGGTAGTATCTCTCCCACTGAGGCAAATGCCCATCACTATTTTTTTTTCATGGCTCATGATGTTAGTGTCTTATTATTGGAACATTTGAGTAATCCCAAATCACAAAGGTATATTCATGTTTCTTACATGAGATTACATACTTTTGGCCTTTGGTACAGTGAGAGGCAGCAGGTACATTGCTCCTTGCCAGTCATGTGGAAGACCTCCATGTGGAGTTCCTGGCTCTTGACTTCAACCTGATCTAGTTCCAGCTATTGTGAATATCTAGGGAGCGAACTTACAAATGATAGATTTCTGTCTGTCTGTCAGTGTCTCTCTTTCAAATAAATAAAAATATAATTTAAAAAACCAAGTGATATAGTTTTGCTTCTGGCCTGAGCAAATTTTTAAAATATGTGATATGAACTGTGGTTCTTTCTTTTAAAAAACATTATTAGAGAGAAAGAGGGAGAGAGAGAGAAAGAGAGAGAGAGAGAGAGTTCTTCCATATATATATATCTACAGTTTACTCAAATGCAACTGTTGGGATTGGATTAAATCTAAAGCAAGGAACAGAGATTGCAATCCATGTCTCCCACTTGAGCAGAAGAAACTCAATTACTTGTGACATCAGCACTGCTTCCTAGGTTCTGCACTGGAGGCACAAGTTAGAGCTGGGAATTGAAACTGAGCCTTCTCACATGGGACATGGAATTTCTTGCCTGCTAGACTAAATGCTAAAACTGTGAATAGGTTCTCTATTCTAGATGGGTATACAAAATGTTTAGTACTTTTGTTAAAATTATTTTTTCTGATATTATTGACATCAACTCACTACATATGTGTGGGTCTACTTCTCACTTTTGTTTCTGTCCCACTGAACTGTATGTCTAATTTTTCCCACGCACTAGTGGTTTGTTTCCTGTAGCTTTAAAGTAAGTATTGAAATCAATGTGATTCCATAGATTTGCTCTAAAAAATTTAAGTAGAAGGGTCATAAATAAAATTACATTCAATACATTATGCTACTGTTGTGAGGGAAACAGTAGAACAGAAACAATCCAAGTATAGTCAAGTTAAGAAAAAAGTTATGAAGAAAACACAAATATATTCATGAATGACTGTATACTTCTCTCCACAAACAATTAAACCCAGAATACAATACAGTAAAATATTTAACAAACAGGGAAATAAACAAATCCACACATAAATCTATAATGTAGAGTTCTATATTCAGTGAAAATATCCCATTAAAGAATGTGATTTTGGGGCAAGTCCGATTGAGCATGTCCCAAATTGTACATCTCCTCTCTCTCTTATTCCCACTCTTATATTTAACAGGGATCACTTTTCAGTTAAAATTTAAACACCTAAGAATAATTGTGTGTTAATCACAGAGTTCAACCAATACTACTAGAACAAAGCAAAGAGAAAATACTAAAATGGTGGAGTTAGAATCATGCCAGGGGATCCCCATACAATGCCATCAAGGTGGCATGTACCAATGCCATCTCACTAGTCCATGTGATCAATTTCAGTTCACAATTGATCAGACTGATAGGTCTAAGAGTCAAAGGGAGCACACAAACAAGACTAGTGTCTGCTAATACTAACTGATAGAATCAAAAAGGGAGAGAATGATCCATCATGGGAAGTGGGATACACAGTAGACTCATAGAATGGCAGATGTCCTAAAAGCACTCTGGCCTCAGAATTAGCCCTTAAGGCATTCGGATATGGCGGAAGAATTTTAGGCATGGAAAGCCAAGACACCCTGGGAAAAAAAAAATAAGTAAGACCTAAATGGAAGATCTCTGTGAGTGAGATCCCAGTGGAAAGAACGGGGCCATCAAAGAAGGAGGTACCTTTCTCTGAAGGGAGGAGAGAACTTCCACTTTGACTATGACCCTGTCGGAATAAGATCGAAGTCAGCGAACTCAAAAGGCTTCCATAGCCTTGGCAACTCATGATTAGAGCCTAGGGAGATTACTGACGCCATAAACAAGAGTGTCAAATTGTTAACTCAACAACAGGAGTCACTGTGTACTTACTTCTCATGTGGGATCTGTCCTTAGTGTGTTGTCCAATGTGAAATAATGCTATAACTAGTACTGAAACAGTATTTTACACTTTGTGTTTCTGTGTGGGTGCAAACTGATGAAATGTTTACTTAATATATACTGAATTGATCTTCTGTATATAAAGATAATTGAAAATGAATCTTGATGTGAATGGAATGGGAGAGGGAGCGGGAGATGGGAGGGGTGTGAGTGGGAGGGAAATTATGGGGGGGAGCCATTGTAATCCATTAACTGTACTTTGAAAATTCATATTTACCAAATAAAAATTAAGTAAATAAATAAATATTTAAAAATAAAAAAAGAATGTGATTTTTTAATAAACCAAAGCTGAGGCAATTTATTATCTACAGACATATTTCAGAGTAGTTAAAAGCATAGAAGAGATACTAAAGAGAAATCTGGAACTACAAAACTTTATAGATCTTGTAAAGTGGCAAATATTTGGATGAATAGAATATGCACTACAACATTCTATTAAGCTCTTTAAAATGTAAATTTCTGGGGCTGGCATCCTCACATAACCAGCAATGCCTGTGAAATCAACATCCCATATGAGTGTCAGTTCATGTCCTAACTGCACCACATCTGATCCAGGTTGCTGTTAATGACCTGGGAAAAGCAATGGAAGATGGTCTAAGTGCCCAGCACCTGTCACCTATGTGAGAGTCTTGGATGAAACTCTTGGATCCTTGCTTCAGTCTGCTTTAGACCTGGCCTTTGAGGCCATCTGGGTAGTTAACTAGCAGATGGATCACTCTCTGTCTCTGTCTCTCCCTCTGTGTAACTTGGAATTTCAAATAAAAATGTAATTAGTTTTTAAAGCAAAATTACACACACACACATGTGTATTCAGATGTCTACATATACAACTATATGCAAATAATTTTTTGAGTAATGATAGCACATAGGATGTAAGGGAGAGTACGGTACTTTCACAAAAACTTTGCTCTATAGAATATGGCAAAAGACCTTTAAAGTAAGACTTAAAGAATACTACAGAAAATATATAGCTATAGATAAAAAGTCAGTAACAGATATAGAGTAAAAATAATCTAAAAATGCATTAAAGTGCTTTTGTAGCATTTTTTGCAAGAAAAAAAATGCGAGAAAATGAACAAAGGTCAAATAACACCCAGAAAGTAAGATAGTTGCATGTTTAATAAAAAACATGATTGATAAAGACACAATGTCAGAATGGCTATTAAACACAACAGGGAACGATTGTTGGCACGAATTGTGGTTTTGATTTGTATTTCCTTGATGGATAGTAAGATTGAACATATCTTTTCATATACTTACTGGTCATTTGTATTTCTGCTTTTGAGTACTGTCTGTTGAGGGCCTTTGTCCATTTCTTAACAGGATTGATTGTTTTTTGCTGTTGAGTTGTTTGGGTGACTAATATATTCTGGATATTAAGCCTTTATCAGATACGCAGCTTGCAAATACTTTTTCCAATCTGTTGCATGTCTACTTACTGTATTGGTTGTTTCCTTTGAAGTGCACAAGATCCTGAGTTTGATGTAATCCCATTTATTTAGTTTTGCTTTTGTTTGTGCTTTAGGATCTTATACACCAGCTACACCAATGTCTTGAAGTGATGTCTCTATACTTTCTTATTTTCTTCCACAATTTCATAGTCTTAGTTCTTAAATTGATGACTTTAATTCATCTTGAGTTGATTTTTGTAAATGGTTAAAATCAGAGATCTAATTGAAGAAATTATCTTCAATAAATTAATTTATCTTCAATTAATAAATTTATCTTCAAATAAATTCTATAAATAAAAGTTTGGACACTTTTGTCAAAAATAAGTTGGCCTCATATATGTGAGTGTATTTCTGGGCACTCTATTCTTTTTACCAACCTATATGCTGGGTTTTATGCCATTACCATGAAGTTTTTTTGTTTGTTTGTTTGTTTGTTTTTTGACAGGCAGAGTGGACAGTGAGAGAGAGAGACGGAGAGAAAGGTCTTCCTTTTGCCGTTGGTTCACCCTTCAATGGCCATCACAGCCGGCGCGCTGCGGCAGGTGCACCACGCTGATCTGCTGATCTGATGGCAGGAGCCAGGTACTTATCTTGGTCTCCCATGGGGTGCAGGGCCCAAGTACTTGGGCCATCCTCCACTGCACTCCCTGGCCACAGCAGAGAGCTGGCCTGGAAGAGGGGCAACTGGGACAGAATCCGGTGCCCCTACCGGGACTAGAACCCTGTGTGCTGGCGCTGCAAAGCAGAGGATTAGCCTAGTGAGCTGTGGTGCCAGCTCAACCATGCAGTTTTAATTACATAGCTTTATAGTACTTGAAAGTTTTAAAGCTTTAAAGTGAGGTATTTTAATGCCCCCACCTTGATTTTTATTTTATAATAAGGATTGCTTGGCTGTTCTGGGTCTTTTGGGATTCCCTATGAGTTTTAGAGTATTTTTATTTCCAATTCTGTAAACAATGTCATATTTTGAGAAAGAGGCCAGCGCCGCAGCTCAATAGGATAATCCTCCGCCTTGCGGCGCCAGCACACCAGGTTCTAGTCCCGGTCGAGGCACCGGATTCTTCCCAGTTGTTCCTTTTCCAGGCCAGCTCTCTGCAATGGCCCGGGAGTACAGTTGAGGATGGCCCAAGTCCTTGGACCCTGCACCCGCATGGGAGACCAGGAGAAGCACCTGGCTCCTGGCTTTGGATCAGTGCTATGTGCTGGCTGCAGCGCGCCGGCCATGGCGGCCATTGGAGGGTGAACCAACGGCAAAGGAAGACCTTTCTCTCTGTCTCTCGCACTGTCCCCTCTGCCTGTCAAAAAGAGAAAAAAAAAAAAAAAAAAAAGAAGAATTGCATTGTATCTACATTGTATATTAGGTAATATAGACATGTTATTGATATCAATTCTTCCAATCTACGAACAAGAGTGTATCAAGATGGCCAAGCATTCTAAACCAAGAGACCAAATCCATGAGCAAGAAATATGTTTCCTGGGGCCAGCCATTTGATGTAGCAGACAAAACTGTCACCTGTGACATCAGCATCCTTTATAGGCACTGGTCCCTGCCCTGACTACACCACTTCATATCCAGTTCCCTGCTAATGACCTGGGAAAACAGGAAAATTGCCCAGGTGCTTGTGTATCTGCCATGCACATCAGGGAACGAAATGAAGTCCCAGGCCCTTGGCTTTTTTCTGGCCTTGTCTTGGCTGTTGTGGTCATTTAGGGAATGAATCAATAGATAAAGATTCACCTCTCCTTCTCTCTCTCTCTCTCTCTCTCTTTCTCTCTCTCTCTCTGTCTGTCTCCCACCTTTCCCCATAACTCTTTAAGAGAAATAAATAAATCTTTTTTTTTTTTTTTAAAAAAGTATCTTACGTTTTTATGTGTTCTTTCATCGGTGTTTTATATTTTTGCCTTTCAGAGACATTTCTTTTCTTTGGATAAATTTACTCCTAAATATTTTATTCTATGTGTGTGTGTGGCGGGGAGCTTTTGTGAATGGAATTTCTTTTTTGATTCCCTTCAGTGACTTCATCGTTAGCATGTTAAAAAGCTACTCTTTTTTATTATGTTTATTTTGTAACTTGCAATTTTACTGGGTTGGTTGTGAGTTCTAACAGCTTCTCAGTAAAGTGTTCAGGTTTTTCTGTGTTTAACATTATGTTTTCTGCAAACAGGGATATTTTGATTTCCGATTTTCCAATTTCAATGCTCTTTATTACTTCCTGCTCACTCCCACTTGCTCTTGTTAAATACTTCCAATAAGTGTAGTAAAAGTGGCCATTCTTGTCTTGTTCCAGGTTGAAGAGAAATATTTTCTTCTTTTCTCCATTCAGAATGATATTGGTTGCTGGATCATCTCACATATGCCATTTTTAATTTTGAGATAAGTTCCTTCCACACAAAATTTGTGTGGTATTTTTATCATGAAGGGATATAGAATCCTATTAAATGCTTTTTTTTCATCCATATAGATGATCATATGGCTTTTTAAATTTCATTCTGTTGATGGAATTTATGAAGCTTATTGGTTTGTGAATGTTGAACCACCCTTGCATCTCTAGGATAAATCTCAACTTATCATGATACATGATTTTTGGATGTGGTGTTGGATTAATTTTGTTAGTAGTTTGTTCAGAATTTTTGCATCTGTGTTCATCACAGTTCTAAGTCCGCAGCTTGCTTTTCGTTTTGTGTCTATGCTGGGTTTTGGTATCAAAGTGATGCTTGCCTTATAAAAAAGAATTTGACAGAATTCCATCCTGTTCAATATTTAGAAATAATTTGAAAGTATTGGAGTTATTTACACAATAAATATTTTGGAGAGTTCAATAGTAAAGTCATCAGGTCCTGGATTTTCCTTGATGGAAGACTTATACTGCTTTAGACTGTTGCTTGTTATAGGTTTGTTTAGATATTCTGTATCTTCTTGATTTAATCTCAATAGGTTAGACATATCTAGAAATTTGTCCACTTTTCTAGTTTTTTCCAATTTCTTAGCATATGGTTGTTCATAATGTTTTCTTAAAATAGTTGGTATTTCAGTAGTGTCAATTTTTTCTCTAATTTTATTTATTTGAGATTTTTCATTTTTTGCTAATTTTACTTAAGTTTTGTCTATTTTGTTTATTAAATATGCATCATAAATGCAAATTTCTATTGGTTCTCAAACCTTTGTATTTTTCCATTATCATATGAATCAAATTAGCTTATAATTCTTATGGGATGAGGAATTATAAACAGATACATAAAAATTGAAACATGTTGCACTATATATGTTGATTGAAATAATGGATAATATTTATGTAAAGTCCAGTTACAGACATGAACATTTATAAATCTGTATTTGATACAAAGTTGCTACAAAGCAATGCATCAAGTTATTTTCCATTCTATTCTGCCCTAATCTATTGTATTTATTTATGTTTTAATGCTGAGAATAACCCAGGTGAAGTATTTACTATTACCAATATGCTATGATTAAAAGAGAACAAACATAGAATTATTGTGTTCTTTTTCAGTACATCTTTCTTTTTTTATTTTTTGACAGGCAGAGTGGACAGCGCGAGAGACAGAGAGAAAGGTCTTCCTTTTGCCATTGGTTCACCCTCCAATGGCCATGGCAGCTGGCGCACTGCAGCCGGCGCACAGTGCTGATCTGATGGCAGGAGCCAGGTACTTATCCTGGTCTCCCATGGGGTGCAGGGCTCAAGCACTTGGGCCATCCTCCACTGCATTCCCTGGCCACAGCAGAGAGCTGGCCTGGAGGAGGGGCAACCGGGACAGAATCTGGCGCCCCAACCAGGACTAGAACCCGGTGTGCCGGCACCGCAAGGCAGAGGATTAGCCTAGTGAGCCGCGGTGCCGGCCAGTACATCTTTCTTAAGAAACCAAAAAAATAAGATGCTTATGAATTTTTAACCCATCTTTTTATGTTAGAATCATGACAAAATTAATTGAATACTTCATCATATAATTTTCTTCATTTGCTCTGTTAACAAACATTTTTAATATAATAGTACAAGTATTTTAACATAGATATCAATAGATGTTAAAGTCAAGATAATATCAACAATTTTGATAATCAAAAACTTGGAGAAATACATATTAGTTTTACTGCAGAATTTTGATGCAATGATAATATTGGCATTTTATACCTTTTAAACATTTATCTCTTTAATGAAATTGTATGATAAATTGTCTAGTAATCATCTATAAATGTTTCAATAAATTTTAACTAAATTACTGTATATTCATTCAGTTTAAAAATCTGTAATTTTCTAGGCAGTTAATAATAAAATTTTATTAAATCACAAAGAGTTTGCTCTCACTGAAACTATACAGCATTTTTTCTAACCTGATAGACTATTTTCAGCATTAATGCTATATTGATTGAAAATATGTAGAAATTTATTGATGGCATATCTTTCAAGTACAAATATGTACAGGACATAAGAAATTAGAAAGTCATTCTAATATTTAAAACCAGATAGTTATACATGAATCACTATTCAGTATTAACAGACTGAACTGTGAAAATATCTAAAGAATATCAAATACATCAAAGCTTGGATCAATTTATGAATATGATGATATGGTTCCCAAGTGTAATGTTTTCAGCATTTTAGTTCTGTGTTTAATCTAGTCAAGTCTTACTTGGAATGAGAATCAGCCTTTCCGAATACTAAATATCAATTCCCATGTTTCAAGAATGCCTGTAAATTGCTTAAACAATGCATCTAATTGAATTAATTTGATTACCAGGCAGACTTCAGATAATTCTAAAACAATATTTAGATGAAAATAAAAGAAAATATACATAAATTAGTGGATTAAAATTGCTAATCACACTCTCCTTTCCACAGAATACATCACTGCATTACAGCTGCACAGTTGATATAGTTTGGGTTTGAGGTCATGGAAAGATCTTTGCATATTTGTATTTCACCTTCAAAACATGAAGTCATTAGAAGCACAGACTGAAATGAGCACAAACAGAACATTTCATGTGGAAAGAAGGGCATGAGTGAAATGGCGAAATGCTAGAACCAATAAAGACCAGAATTTCAAGAGGTCTCAGGTAGACTGAATATTCATTAATATAATGTGCAAGAAAGGGAATCCAAACATCCTCTGTAGATATCTGTTAGATCCATTTAGTCTACAGTGTTGATTAATTCTGCTGTTTCCTTGTTGATCTTCTGTCTGGTTGATGTGTCTATTGCTGAAAGTGGAGTATTGAAGTCACCCAATATTATTGTATTGGAGTCTAAGTCTCCCTTTAAGTTCCTTAACACATCTTTTAAATAAACCAGTGCCCTGTAATTAGGTGCATATGCGTTTATAACAGTTACATCTTGCTGTTGAATTGATCCCTTAATCATTATGTAGTGCCCCTCTTTGTCTCTCTTAACAGTTTTGGTGTTAAAGTTTACTTTGCCTTATATTAAGATGGCTACACCAGCTCTTTTTTCGTTTCTGTTGGCATGGAATATCTTTTCCCAACCTTTCACTTTCAGTCTGCATGCATCTTTGTTGGAAAGATGTGTTTCTTGTAATCAGCAAATAGAGGGGTTTTGTTTTTTAATGCATTCAGCCAGTCCGTGTCTTTTAACTGGAGAGTTGAGGCCATTTACATACAATGTGACTATTTCTTTTTTTTTTTAACTTTCATTTAATGAATATAGATTTCCAAAGCACAGCTTATGGACTATATTGGCTTCCCCCTCCCCCCACCCGAAGACTTGCCTCCTACCCGCAACCCTCCCCTTTCCCTCTCTCTCTCCCCTTCCATTCATGTCAAGATTCATTTTCAATTTTCTATATATACAGAAGATCAGTTTAGTATGCATTAAGTAAAGATTTCAACAGTTTTCACCCACATAGAAACACAAAGTGAAATATACTGTTTGAGTACTCGTTATAGCATTAAATCTCAATGTACAGCACATTAAGGACAGAGATCCTACATGAGGAGTAAGTGCACAGTGACTCCTGTTGTTGACTTTACAAATTGACACTCCTGTTTCTGGCATCAGTAATCTCCCTATGCTCCAGTCATGAGTTTCCAAGGCTATGGAAGCCCTCTGAGTTCTCCGACTCTTATCTTGTTTAGACAAGGTCATAGTCAAAGTGGAGGTTCTCTCCTCCCTTCAGAGAAAGGTACCACCTTCTTTGAAGACCTGTTCTTTCCACTGGGATCTCATTCACAGAGATCTTTCATTTAGGGTTTGTGGTTTTTTTTTTTTTTTTTTTTTTTTTTTTTTTTTTTTTTTTTTTTTTTGCCAGAATGTTTGGTTTTCCATGCCTGAAATACTCTCATGGGCTTTTCAGCCAGATCGGAATGCCTTTAGGGCTGATTCTGAGGCCAGAGTGCTATTTAGGACATCTGCCATTCTAAGAGTCTGCTGTGTATCTCGCTTCCCATCACTCTCCCCTTTATTTATTCTATCGGTTAGTATTATCAGGTACTAGACTTGTGTATGTGATCCCTTTGTCTTTAGTCCTTTCATTATGATCAATTGTGAACTGAAATTGATCACTTGGACTAGTGAGATGGCATTGGTACATGCCACCTTGATGGGATTGAATTGGAATCCCCTGGTATGTTTCTAACTCTACCATTTGGGGCAAGTCAGCTTGAGCATGTCCCAAATTATACATCTCTTCCCTCTCTTATTCCCACTCTTATGTTTAACAGGGATCACATTTCAGTTAATTTTCAACACTTAAGAATAACTGTGTATTAATTACAGAATTAAACCAGTCAATGTGACTATTTCTGATATATGCTTTGAACTTCCTGTGATCTTTTACTGGGAGATTTTTTTTTCCTTTATCTTCTTTTGTATTGATAGCCGTGTTTCTGTGTGTCTGTGTGTAGCACATCTTTAAGCAGCTTTTGTAGGGCTGGATGAGTGGTGACAAATTCTTTCAATTTCTGTCTGCTATGAAGGGTTTTTATTTCACTTTCATTCACAAATGATAGCTTTGCAGGATATAATATTCTGGGATGGCAGTTTTTTTCTCTTAGTACTTGGGCTATATCTCGCCATTCCATCCTAGCCTGTAGGGTTTCTGATGAGAAGTCTGCTGTGATTATGATTGGAGATCCTCTGAGAGTAATCTGACGTTTCTCTTTTGCACATTTTAGGATCTTTTCTTTATGTTTCACTATGGTGAGTTTAATTACAAGGTGTCGTGGTGAGGATTTCTTTTGGTCATGTTTATTGGGGGTTCTATGTGCTTCCTGTACTTGGATGTCTCTTTTCTGCTAGTATCTCACTAAAATACCTTCTAATCCTTACTCTATCTTCATGCCTTCAGGAACTCCTAGAACCCGAATATTCATTTTTTTAATAGTATCTTGTAGATTCCCAACAATACTTTTTAGCTTTCTAATTTCCTCTTCTTTTCTTTGGTTTGAATGTAAACTTGCCTGTGCTCTGTCTTCTAAGTCCAATATTCTCTCTTCTGCCTAACAGATTTTGCTTTTAAGGCTCTCAAATGTGTTTTTGTTGTTGTTGTTGTTGTTGTTGTTGTTGTTGTTCTATTGAATTCTTCATTTCATTTTGATTTCTCTTCAATATCTCAATATCATGTTCTACTAAATTCCTCATTTAATTTTGATTCCCCTTTAAGATTTCATTTTCACGAGAGAGATTTTCTGTCCTGTTCTGAATGGATTTCTGTAGTTCATGCATTTGTGTTTGGTAATTTCTAAATGTTCTTATCATAACTTTTTTGAATTCCGTATCTTGCATTTCTTCTATCTCATCATCTTCATAAGCTTGTATTGAAGTGTCATGTTCATTTGGGAGTGTCATGATGTCTTCCTTGTTCTTGTTTCTTCGTTTTTTGTGTTTGTTGTTTGGCATTGTGGAGATATTCTTTGGTTTCTTCTTCTTTTTTTTAAACATCCTCTGTTTGTTTATTTATTTTTTTTTTGACAGGCAGAGTGGACAGTGAGAGAGAAAGACAGAGAGAAAGGTCTTCCTTTTGCCATTGGTTCACCCTCCAATGGCCACTGCGGCCAGCGCACCGCACTGATCCGATGGCAGGAGCCAGGTACTTATCCTGGTCTCCCATGGGGTGCAGGACCCAAGCACTTGGGCCATCCTCCACTGCACTCCCTGGCCATAGCAGAGAGCTGGCCTGGAAGAGGGGCAACTGGGACAGATTACGGTGACCCGACCGGGACTTGAACCCGGTGTGCCGGCACCGCAAGGCAGAGGATTAGCCTAGTGAGCCACGGCGCCGGCCCATCCTCTGTTTATACCATCTCTTGCAAATAAACCTTTAGTATGGTTCCCAGGACATGTCTAATCTCAACTACTAGGCTCTTTTTGGCAGAAAGTATCCCTAATTCCTGTACAACCCTAACTAATAAATATCCACATGGGTATGTCATCTAGGCAGGTTTTGTTTTGTTTTGTTTTTTGGACAGAGTGGACAGTGACAGAGAGAGAGACAGAGAGAAAGGTCTTCCTTTTGCAGTTGGTTCACCCTCCAATGGCCACCACAGCCGGTGTGCTGCGGCCGGAGCACTGCGCTGATCTGAAGGCAGGAGCCAGGTGCTTCTCCTGGTCTCCCATTGGGTGCAGGGTCCAAGCACTTGGACCACCCTCCACTGCACTCCTGGGCCACAGCAGAGAACTGTCCTGGAAGAGGGGCAACCGTGACAGAATCCGGTGCCCCAACCGGGACTAGAACCCCGTGTGCTGGCGCCGCAAGGCGGAGCATTAGCCTATTGAGCCATGACGCTGGCCTAGGCAGTTTTTATATCCTGAGGTCAAGCATAGAAATTTAAATGATCAGGTCCAGCAAGATGGCGGAATAGGAAGGGAGCACACTGATAGTCTGGGGAGAGATAGTTTAATAAAAGTGGAGATACTGCAGGTTCAAGGAAGAGTAGGGGAGGAAACACCAGAAGAAACTCTTCTGGAACGCGTGACTCACAGCGGACCTGCGTGGAGAGCGTGGGAGCCCACAGTTCGGGACACCCGCGGCAGACTCAACACACCAGCGCTGGAACGCGAGGTGAGCCGAACCTCAATAGCCCGAGACACCGGCAGGCAAGCGGAGAGAGCAGACTAGAGCGAACGACCCCCGGGGGGGGAAGTTCACAAGGCTAACTGGAAGAGAGAGAGAGAGAGAGAAAAAAAAAAGGGTGACTAGTACGGACACGGGTTTCTCTCTCTCCGCTCACCTCTCAAGGGTGAGCAAGACAAAGAGCAGGTGCCATCTTGGACATACATCATAAGCAGAGCGACCTCAGGTCTGCACCAGCCCTGAGCCTAGCAGAAAAACCTGACTCTGGGCGGGGCAAATTAACAGGAGATTAGGACCTAGTAAATTTGTGGTGCTACTGAACTGAGACTGTGAAAAAAGAGACAGTGGGGGAGAGAACTCACAGAATTCACGTGAACACTCTCCAGAGATGCTACAATTCCGTAACTTTGGCAACCCAGTGGGAGACTGAAGGAGAATTTGAGCCCACTCTGAGGGCAGAACAGATTCCCTGTGGGGTTCTTGGGAAAGAGCTTCCGATCTCTGGCTCCTGTGGGTATATCATTTGCCTGCTAACTACCTCCAACTTCGTTCAGCTGTGCGGAATTACTTCCCTTTTGAATCAAAAAAAAGAAAGAAAGAGAGAGAGAGATTTACCAAGCCTAACCTGGGAGTGTCACCTTTGGCACACCAAACAGAGCTCTCAGGCCACACCCATCTCAAGCCCTAAGGCTCCATCAAAAACAGATAGTCCACTTAATCTAGAGTCATAGTATAACAAGAAAAAGCACCACAGTGAAGAAACCAAATATCTCCAATATGCCAAATAACAAATGCAAAAACCGAGGTAATAAAAACAAGGAAGTCACTATGACGCCCTCAAATGAAAAAGACACCCCAATTCAAGATTATGAAGATGATGACATAGAAGAAATGCAAGAAGCAGATCTCAAAAAATTGATAAGAACATTAAGAAGTTCTCAAAAACAAATTCTTGAACTACAGAAATCCTTAATGGACAAGATAGAAAATCTCTCTCGTGAAAATGAAATATTAAGGAGGAATCAAAATGAAACGAAACAACTAGTACAACAGGAAACTGTGATAGTGACTGAAGTGAAGAATTCAATAGATCAAATGAAAAACACAATAGAGAGCCTTACAAACAGAATGGGTGAAGCAGAAGAGAGAATATCGGACTTAGAAGACAGAGAACAGGAAAGGATACAGTCAGACCAAAGAAAAGAAGAGGAAATTAGAAATCTAAACCATATTGTCGGGAATCTTCAGGATACTATTAAAAAAAACCAACATTCGGGTTCTAGGAGTTCCTGAAGGCATGGAGAGGGAGAAAGGATTAGAAGGCCTTTTTAGTGAGATATTAGCAGAAAATTTCCCAGGTTTGGAGAAGGACAGAGACATCCTAGTACAGGAAGCTCACAGGACCCCTAATAAACACGACCAAAAGAGATCCTTACCACGACACGTTGTAATTAAACTCTCCACAGTGAAACATAAAGAAAAGATCCTAAAATGTGCAAGAGAGAAACGTCAGATTACTCTCAGAGGATCTCCAATCAGACTCACAGCTGACTTCTCATCAGAAACTCTAAAAGCTAGGAGGGAATGGCGAGATATAGCACAGGTAATAAGAAAGAAAAACTGCCAGCCCAGAATATTATATCCTGCCAAGCTATCATTTGTGAATGAAGGTGAAATAAAGACTTTTCATTGCAAACAGAAATTGAAAGAATTTGTTGCCACTCGTCCAGCCCTGCAAAAGATGCTTAAAGATGTGTTACACACAGAAACACAGAAACACGGTCATCAATATGAAAGAAGGTAAAGGAAGGAAACCAAGGAAGGAAACCTCACAGCAAAAGATTGCAGGGAATTCAAAGCATATATTAGAACTTATCTTTGGCAAATGGCAGGGCAAAGTTACCACTTATCATTAGTCACTTTGAACGTGAATGGCCTGAACTGTCCAGTTAAAAGACACCGATTGGCTGATTGGGTTAAGGAACAAAACCCATCTATTTGCTGCTTACAAGAAACACATCTTTCCAACAAAGATCCATACAGACTGAAAGTGAAAGGCTGGAAAAAGATATACCATGCCAACAGAAATGAAAAAAGAGCAGGCGTAGCCATCTTAATATCGGACACCATAAACTTTACCACAAAAACTGTTAAGAGAGACAAAGAGGGACACTATATCATGATTAAGGGATCAATTCAACAGGAAGATATAACAATTATCAATGTATATGCACCTAACTACAGGGCACCGGTTTATCTAAAAGATTTATTAACGGACTTAAAGGGAGACTTAGACCCCAATACAGTAGTACTGGGGGACTTCAATACTCCACTCTCAGAAATACACAGATCATCCGGTCAGAAGATCAACAAGGATACAGTAGATTTAAAGGACACTATAGCCCAAATGGATCTAACAGATATATACAGAACTTTCAATCCTACAGCTAAAGATTTTACATTCTTCTCAGCAGTACATGGAACCTTCTCTAGGATTGACCACATACTAGGCAATACAGCAAGTCTCAGCAAATTCAAAAGAATTAGAATCATACCATGCAGCTTCTCAGACCATAAAGGAATGAAGTTGGAAATTAGCAACTCAGGAATTCCTAGAGCATACGCAAACACATGGAGATTGAACAACATGCTCCTGAATGAACAATGGGTCATAGAAGAAATCAAAAGGGAAATCAAAAATTTTCTGGAAGTAAATGAGGATAACAGCACAACATACCAAAACTTATGGGACGCAGCCAAAGCAGTGTTAAGAGGAAAGTTTATATCAATAGGTGCCTACATCAAGAAATTGGAAAGACACCAAATAGATGAGCTTTCAATTCACCTCAAGGATCTAGAAAACCTACAGCAAACCAGACCCAAATCTAGTAGGAGAAGAGAAATAATTAAAATCAGAGAAGAAATCAACAGGCTTGAATCAAGAAAAACATTACAAAAAATCAGCCAAACGAAGAGCTGGTTTTTTGAAAAAATAAACAAAATTGACACCCCATTGGCCCAACTAACTAAAAAAAGAAGAGAAAAGACCCAGATCAATAAAATCAGAGATGAAAAAGGAAATGTAACAACAGACACCACAGAAATAAAAAGAATCATCAGAAATTACTACAAGGACTTGTATGCCAGCAAACAGGGAAACCTATCGGAAATGGATAGATTCCTGGACACATGCAACCTGCCTAAATTGAACCATGAAGACATCGAAAACCTAAACAGACCCATAACTGAAACAGAAATTGAAACAGTAATAAAGGCCCTCCCAACAAAGAAAAGCCCAGGACCAGATGGATTCACTGCTGAATTCTACCAGACGTTTAAAGAACTAACTCCAATTCTTCTCAAACTATTCAGAACAATCGAAGAAGAGGGAGTCCTCCCAAATTCTTTCTATGAAGCCAGCATCACCTTAATTCCTAAGCCAGAGAAAGATGCGGCACTGAAAGAGAATTACAGAACAATATCCCTGATGAACATAGATGCAAAAATCCTCAATAAAATTCTGGCCAATAGAATGCAACAACACATCAGAAAGATGATCCACCCAGACCAAGTGGGATTTATCCCTGGTATGCAGGGATGGTTTAATGTGTGCAAGACAATCAATGTGATACACCACATTAACAGACTGCAGAAGAAAAACCATATGATATCTCAATAGATGCCGAGAAAGCATTTGATAAAATACAACACCCGTTCATGATGAAAACTCTAAGCAAACTGGGTTTGGAAGGAACATTCCTCAATACAATCAAAGCAATCTATGAAAAACCCACAGCCAACATCCTATTGAATGGGGAAAAATTGGAAGCATTTCCACTGAGATCTGGTACTAGACAGGGATGCCCACTCTCACCACTGCTATTCAATATAGTTCTGGAGGTTCTAGCCAGAGCTATTAGGAAAGAAAAAGAAATTAAAGGGATACAAATTGGGAAGGAAGAACTCAAACTATCCCTCTTTGCAGATGACATGATTCTGTATTTAGGGGACCCAAAGAACTCTACTAAGAGACTATTGGAACTCATAGAAGAGTTTGGCAAAGTAGCAGGGTATAAAATCAATGCACAAAAATCAACAGCCTTTGTATACACAGACAATGCCATGGCTGAGGAAGAACTTCTAAGATCAATCCCATTCACAATAGCTACAAAAACAATCAAATACCTTGGAATAAACTTATCCAAAGATGTTAAAGATCTCTACGATGAAAATTACAAAACCTTAAAGAAAGAAATAGAAGAGGATACCAAGAAATGGAAAAATCTTCCATGCTCATGGATTGGAAGAATCAATATCATCAAAATGTCCATTCTCCCAAAAGCAATTTACACATTCAATGCAATACCAATCAAGATACCGAAGACCTTCTTCTCAGATCTGGAAAAAATGGTGCTGAAATTTATATGGAGGCACAAGAGACCTCGAATAGCTAAAGCAATCTTGTACAACAAAAACAAAGCCGGAGGCATCACAGTACCAGATTTCAGGACATACTACAGGGCAGTTGTAATCAAAACAGCATGGTACTGGTACAGAAACAGATGGATAGACCAATGGAACAGAATTGAAACACCAGAAATCAACCCAAACATCTACAGCCAACTTATATTTGATCAAGGATCTAAAACTAATTCCTGGAGCAAGGACAGTTTATTCAATAAATGGTGCTGGGAAAATTGGATTTCCACGTGCAGAATCATGAAGCAAGACCCCTACCTTACACCTTACACAAAAATACACTCAACATGGATTAAAGACCTAAATCTACGACTTGACACCATCAAGTTACTAGAGAACATTGGAGATACCCTTCAAGATATTGGCACAGGCAAAGAATTTCTGGAAAAGACCCGGGAGGCACAGGCAGTCAAAGCCAAAATCAACTATTGGGATTGCATCAAATTGAGAAGTTTCTGTACTGCAAAAGAAACAGTCAGGAGAGTGAAGAGACAACTGACAGAATGGGAAAAAATTTTTGCAAACTATGCAACAGATAAAGGGTTAATAACCAGAATCTACAAAGAGATCAAGAAACTCCACAAAAACAAAACCAACAACCCACTTAAGAGATGGGCCAAGGACCTCAATAGACATTTTTCAAAAGAGGAAATCCAAATGGCCAACAGGCACATGAAAAAATGTTCAAGGTCATTAGCAATCAGGGAAATGCAAATCAAAACCACAATGAGATTTCACCTCACCCCGGTTAGAATGGCTCACATGCAGAAATCTACCAACAACAGATGCTGGCGAGGATGTGGGGGAAAAGGGACACTAACCCACTGTTGGTGGGAATGCAAACTGGTTAAGCCACTATGGAAGTCAGTCTGGAGATTCCTCAGAAACCTGAAGATAACCCTACCGTTCGACCCAGCCATCCCACTCCTTGGAATTTACCCAAAGGAATTTAAATTGGCAAACAAAA
Organism: Oryctolagus cuniculus; assembly: GCF_964237555.1. NCBI lineage: Eukaryota > Metazoa > Chordata > Mammalia > Lagomorpha > Leporidae > Oryctolagus > Oryctolagus cuniculus. The sequence continues at coordinate 28,244,578 of NC_091433.1, forward strand.
AAGCGGTCTGCACCCTAATGTTTATTGCAGCACAATTCACAATAGCTAAGACCTGGAACCAACCTAAATGCCCATCAACGATAGACTGGATAAAGAAATTATGGGATATGTACTCTTTAGAATACTATACCACAGTAAGAAACAACGAAATCCAGTCATTTGCAACAAAATGGAGGAATCTGGAACACATCATGCTGAGTGAAATAAGCCAGTCCCAAAGGGACAAATACCATATGTTCTCTCTGATCGGTGACGACTGACTGAACACCAAGAGGGAAACCTGTTGGAGTGAGGTGGACACTATGGGAAACGGTGGCTTGATCAGCATAGCCCTGACTGTTAATGAACAACTTAATACATTATCCCTCTTAGTAGTTTTTTTAATCTGTTCTACTTAATATGACTGGTTTAGTTCTGTAATTGATGCACAGTTATTCTTAAGTGTTGAAAATTAACTGAAATGTGATCCCTGTTGAACATGGGAGTGGGAATGGGAGAGGGAAGAGATGTATAATTTGGGACATGCTCAGGCTGACTTGCCCCAAGTGGTGGAGTTGGAAGCATACCAGGGGATTCCAATTCAATCCCATCGAGGTGGCATGTACCAATGCCATCTCACTGTTCCAGGTGATCAATTTCAGTTCACAGTTGGGCATGGTGGAGGGACTGGGAGTCAAAGGGAGCACATAGACAAGTCTAGTACCTGCTAATGCTAACCGATGGAGTAAATAAAGGGGAGAGTGATCCAACATGGGAAGTGAGATACTCAGCAGACTCATAGAATGGCAGATGTCCTAAATAGCACTCTGGACTCAGAATCAGCCCTAAAGGCATTCGGAGCTGGCTGAAAAGCTCATGAGAGTATTTCAGGCATGGAAAGCCAAGACACTCTGGCAAAAGATCTCTGTGAGTGAGATCCCAGTGGAAAGAACAGGTCATCAAAGAAGGAGGTACCTTTCTCTGAAGGGAGGAGAGAACCTCCACTTTGACTATGACCTTGTCTAAACAAGATAAGAGTCGGAGAACTCAGAGGGCTTCCATAGCCTTGGAAACTCATGACTGGAGCATAGGGAGATTACTGATGCCATAGCCAGGAGTGTCAATTTGTAAAGTCAACAACAGGAGTCACTGTGCACTTACTCCTCATGTAGGATCTCTATCCTTAATGTGCTGTACATTGAGGCTTAATGCTATAACGAGTACTCAAACAATATATTTCACTTTGTGTTTCTATGGGGGTGCAAAGTGTTGAAATCCTTACTTAATGCATACTAAACTGATCCTCTGTAAAAAAAAAAAAAGAAATTATCAATTCCCAACTTGACTCTCACTGGGATTAAACATGACAATAGGTCTGCTCTGATTTCATCATCATTTAAAAAAAATCATCTATTATTTTTCACTTTATGTTTCTGTGTGGGAGCAAACTGTTGAAATCCATACTTAATGTATACTAAGCTGATCTTCTGTATATTAAGATAATCGAAAATGAATCTTGATGTGAATGGAAGGGGAGAGGGAGTGGGAAAGGGGAGGGTTGTGGGTGGGAAGGACGGTATGGGGGGGAAGCCATTGTAATCCATAAGTCGTACTTTGGAAATTTATATTCATTAAATAAAAGTTAAAAAAAAAGAAATTTAAATGATCAAACATATTTAAATTCTAAAGATTGAATGCAAGACTTTGGATTACTGAAGATAGAGAATAGTCTACAGTTAACTTCATTGTTTTGCATAGGAAGCTTGGAGTATGGAGCTGACAAAATAGGAGAGTGTGTAATAATAATGAGTCCTTATGAAGGTGAATCAAGTAAGACATAAACTCAGAATAACATATGGGGTTTGGTTAAAGGACACTGTTGAGACTGATTTCACTGAAACATTCAGCTTGATAAAAATACCTATTACTTTACATAATAAAGGAACTGGTAAAGAAGACATGGAAAAATTGAATTTGGACAATTGTCAGAAGGAATGTTTTGGAAGGAGAACAGAGATAGTTTAATAATGTTGTAGTTTAAAGTTTTGGGAAAGTTTTTCAATACAGAGTTTTAAAAGAGAAAAAAATAAATATTCTTATTACATATATTTACAAAGTTGACAATATTTAGTAAATAATTAAAGAATCCAAAGCCTGCTTTATTTGGTTGAGAGTTTCTGGTGGTTTGTTTAGAGCTACTATCTCCTATTATGTAAATACTAATCCCTGGTATGCTTACTCTACCTTATGGAAGATACCATTAAAGTCATTATGGATTATTATGTAAATGCCTATATTAAGGTTATTTCAGATAGTTATTATTTACTTGCTACTTATATAAGATTATTACAAGTAGGTATAAAGCAGAACTATGCATGTATTTTAGTGCTGAATTCTGACCATGTGGATAATAATAGAACTATATATAGATCAATATAAATATGTGTTATTTTAACATGCATATTCCAAGTCAACATTATCATAAATAATTAGATTGAGTTTTAATGATGCTACGATTCATAAGTTGCAAACAGATGTTCTTTGGGACTCACACAGTCATGAAACTACTACCTATAGTAGGTGGTATTTGATACCACACACACTATTGCCCACTTTAAGTGTAAAATTTCCACCATGAAAATGCTCATGTTAACCTGCATCCTTTTTTCCATGTATTTATTATTACCCTCTGGGTAGAGTAGATTCTGAGCGTGTTATCTTAATTTTATGACTATGTGTGTGTTTTTATGAAGATCTTCCTGAATTGGGACCTCCTGTATCATTACATCATTACTATCCTAGGCTTACAATTTTAATGAAATGATTTATGTTTCTCCTTAAGAGTAAAACTTTCCACAGTGGGGCTGGCACTATGGCACAGTGGGTTAACGCCCTGGCCTGAAGCGCCCACATTCCATATGGGCGCCATTTCTAATCCTGGCTGTTTCACTTCCCATCCAGCTCTCTGCTATGGCCTGGGAGAGCAGTAGAGGATGGCCCTAGCCCTTGGGCCTCTGCACCCACATGTGAGACCTAGAGGAAGCTCCTGGCTCCTGGCTTTGGATTGGTGCAGCTCCAGACATTGCGGTCATGTGAGGAGTGAACCAACAGATGGAAGACCTCTCTCTCTCTCTCTCTCTGCCTCTCCTCTCTCTGTGTAACTCTGACTTTCAAATAAATAAATAAATCTTAAAAAAAGACTTTACACAGTAATATTTTTCAAGATGCATGCATCATTTAATTCAGTAGTTTTAAATTTTTAATTTAATTTTAAATATTTTAATGAAGATTTAGTAGAAAATGAAAAATTGCAGATATCAGGGTAAAATATCATGATTAAGGTAAATCTTACTGACAAGATAAGCTTTGAGAAAAGACTTTAAAGAGGTAAGACAGTTAGCAATATAGGTAACTGTAGGTGGAGGCATTATTTCAAGCGGTAAAACTAGCCGCCAGTACAAAGCCCTTATAGCAGAAGTATGCTGTTTTTTCAACAGGGTATTAGAGAGAATGGGGTATAAATAGAATAAATAATTAGGTTATTGTAAGAAATAAGCTCAGAAAAGTATGAAGGTTTGGGCAATGTGTACATTATATCCCAGTTGTAATGCTTAGTCTCAAAATATGAATCAGGAAGAATTTTCTGATAGATAGCATTTGTTGTTGCTGCTGCTGCTGTTTGGTGCATGATTTTCCTTTCACTTATATCAAATGGATTTTATTTGAAGACCTTTCCATTACTGTGTGCAGTCTCCTCTTTCTCAAAAAGGATATAGAAACTATGTTGGTTATAAATGCCTTCAAATCACGCTGATAAATCAGGAAAAATGTAATCTAAGCTAACTTAAGAATTTTCAATTGCAATCCTTCATTTCTGGGAGAGACAGAAGGCAGATTAAAAAAAAGACAAATCTCAAGGTACTAGTACTGCTGTGCACACACCTGGAGGGAACCAGGCAGTGCCTTTTCTGTTTACAAATCTGTTTCAAAGTTGGAAACCAATATAATAAATTGTTTATGCTTTCAGTGTATGTCTATGTGTTTTCCAAGTCCCATGAATAAGCATTCTAAGTTGAGACATGTGTATAAGTTGCCCAAATTGATTACAAGATTAATTAATGTGTGTGAAAGTGAACACACACACACATTTGTGAGTAGGGGTATCTCCACATGGGGAACTATTCATTTTGAGTGGGCTAAAGGATTACCAGAAAGAAGAGGAGAGAGGAAGAGGAAGAGAACACCAAGCACATTGTGTGGCAAAACAGTGCCCTCCTTCAACCTTTGCCAGTTTTGTGAAGAAGGGACTGTGCCTCTATTGTGTATAGCCACCTGGGAATTTTATGATACCTCCATAAATTCATGAGGAGCTTAATTTCTATATTTTCATGGCATGGCCCCCTTCTTTTCCCAGATGAAACAGGTGCATCCTGGGAAGGGGCGGTTATGATTGACAGGTAGAGGAATAGCACTACATTGTGGCTTGCAGGGAATTCTAGCTCACTCACACTGAAGCTAGCTACCTACTTACATCACATTTCCAATGAATTATTTCTATTTCTTGTTGCTTGAGTCAAAAGATCCTACATCATAGATAGTATCTAGGAACTAACAATTCAGTCATAGAACAATGTATAATTGGGAAATATATAAATGAGAATCCATCAGTGAATATTAGCAGTCACTCAAAAGGACATTTGAGCTAGAGCTGAGACAAATTAGAATTGTTTTTTTTAAAAGGAAGCTGAGCATTACAAGTTGTGGGAGGTAAAGAAAGGACACTAAGTGGTGTTTGAGAATGAGGAACAATGAGAAAATGCTCTAAAGCACTCGATAAAATACTTGACAATTTGGCAAGGCAATAGGTTAAAAAATCTAGGAGTCTGAAAAATGATATTTGAATACAAAGAAAAAATGTGGTTAAAATAGTTTCATGTTAATATCATTGATGCAATATAGACATGGGTGGCAAAGCAAACCTTTAGACTTGCAATCAAAATTAAATTGGGATACATATCTAAATGTAGCATGTGTGATGGTGTTATGTGTGTACATGTGTGTGCATGTGTGCATGTGTGCACATGTGTGTGGGAATTGTTTGAAAGAGGCACAGTCAGAGAGAAGAGAGAAATTTTAATCAAAACATTTTGCTTTCAATAAAAGAAAACTTCAAAGAAAAAGAGCAACAGAGACAATTTTATCAGAGTTGTCACATGAGTTATTTTAATTTTTTCTATTATTTTATAGATTCATTAATCTTTTAATGTAAATCGCATTCATCTTGTATTGGTGAGAAAAACAAAATAGAAAATCAGGGAACTTGCTACAGATTAAGAAGCTGGTAAGTAGAATGGCCATTTTTTCAAGGTCAAACATTGATAAAGATGCTTAATGACATTATATTGTTGAAAATGTTGAAGGAAATGCAGATCCAGTAACAAAATATTTTGCTGGGAGAAAGAATCAGAAATAAGTTTTTGGTATTATTTTATGTGTTTTATAATCCCTTTACCCTCAAATATTCCTCAGTGAAAATATATGGATATCCAGGCTAACATTGCAGTACAAGATTTTGTGATCCATTAATGAAATAATTAGGAATGAGTTAAAATAAAACAATTATGTATATTTTAATAAAAGCATTCCCACAACATACACCAAAAGTCAAATATCTGTTGTATCCATATGTAAGCAAAATGACTAACTTCTTGTTTAACTTAACCCGTAGCTTATTTTACCAAAGGCATATGTGGGTTATTATTCACTGTGATGTTTAATTAATTTTAAACTCTTCTCTACTGATATTTCTTTATGGTGTCACTTGAAGGACACCATGAGATTTTGATTTTAATTAAGTCATGATTCTGTTGCAGTCCTAAACTTGAATATTCCCATTCAATTAATCTTGATTTTGTTCCCTAGATGAAAGATGTATATTATTAAGAAAAGTTGCAAGTCTTACAGGATTTCCTGCGGGAATATTTTATATAGAAATTGTGTTTATGATTAATTTCTTCTGTACTACATTAAATATCCTTTTCTTTCCTTGAAATGTCTACAATATTCTTCCATCCAGTGAAATAAACAGTGTGCCTAGTTTATAAAATGAAAGTTTTGTTTATGAACAGAGGCTCCAAATATAATTAAATAAACTCAACATTTTAAAATTTTGGGTATATGATTGTTGGTATTGGTGAAATATTGTTAGTTAATATTTACAGTGAAATAATTGATGCTTTGAAAAACTTAAGTAACACACTCTTATTACTAAAAGCAATTAGCATCTACAAAAATATAATATATATTATATTTAAATAATAAAGTATATATTTATACAATACATTTATACTTATATAATAAATTACATATAATAAAAAGCACATTTAGGCTCATCTCACTGAGGCTCAATTTAAATGAATATATTTTTATCACTGCTTTGAATTTACTAGCTGAGTGATATTAGCAAAGGAAGCAATACCTTATTGTTCAATACCATATCTTATTCTTAACAATGAACTTCACAAAATGAGATACAAATATTTGCTTGTAATTTTTATAAAACATTGTCAGACATTATTAATTTTGATTCTGGTAAATTCCAGCATAGAGTGAGACTTCTTGCCAAAAAAAAAAAAACTGTGAATAAAAAAAAAAACAAATATTTTGCAACAAAAGGATGCAACTGGAAACCATTATACTTAGTGAAATAAGCCAGTACCAAAAAGACAGACAGAATATGTTTTCCATGGTCTGTGGTAACTAATAAAACCTGTCTTTAGCTTCTATTGTCCTACCTCTTCTACATGAAGGAAAAACATTTTCAGATTTAAGAAGAGAGAACAAATAATTGACTTCCCTGAACTAACGCCTGTACTCCTTGATGGGATTATATCTACTGGCTAAGATTACTACTTCCTTAGTTACTGAGAGGGCCTGATAGCAGGAATGCCATGGTATATCAGAACTCATTAAAGAATTCTGCACACTACAACAACATTTTCAAAAGATCAAGTATACAGTAAAAAGAGGATTTGTTTATGAAACTGTTTCTCTATTTGAAACATTAGAAGAGGGTAGATGTTAAGTCTCCAAATTTAATATATCTGTTATAATTTTATAGCTGTACTATTATTTTTTGTTTTGTTTCGATTTGTATTTTCTTTTTTTTTAACTTTCATTTAATGAATACAAATTTCCAAAGTACAGCTTATAGATTACAATGGCTTCCCCCCGATAACGTCCCTCCCACCCGCAACCCTCCCCTTTCCCACTCCCTCTCCCCTTCCATTCACATCAAGATTTTTTGCAACTTTAGTACAGGAAGCTGCTGTCCAACAGGGTGGGGTGGATCCACTGACTTCAAACAGAGGACATCAACATCCATGAATACCTGAGTGCGTCAGGACTAGAGACATAACACCAAAGAGAAGGTTGGAGGTGGAATGAAGATTGTGGCAGTGGTAGATACTTTCTGGTACTTCTTGGCTCAATACTGCTCTGAGTAGCTGCAAGGCTTAGCTGAGAGTGACTGCTCAAAGAATGAGTGATTAAGAGCTCCTAGAATACTGCTAGATGACAATGAGTCCCAGTGTAGTCAGAGGGAAGAGACCTTGTTGACACTCCTGGTATCCAGCTGGGTCACCAATCATCAGTGCTTGGGTTAATGAGGAAGGGCCACTTGGTAGAAAAAGAGTCGTCTAGATCTACCCCAAAAAATCCAAAATCAAGGCTTGACAAGACCTGCAGGGAGAACAGATTTTGGAATCATTACTATAACTCCAGAATCCAGAGTCTATTTTAGGGGAATAAAATACCTTTTTTTTCTTCTTTCTCCTTAGTTTTCCATATGGAGTGCTGCAATTACCCTGATAAGAGCAAAAGAAACATGGTCTTAACCCTGCCAGGAGAAGCCTCTGTGATGATGATCTCAAAGGGGATGGTTAGAATTTGGGCTCGTATAGAATCTCAGCAAAGAGCAATGACTTTGAAGAGAAGTAATAAGACAACAAGAAGAGAGATTCAGTTTTTAGGGACAGAAGGCTGGGGGAGTAAATACATGTGGAAACTAACTGATGAATAACGTTTGTGCACATCCGTCTCAGTGCTGATTTTCTGTCTTCTTTGTGACTATAAAACTTCCCTGGGGGCCGGCGCCGTGGCTCAATAGGCTAATCCTCTGCCTCCGGCGCCAGCACACGGGGTTCTAGTCCCAGGCTGGGCGCCGGATTCTGTCCCGGTTGCCACTCTTCCAGTCCAGTTCTCTTCTGTGGCCCAGGAGTGCAATGGAGGATGGCCCAAGTGCTTGGGCCCTGCACCCACATGGGAGACGAGGCTTCTGGCTTCGGATCAGCACAGTGCACCGGCCGCAGAGCGCTGGTCTCAGTGGCCATTGGAGGGTGAACCAACAGTAAAGGAAGACCTTTCTCTCTCTCTCTCTCTCTCTCTCTCTCTCACTGTCCACTCTGCCTGTCAAAATAAAAAGGAAAAAAAAAAAAAAAAAAAACCACCTTCCCTGGGAAAAGTGATTCATGGCAGTCCACATTCTCAGTTTCTTTTGGTCAGACAAGGAAAGATCTGGGAAGTCTTCTCTCTACATCTGTTGAATCCCAACTGCCTTTACCTCAAAATAATCCTATGCCAATTGAAGAGGTATATTTTGAGGTGGCATATATTGATTCCCTACAAAATAAACTTCTAGTATACAATTAAAAACACCACAAAGCATATAATCAGGAAATTCTCTGAATAGTCAAAACTCAAAATCCAAACAAATTTGACTTTGGTGTATTCTATGATAATAATTCTTAGCAAAGAAAAATGAGTATCAGAAAAGTATCTGATAATTGAAAATGAATCTTGATGTGAATGGAATGGGAGAGGGAGCAGGAGATTAGCCTATTGAGCCACAGTGCTGGCTAATTGTTCACATACTTTTTAGCCAATTGTCTTACTTCAGCTGACAGCTTCAAATATTTGACACAATTTTGTAAGTATAATTTGCTAATTTTATTAAATATTTTAGTTTAAATCATCCGTAGCTTTTATCTATGATTCCATGGAGTGTGTTTTGATATGCTTTTTTATCCAATAACTTTGATCACTAATATCCAGTCATTCCAGCCAATGTACAATAAGAAAAATAAGCACAAGGTACTATATATTAGATAGTAATGCATGCTAAGAAAAATAAAAAAAAAACTGAAAAGGGAAAGGAGAAATGAATGTTGGATTACAGTTTTGCATTGAGTAGCAAAAGAAGAAATTTTAATAAACATTGGAAAGGATTGGGAGAGTTCATACAGAAGAATGTATCAAGCAGAAAAAGTAGTAAGATCAAAGGTCCTGAGTGGTCAGAAGCCTCATACTTTCACAGAATTGCAGATAAGAGAGTTTGGTCTGTGGAATGCAAAAGCCAGAGAAATAGGAAATGAAATTACAGGAGTAAAAGTTATGGAAATATATCATATTAGAAATTTTGTCAGCGAAAAACTTAAAAGTAGTCAGATATCAGATATTTTATGCTCTATTTCATATTGATCTATTTATTTTATATATATATATATATATATATATATATATTTGACAGGTAGAGTTACAGACAGTGAGAGAGAGAGACAGAGAGGAAGGTCTTCCTTGCATTGGTTCACCCCCGAAATGGCTGCCATGGCAGGTGCTACGCCAATCCAAAGCCAGGATCCAGGTGCTTCTTCCTGGTCTCCCACATGGGTACAGGGGCCCAAGCACTTGGGCCATCCTCTACTGTCCTCCCAGGGCACAACAGAGAGCTGGACTGGAAGAAGAGCAACCGGGACTAGAACCCAGTGCCCATATGGGATGCCAGCGCTGCAGGCAGAGAATTAACCAAGTGAGCCACGGCGCCGGCCCTCTCTCATGTTCTTGCAAATTGCAAGGTTACTATTCCTATTCAATGCCCTTATTAATTTGGGCTCAATATGTGTTTATCACTTTTTATTATGAACCCATTTTTGAAAGATTTTTATTTATTTATTTAATTGACTAAGTTTACATATATTTGTCATGTACAGTATATTGTTTTGAAATATGAAAACATTGTGGATTGGCTCTATTGTGCTAATCAACATTCTAAAGTAATTTTTTGTCTAGTTTTTGAGAAATGCACAGTGTCTTAACATTATCACTGTACTGTGCAAGAGAACTCCAGAGTGTCTTATCCCTATGTCATGCTAACCTAGCACATGTCAGTCAACATTTATCCACCACTTAGGAGAAAAATCATGTGATGTTTGTCTTTTCTGTGCTTAACTTATTTTACTTAACACAACAACATCTATTTCTACCCAAGTTAAAATGACAAAATTAAATACGTATGAAAACTGAGGAATATCCATTTGTGTATGTGTATCTCATTTACTTTATCCATTAATTCATGAATGGACACTTAGGTTCTTTCCATTTCTTGGCTATTGTGAACAATGTGGCAATAAACATGGGAGTGCAGATGTCTCTTCAAAAGAAAGGTTTAATTTATATCGAGAATTGGGATTGCTATATGATATCATAATCCTTTTTTTTTTTTTTAGTTTTTATGGGGAACTTCCATTTCTGTTTTCAACAATGACTCTATTAATTTACATTTCCACCAACAGAGTTGCAAGTGTGTGTTTTCTCCACATTTCCCTCTGGTCACACCTGGGTTTCATGGCCCCTGATCCATACAAAGTCCAGGGGATGTCTGTCAAACCCATTCTAGACCACAGTTACACTACAGTCTGACAGACCAGAACACAGTTCTTTGCTTCATGCCAGGCAAGTATAAAGGTTCAGTCTTTGATCACTTCCTGGAATCCAGAGGGGTTTGGGTTTTATCAGGTGCTAGATCCAGGCATGGTGAGTTCCTCTCTGACCTCCAAGGTCCAGTCCTAAGCTCCATTTCCTGATCTTTCTGCATGGCTAGAGTTTTATTTTCTGCTGACAGCTGGAGAAGAAGTAACAGATCACCTGGCTGCGCAAGCTCCAAATACTCCCTCCACAGGTAAGGACCAGGCGGCTTAGGCAGAGAGACCAAGTCCAAGTGAAATTCCTCACAGCAGGCCTGGGATTCAGCTGATGTTCCCTCTGCTGAGGGGAAGGTGTCTCTCCACATCACGCTCCTTTGAGCTGACACAAGCAACTCTTTCCTTTTTTTCTTCAACATGACTTTTCTTCAGATAATAACAACATGAGGTACTTTGGTGTCTTACCTGGCTTCCACAGTGCTTGTGAAGGTGACTTGGTGTGTGAGTAGCTGTTTATGTTGATTTTTCTGTAAGGAGGTGCTTCTAAGGGAGCATCTTACTTTATCTTTTCTATAAGGAAGCAAAATTTACCTCTAGTTGTGGATAAACCCATTTTCATGCATTTTTACCTTTTTTGTTTTCAGGCAAATGCATTGAAAATATGACTATCTGGATGTATTTTCCCTGGTAAAAACCTTAAAAGCTTTCCTGATGTTCTCCTCCATCAAGATAGTTTATAATTTAGACTTAAATGCCATGGTTGGTGCTAAGGTGGATTTTATTTGTTTCATACAGAATATTTTTGTTTGCTTATCTAGAATTCAGACAGGTAAACATTGAGTCCCTTCTTTGAACCAACAAGCAGAAATTTGTTTATTCTTCATTTATTTAAGTTGTAATATTTTAATAATCCCACCCCAAAGCAAAATCCTTTTTTTAAACTGATTTTTGTTTTTGCTTATTTGAGACACAGAGTAACACACAGAGAGAAAGACAGCAAGAGAGAGATTATCCATGAGCTGGTTCCCTCCCCAAGTGGCTATAACAGCCGGAGCTGGGCCAGGCTTAACCAGGAGGCGGAAACTCCATCTCTCCTTAGCGGCAGGGACCCACCCAATTGGGCCATCTTCCACTGCTTTGACAATCATGTGGGATATTGATGTTGTAAGCTGTGGCTTAACCTGCTGCACCACAACAGTGACCCCTACAAAGAGTTTGATTTCCACTCATACATTACAGTTACAAAGCCTAATTTGTTTCCTTTGAGCTTAGATTAGATTTAGTTATAATCTCTAATCATCCCCACATTGACCAATGAGAGTCCAAAAAAATTAAAAATCCTTTGTACAATTCTCTCTGCTTTTTCAACACCTGACAATATCTATTCCTTTTTCTTTCTTTTTGTGATATTATTTATACATTTTGAAGTACCGTATTCTTACCAGATTTTTTGTGTCTCTATGAAAAGTTTTTAAAATATGCCCTAATGAGAATGGAATTAGAGAGTGGTTTCATTTTTTATGCATATAACTTTTAAGAAAATATTTATCTATTTGAGAAGCAGAGTCAAAGGGAGAGCGAGAGACAGAAAAACAGCTTCCTTCCTTCCACTGATTCACTCCCAAATGGCCACAAAAACCATCTTCCGCTGCTTTCTTAGGTGCAATAGCAGGGAGCTGGATCCGAAGTAGAGCAGCCAGAAAGGAACCAGCGCCCTTCTTGGAAGCTTGCACTGCAGATGGTGGCTTTACCTGCTACACCACGATGCCAGGCTCTGCATATAACTTCTAATTACAGGATAACCACTGGAAAATGAACATTACAGATCCTGCTTTTTTTTTACACACATACACATTTCACAAATAAATTATTTCATAAATACAGAATTTCTGCATAAAATATTTCCATGGTTTCCTTTAACATTGCTGACCTTTAAAAATAACTCAGGGGCAGGTGTTCAGCACAGCAGTTAAGATGCCATTTAGGATACCTGCATCCCATACCAGAGTGCCAGGTTCACATCCCAGTTGTTCTCCGATTCCAGATTCCTCCTTATGTGCATTCTGAGGGGAAGCAGTGATGGCTCAAGTACTTGGGTCCTTACCACACACATAGGAGATGTGGATTGAGTTCTGGGATTATCTGACCTTCCCTGACATTCGATGCATCTCTCTGTCTATCTCTGTCTCTGTCATTCTCAGTATCTCTTTCAAAGAAAAAAAATAAAAAGCTCAGTAATCAGTGATATCAACCAAAGACCTATTTTAGTAAATATGATATAAAAGAAATTGTTAAATATGAATAATTTACACAATTCTTTATAGATACCTTGTATACATATATTTTTTTTTTTAATTTTTTTTTTTTTTTTTTTTTGACAGGCAGAGTGGACAGTGAGAGAGAGAGACAGAGAGAAAGGTCTTCCTTTGCCGTTGGTTCACCCTCCAATGGCCGCCACGGCCGGCGCGCTGCGACCGGCGCACCGCGCTGATCCAATGGCAGGAGCCAGGAGCCAGGTGCTTTTTCCTGGTCTCCCATGGGGTGCAGGGCCCAAGCACCTGGGCCATCCTCCACTGCACTCCCTGGCCACAGCAGAGGGCTGGCCTGGAAGAGGGGCAACCGGGACAGAATCCGGCGCCCCGACCGGGACTAGAACCCGGTGTGCCGGCGCCGCTAGGCGGAGGATTAGCCTAGTGAGCCGCGGCGCCGGCCTGTATACATATATTTTATATATATGTAAATCAAATGAGTAAACAGATGTTCACTTCAAGGGTGCTACCTGGTACGTTTATTTCAATAGGGGATGTTTACTTGAAAAGCAAGTTGTCTTCCAACAAGTTTAGAGGAGAGATGCTTCTTCATATTTTAAGATGACTCAAGCTTTGCCTTAAGCAATGTAGGATGCAGATAGTGAAAAATATTGTCAATAACAAAATACCATCAACAAAATCAGGTATCGGAGAAAGATAAAGTGAAGTAAATATATTTACCCAAGATAAAACAAGTTAAACAACTATCTACACTGAATACTCTCAGAGTGACTTCTGAAAGGCTAGAATGTTTGTGGCAGTTCTGTTCTTTCACTAAGAGTATTTCTGTTAAATTAGACATTCAATAAATATTTGGCAGTGAATGGATTTTTGCATCATCGAAAAGAAATGAGATTCTGTGTCTTAATCATGTCTTAAAAGTTAAGAACTAAGTAGTCTTCTTCAATATCCGGAAACTTATAACTACTGAAATTTATAAGGCATGATACAAGGTTTACAATTTCCAGCTTCTTTGTACCTACAAAAAGATGCTTGATTTACATTCTAACACTTTTTTTATTTTTATTTCAACCATGGAAAGCTATAACTAATCATTTCTATTAGAAAAAAAAATTATGGAAGAATGTGTTAAAGTATTTTATTAAAGCTTTTACATTAAAAATCTGCTAAACTAGAAATTACACACACAAAAAAAGCCTCTCCCATAGTTTACTATGCCAGCTTTTTCAAAAGAAGAATATCTTTGTGATTATAGAAGAACATAACTTGGAACTCATAGTGGAGCCATTGAATTGGTGAGTAATTTTCATTTCTATAGTTTGTATGGGGACTAAATGGTAAGTAAATATTGCATATTTAGGTGCATTAACTGTTTTAATCACAGACATTCATTTCATTTCATAGAAAATAAGAGAAAGTATTGACCTAGCAGTGTAATGTTCTGCTGAATGTTTAATAACCAGTTTTTCCAGGAATATTAGCCCTTTTTTGTAGTTTTACTTATTAGCATGATTGTTCTGATAATTTTTCACATAAAGCTCCATTTCTAGCGACTAGTGTGAATCCAGAAACATGTGTGTTCAACAGAATCTTGAGAACATGTGGGAGCCATCACCACCAGTTATTCTACTTCTAGAGAAGTCATTGAGAGTAGACAAATGGAGAATGAGAATACTACTACATGCAAGAAAATGTGATTTTCCACTAGCTACATCTGGATTAGTTAGTTCCAGAAAACAGAGGGTCAAGATATCACTAGACCATGACTGAATGAAGTTTAAGAACAAAAATTTTATTGTATTGAAGGCAGAGTTATTCTAAGGAAGTTCTGTAGGATAACTACAATGTAAAAGAAACTGAAAATTAAACATGAAATCAAATAGAACACATAGTTGAAATATCACAGGAGCAAACTGCTCTAGTTGAGTAACATTTTAAAAGTACTATAAGAATGCAAAACAAAAGTACTAAGAGATAGGATAGGAATCACAAGATAAATGAGGTTTTATTTTTTACCTAGAAATCTTCTATTTAAGGTATAAAAACTTCATACAATTCATACATACAAATTTAGAAACAAAGTAATTCTTCCCACCCTACCCTCCTTTCTGTCCACATTCCCACCCTTCTTCCTCTTCTCTCTCCTATTCCTATTCTTATTTTATACACAAAATCTATTTTAAAGATTTATTTATTTATTTGAAAGTCAGAGTTACACAGAGAGAGGAGAGCAGAGAGGGAGAGGTCTTCCTTCTGATGGTTAGCTCCCCAGATGGCCACAATGGCCAGAGCTGCACCAATCTGAAGCCAGGAGCCAGCAGCTTCCTCCTGGTCTCCCACACAGGTGCAGGGGTCCAAGGACTTGGGCCATCTTCCACTGCTTTCCCAGGCCATAGCAGAGAGCTGGATCAGAACTGGAGCAGCCAGGACCTGAACTGGTGCTGATAGGGGATGTGGGTGCTTCAGGCCAGGGCGTTAACCTGCTGCGCCACAGTCCCCCCCCCCCAAATCTATTTCTAATTTACTTTGTACTCATAAAATTAACTCTACATTAAAGAGTTCAACAAATAATATGAAGAAATAAAAAAAATCTGTTCCTCCTTAGGTAAGACAAAGGCTGTTCAAAATCATCTTATCTCAAAATGTCAATATCACTGCTACAGATTACCTTTTAGGTACTCTATTACCACAGATTGGGGAGAACATATGATATTTGTCTTTTTGACTTATTTCACAAAATATAATGGTTTACAGTTATAGATAGTAAAGATTCCAAATCTGAATAATATGTATTCCTGTAAAAAGATTAAAAGAAAAAAATACATGGGATATAAAAATCAAGTGCATACTGAAATACAGGATCTACTTCTCTGTCTCCTAGTTCTTGACCAAGCTGAGCATTTGAAAGGCACTGCTCAGGTGTTTGGGAAGATAGTTGGAGCTGGGCTCTGATTGAAGTAAAATCTGGTGTGTTTG
Organism: Oryctolagus cuniculus; assembly: GCF_964237555.1. Lineage (NCBI taxonomy): Eukaryota > Metazoa > Chordata > Mammalia > Lagomorpha > Leporidae > Oryctolagus > Oryctolagus cuniculus. Next base: position 28,260,560 of record NC_091433.1, read on the forward strand.
GAGCCACTTGGACCAAGATTAAATAAATTGCAATTGTAGGTAGAGTACTGGTCACTAATAGAATGAATAAGTAAATAAGTAACTTGATGGAAGCAGAAGCCATGCTTTTCATTTTGGGAGAAGAAAGTTAAAATATAGAGAGATGGAAAGCCTGAATCCTGTGATGTTGAAGTAAATTTTAGAAGTATTTGCATGGAGTGTTAAAAGAAAGGGGGCGGGGGAAAGGGAAGAGAAATACAATAAAATGATGAAGGGAAAATTCTTCTTGAAAATTATTCTTCTGGAGTTCTTTAATTTAGTTTTACTACATTTTTTTTGGTTAAACTTTCAAAATAAGGAGTTAAAATTGATTTGGGGAGAGAATATATTCTTGAAAAGAGGGCATGAAATTAGAAGACATTAGTTGAAAATAAGATGTTCTTTCAATGTCTGATTAAAAACTCAACATAGCTATAAGTTTTATAATATTATAAATGTTTTTAATTTAAATTTTATTCAGTTATACAAGTCTCATGTATTTCATATATAAGATTTAGGAACATAGTGATACTTTCCACCTTATATTCCCTCCCACTCATGCTTCTCCCTATAAGGAAAGTCTTTCTGGACTCCAATGAAATTAAAATTCTACAACTCATTACCAGTTGAACTTCTTAGTTAAATTCCCTCTGTCATGGCTTTTGTATAGAAAGTAAAAATAATGATAAGTACCTTATGGCAATAGTAAGAATAAAATATACAATAAGTATGGTACAGTAACTCTCTTAGAATGTTACATTATTTCTCTCATAATGTTGAACATAATTTTGTAATGTGGTCAATGCAAATATTTTCAGCTTTGGGTGAACTCACTCCATAAGGCTACAAGTTGTACTTCTGGAAAATGGTAACTTTGTAAGCATATTCCTCACTCAGAGATAAATTAAGCTCATTATATAGTTTTCAAGCATTGCTCTTACTCTATTATATTGAAGTAACAGGATGGATTTATTTTCCCTTCCATGGGATAACCGTTCAAATACTTGAATACTCTATTGCATACCACATAAGTATTGATGTTTTCAAGGTTAATTTTGAAATACTAGTCAGTCATTTCTTTTGTGTCTTGTCCTCCAGACACTTCAACATTCTAATGCATTGTTCCTCTAGACACACTGACTTATCAACATGTCTCCTAAAACTTGAATCCCGAGAGTCAAATATTGTGTGTCAGATTCTGTAAAATAAGCCGAATTTGCTAACACTGTTACTTCTCTTGATAAGATTAATTAAATTTTCCTAAATTAGCTTTAGAAAAATATCAAATGTCACTGTTTCAGTGCCACTGATTTGTAAGTCACATTAGGCAAAGAAGTTTACAAATAGCTGGATGCAAGAGAGAACAAGTTATTTACTAATTATGCAGGAGAGAGGCATGAGCCTTTGAAAGGGTCATATAGCTGGGCAGGTGAGTAAGGGTGGCTGAATTGTCATAGAAATGATCAAAAGATGCCAATAATTGCTTACCAGTCTCCTAGGCCTTATGAATCCTAATAAGAATTTTTAAAGGCCCTTGGGGAGGATTGTACTTTGTCAGAACAATCAAAGTAATATTCCAGTTTTCAAAGAGCAAAGGAAAGGTGCATCGCATACATATAGTCTCATAAATCTAGGTGCTAAGGGTCATCTGTGTAATCAACTCTTCTAGACTTCAAATATTCTTTCTGTGCTCTGCAAACCTCACTTTCCCACTTGTCAAACTCAATTGGTACTGAGCAAATACATCCAACTCCATGCAATTCAGGAATGTTGGCAATTCCTCTCTTCAAACATGGTGCCTGGAATTGAATGGGAGATTTGGGGTAATTTACTAGGATAGAGTATAGTGGAGTGAAACTTACCTTTTATATTTAGGAAAATGTGTTTCTTTTGATTTAGTTTCCAATTTTCTCCTGTTTAAAATTTGTTTTATTTTTATCATTAACATATATATATCATTAGCAAATGTATATATTTATATTTGTAGAATACAACATAATAATTTGATGCATACATACAATTTATAATGATTAAAACCGTGTAGTTAGCATTTACAATTCCTTAATTTTTTTTCATTTTTGATTAGCACATAATAATTGTATACATTTATAAGGTACAATATTGTATTTCACTGCAAGTATATAATGTGTACTGATCAAATCAGAGTAATTAATATTTAAGTGACTATGTCAGTACTTTACTTAATGTTCTACATATTTTAATACAAATCCTGTATATGATCACCCCTCAGCAATAGTCTTACTGCTTTTATGTAATTTGTTTTCCACCTACCCTCCAACTTCTTTATTTCTTTTCTTTTCAACACATGTAAATCTCATTTTGAAAGAGTGAAGGAAGACATATTACAGTGAAAAAATAACAAAACAAGGGCAAGAAAGTAGGGACATAAATATTTTGTCAAGTACTTTATTTGAATTAGTATTAATTAAGCAACTATCACATGACTGGAGTTGTGCCAGGCACTGCAGATAAATGATGCCTGCCCTATACATTTGTAATTCCTGCTATTCAGTGCTTATAATCTATTGACTTTTTTTTTTAATCTTTTATTTAATGAATATAAATTTCCAAAGTACGACTCATGGGTTACAATGGCTTCCCCCCCCCCATACCGTCCCTCCCACCCACAACCCTCCCTTTTCCCACTCCCTCTCCCCTTCCATTCACATCAAGATTCATTTTCGATTATCTTAATATACAGAAAATCAGCTTAGTATACCTTAAGAAAGGATTTCAACAGTTTGCTCCCACACAGAAACATAAAGTGAAAAATAATAGATGATTTTTTAAATGATGATGAAATCAGATCAGACCTATTGTCATGTTTAATCCCGGTGAGAGTCAAGTTGGGAATTGATAATTTCTTTTTTTTTTTTTTTTTACAGAAGATCAGTTTAGTGTACATTAAGTAAAGATTTCAATCGTTTGCACCCCCATAGAAACACAAAGTGAAATATACTGTTTGAGTACTCGTTATAGCATTAAGCCTCAATGTACAGCACATTAAGGACAGAGATCCTACATGAGGAGTAAGTGCACAGTGACTCCTGTTGTTGACTTTACAAATTGACACTCCTGTTTATGGCATCAGTAATCTCCCTATGCACCAGTCATGAGTTTCCAAGGCTATGGAAGCCCCTTGAGTTCTCCGACTCTTATCTTGTTTAGACAAGGTCATAGTCAAAGTGGAGGTTCTCTCCTCCCTTCAGAGAAAGGTACCTCCCTCTTTGAAGACCTGTTCTTTCCATTGGGATCTCACTCACAGAGATCTTTTTGCCAGAGTGTCTTGGCTTTCCATGCCTGAAATACTCTCATGGGCTTTTCAGCCAGATCCGAGTGCCTTTAGGGCTGATTCTGAGGCCAGAGTGCTATTTAGGACATCCGCCATTCTATGAGTCTGCTGAGTATCTCACTTCCCATGTTGGATCACTCTCCCCTTTATTTATTCTATCGGTTAGTGTTAGCAGGTACTAGACTTGTTTATGTGCTCCCTTTGACTCTTAGTCCTTTCATTATGATCAATTGTGAACTGAAATTGATCACTTGGAATAGAGAGATGGCATTGGCACATGCCACCTTGATGGGATTGAACTGGAATCCCCTGGTATGTTTCCAACTCTACCAATTGGGGCAAGTCAGCCCGAGCATGCCCCAAATTATACATCTCTTCCCTCTCTTATTCCCACTCTTATGTTTAACAGGGATCACATTTCAGTTAATTTTCAACACTTAAGAATAACTGTGTGATAATTACATAATTAAACCAGTCATATTAAGTAGAACAGACAAAAAAAATACTAAGAGGGATAATGTATTAAGTTGTCCATTAACAGTCAGGGCTATGCTGATCAAGTCACTGTTTCTCATAGTGTCCATTTCACTTCAACAGGTTTCCTTTTTGGTGTTCAGTTAGTTGTCACCGATCAGGGAGAACATATGGTATTTGTCCCTTTGGGACTGGCTTACTTCACTCAGCATGATGTGTTCCAGATTCCTCCATTTTGTTGCAAATGACTGGATTTCGTTGTTTCTTACTGCGGTATAGTATTCTAAAGAATACATATCCCATAATTTCTTTATCCAGTCTACCATTGATGGGCATTTAGGTTGGTTCCAGGTCTTGGCTATTGTGAATTGTGCTGCAATAAACATTAGGGTGCAGACCGCTTTTTTGTTTGTCAATTTAAACTCCTTTGGGTAAATTCCAAGGAGTGGGATGGCTGGGTCGAACGGTAGGGTTATATTCAGGTTTCTGAGGAATCTCCAGACTGACTCCCACAGTGGCTTGACCAGTTTGCATTCCCACCAACAGTGGGTTAGTGTCCCTTTTTCCCCACATCCTCGCCAGCATCTGTTGTTGGTAGATTTCTGTATGTGAGCCATTCTAACTGGGGTGAGGTGAAACCTCATTGTGCTTTTGATTTGCATTTCCCTGATTGCTAGTGATCTTGAACATTTTTTCATGTGCCTGTTGGCCATTTGGATTTCCTCTTTTGAAAAATGTCTATTGAAGTCCTTGGCCCATCTCTTAAGTGGGTTGTTGGTTTTGTTTTTGTGGAGTTTCTTGATCTCTTTGTAGATTCTGGTTATTAACCCTTTATCTGTTGCATAGTTTGCAAATATTTTTTCCCATTCTGTCGGTTGTCTCTTCACTCTCCTGACTGTTTCTTTTGCAGTACAGAAACTTCTCAATTTGATGCAATCCCAATAGTTGATTTTGGCTTTGACTGCCTGTGCCTCCCGGGTCTTTTCCAGAAATTCTTTGCCTGTGCCAATATCTTGAAGGGTTTCTCCAATGTTCTCTAATAACTTAATGGTGTCAGGACGTAGATTTAGGTCTTTAATCCACGTTGAGTGAATTTTTGTGTAAGGTGTAAGGTAGGGGTCTTGCTTCATGCTTCTGCACGTGGAAATCCAGTTTTCCCAGCACCATTTATTGAATAGACTGTCCTTGCTCCAGGAATTAGTTTTAGATCCTTGATCAAATATAAGTTGGCTGTAGATGTTTGGATTGATTTCTGGTGTTTCAATTCTGTTCCATTGGTCTATCCATCTGTTTCTGTACCAGTACCATGCTGTTTTGATTACAACTGCCCTGCAGTATGTCCTGGAATCTGGTACTGTGATGCCTCCGGCTTTGTTTTTGTTGTACAAGATTGCTTTAGCTATTCGAGGTCTCTTGTGCCTCCATATGAATTTCAGCATCATTTTTTCTAGATCTGAGAAGAAGGTCTTCGGTATCTTGATTGGGATTGCATTGAATCTATAAATTGCTTTTGGGAGAATGGACATTTTGATGATGTTGATTCTTCCAATCCATGAGCATGGAAGATTTTTCCATTTCTTGGTATCCTCTTCTATTTCTTTCTTTAAGATTTTGTAATTTTCATCGTAGAGATCTTTAACGTCCTTGGTTAAGTTTATTCCAAGGTATTTGATTGTTTTTGTAGCTATTGTGAATGGGATTGATCTTAGCAGTTCTTTCTCAGTCATGGCATTGCTTGTGTATACAAAGGCTGTTGATTTTTGTGCATTGATTTTATATCCTGCCACTTTGCCAAACTCCTCTATGAGTTCCAATAGTCTCTTAGTAGAGTTCTTTGGATCCTCTAAGTACAGAATCATATCGTCTGCAAAGAGGGATAGTTTGACTTCTTCCTTCTTGATTTGTATTCCTTTGATTTCTTTTTCTTGTCTGATGGCTCTGGCTAAAACTTCCAGAACTATGTTAAATAGCAGTGGTGAGAGTGGGCATCCCTGCCTGGTGCCAGATTTCAGTGGAAATGCTTCCAACTTTTCCCCATTCAATAGGATGCTGGCTGTGGGTTTTTTATAAATTGCTTTGATTATATTAAGGAATGTTCCTTCTATACCCAATTTGCTTAGAGTTTTCATCATGAAAGGGTGTTGAATTTTATCAAATGCTTTCTCTGCATCAATTGAGATAACCATATGGTTTTTCTTCTGCAGTCTGTTAATGTGGTGAATCACATTGATTGATTTGCGAATGTTGAACCATCCCTGCATACCAGGGATGAATCCCACTTGGTCTGGGTGGATGATTTTCCTGATGTGTTGTTGTATTCTATTGGCCAGAATTTTATTGAGGATTTTTGCATCTATGTTCATCAGGGATATTGGTCTGTAATTTTCTTTCAGTGCTGCATCTTTCTCTGACTTAGGGATTAAGGTGATGCTGGCTTCATAGAAAGAATTTGGGAGGATTCCCTCTTCTTCGATTGTTCTGAATAGTTTGAGAAGAAATGGGATTAGTTCTTCTTTAAATGTCTGGTAGAATTCAGCAGTGAATCCATCTGGTCCTGGGCTTTTCTTTGTTGGGAGGGCCTTTATTACTGTTTCAATTTCTGTTTCAGTTATGGGTCTATTTAGGTTTTCGATGTCTTCCTGGTTCAATTTAGGTAGGTTGCATGTGTCCAGGAATCTATCCATTTCTGATAGGTTTTCCTGTTTGCTGGCATACAGGTCCTTGTAGTAATTTCTGATGATTCTTTTTATTTCTGTGGTGTCTGTTGTTACGTTTCCTTTTTCATCTCTGATTTTATTGATTTGGGTCTTTTCTCTTCTTTTTTTAGTTAGTTGGGCCAATGGGGTGTCAATTTTGTTTATTTTTTCAAAAAACCAGCTCCTCATTTGGCTGATTTTTTGTAATGTTTTTTTGGATTCAATCCTGTTAATTTCTTCTCTGGTTTTAATTATTTCTCTTCTCCTACTAGATTTGGGTTTGGTTTGCTGCAGTTTTTCTAGGTCCTTGAGGTGCACTGAAAGCTCATTTATTTGGTACCTTTCCAATTTCTTGATATAGGCACCTATTGCTATAAATTTGCCTCTCAATACTGCTTTTGCTGTATCCCATAAGTTTTGATATGTTGTGTTGTTGTCTTCATTTACTTCCAGAAAGTTTTTGATTTCTCTTTTGATTTCTTGAATGACCCAGTGTTCATTCAGGAGCATGTTGTTCGGTCTCCATGTGTTTGCATACTTTCTGGGGTTTCCTGAGTTGCTAATTTCCAGCTTCATTCCGCTGTGGTCTGAGAAGCTGCATGGTATGATTCTAATTCTTTTAAATTTGCTGAGACTTGCTTTATGGCCTAGTATGTGATCAATCCTAGAGAAGGTTCCATGCACTGCTGAGAAGAATGTGAAGTCTGTAAATGTAGGGTTGAAAGTTCTGTAGATATCTGTTAGATCCATTTGGGCAATAGTGTCAATTAAATCTGCTGTTTCCTTGTTGATCTTCTGTCCGGATGATCTGTCTATTTCTGAGAGTGGAGTATTGAAGTCCCCCAGTGCTATTGTATTGGAATCTAAATCTCCCTTTAAGTCCCTTAACATATCTTTTAAATAGACCGGTGCCCTGTAATTAGGTGCATATACATTTATAATAGTTACATCTTCCTGTTGAATTGAACCCTTAATCATTATATAGTGTCCCTCTTTGTCTCTCTTAACAGTTTTTGTATTAAAGTTTATTTTGTCTGATATTAATATGGCTACACCTGCTTTTTTTTGGTTTCTGTTGGCATGGAATATCTTTTTCCAACCTTTCACTTTCAGTCTGCATGCCTCTTTGTTAGAGAGATGTGTTTCTTGTAGGCAACAAATAGTTGGGTTGTGTTCTGTGAGCCAGTCAGCCAAAGGGTGTCTTTTAACTGAAGAATTCAGACCATTAATGTTTAATGTGACTATTGATACGTAGTGACTTTGCCCTGCCATTTTCCCGGAAATATTTTCTAGGATATGCTTTGAGCTTCCCATGCTCTTTTACTGGTAGGTGTTCTTCCTTTCTCTTCTTTCATATTGATGGCCATGTTTCTGTGTTTCTGAGTGTAGCACATCTTTAAGTATCTTTTGCAGGGCCAGACGAGTGGCCACAAAGTCTTTCAATTTCTGTTTGCTATGAAAGGTCTTTATTTCACCTTCATTCACAAATGAGAGCTTGGCAGGATATAATATTCTGGGCTGGCAATTTTTCTCTCTTAGCACCTGTGCTATGTCTCGCCATTCCCTCCTAGCTTGTAGGGTTTCTGATGAGAAGTCAGCTGTGAGTCTGATTGGAGATCCTCTGAGAGTAATCTGACGTTTCTCTCTTGCACATTTTAGGATCTTTTCTTTATGTTTCACTGTGGTAAGTTTAATTACCACGTGTCGTGGTGAGGATCTCTTTTGGTCATGTTTATTGGGGGTTCTATGAGCTTCCTGTACTAGGATATCTCTGTCCTTCTCCAAACCTGGAAAGTTCTCTGCTAGTATCTCACTAAAAAGGCCTTCCAATCCTTTCTCTCTCTCCATGCCTTCAGGAACTCCTAGAACTCGAATGTTGGTTTTTTTAATAGTATCCTGTAGATTCCCAACAATATTTTTTAGATTTCTAATTTCCTCGTCTTTTCTTTGGTTTGACTGTATGTTTTCCTGTGCTCTATCTTTTAAGTCCGATATTCTCTCTTCTGCTTCACCCATTCTGTTTTTAAGGCTTTCTAATGTGTTTGTCATTTGATCTTTTGAGCTCTTCATTTCATTTTGATTTCTCTTCACTATAACACTTTCCTGTTCTACTAGTTTCTGAGTTTCATTTTGACTCTTCCTTAAAATTTCATTTTCACGAGAGAGATTTTCAATCTTGTCCATTAAGGATTTCTGTAGTTCAAGGATTTGCTTTTGAAAACTTCTAAATGTTCTTATCATAAATTTTTTGAAATCTGTATCTTGCATTTCTTCTATCTCATCATCTTCATAATCTTGGCTTTGGGTGTTTTGTTTATTTGGAGGCATCATAGTGTCATCGTTGATCTTGCTCCCTCTATTTCTGTGTTTGTTACTCGGCATAGTTAATTCTTCTTGCGTCACTGTGCGTTTTTTTTTTTTTTTTATACTGTGTCCATGTTAAGTGGACTGCCTGCTGTTGGAGGAGCCTTGGAGGCTTGAGATGGGTGTGGCCTGAGAGCTCTGCCTGGTTCTTCCTGGTTAAGGGTGTGCAAAGGTGACACCCTCAGGTTATGCGTGGTAAATCTCTCTTTATTTATTTATTTATTTTATTTATTCAGGGGGTAAGTAACACCACATGGCAGGGCCCTGCAGAATTGATGGTATTTCGCTTCCAGTCTTTGGCTCCTCTGGACTCCCACTGGGTTGCCTAGGCTACTGAATTGTAGTGACTCAGTACCTTAGCTCTCCCCCATTGATATGTAAATCCAGAGAGGAGGCCTGCTCTTTGTCTCTTGGGAATTCTCAAGCCTTGCAGCCTTGTAACCTTTGCAAGGTTAGGGGGAAGAGAAACCCTGAAGCTTTTTTTTTTCCTTCTTTCCGGTAGTGAGTTTGTTGCACTTTCCGGCCCCCCTCTAGATTCTGACCCCCGTTTCCCCACCAATGTCTCGGGTTATTGAGCTCACCTCCCCTTCCAGCGCCGATGTGTGGACTCGGTGCCCTGAGCGTCCCAAGTCTCCCCGCTGTTGTCTGTGTGGCATGCACTCCCCTTTGAGCACTGGCGCACAGACCCTGGGGCTTCTGCGGCTCAGTCCCGCGACTTGGCTTCTGCGCGGTGGGCGACCTTGTTCTCCCAGTAGGTCTTCCGATTCATCCAGAAGGGTTTCCCCTGCAATATTTTCCTGGTTCTTTTTTCTGCGGCTACTGTAACTCCCCTTTTATTAAACTAAATTTTCCCAGACTATCGGTGTGCGCCCTCACTATTCTGCCATCTTGGCTCCCTCTATTGACTTTTGAACAGTGAGCAGTTCTATGAGATCCTACCAATGCTTTCATGGAGATCTGATATTTAAATGAGATTTGAAAAAGGAATATATTTTATTGTGGTGGAAATAAGTACATATAAAATGTGTGGAAATAGAAGAATGAGACTTGGTAACAGGATGACTTAACACTGGAGTTAAGCCTTAATTTGAAGGAATTCAACAACAGGAAATCCAAACAATATGGACTTTACTTCATTTCCCTCCAGTGATTTCTTAGGTTCAATAATTCTGACAGTTTTTCTTTTTTCTTTTTATTTGACAGACGGAGATAGACAGTGAGAGAGAGAGACAGAGAGAAAGGTCTTCCTTCCATTGGTTCACCCCACAAATGGCCGCTATGGCAGGTGCACTGCACGGATATAAAGCCAGGAGCCAGGTGCTTCCTCCTGGTCTCCCATGTAGGTGCAGGGGCCCAAGCACCTGGGCCATCCTCCACTGTCCTCCTGGTCCACAGCAGAGAGCTGGACTGGAAGAGGAGCAACCGGGACTAGAATCCGGCACCCATATGGGATGCCGGCGCTGCAGGCGGAAGATTAACCAAGTGAGCCATGGTGCCGGCCCCAGTTTTTTCTTATTTAATATATTTTTAACATCGTGATATGCTGAGCTTGTATATATGTATGTTGCATGTTCTGACTTACAGGAGAGGTACCAATTCAATCTTAAAACTAATTGTAAAACAAAATCAACTTTTAAAATTTCAATTCTTTGAATTTGATTCTGCTACTTATCACTGAAATCCCCATGGAATCTTTAAATGAGCTCTTTTCCTTCTATAATTTGAAAACAATAACAACACAGGCACAGACAACAGCCTGCTTGCTTTCTCCTAGCAATCGTCCAAAGCTTGTTCCATGTCCTGACTTCTGTTGGCTTTGTTGTCTTCATTATGCCTGATTTCCCACTATGCCACCTTCCAATCATTGAACCCCATTTTGCCTGGCTCAGTGCTGGGACCTCTTCTTTCCCAAACTCCCAGATCCTTCCAAGATAAACATCTTCAATTATATTCACTCCTCTCCTCTTCCACACAGGCCCCTAACAATAAACAGTTTCCTCAATAGGTAGTTGAAGAATGATTCCAGGATGAGCTTAGTGTAATAGGGACCTGGAGTATGACATAGTTTTAACTCTTTGAACTTCCAAAAATCCCTCCTTCTAAAGAGGTGGAATGTGTGATATTGTCCCATAAATTAGAACCTTCGAGGGGTGATGTATAGCACTGAAGCGTTCTGGAATAAAAAACATATCCCTTCATATACTAAGAAACTGCTTCAACAGTGCACTAAATGAAATACCATTATGATGTAAACACAAAAAAATGAAAAACAGTTCAACAGAAACACCATGCAAGTTTTAGATTTTGAGTATTTATTTATTTAGAAAAATATCTTAAAAATTAAGTTATTTTTAGGATTCCACACTGAAAAATAGTTTCCAAATATACAAAATTCCAAAAATAAGAGGAAATTAGGTATTTTTACAAGCAAACACATTCCAACCTTAGGCAAAAAGATGAAGTTGAAGAAGTACATCAACTCCCAATTCTGTATCTCACTTTTTTATTTCTTTAGGCATCCTGAACCCTATACCCTGCACATGGCACTGCATTCGAATCCTCCAGAGTCATTTTTTTTTAAGATGTATTTATTTGAGAGGTAGAATTACAGACAGAGATGGGGCGAGATAGAAAGTGGTCTTCCATCTGCTGGTTCCCTCCCCAAATAGCCTCAATAGCCACAGCTGGGCCAATCCAAAGCCAGGAGCCAGGAGCTTCTCCCCACATGGGTCTTCCATGCAGCTGCAGGAGCCTAGCACTTGGAACATCTTCCACTGCTTTCCTAGGCCATTAGCAGGGAGCTGGATTGGAAGTGGAGCAGCTAGGACTGTAACTGGTGCCAATATGTGATTCCAGCACTGCGAGTAGAGGCTTAACCTTAACCTTAATCTTAACCTTAACCTTAACCTTAACCTTAACCAGTACAGCCCTGGCCCTCCAGAAGAGTCTTGAACTCAGAACCTAATATAAATTTAAAGATATAATGAAACTTTTTTTTTTTTTGAATCAAGGCCATCCAACTATCGGTGTGTTATAATTCAAAGTCACACAATAATGAAACATCCTTCCTTTCAGAAAACAAAACAAAACAAAAATACAGCCAAGCACAATAAAGGAGAAAGAGAAAAGAAAGAAAGGAGGAAGAAAGGTAGGAGAAGTACCAGAGAAAGATTAACAAGAGTGTCACTATTGGGACAGAGAACCACATCTGCCTTCTTTAGATTTCTCCTTGAAGACTATTGTCCACATAATCTATGTTTTAACTTAGCAGATCAGCTGAACAGTGCAAACCTTTGGAAATCCATAGTTGTAAATCATCCTTTATTACCAAACAATATGCAGTGTGTGTTGGGGGAAGGGGAGAGACAGAGAGAAGGTGAAGGTGAGAAAGGGTAAGATTGGGGGAAGGGGAGAGACAGAGAGAAGGTGAAGGTGAGAAAGGGTAAGATTGGGGGAAAAGGAGAAGAATTTTGAGAGAAATCTACACTGATACAGGTAGAATTAAAATAATTGATAATGAATAAAATAGTCTACACTAAAATACTCTCTCCCCATCTCTCTCTCTCTCGCTCTCTCTCTCTCTCTCACACACACACACTTATCCATACTTTCAAACTTCCGCTCACACAATGATAGATGGGAATGCCAAGAAAAAGAGAGAGAAAGCTCCTGTTCACTGATTCACTCCCAAATATCTTCAACCATGGAGACCAGACAGGGGCACTGAGGTGGAAACTGAATGTCAGGAACTCAAATCAGATCTCCCACAAGCTCAAGGGAAGGGTAGATAGGAAGCAAATTACTTGAGCCATCACTGCTATTTCCCAGGGATTGTACTAACAGGAAGCTGGAATGTCCAGAAATGCTAGGGATGGGTAATTTAAGAAAGTGATAATGAAAACTAAAATAAATGCAAGATTTTCCCCATTGGTTTAAGTAGAAGTAACATATGCTCATAAACTAGCTTTCCATCTTAAAAAATTTTCAATTGTTTAATTCTGTCCATAAATACTTAGCGGTTGGAATGAGCTTCCATGTGTCCTCCCTCCCTCTGGGAGGACCAGAGTACAAGTTTTTTTTTTTTCTCTTTACCTTATTGGCCTCTTAAGAGATTGGAGTCAAGCATATGCCATCTCAAAGTATGCTAAATTATCATATTGCTTTATTTGAGCTGAAATCACTTAAGGAAACATAACTTCAAAAAGAACCACTCAACTGCCTTTACCAAAGGCAGTAATCCCTAAGGATTCTTTTGGGGGAGATGTTCTTAACACAAAATGACAGAATCTGGTGTGGATCACCAGAGACCAGTAATTGGGGCTTTAAAGAACCTGAATAAACAAACTTTTGAAGTAACCCTTATCTTTCACTTGCTTGTATGTCCCCAGCTCCCTGTATCTTCATAACATTTTCAGATTTTATTACCCTAGTGTTGCTGTGGATTTGTTCTGACAGGAGGGACATAGTAGAGGCAAGAGGCACAGAGTCACCACACAGACCCTGGGAGCTGGGTGAAAGCAGGCCAGAGGTGAGCAGCCTGCAGACTCGTTTATTTCAGTTGGTACAGCAGCTTATATAGCCAAGGCAGCCATCCGGTCAAGGAGTGGTCTATGCCCTAACCAATCAGTCTGTTGCCAGGCAGTATCTGAAGGCATCCAGTCATAGTCTGTTGTCAGGAAGGCTCTGTTGCCAGGTGGATTTTGAAGCCATTTCTGAGTAACTGACGCTCACTTGCCAGCAGCCATCTTGGCATGGCCTTCTCATTCCACCACATCTCCCCCTTTTCTTTTATTTTTGAGCAACGAGAGGCATGATTCTTGGCCATACCATTGTTGAGCTGGTTTCCATGTGGTCTCCATATGCAGCTGTGCCTGTCTTATGCTGTCCCCCAGGGGATCTTACCCATCATTGACTAACCAGCACTCAAAATGGAAGACCACAGGAGTGCTTGCACAGATAGGGGTAGGAATGAGGAACAATGGTAATCAGGAATGGTGTGACCGCAACAAACTGTAGGGCATTCTAGTGGCTGACCAGAGCTAGTAGAGTATAAAACAGTGACAGATGTGGCTATGGGCAGTTTTTCAGGGTAGGATGATAGGGCAGGTGCGTCTGCTAACAAGGCAGACTCACAGTCTTGTTCAGCTGGTTCTGGTTGACTGTCAGTTGCAGACTTGATGTTTCTGGCTGGTACCCAAATGGGCTGTCCTGCATTCTCTGGAAAGACACAAGCATATCCTTGACCCTTGGTTAGCAGAAGCCTTTTTATGGGTGTTGGAATCCAGGGCCTGAATTTTGCATTTGCTCCTACATTAACGGCAAACATGCGAATGGGTGGGGTCTAGTGGCTGCCCTGAGAGCCTGGGGTGCCTGAGGACTGCCACAAATGTGGGAATCCTCACTGGGTGCGGATGGGATGGCCTCGAGGTCGTCTGTGTTTATCCCATGAGTATTTGGGGGGTGGCTGACTAGGCATTGCTACATTGTTTGCTACATTGTTTGCTGTCATGTCATTTTCACTGCTGGAGCTCTCTCTTCCTAAGTCATCAACTGTTGCCTATGAGGCAGAGGCCTGGAGTGACAGGCTCTTATCACTCACAGAGAGGAGTATCTTTACCATATTTGAATGCTTAAGAGCGCTCTAGTCCAGATATTTCCTTATTCTGACAATCATTTACAAATGTGTCATTCTCATCTAAAAAGTAAATAAGTACCTAATTTGGTTTCACTTTGAATTTAACTCTTTTGAAGATTACTTATAAATTCAATAAATGTTTTGTGCTTATGTACTGTCAATCAACTCTTGTGTTAATTGAGTTGCTAAATCCAGACACAGTGCCCAGATAAGAACAAAGGACTCAGCTCCTCCCCTGGAGATGGTAGCTTGTTTAAGGCACCAGGCATTAGGAATCAGTAATGGTATATATTATATGATCTGAATAACTATACTATGCCATATATGCAGATGTGGATGTAAACCCAATTATGCCCTTTGTGGCTCCTTCAACCCTTGATTGTAACAGAGCTGTGGTTTTAAAGCTGATTGTGCAGAGAGAAATGTAAGTCTTCAAACAATATTTTAGGGTCCAATGAGATTTAGTAGAAGATGCATGTTGTCCATTGTTCCTCCACCTACACCTTAGTGTATATCTAATGATCATATTAAACTTATTTTTTTTTCTTAAAATATGATATCCATAGTAAAGTGTCTGAAATCCACTAAGAAATCATTTAACTTAACACACGCAACTTTTGCAAGCAATTTCATCATTCCTTCTCAAAAATTCCATCTCAAACAGTCTTGAAACATCTAGTGTTTCAGGCAAATTGTGTTTCCTTTGCTCGGGAACATTAGTGATATTTACTTTTTGTCCCACTTCCTGCAGACTTTATATCACACAACTTCTCACATTGTCTTACTTCCGTCTACTTGATAGTATGGAAAACAAGCAAACAAAAACATCACAGCTAAACATAGAACAGGTACAAAATAAGAACTGGGGCAAATTCACCACTTGGGAATGTATCAACTGGATATACATTGTAACATTGTGGTGTAAAAGATTAACCATCTGCCTGCAGTGCTGGAATCCCATATGGGTGCCATTTCGTGTCTAGGTTGCTCCTCTTCCAATCCAGTTCTCTGCTATGGCCTTGGAAGACAGTGGAAGATGGTCCAAGTGCTTGGACCTGCACCCATGTGGGAGACCCAGAAGAAGTTCCTGGCTCCTGGCTTCTGATAAGCATAGCTGCAGCCTTTGTGGCAATTTCTGGAATGAACCAGCAGATGGAAGACCTTTATCTCTGTCTCTCCCTCTCTCTGTCTTCAACCCTACTTCTCAAATAAATAAATAGAAATTAAAAACAATAAATAAATAAATATATATCTATAAATAATAAGTAGCCTATGTCTATTCAAAAGCCAATTCTCCACTGAAGTCACTTGAAACTGGGTTGCATTTGGAGAGATCTGTATAGCATTTTAAAAATTCAAAGCCAAGGAGCTCAGATACAGAAAACCCATGCTCAAATAAGTTAGGATGATGCGGTATCAGGAATGAATAATTCTTAAAATACCAATGTATCTATTCTCCTACCTCTAAATTGAATGGGTTCTAAATTTCCTTCAGTTTCTCTACATCCAGAAATAAATATAATTCAATGGAATGTATGATCCTCTGACTAGAAATATCATTAGAATCTGCAGACAGAAATCTCTCACTTTAAGCCTAAAATACTTCTAGGTTCAGTGAAGATGGTAAACAGTTGTTCATCTTAATTAAGCTCACTCTATATTTAACAAATCTATTACACAACTCTTCTTGTCTCTGCATTGAGATGAAATCTGATTATGTTTTATTGGGTTGGCATTTTCCTTTTCCAATTAGATTCTTTTTCATATTAATTTTGTGCATCTATATACACGGAGTTTTGCAGGTCATGATTTAAGTCAGTGTAACATGAAGATAGATAAAGTGTTGGGGGAAATAGTCAGAAAACAAAATGGGATTGATGAATAGAGAAGGAAAATGGTCAGGTTAGTTAATGAGCCAAGAAAGTGAGAAAATACACTTACTGACTTTTTTTCCTTTTATTTATATGAAGTATCTCCATTAAACAATCTCCTGGCCTTACTAAAGTATAACAAGACAAAAATTATGAACAATGCTGCACTTTCGTTAATTATTAGTTTTACTTTGGCAACTATCTACTAAAAATAATAGTGATAAAGAACATGATCTGTTTCTCCCATGGTTGGTTGAATTTAATTAAACTGAAAACAAAGTTTTATCTGGGCTGGCGCTGTGGCGCAGTGGGCTAAGCCTCTGCCTGTGGCTCCAGTATCCCATATGGGCACTGGGTCTTGTCTTGGCCACTCCTCTTCCTATCCAGCTCTCTGCTATGGTCTGGGAAAACAGTGAAATGTTGCCAAGTGCTTGGGCCCCTGCCACCCACGTGAGGGACACAGATGAAGTTCCTGACCCTTGGCTTTAGCCTGGCCTTGCCTTTGCTATTGTGGCCATTTAGGGAATCATTGGATGGAGGGTCATCTCTCCTCCTCACCCTATCTCTCACCCATCCCCCTATGACTCTTTTAGATAAATAAATAAATCTTTTTTCAAAAAGAAATATCTTTCCTTTTTAATATATTCTTTATCAGTACTTTATATTTTTCCTTTGCAGAGACCTTTCTTTTTGTTGGTTAAATTTATTCCAAAGTATTTGATTTTGTGTGTGCGTGGAATTTCTTTTTTGATTTCTTTCAGTGAGTTCATCTTACATGTAAAAGACTTACTCTTTTTGTTATGTTTATTTTATAACTTGTAACTTTACTGGATTGGTTTATGAATTCTAACAGCTTTTTAGTGAAGTGTTCAGGTTTTTCCTTGTACAACTTCGTGCCATCTGGAAACAGATATTTTGGTTTTCTCTTTTCCAATTTCAATGCTCTTTACTTCTTTCTGCTTACTTACTACTTCCTCCTCACCCCTACTTACTCTTGCTAATATTTCCAATAAGAGTAGTGGAAGTGGCCATCTTTGTTTGTTTTCGATTGAAGAAATTCTGTCTTCTTTTCTCCATTCAGTGTGATATTGGCTGCTGGAAGAAAACCCCTAGAGTGGAATCTTTCTAACACTCACAGTTAGTTATGATCATATTAAACTTTGCTCTGTTTTCTTGAAGAAAGATATCCATACCTAAAGTTTATTTGAAAATCACTTAGCTTAACACACATGATTTTTGCCAATTGCTTCATCCTTCTTTCTCCTAAATTCCATCTCAAACATAATTGACATTTAGTATGTTTCAGGCAAACAGTGGGATATAACCCAAGTACCCAAGTGAGATTGGGCCCCTATACCTATGTGGGAAATCAGGAAGAAGCTCCTGGCTCCTGGCTTCAGATGGGCCCAGCTCTGGCCAATGCAGCAATTTGGGGAGTGAACTAGTGGATAGAGGACCTTTCTCTTTGTCTCCTCCTCTGTAACTCTACCTCCAAAATAAATATATAAATATAAAAGAAAAAAACGGCAAAAAAAAAAAAAAAAACACCAGAGTGTATTAACATTAGTTTCTGAAGATAAAGATCCAAAGCTGACTTGAGCAGTGATTTAATCACAAAGTGATTAAATTCTGTGGACCTATGATGGGTCCTGTATCTGAAAGATTTTTTATTGACTCTTCTCCTGGAACTTGTTCTTAAAGCTCCTTGAATAAATCTCTAACACTAATCCAAAGTAATAGCTAATGGAGATGCTACTTTTACAGCTCAAGGGTAAAATATTTGCTTAAGAAATAGGTGTGCTAGACTTCCCTGAGAGTCTCTTTCCATAATTAATGAGTTGATTAATTGTATGTGTACTATGAACGATGGTGTCTGGATAATGATTACTGACCCATATGCAGCTCCCAAACCACAACGAACTTCAAAAATTCAATTACAAGGTCCAGATGCTGTATATTGCATATGTAAACTGCTTCAGGAAGGAAGATTGCATATTAATAACACGGCCTATGTGGGTTATCTCTGCAGCCTAGTGAATATTTTGTAAAAAAATAGTTCTTGAAAAAGTAGAAGTTATATAGAAACTAGAGTGTTTCAAGTTTATGTTAGGTTTCAGGCACATAACTCTTTTAATCATGCCATTATTAGTATTTTATTGAGAATACTTAAATATCTTAGAAAATTTTGAGGCTATTGATTTTCTTAATATATTTTAAAGGTGAAAATAAGTCTTAAATCATACATTCTTTTTTTAAAGATCTATTTATTTGAGAGGCAGAGTTTAAGAGAGAGAGAGAGAGAAAGAGAAAGAGAAAGAGAAAGAGAAAGAGAAAGAGAAAGAGAAAGAGAGAAAGAGAAAGAGAAAGAGAAAGAGAAAGAGAAAGAGAAAGAGAAAGAGAAAGAGAAAGAGAAAGAGAAAGAGAAAGAGAAAGAGAAAGAGAAAGAGGTCTTGCATCCAGTGATTCATTCCCCAAATGGCTGCAACAGAGCTGTGCTGATCCAAAGGCAGGAGACAGGAGCTTCATTCGAGTCTCACACGTGGGCACAGCTGCCTAAGCACTTGGGCCATCTTCCACTGGTTTCCCAGACGCATTAACAGGGAGCTGGATTGGAAAAGGAACAACAGGGGAACAAACCAGGGCCCACATGGGATGCTGGTGCCCCTGGCAGAGGCTTAGCCTACTATGCCACAGTGTTGACTCCCAAATCGTGTGTTCTTGATATCCTAGAAACATTGCATCATTTTTCTGTACCCAAACTGAGTTCTGTGTGATTCCCTGGAGTTCAGCATAGCAATTGGCACATGTTGAAAAGTGAGGAAACCAACCATTTGTTAAACTAGGAATAACAACAACCATATTCAGATCTAGTAATTGGTGCTTTTAAATTAATTTTAGGCCCCAACATTATGACATACGTGGTAAAACCACCACCTGCCACATTGGCTTTCAATGCATTTGTGTCTGGCTGCTCCACTTCCTATTCAGTTCTCTGCTGATTGCGTGGAAAAGCAGCAAAGAATGCCCCTGCTATCCATGTGAGGGACTCAGATAAAGCTGCTGGCTCCTGGCTTGTGCCTTTAACCAGACTCAGCCCTAGCCATTACTGCCATCTGGGGAGTGATCCAGGTGATGGAGTCTCTCTCTTTCTCTCTCCCCCTCCCTCCCTCCCTCCCTCTCTCAATGTACCTCTGATTTTCAAGTAAATAAATAAATCTTAAGAATTATTTTAAATTTGAGATTTACTAAATCTTACTATTGATAATTTTCACTCCGTGTAATCATTTATCTATCACATATAAGGGGTCTTCAAAAAGTTAATGAAAAATGCATATATAGAATATTATGCGGGCCGGCACCGCGGCTCAATAGGCTAATCCTCCGCCTTGCGGCGCCTGCACATGGGGTTCTAGTCCTGGTCGGGGTGTCGGATTCTGTCCCGGTAGCCCCTCTTCCAGGCCAGCTCTCTGCTGTGGCCAGGGAGTGCAGTGGAGGATGGCCCAAGTGCTTGGGCCCTGCACCCCAACGGAGACCAGGAGAAGCACCTGGCTCCTGCCTTCGGATCAGCGTGGTGCACCGGCTGCAGTACGCCGGCCACGGCAGCCATTGGAGGGTGAACCAAGGGCAAAGGAAGACCTTTCTCTCTGTCTCTCTCTCACTGTCCACTCTGCCTGTCAAAAAAAATTTATGCATGAATTTTAAAGCATTTTACATACAAATAGACTTTTTAAATTCAATTAAACTTTTTGAAATACCCTCCTATTTATTGAGTACTTCCTGATAGTCAGGAACTGACTGCACAGAATATCTCATGTAAAAAACGGCACATTTCCTTGCCTTCAAAGAGACAGTTACATAACTAGGGAAACTGGTAAAAATGCAGAATCCAGAACCTTATCCATAGAGAGATTAATTAAGTTATATTGAGAAGATCCTAGAATAGCTATGATCTCCTCTCTGGTAATTTTAATGTGCTAGTTGTTAAACATATTTGAGATACATTTGCACAATGAATGGAGAAAGACCTGAATTCTGAGAAGGACCATTGACACCTACTCATGTCTGCACTGAGGGAGGTAGATGCATATGGAAAATGTCAAAGACAAAGTCTCCTCTTACTTTCAGTCTTCCTTTTATTCTATCACTTCAATTCATATTCAACCTTCTTTCTTTTAATGATTCCTTGGCATTAGTCAAGAAAACAGGATATGTGGGTGCTCCATCCAAAACTAACTGAATCAAGACTTCCAGTTCATGCAAACAGTAGTTTTGCATCTATTTTAATATTTTAGAAGAAGAAAACTGGTCTTGGAGTTAGTTTTGCTCTAAATTTACATAGTGATCTGACCTTAGGCAAATCAATTCATTCAGTTTTGTTAGCCTTGATTTTTTCCCCATCAGTATAATGGGATTTTTTTTTTTGTCAAAGGCTACCCAAACTCCTTTCAGTTATAATACTTTATTATCATTTTTAATTTAACATTAGTTTTGTAATTTCCGGTATCATACAAATTCCTATTTTCTTTAAGTAAAAACTTTGAGGGTTTTTAAAATGAACTTTGATATCTACTATATTGTTCTCATATTAAAGTATATTTTCTATTGTTTACTACCACATCTTTATCAAGTAATGAAATCAGCTCAGATTAGAAAATACACTAAGATCTAATTTGCTTTTCCTTTTTATTAGTTTCTTTTTTATATTGAACTGCATAAAAATAATAAATCATAATGTGCATTATAATAATGATTTCACATGAGTTTATGAGTATTTTTCATATTTTGGTGAAGATAGTTCAAATATATACATTTGTGTAAATGAAGAGAATAGAACTTTAAGTGGAAGAATGAGAAAAGGAAAACATTGTGGTTAGAAAAACATGAGTAGAGTGTAGATGTGCTGGCACAGTCAGGTAAGCCACCACTTGGGATTTTTGCAGTACATATCAAATGCCTGGAGTAGAGTCTCTCCTCTGCTTCTGGTCCAGTTTCCTTTTAAGGTATCTGGGAGACATCAATGGTTCAAGCCTTGAGTTTCTACTACAATATGGGAGATGTGGATTGAATTCCTGACTCTTGGCTTCATCAGCTTGTCACACTTCATGTCAAATAAATAGAAAAAATATAAATTATTATCAAAAGGAGGAATCTTGGGGCTAATTCAACCAGCAAAAAATATCCTTCAAAAACTCAAGGTCGCAGTCAGGGCATTTTGGTAGCAACAGCACTTGTTGAGATAAATGAACATAGCTCAAAGGTAAGACACTTCATGAGAGGTAAACCAGAACCTTGAGTTAGAAAGTTTAATGTAAGAATAAAACGATGTATCAAGAACAACCCACAATGAAAGCAGTGCACACAATCTTTTCCTAGGTGAGATAGCTACCCTAAAAACTTGAGGCTTCCCAGAATGTCGTTATTTCCAAGGATGTTAGGCCTCCACACATCTTAAGGCTGATGTCATGTCATCAGGCAAATGGATTTCATAGGAATAAATAGAATTTTTGAAACACTCAAAACAGAATAAGATTCCCGAAAACAGTATTGATCAATGACTAGATTTATTCATAACTGAAAATTAGCACAACTCAGCCACAGGCACTTTCCAGGAATAAATCGCTATTTATCCATAGTGTATAAATGACTCTTCCTAAGCTGTTTTAACAGATGTCACATTTTTGTCTTATTTTTTCCTCCTCCTCCATCTGCCATCATCTCATACTTTCCTTACTCTGTTCTGCAGGAACTGAGTTTTCATCTGCTCTCATTTCCTTTATGTATGTGGTAGTCATTGTTCATTGACTCAGCTCTCCTAAAATATGGTTGTTCTAATCAAGTTTACCTAAATTTATATTAGGAGCAGTAGAGAAGTTAATAAGGATTTTACATAAGAATGTTTCATAACACTATGAAAAGTAATCAGCTTTATGATTTTTATAAATGCCTTTGGTCACTGTAAAGCAGAGGGTAATATGCCTTTGTCATCCAAAAGGGTTACCTGAATGATAACCAAAAAGCAGAGGAAATTAGTTCTGATATAAGATCCAAACCCAATTAAGTGTTTTTAACTCATGCATATAACACTCACTTTGTCTCAATCAAGTGCTACTCTTCTGTGTTACACAATGAATTCCATTCTTGTCATACAATATTGATTTCCTTAAGCAAAAATTCATGAAGGTGCATCCCAAGCATACATAAGACATTAGATTCCCTTATGACTTTTGAGTAGAGGCTATTAATTTCAGTGGACTTTGAGTAATCATTTGAACAACAACTGTTTTTAAGCTGGTAGAGACTAAGGTATCATAGAAACATCTATATGCTTTTGTACATATGCATTTTTCTTTTTTCATTCTCATTTTTAATGATGCTATCAGCTGCTATGGTTTGGATATGGTTTCAATGCCTCTCCCAGCTTGTGGCCTAGTGTGGCAGTGGTTAGGTCATTGGAAACACTGCCCTCAGAAGGGATTAATCTTACTTCCTGATAACAAATTCTTGTTTAAAAGGCAAGCCTGGTCCCTGAATCTCTGGATCTCTCACCTATGTTTTCTCCTTACATGTGCTCCCTACATATTTTGAAAGAGTCAAGAGTTCCTTGCCAGGATGCTATTGCCACATTAATTGGACACTGCATCCATGAAGATTCCTGAGCCAAATAAATCTCTTAACTTTATAAAGCAGCCATTCTCAGGTACTTCATTATAGCAACTGGAAGATTAAGATGGGGGCTCTACATCAAGAGAAACTCATATTTTCAAGAATAAAAATAAATCCACATATTTGAATTGCAATATATCAGACCAAATCTATTACAAATGTAATTAAATGTGCTTAATATGGGAAATAATTATTCATGTACTAAGTATTCCCAAACCCTTCAAAGAAAATTGTTTTGTCCTTCGTGTATTACCATGGTTACCTGGTTCTTTTTCCACTGAAACACTATATTGATATACTATGGTGTTTGTTTACTTGAGTACTTTTCATTGGCATATACTCTGTAGGTATAACAATGGGTTGTATCTATCTTTTTGCATCCTTTGTCTCCAACACCAAAGCCAGTATATTAATATAGTCACGGCTTCACAGATTCACATGGAAATAAATGAGTGAGAAGACTATGTTGGGCCATGGTAGCACCTTGAGCAGTTGTGTCAACACCATCCACCTAGTTTGCTATACCTTGTTATGTTTTGTCTTGCAATGAAATAGGCTGTTCAAGGATTGCATATTATGAATGGCCTAGTTTATGCACCTTGCCACATTGGTTGGATATATGGATACTCTTACTAGATATGTCATTTCAGGGAAACATCAGCACCCACAGCATCCATTTCCTTTGGATGCCATTTGTGCACTGGTTAAAGCAGTCACGAATGGAATGATAACCTCTGGGAAATTTCCTTCTTCCTTTTGTAAAGCAATTCTATTAACATATATCACGAGATACACAATGGGCCTTCTGCCTCCCAACCTACTCACTAGTTCCTTTCCAATTTAGAAATCTTGAAGTCTTCAGAATCTTAACACGTCAGAGCACTAGATAATTTCTTGGACTTCATACTTCATACTCTTTTTTTTTTTTTTTATAAGCCTTTGTGACTATTGATTCAGATCTATCATGCTGGATTCTAAATGGTAGAATAATAATGGTTGTGACAGACAATAACTTCAAATTGCTAAGAAAATTTTATGACTTTAAAAACATCTGTAATATTAATATGTATATATATATATATATATATATTGGTCTTTACTGAGGTACAGCAAAAGTAGCTTTTACTCAACCATTATTTTTTCATTTGATTCTCTAAATAATGCATTCTCACTCAAGTGAATAGTGATAAAACATATTCTGTTGAAAATTAAAATTATAAAACTGTTATTTCTAGAGTAATTTTAATACTTATGGAATATTCATGTTAGAGAGTGCTTCAGTACCTTGGGAGGTGAGTAAAACCTTATTTAAGAAACATTTTGGATTTGAAAAGACACTCAATAAAAAACAAAGACAATTAAAATGGTGAGAATTACTAATGAAATTCTTCTTTATGGGCAAAATAAAATTCAAAAGAAATATACTGGTGATCTTATTTCCATATTTAGACCAAAATAAATGATGTTACTTTATGAAATCATGATTGGCTTTTACTGAGAGTGGTATAGTTTATTGCAAGTAGCTGTTTAATTATGAGGCTTATTGTGTCTTTTTTATATTACTTTAGACTTGAAATCCTTAGAGCCATGTATCCTCCATTTGATTATCAATCCCAGTAGCTCTTTGTTCAATGCTTATTCTTTTAAATGAGAGTCATTGGCCAAGAACTTTGAGAACAATAAAGTATTGTTAGAATAGAAATAGAAGTAGGGCCCAGTGCAGTGGTGCAGTAGGTAAAGCCACCAACTGCAGTGCAGGCAACCCATATGGGTGCAAGTTAGAGTCCTGGCTGCTCCACTTCCTATCCAGTTCTCTGATATGGCCTGGGAAAGCAGTAGAAGAGTCCTTGGGCCTCTGCACCCATGTGGGAGACCTGGAAGAAGCACCTGGCTTCAGGCTTTCGATCATCCCAGCTCTGGCTTTTGCGGCCAATTGGTGAGTAAACCAGTGGATGGAAGACCTCTCTCTTTCTCTCTCTACCACTCCAGCTCTCTCTGTGTAACTCTGATTTTCAAATAAATAAATACATCTTTAAAAAAACAAAGCAAAAACGTTGAAAAATTATAGCTAGTTAAGGAAGCTTATAAAGTGTCACTTAACAAAAACTATAGTTTATAATAAGAATAGTATATTCTGCTAGTGTTAATTGTAGATAAATCTATTTTCATTTAGTGAATTTCATGGCTTTCCACATTTCATATGTGATATATTTTGCTATAATTATGTATAAATACTTCTTTTATAATGCATGTCTGTCCTTTTCTCTGTTGCTTTTTCTTTATGGAATTCTTTGAATTAATTGACTTTATTGTGACTTTTTTCACTTTTATTTAATAAATATAAATTTCCAAAGTATAGCTTATGGATTACAGTGCTTTTTCCCCCCATAACTTCCCTCTTACCCACAACTCTCCCATCTCCCACTCCCTCTTCCATTGCATTCACATCAAGATTCATTTTCAATTCTCTTTATATATAGGAGATCAATTTAATATATATTAAGTAGAGATTTCAACAATTTGTACCCACACAGAAACATAAAGTGTAAAATACTGTTTGAATACTAGTTATAGCATTGATTCACATTGAACAACACATTAAGGACAGAGATCCTATATGGGGAGAAAGTGCACAGTGACTCCTGTTGTTGACTTAATAAATTGACACTCTTGTTTATGGCGTAAGTAATTACCCAAGGCTCTTGTCATGAGTTGCCAAGGCTATGGAAGCCTTTTGAGTTTGCCGACTCTGATCTTATTAAGATAAGGTCATAGTCAAAGTGGAATTTCTCTCCTCCCTTCAGAGAGGTACCTCCTTCATGATGGCCCATTTTTTCACTGGAATATCACATGCAGAGATGTTTCATTTAGGTTTTTTTTTTTTTTTTTTTTTTTTTTTTGCCAGAGTGTCTTGGTTTTCCATACCTATAATAATCTCATGGGCTCTTCAGCCAGATCTGAATGCCTTAAGGGCTGATTCTGAGGCCAGAGTGCTGTTTAGGATATCTGCCATTCTATGAGTCTACTGTGTATCCTGCATCCCATGTTGGATCGTTCTCTCCCTTGTTAATTCTATCAGTGAGTATTAGCATACACTAGTCTTGTTTGTGTGATCTTTTTGACTCTTAGACCTATCAGTGTGATCAATTGTGGACTGAAATTGATCACTTGGACTAGTGAGATGGCATTGGTATATGCCACCTTGATGAGATTGAATTGGAATCCCCAGGCAAGTTTCTAACTCTACCATTTGGGACAAGTCAGCTTCAGCTTTCCCAAATTGTACATCTCCTCCCTCTCTTATTCCCAGTCTTATATTTAACAGGGATCACTTTTCAGTTAAATTTAAATGACTAAGAATAATTGTGTGTTAATTAAAGAGTTCAACCAATAGTATTAAGTAGAACAAAAAAGAAAAAAAAATACTGAGAGGGATAAAGTTTTAAGTTGTACATAAACAGTAAGGACAAGGACTGATCAAGTCACTGTTTCTCATAGTGTCCATTTCACTTCAACAAGTTTCCCCTTTGGTGCTCGGTTAGTGGTCACCAATCGGGGAGAACATATGATATTTGTCCCTTTGGGACTGGCTTATTTCATTCAGATGATGTTTTCCAGATTCCTCCATTTTGTTGCAAGTGACCAGATTTCATTGTTTTCAACTGGTGTATAGTATTCTATAGAGTACATGTCCCATAATTTCTTTATCCAGTCACTGTTGATGGGCTTTTATGTTGATTCCAGGTCTTAGCTATTTTGAATTGAGCTGCAATAAACTTTAAGGTACAGACAGCTTTTTGTTTGCCAATTTAATTTCCTTTGGGTAAATTCCAAGGAGTGGGATGGCTGGGTTGTATGGTAGGGTTATCTTCAGGTTTCTGAGGAATCTCCAGACTGACTCCCACAGTGGCTTAACCAGTTTGCATTCCCACCAACAGTGGGTTAGTGTCCCTTTTTCCCCACATCCTCGCCACCATCTGATGTTGGTAGATTTCTGTATGTGAGCCATTCTAACCGGGGTGAGGTGAAACCTCATTGTGGTGTTGATTTGCATTTCCCTGATTGCTAGTGATCTTGAACATTTTTTCATGTGCCTGTTGGCCATTTGGATTTCCTCTTTTGAAAAATGTCTATTGAGGTCCTTGACCAACCTCTTATGTTGGTTGTTTGTTTTGTTTTTGTGGAGTTTCTTGATCTCGTTGTAGATTCTGGTTATTAATCCTTTATGTGTTGCATAGCTTGCAAATATTTTTTCCCATTCTGTCAGTTGCCTCTTCACTTTCCTGACTGTTTCTTTTGCCCTACAGAAACTTTCCTATTTGATGCAATCACAAATGTTAATTTTGGCTTTGACTGCCTGTGATTCTGGGGTATTTTCCAAGAAGTCTCTGCCTGTGCCTATATCTTGCAGGGTTTATCCAATGCTCTCTAATAATTTGATGGTGTTGGGTCATAAGTTTAGGTCTTTAATCCATGTTAAGCGGATTTATGTGTAAGGTGAAAGGTAGTGGTCTTTCTTCATGCTTTTGCACGTGGAATTCCAATTTTTCCCAGCACCATTTGTTGAATAGATTGTCCTTGTTCCTGGGATTGGTTTTAGATCCTTGATCAAATATAAGTTGGCTTTAGATGTTTGGATTGATTTCTGGTGTTTCAATTCTGTTCCATTGGTCTATCCATTTGGTTCTGTACAAGTACCATGCTGTTTTGATTACAACTGCCCTGTAGTATGTCTTAAAATCTGGTATTGTGATGCCTCCGGCTTTGTTTTTGTTGTACAGTATTGCTTTAGCAATTTGAGGTCTCCTCTGCCTTCATATGAATTTCAGCAACATTTTTTCCAGATATGAGAAGAATGTCTTTGGTATTTTGATTGGTATCACATTGAATCTATAAATTGCTTTTGGGATAATGGACATTTTGATGAGGTTGATCCTTCCAATCCGTTAGCATGGAAGATTTTTCCATTTTTTGGTATCCTCTTTTATTTCTTTCTTTAAGATTTTGTTATTCTCATCATAGAGATCATTAACATCCTTGGTTAAGTTTATCCCAATGTGAATGGGATTGATCTTAGAAGTTTTCTAAGCTGTTGCATTGCCTGTGTATACAAAGGATGTTGATTTTTGTGCTTTGATTTTATATACTGCGCTTTGCCAAACTCCTGTATGAGTTCCAATAGTCCCTAAGTAGCGTTCTTTGGATCCCCTAGATAAAGAATCGTATCATCAGCAAAGAGGGATAGTTTGACTGCTTCCTTCCCAATTTGTATCCCTTTAATTTCTTTTTCTTGCCTAATAGCTCTGGCTAGAACCTCCAGAACTATATTGAATAGCAGTGGTGAGAGTGGACATCCCTGTCTGGTACCAGATCTCAGTGGAAATGCTTCCAATTTTTCCCCATTCAATAGGATGCTGGCCGTGTGTTTTTCATAAATTGCTTTGATTGTATTGAGGAATGTACCTTCTATGTTCTAAGCAAATATTCCAGTTTGCTTAGAGTTTTTATCATGAAAGGTGTTGTATTTTATCAAATGGTTTCTCTGTATCAATTGAGATAATCATATGGTTTTTCTTCTGCAGTTTGTTAATGCAGTGTATCACATTGATGGATTTGCACACATTGAACCATCCCTGCATACCAGGGAAAATCCCACTTGGTTTGGGTGGATGATCTTTCTGATATGTTGTTGCATTCTATTGGCCAGAATTTTATTGAGGTTTTTTGCATCTATGTTCATCAGGGATATTAGCTTGTAATTTTCTTTGAATGCTGCATCTTTTTCTGGCTTAGGGATTAAGGTGATGTTGTCTTCATAGAATGAATTTGGGAGGATTTTCTCTTTTTAGTTTGTTCTGAGTTGTTTGAGAAGAATTGGAGTATTTCTTCTTTAAATGTGTGACATTTTTTTAATACTAGCCCTATCATGGTATCTTTTGTACTAGTTAGCTTTTCATCACTAAGACAAAGTTCCTTAGACATTATACTTATGAAAAAAGGAGGTTTGCTTAGTTCCTAGCTTTGGCGGTCCAAGGACAAGGAGTCTACATCAACTACGTTCTGGTAGGGATCTTCTCTTGACTATATCACCTCATGGTTCAGATAAGAGTGATGAGAATCTGTGAGGATGGTTAGCCCTTGTCAACCATGCTTTTAAAAGATTTATATATTTATTTGAAAACTGAAGTTACAGAGGAATGACAGAGAGAGGGAGATGGATGAAAGTAGAACAGCTAGCATTGGAATCAACTTGTATGGGATGCTAGTGTCTCAGGCAGCAGCTCAACCCGTTGTGCCAAAATGCCAGTCCCAATGATTATTAATATAGTACCATACTTGGCCATTTAACATCATGTTTCTGCAGTTCGATTTCCTTAGTAATAACAAATTACATAACAAATACAATTTGCTTCATCCTAGTCCATAGTGTATACTCAGTTACTACTACTTTGTACTTTCATTTTCATTCATAATATATCTTCTTACAGGTTTATGTACAGAAATCAGAAAAACAGAATAAAAATTTCAATTGATTCATGTTATAGATTAACAGAATTGTGAAAAATTACTTTCAGAAGATTAAAAAGTGGACTCTCACCCAAACATAAGGATATATATATATATGTATATCCTTATATATATATATATAATTCATTAATTAATGTGATACTCAAAATTAAGTAAATCTGATTCCAAAGATATTTGTTTGAAATGGCACAAAGACACTTGGGAGAAAATGTTCAACTAAGGTTTTTATATAAAATTCAGTGCTAGGTAATGGCCCAAAGGAAGTAAATTAATCTTTCAGATTTTCTATTATACAGAGAGAAATCTAAAAATTCACATATAACTTCATATAATAGAGCAGACATGCATGTAATAATGGTTTGTGTGTCAATGGCTAAAAGACAACAACGAAAGCTCATTTCACACTGTCTTGGCATTTTTCATGGAATTTCATGGTTTTTTAAAGCAGAGCAATAAATTCTTAAATTGTGCCTAATAAATACACTTTCTATCTCTTTCCCCCATGTCCATGTTGAATTTGCTATTCAATAGCAAATATCTACTATAAGGTTTTTCTCCCAGGACTCTGTGAATTTATAAAATCTCAAGTCAAAGGGAAAACCAAACACTGTAACCAAATTGCAAGAACTCTTCATGAAGACATTGTCTCAGGAATTTTACAGAAGAGTCTCTGTGGAGGAATGTGAGGTAAACAATTTGTCAATACAATGTGCAGTGGCTACCTTATCCATTGCTGTACAGTGAACATGGGCATGTTGCTCTGAGGAGCATGATGAAATCACCCTGCATCCCACTCCATCCTGACCAGGACATGACTTTGTCCAGTGTATTTACACTTTTTAAGCCACTCATTCATGAATCATTTTGTTATCAGATCTACTATCATGTTATCAGAATATTATTATAACTGGTCTAGGTTATTAGTAGTTATTGTAGCTAATATTTTACTTCTTTAATTTATAAATTAAATTTTATCATGAGTATATTTGTATATGAAAATCATAGGGTGTATATATATATATATATATACATATATATATATATGATTCTGTTACATCTGTGATTTCAGGCATCCACTGAGGATGTTGGAATGTATCTCCAACAGATAAGAGTTTACTATAGGAGATGAGTGAATATTAATAGGTAAGACTTATAAAAGGAGCTTGGAGAACAAAATAAAAGTTGTCTTCTGTCGCTCCCCCTCTTCGTGGAGGAACGACACAGGACCCTGCGCTGTTCTTTTGTCTGCTCGGCCCTCCCCGGGTTTGCTGCTGGTTCTTCCCGGGTTGGCTACTATCCCTTCCACCTCCGTGGAAGGGCAGTTCCCCCTGGCCACTTTCCCCACTTCCGCAGGGGAGCGGCACACCGCCGGCCGGCTCTCTCGGGGGCTGCACAGGTGTTCCTTCAGCTAGATGTTCCCCTTAGATGTTCCTTGGTGCATGCCGTCTCTCTCCTCCTTTATAGTCCTCCTCCGCCAATCCCAACTCGGCTGCCCACACGCCGAGTACGCTGCTCTCCAATCAGGAGCAAGTCCTACAGTTTATTAGCTGAACTGGAGGCAGCTGTGCGGAAGCTGTTTACTTCTCTCCCAGCGCCATATTGTGGGAGAGCAGATGCATAGAATAAGTCTTAATTCCAGTAACTCAGTCTAGTCCGGTTTGCTCCCCACAGTCTTCCTCAGAAACTGAGGTGGAACCAGAAAGGGAAGATTTGCATGTGAACAGAATCTCACCCCTGAGTGGTTTTAATCTCATTATTCCAGTGAGATCCAGTGACTGGCTTTCCAGAGCATTGTTAGTCAAGGTCAGAAGCTTAGGATGCTGAAAGTTGCAGCTCTCTTTGTAAATCAAATCCTCCATCACGATTATATTAATAAGTATGCTTTGGTGGCTTCTGCACATGTAAGACATGTTCCTATCTATTGTTAATTATTTCAAGGATTTAGATCTTGTCTCACTATATTTTAAAAACTATGTTTAAAAATATTACTGAATCAAGAAAGGAATGAAAATCATGAAACTGTGAAATAAACTGTTTTATAATATAAAGGAAAATGAAGTATACAACAAATCCTATGTATCGTGGGACTGGTATGTCATCTCTAGTTGTACTGTTATATTTCATTGCCCACGTGTTACTATAATTAGAGGTGACTGTCTAGAACACTTTCAGTCTTAAAAGATTCAAGTAGAAGTAAATCCTTTATAATATCAAGCAGGGACTTCTGAGTCATCCAGATAGGATGAACAATACAAGCGAAAAAACTCCAACTTCATTAAAAATGAGAGATTGACTCCAGAATACGTGCGATCATGGTGCTTTGATTATGCCAGTAAATTATTGGTGGAAT
Organism: Oryctolagus cuniculus; assembly: GCF_964237555.1. Classification (NCBI taxonomy): domain Eukaryota; kingdom Metazoa; phylum Chordata; class Mammalia; order Lagomorpha; family Leporidae; genus Oryctolagus; species Oryctolagus cuniculus. The sequence continues at coordinate 28,292,472 of NC_091433.1, forward strand.
AGGACTTGGGATTTCAATGCCAAAAACATATAAGTAGACAAGCAACCACAAGGAATAATTTCAAACATATGAAGCTTCTATAGGTACTGTTCTGGGATCTGATTTAAAAATGGTAAGTTGTAAATCTCATTGTGATATTGATATGAGTTCCTTCCTCATGATTTTTCCTGTTTGAGAATTTTTACCATATACTGTCAAGTAAGCATTTAGAGGATTTCCACTTGGAATAATTCCTTTTTACAGTCAGACTCAGTTATGTGTGCGAAGATTGCTATCTAATCTGACAACAAAAGTGAAAAAATGTTTTATTAGCCAGGGGCTAAGTTTCATAAAACCTTCTTTTCAAACACATTGTGAATCACTGATTTCCTCACTACTTTTAACTCAAACTGTTGTACTGTTTGGTGATATATTCTTCTTCCATCTTATGTGTTCAAATAAAATATCGGTACAAATCATAGCAGAAAATTAGTAGTTAGATCACCTTTAGAATACCTGCCAGTGGCAAAACTATATCTATCTCTAGATTGAGTTACAGGTTGAAAAATAAAATGCCACTTCCCTTTTCTCTGGAGGGAAACTTTAAAAATAAATTTAACCTCTTAATGTCATGAGTTGAAAAAGAGATTATAGATGCTAAAATTTAGACTGGAAAGGATCATAAAGTATTAGAACTGTAAGAGACTTTTTAAAGCCAGCAAGTTCACTATTTTATTTTATTTTATTAATATTTACCGGAGTGAATACAAATTCAATCAGAGAAAAGTTAGTATTTTCTAAGCTGGAAATTGAAATATGAAAGTGGGAAACTCAAAAGGGTAGATATGATCAGAGCAGTCATCATAAATTTTAGTATTTAGGGTTACAATTTTTACAGAAAATTACTTTTTAAAATTTTTTTTAATTTTTTTTTTTGACAGGCAGAGTGGACAGTGAGAGAGAGAGACAGAGAGAAATGTCTTCCTTTGCCTTGGTTCACCCTCCAATGGCCGCCGTGGCCGGTGCACTGCGCTGATCCAATGGCAGGAGCCAAGTACTTATCCTGGTCTCCCATGGGGTGCAGGGCCCAAGGACTTGGGCCATCCTCCACTGCACTCCCTGGCCACAGCAGAGAGCTGGCCTGGAAGAGGGGCAACCAGGACAGAATCCAGCGCCCCGACTGGGACTGGAACCGGGTGTGCTGGCGCCGCAAGGCGGAGGATTAGCCTAGTGAGCCGCGGCACTGGCCAGAAAATTACTTTTAAAATACAATAATCATTGCCGGTGCTGCAGCTCAGGCTAATCCTCCGCCTGCAGCGCTGGTACCCTGGGTTCTAGTCCCGGTTAGGGCACTGGGTTCTGTCCTGGTTGCTTTCCAGTCCAGCTCTCTGCTGTGGCCCAGGACTACAGTGGAGGATGGCCCAAGTGCTTGGGCCCTGCACCTGCATGGGAGACCGGGAGGAAGCACCTGGCTCCTGGCTTCAGATCAGCACAGGGCACTGGCCGTAGCAGCCATTTGAGGAGTGAACCAACAGAAGAAAGACCTTTCTCTCTGTCTCTCTGTCTCTCACTAACTCTGCCTGTCAAAAAAAAAATACTGTGATCTTTGTCCCATATGTTCTTTTCTCGTGAACTTAATTTAAAGAAAATATTTATTTATGTTTTATTTACTTGAAGACAGGGTGACAAAGAATGACAGAGGTAGACTCCATTCTAGGCAGTCTTCCTACAGTAATTGTTGATGTCTCAAGCGGTATCTTTAGCTGGCTACACCACAATGTACACTCCTTGACCTTTTAAAAAATATTTCCTATTTTAGATGTATTGTTCTTCATCTGGTTACCTTGTTAGGATATGCCAATCTTTGCTCTTTCTGTATTTTGTCTATGGTAGAACACATCTAAAAATACTTGGTGATCTAAGATTTCATGATTATGGTTGGCAAACTAGGACAATATTGTAAATATCCTGATTCCAACATCCTAGCCCTTTCTTCAGATAATATTGAGCATAATAATAAGAATTTGAGAAAAAACAGTAAGATAAAGAGTTAGAGATCAGAACAAGGGCTATACATTAAAACTGAATTTATTTCAAAGGATGTACAAGTAAATAGAACCCTAATAATGTCTCCTCAATGTTTTTCAGCAATTTCTCTCCATATCAGGACTAAGATGACTATATTTCCTTTGTTTGGACTAACTGACTTATTGATTTGTTTATCTTTATTAAAACATTTTCGCTATTCTAAACTTTATTTATATGCAAATTATTGAAAAATTATGTTTTAAAATATCAGAGGAAATTCTGTTAAAATAGATGCATGGGATTTCTCAGGGTAGCAGAAAATCCCCTCAGTTAAATCTTTAGATTTCACAGTATCTACATGGAGTATAAATACTTGGCAAGAACATAATCAAGCCAGATAGACTTAAAATAAGCTAGTAGTAATTTTCTTTTGAAATTTCTTCTTCCACTAAATGATTGTTTCACAGTCTCAGCACATTACCAGCAACATAGTCCTCGAATCTTCTCTTTTTCATTTCACTGTTCAAACATAGTCATTGACATGCTCATGCTGAATGAACTTACTCTTTGCCATCCTGCTATAGAAAGCATCCTCCTATATTGGAGCCTTATTCCACTTCTTTTAGGGAATTACATGTTTATAGATCTCAGACTATCAGGTTTGGGTAAACTGAGCAATCCTCAAATTTTAGGAATTGTCCCATGAGGCAGATATGATCAGGAACTTCCTCCTGGATGCTTGTAGCTATTTGGTCCAGATAGGGACAAGCGACATAATATGGACATGAGATTCAATCATAGCTGTATCCAAGAGAAGACTTGAAGATTAATAATGACCTCATTTTGGTTCCTGATTCTTAGCCTGGTTATAATGCCTGGCATTTCAGTTTTATACAAGACTGTTCTGGAGCAATACAACATCAGTTTAAGATTCTAAGTACTAAGTTTTCCATAATTTCATGAAATAGTTTTTAAGTATAGCAATTATTGTCACCATTATTAACAATAAAGGGAAATAAATTTTTAACTAAAATCAGTGATGTTAAATGCAAAGAAAATAAATTATTAAAATTAATCACTTCTTATTTATTTTCTGCATTTGGTGCTATCAACAATATTAAAACTTTTGATTACTGTTGTTGTTATGAAGATACTATATGATGATGAGCTCCGTGTTTAGTGACATCAGGTTGTAGCTTGTAATTCTATCATGAAGGGACCATTTACAGTATGAACACAGGTAAACACCACATATTTGGCTTTGATTTATACTTTGTTAATTGTTTAAATTGATAAAATTATAAGAGATTTGTTACTATTGCATATAATTCTCAAGAAACTTATCTGTAACCATGACACTGTGAACAGCCTCAGTATGTTAAGTGCACAAAATTCCAGTATTCAAAAATTTTTAAGATTCAAAATGTCATTGTTTATGTCATTAATGAATGACTAAAGGTCAAATATAAATATTTTTGTTTAAATCTCAGCATACAGATTAGCATAAATTAAAATAGCAACCAACATTTATTTTGGGACTATGTTTATTCATTAATTGTATTCAGTTAATAATGGTTTTATTAGTTTGAAAGGTAGTAACAAAAGGTTTCTCTGAAAATTGGCTTTTTAAAATTAAAACAAAGCATACATATATTATTATTTATCAACCATATGCCATGTGTATTTCCAATAGTAAATTATAGTTTATGAACATAGTATATGTTCATACATTTCTCTTGAGAAGTGATTCTCAAATATTTATTAGCTTACACTACTTATATACTAATTGTTATTTTGTTGAGTAGGGTTTCTACCTAGTGTTCCTGATTCAGTTGGAATGGGAAATAGGGGTGCTAGGAGTGATATGCCCCAACATGCAGAATTAAATTCATGAACTGAAGTAGGATCTGGGGCAGGAAAGATCCTTCTATTTCACAAGTACAAAATCACTAATTTTTGAAGGTTTTTAAAATTTGTTTAGAAAGGCACAGTGATGGAGAGAACGAGAAACAGAGAGAAAGATCTTCCATCTGCTAGTTTACTCCTCAAATAGCTGCAGCAGCTGGGGCTGGGCCAGGCCAAAGTCAAGAGCCTAGGATTCTATCCATTATCCCACATGGGTGATAGGGACCCACGTACTTGGTCCATCCTCCTCTGCTTCCCAGATGCATTAGCAGGGAGCTGGATTGGAAGCAGAGCATCTAACACTCAAACCAGCACTCTGCAATCACCGCAATCCCCATCACTGTACCACAAACTGGCCGCCACATCTCAATTGAAAGGTGTAACTTACATATTAAATAGTTACCTGATAAAGCTTAGATATCAGATCATAGGCCTGCCTACAGAGATGAACTATTTGTAGAAGAAAGTGGATAAATTCTTGCCAAGAGATTCTATTTTAAACAAGAGGTGAAAATTAGATAAGCATGGGTTGGGAAAGCTAAATTCTTCCTTTAAAATAAAGACTATAGGAGGAGGTGGCATTGTGGTGCAGTCAGTTAAGTGGGTCATTTTTAATGGCCTCATCTTATATCAGGGTGCTGGTTAGAGTCCTAACTCTTCCACTTCTGATTCAGCTCCCTGTTAATGAACCTGGGAAAGCAGAAGATGATTGCTACACATCTTGGGTGCCTATCATCCACATGAGAGAATGGGATGATTTCCTGGCTCCTGGCTCAGACTTTGCACAGCTCCTTTTGTTGTTGCCATTTGGTAAGTAACAAGAGGATGAATCATCTCTTTCTCTATCTGCCTCTGTCCTTCACTCTGCCTTGAGAATAAATATGAAAATCTTTATAAGAAGATTACTGGAGAAAATTCACACCGAATGAAGACAAAGAAGAAAACAAGATTGGAATTTGGGAAAATCTGATATTGATGCTCCTTACTGATTCTTCCTGCAACTTTATAGCCATGCCTAACAAAATGACAGTTCCTCCAAATTTAAAGAGCCATTTCTGGGAAGCAGTTAATGTGTGGGGGTAAAAGTTGTTTGTACTTCTTTCTTTGTACTAAGATTCCATATTGCTTGAGAACAGAGAAAAATTAAGATACAGCTAAATGGAGCCTCAGGGTTGTGTGTTGATTAGCAGTTAAGACACCAATATGCTATAACACAGTCCCTGAGTTTGTTACTCAACTCTGGCTCCTGACTTCAGCTCCAGCAACTGCAGACCCTGGGAGGCAGCAGTGATGGTTTAAGTGTCTGAATTCCTGCAACTCATGTAGAGAATGATCCATATTGAGTTCTCTTCTCCTGGTATTGGCTCAATCTCCAGCCATTGTGGGCATTTGGGAGGGAAAAGTAATGATTATAACTAGCTCTCTCTCTCATCATTAAATAATTTTTTTTTGCTTTCAAACTTTTATTTAATGAATATAAATTTCCAAAGTACAGCTTATGGATTACAATGGCTTCCCCCCCATAACGTCCCTCCCACCCGCAACCCTCCCCTTTCCCACTCCTTCTCCCCTTCCATTCACATCAAGATTCATTTTCGTTTCTCTTTATATACAGAAGATCAGTTTAGCATACATTAAGTAAAGATTTCAACAGTTTGCTCCCACACAGAAACATAAAGTGAAAAATACTGTTTCAGTACTAGTTATAGCATTAAATCTCAATGTACAGCACACTAAGGACAAAGATCCTACATGAGGAGTAAGTGCACAGTGACTCCTGTTGTTGACTTAACAAATTGACACTCTTGTTTATGGCATCAGTAATCACCCTAGGCTCTTGTCATGAGCTGCCAAGGCTATGGAAGCCCCCTGAGTTCACTGACTCTGATCATATTTAGACAAGGCCATGGTCAAAGTGGAAGTTCTCTCCTCCCTTCAGAGAAAGGTACCTCCTTTTTGATGACCCGTTCTTTCCACTGGGATCTCACTTGCAGAGATCTTTCATTTAGGTTTTTTTTTTTCCCCAGAGAGTCTTGGCTTTCCATGCCTGAAATACTCTCATGGGCTTTTCAGCCAGATCCGCATGCCTTAAGGGCTGATTCTGAGGCCAGAGTGTTGTTTAGGACATCTGCCACTCTATGGGTCTGCTGTGTATCTCACTTCCCATGTTGGATCATTCTCTCCCTTTTTTATTCTATCAGCTAGTATTTGCAGACACTATTCTTGTTTCTGTGATCCCTTTGATATTAATAAATTCTAGAGAGATGCAATGTATGCTAAATCCATTTTTTAAGAGAAAGGAACTTTCAGGCTGTGGGTTAGTTTCAGGAAGTATGACTCCACAAAATATCTGGCTTTTGATATGAGATTAAGGAGCAATCAATTGGTAAGAAAAATTTCTATACTGTAAGATGTCAGATTAAAAAAATCATGATCACACAAACTTGATCAACAAATCCCTGTCAGTGCTCAAATTCTAAGGCAATTTCTAGGGTTTGAATCAGAAAATAGTTTTTATTGGTTTCTGACATTCGGCAGATCTCAAGAAGAAAATTTTTCCCAATATGTTTCTAAAATTACAGAAACAAAACAAGCAAAGTTAGATACCATCTGAGAGCAGAAATGAGGGCTGCCATGTTGGCTAGACAAGAAGAGAGCTTATCCATGACGTCAATAAATTACTAATCCTTTCACGTAGCATAAAGTCTGTATTGTTGTCATCTATGTACATTTTGTTTTCTTTCATTTGTCAAATCAGAGACTACTTCAGAAAGCTTACTTTAATCCTGCTTTTGGATAGTAACATATTCAGATTCGTTAAGTTTGTCACCCAGAAATCTGTCCCCAAAGTCTCATGTGTTGGAAGCTTGATCCTCAAGATGGAGGTGTTGGGAAGTGGAGGAATCTTTAAACAATGGGGTATTGTGGGAGATTGTTAGGTCATCGGAAATAGACCTTAGGAAGAAATTGTGGGATCCTAGTCTCTCTGACTTCCTGACTGGCAATTTGATTTCTTCCCAGAAATTATTCTGTTCTTTGCCATGTAACTCTCACAAGAGGCATCAATGTGTTGGTTGAACTTTAAGATTTTGAGCAGCAAATTAAATGTACTACAGTGAACATCTGCTGTTTATATCTGCCTAGCCTACGTCAATTCATTTGTCTTAAAGGAATCTGGTATTTTTCCTTTTAAAACTCCTCAACTGCTATCTTGTGTTGTACAATAGGAAAAATACCCATGTTGAGATGAACAAGAGAGACATATGATCAAGATCTCATCAATATTGAATCTCATCTTCTAACCACAGTATTGACTCAAAGATAAGCATTTAAACAAAGCCTGGCCACTGAGAATTTTCATCAAGACTTTGTTCAAGGGGAAGGCATTGTGGTGTGGTGGATTAAACCTCTGCCTGAAATGCTGGAGTCCCCTAGGGGCGCTGGTCTGAGATCCAGCTGCTCCTCTTCCCTCTGGCTCCCCGGTGAGGCAGTAAAGGATGGTTCAAGTGCCTGGGGCTTCCTGCACGCAAATGGGAGAGCTATGGGAAGTTCCTGGCTCCTGGCTTCAGCCTAGCACAGCCCTGGCTATTGCAGCCATTTGGTGAGTGAATGAGTGAGCCAGTGGATAGAAAATCTCTCTCTGTCTCTCTCTCATTAATCTCTCTTGTCTCTCTCTCTCTCTCTCTCTCTCTCTCTCTGTTAATCTGCCTTTCAAATAAATAAAATAAATGTTTAAAAAAGATTTTACTCAAAATTATGAGACAATACCAATATTTTTTAAGTCTTGGTTATTGGAAGCCATAAATTATGAGCCAAAATAGTGTTTCCTAAAAATGTGCATGTTAAATTGAAATCTCTGGTATCTCAGAATGTTACAGTACATGAAGACATTTAAAAAGGTAAATAAGGTAAAATGAGTTCATATTTGTGGTTTTTAATCCAATACAAGTGATGTCCTTAGAAAGGAATTGACCATTTGAGGACACAACGAGAAAGTAAAGCACCTACATGTCACGGAGAGACATCTAAAAAGACATCAAAACTACCAGGATCTTGATTATTGGGTTTCTAGCCTCCAGGTAATAATTTTATGTGGTTTAGTCTAGTCTGGTATTTTGTTGTGACCACTCTTACAAATTAATACTCTACACTTTCTACACATTGTAGAAAGGTTTCCTATGAGGAGAATCAGTCCAAAGTTTCTGGTGGTCACCTGAGTGCCATTGGACACAGTGTGAGGATGTTGTTGATGGAAGAAACCTCCACCTTCCCTTTGCATTCAATTTCTTTTTTTTTTAAATGTTAGTTGGTGCTGCTTCTCCTTCCTGTTATTTTAATATATCCTCTTGGGAATTCCAACAGAAATCCATCAAAGTAGGCTAAGACAGATATTTAAAATAATTGATGTATACACGAGCACTTCTAGGAGTTCACAGAAAATGAGTAGTATGTAAAAACCAGGATTGATTTTCTTAAAAAAAATGTATTGAAATCAAGTTGTGTTTTATTTCCGTTTTCCCACATTTTTTCAAGTACACACATATGTTATCTCTAAGAAAGAATCTTATCATAGATATAAGCTATCAGTTGGTGGAGGAAAGACATATAGACATAAACAAACATACATACACATGCATTTTGCTACATGCGTACCCATGTGTATGTATGTCATATAGATGTGATAGAATGTCACATACCTGTAATATATACCTAAATGTTTTTTGACAAAAATATTGTTGCATTGAAGATATCTTAAATTTGCTGAAATTCTTGATAAATAAAGATTTGTAAAGTGGGAATGTTGAATTGTTTTCTGTGAGACAGAAGATATTTTTATTTATAGAGGTAAGAACTAGAAGTAATCTGGGATGGTATTAGATAAGACTATAGAGAATCAAATAGAAAAAAAAGAATTATAATAGAAAGATACTATGAGTTTGAGATATCACAAGTACAAAAGACCAATTTAAAAACCCAGTAATGGGATAGATAAGAGTTTATAAGAAGAGAACTCTCTAATATCCAAGTTATATTTGTTTTGGTGATTATGCCATGTTCCCCATCTGTTTTCCTTCAAAATCTGTAATACATTTTAAAATCATAAATAACTTGTATATGTACATGCATGTATGTCTACATATGTATATATGCATAAATGCATACAATACAAGCAAAAAGCCACCTTAAGCCAACATGTTGATTTAAAATGCCTGGGAGCAATTAATGGTAATGTGATAAATAAAAATAAATAAATAAATCAACTTAGCTGATGCAGGAGTTGAGAAACAGAGATAAAAACCATTACTATTCATTAAAATCAATGCGTATTCTTTGTGTTTCCCACAAAATATGGAATCCGTGCCTGAGTTAAACTTTTATAATTATAATTTATAAATAAATCTGGTCCAGACCAAAGCCAACAGAACACTGAGACCAGAATAATTCTTGGAAGGCTCATTTACCAATGTGTGGATACATGGAAGGAAGTTACCTACAGTGTTAAGAAATCCGCCACTTCCTAGCAGCCATTTCCTGATAACCACTAAATCTTTAGACCAGGAGAGGATGTACTCAAAATCAGAAGTTATATGCCCTGTGGAGCCTGTGCTTTCTTTGAACCATAGGTTGGGGAAGCAGTTACACAGAGAGATTGCCCAGGATGAATTAAGGTAACCACTCTTCATCCTTCAGGTCCTCTTCTAGCACTCAACATTGGTGAAGACCAATCAGCAGTCTGTGAAACCAGAAAATAATGCACATGTAAAAGGCAGACTGGAGAAGTGTAAGATGTGCATTTGAAGAGCCAAATGAAAGACAGCATTTGAGTCTAGAAACTTCAGCTTCCATATGGATAACAATTCCAAAAACTTGGAATAAATGGCTTCTCTGAAATGCCAAGGGCATTGTCTGGCTTGCACTAGATGCTCCAAAAATATATAGTTTCTTTCCTTTTTCTAAATTTCCAAGAAGAATACCTAAATGGAAGCATCAAGCCCCTTTTCTCAGAAAAAAAAAGTCTTTAATCCATCAAAGAGACAATGGAGCAGTAGGCTGTATAATGGTAGTTATGAGACACTAACTCTGTTGGTTATTGTTAATTGGAGTGTGCATCTGACTCTTCTTTTTTATACTTACATTTTCGTTGCTCCCTCATCTTTGATATTTCCCTGATGTGGCTTTCAGAGCTAAAGAATTTTTTTTCTTTTAATAATGAGGAGCTTTGACAAAGCAAATAGAAATGCGTAGTTTCTACAGTGTCCAAGCTCATTGATGTCACATAAAAATAGGCAATATTTGCTCCAGGATCTCTGATAAAACACCTCAAATAAAAAGCACTAAAAATGAGCTAATCAACTTAATAATGCTAAAGTCAAATTATCCTTTAGCAATTGAAAACAACAATGGTTTCATTGTAGAGATATTTTAGCCTCCTCCTCAAAACAAACAAACAAACAAACAAACAAAAAAAAAAAAACAAAGTTAAACAGATTTGGGCTAGACATTTAGCCTAGAAGTTAACATGGCTGTTGAGATGTCTGTGTCTCTCATCAGAGTACCTGACTTTGATTCAAAGCATCCCTGTGAGACAGCATGCAATGACTCCAGTAATGGGGTTTCTGTCACTCATGTGAGCAAACTGGATTGATTTCCCAGCTCCTGTTTTCAGCTCTAGATCAATCCAGGCCATTGGTGGCAAGTGGGAAATGTACCACCAGATGGGATGCATGTCTGTTGTCTATTTCTCTGTCTCCCTCTCTCTCTTCCTCTCAATAAATAAAAAAAAGTTTATAAGATTTATAAATTCATTGAAAATAAAATACATGGTCCATATATATGTAAGAAATTTCATATACCTTGAAGTGAAATCTAAAGTGATATGTTTTATAGAGAAATAAGTGAAAATAATTTAATAAAACTAATTTACTAGAAATGTTAGCAACTGGCAACATTAAATTATGTGTGTGAGGGGGGAAATGACATATAGATGGATTTTCCTAAATCAATTATCAGAAAGAATTAAAATAGTATCCATATAATATCTCCAGCCAGGAATAGTGTCATTACAAATATCTTCTTGTTATCTCAAAGCAATATAAATATGTATAATTTTTACAAAATTGTATGTTGTATATATATTCAATGCTATTTTGTAACAAAAAAATTAAAATATTTATGTGCTGATGTATTATCAGGAAGCTAGTGGCCTGTACCTAATATCCATTTTATCTTTGTGATTATCAGCCATGGTTATTTAGAATTTCATGTTTTTTCTAGCTTCCATTTATGTTGCCAACAGAATTTTCCTAGAAAGTTGTTAGAGAACATAAATTTATTTCTTTCAGTAGTGACAATGAAAAATATGCATTAGTAAGAAAGAAGGAAGAGAAGTGGTAATCAATTTTAATATATTTTCAGAACATAAATAAATTTTAAGGAAATGATTTAAATGGATTCATGGTATTTGTCATGTAGTAAAACACATGGTGAAGAATTGTGTGTGTATTTGTGTTTTGTTTACCTGATTGCAACCCTGTTATCTTTCTATAAGATGCTATTTAAATATTCATATTCTAAGGAGATGAATACATTGTATAAAACTGACACAGATATCTGTATAACTTTGTATCACTTTTAAAAAAGAGTGTGTCAACGATCAATAGAAGTATATTCTGGAAGTCATCTGATTGGATCTAATTGATTGCCCTCAAGTCAAAGCTATCAAAGTCTTTGTGTCTAAGTTCTGACAGACTTGAGGTTAGGAAAAGGCATCTGAGTGATTGTATGATTCTGTTTCTCCTCCACATAGCAAAGTGGAATTAGACTCAGAAGAAAATGATATTAATAAAAGAGAGTATAGTAAGTAAAGATTTCAACAGTTTGCACCTACACAGACACAAAAAGTGTAAAGTACTGTTTGAAGACTAGTTTTATCACTAATTCTCATAGTACAACTCACTAAGGACAGAGGTTCTACATGTGGATCAAGTGCATGGTGACTCCTGTTGCTGATTTAACAGTTGACACTCTTATTTACGGCATCAGTGATCACCTGAGGCTCTTGTCATGAGCTGGCAAGGCTATGGAAGCCTTTTGAGTCCACAAACTCTATAAATATTTAGACAGGCCTATAATTAAATGGAAGTTCTCTCCTCCCTTCAGAGAAAGGTACCTCATTCTTTGATGGCCCCTTCTTTCCACTAGGATCTCACTCATAGAGATCTTTCTTGTAGGTCATTTCTTTGCCAGTGTCTTGGCTTTCCATGCCTGAAATGCTCTCACGGGATTTTTAGCCAGATCCAAATGCCTTAAGGGCTGATTCTGGGGCAAAAGTGATGTTTAGGGCATTTATCATTCTATGAGTCCGCTGTGTAGCCTGCTTCCCATGTTGGATCATTTTCTCCTTTTAAATTTTATTGTTATTAGCGGACACTTGTTCTTATTTATGTGATCCCTTTGACACTATCTACCTGATAAATTACAAACTTAAAATGATCATTTTAACTGGTAAGATGGCATTAGTACCACCCAACTTTTTCTAGCATGAATCTTTACACAATTAATAGAACATAAATACATATAGAAATCAAGCATTCTTTTTTATAATTTGATTTGTTATACAAGTTTCCTGTATCTCATACATACAGATTTAGGAACATAGTGGCACTTACTCCCCTGCCCTCTCCCTGCTCACACTCTAACTTTTCCTTGTCTTATTTCTCAGTATGCATTAGTAATTTTTACAATGATATATTTCCAATATACTTAGTGATTGCATAGTTAACACTACTCTAAGTAAAAGAGTTCAACAAATAGTATAAAGAGAAAAATACAAACATCAACAACACCACCACCAAACACTGCTCCTCAATGGAAGAGACAAGAGCTATAAACAATTATTGATTCTCAAAATTTTATTTCACTCCAATACATTGCACTTCAGGTACTCTATTAGGTACATCTAATTGGGGAAAACATATGGTATCTGTCTTCTGGGGCCTGGATTATTCCATTAAGTATAATGGTTTTCAGTTGCAAATATTTGTTTCAAAAGACAGAATTTCATTTTTTTACAGCTGAGTAGTACTCCATAGTGTATGCATAACATAAGTTCTTTATCAAGTCAACAGTTGATGGACATCTGGGTTTATTCCCTATTTTAGCTATTTAGCCATTTTAGCTATTGTGAATTGTGAGGCAATGAACATAGGGGTACAGACGACATTCCTATACTGATTTATTTTGGTTTGGGTAACTTCCTAGGAGTGAGATGGCTGCATCATAGGTAGGTATATATTCAGATTTTTGAGGAATCTCCACCACCACAGCTGCACCAGTTTCCATTCCCACTCACAGTGGACCAGAGTACCATTTTCCCCGCATCCTTGCCAGCATTTTTCATTTGTTGATTTCTGTGTGAGAGCCGTTCTAACTGGAGTTAACTGAAACCTCATTGTGGTTTTGATTTGCATTTCCCTGATGACTAGTGATTTTCAGCATTTTTTAAGTGTCTGCTGGCCATTTGAATTTCCTCTTGAAAAATGTTCAGGTCCTTTGCCCATTTCTTAACTGGATTGATTTCTCATTGTTGAATTTCTTAAACAATTTACAGATTCTGGATATTAACACCTTACCAGTAGTGTAGCTTGCAAATATTTTCTACCATTCTATCTGTTGCCTCTTCACTATGCTGAGTGTTTCTTTTGCAGTTTAGAAGCTTCTTGGCTTGATGTTATTTCATTTGCCAATTATTTTGTATTTGATTACCTATGCTTATAGGGTCTTTTCCAAGTAGTCTTTGCCTATGCCAATGTCTTGCAGAGTTTCCCCAATATTCTCTAATGATTTGATGGTATTGGGTTGTAGATTTAAGTCTTTGAACCATTTTAAGTGGATTTACGTGTAAGGTTAAGATATGGGTCTAATTTCGTACTTCTGTACATGGAGATCCAGTTTCCTCAGCACCCTTTGTTAAAAAGACTGTCTTTGATCCAGGAATTGATTTTAGCTCCTTTGTCAAAGATAACTTGGCTGTAGATGGATGGATTAATTTCTGGAGTTTCCATTCAATTCCATTTGTCTACAAGTCTGTTTTGTGCCAATACCAGGCTGTTTTGATTAAAACTGACCTGTATATCTCTTGAAATCAGATGTTATGATTCCTCCAGCTTTGTTTTTGTTGAGTAAGATTGCTTTAGCTATTTGGGATATCTTGTGTTTCCATTTGAATTTTAGCACCATTTTTTCTAGTTGTGAGAAGAATATCATTGGTATTTTGATTGGGATTGCATTGAATCTATAAATTGCTTTTGATATTATGGACATTCTGTTGATGATGATTCTTACAATCCATGAACATGGAAGAATTTTTCTTTTTTTAATGTCTTCTTCTATTTCTTTATTCAGTGTTTTGTAATTTTTTTGAAAGATGTGTTTATTTATTTGAAAGGCAGAGTTACAGAGAGGCAGAGGCAGAGAGCAAGAGAGAGGTCTTGCATCCACTGGTTTACTTTCCAAATGGCCGCAAGGGCCAGAGCTGTGGTGGTATGAATCCAGGTGCCAGGAGCTCCTTCCAGGTCTCCCGTATGGTCGCAGGGGACCAATGTCTTAAAGCGTCTTCCACTGCTTGGCAAGGCCATGACAAAGAGTTGGACCCGAAGAGGAACAGCCAGGACTCAAACTGGCACTCGTATGGGGTGCCGGCACTGCTGGAGCCAGTTCCCCCTGCTAGGCCACAGCACTGGCCCCATGTTTTATAATTTTCATCATAAAGATCTTTGGGCCTTGGTTAAATTTATTCCAAGTTATTGAATTCTTTTTGGAGCTATTGTGAATAGGATTGATCTTAAAAATTCTTTCTGATCTATGTCATTGTCTGTATACAAAGCTTATTGATTTTTGGATGTTGATTTTATATCCTGGCACTTTATCAAAGTCTTATATGAGTTCCAATAGTATATCACTGAACTCTTTTGGATCCCCTATATATAGGATCATATCATCTGCAAATAAGGATAACTTTATTTCCTCCTTTCCAATTTGTACCCCTTTGATACTTTGATTTCTTATTCTTGCCTAATGGCTCTGGCTAAAACTTCCAGGATTATGTTAAATAACAGTGCTGAAGGTGAGCATCCATGTCTGCTTTTGGATCTTAGGGAGAATGCTTCCAGCTTTTCCCCAGTCAGTAGGTTGCTGGACGTGCATTTGTCATAAATTGTCTTGATTGTGTTGAGGAATGTTTCTTCTATTACCCAATTTGCTTAAGATTTTCATCATGAAAGGATGTTGTATTTTATCATATAATTTCTCTGCATCTATTGAGGTAACCATATGGTTTTTGTTCTTCAGTTTGTTAGTGTGATGTATCACATTTATTGATTTGTCAATGTTGAATCATCCCTGCATACCAGAGATAAATCCCATTTGGTCCGATGAATATTTCTGATGTGCTCTTGGATTTTGTGCCATGGCACAGTAGGTTAATCCTCCACCTGCGGCGCCGGCATCCCATATAGGTGCCAGTTCTAGTCCCAGCTGCTCCTCTTCTGACCCAGATCTCTGCTATGGCCTGGGAAAGCAGTAGAAGATGGCCCAAGTTCTTGGGCCCCTGCACCCACAAGGGAGACCCGGAAGAAGCTCCTGGCTCCTGGCTTCGGACTAGCACAGCTCTGGCCATTGCAGCCATCTGGAGAGTGAACCAACAGATGGAAAACCTTTCTCTCTGTCTCTCCCTCTCACTGTCTGTAACTCTACCTCTCAAATAAATAAATAAAATCTTAAAACATAAATAAACATAAGCCATATAATTCTACCTTATTCAACTTTGGTTGAGAGTTTACATGTTTGAGTAAAAATACTTATTTTTTCCTTGACATATTGCTTCTTCAAATTATAATTAAAGTTTCATTTCTTTGTAGACACTTTTCATTGTATAACTTCCTGTGTTTTTGTACCATGCATGAAGAATCTGCTTGAGGATTTAACAATTTCACATTTTTAATATTTAATTGACCTTTTATTCTTTAAATTAGTTCTTTTATTAAAACCTAAAACTTATTGCTTAGTGAATCTCATAATATAGATCTAAATGTATAATACAGGTCTAAGCTCTCTTAGGACAGGTAATACCTCATTTTTGATTGATTAAAAGGAAGGAATGCAAAGTATTAAGTAAAACATTAATTGAAATATAAATATTTTATATTCTTAGATAACCATCATAAAATTACTTATATTTAAAATTGAAGCCATTTTAGTGCACATATTTTAGTAATTGCAGAATTTGTACTGCATTTTCTATGCTATGAAGGATAAAAATATTATCATCCTAGAATATCAAATATGTCATTGGGAATTTCATATAATTCACTGCCTGAGAAGAAATAAAAATCACCTGGCATTGTTAAACATTGGCAAAGACAGAGATAACAGCTGTGCTAATGCAAAT
This sequence comes from Oryctolagus cuniculus, assembly GCF_964237555.1. NCBI lineage: Eukaryota > Metazoa > Chordata > Mammalia > Lagomorpha > Leporidae > Oryctolagus > Oryctolagus cuniculus. Next base: position 28,308,832 of record NC_091433.1, read on the forward strand.
TGCCCAGAAGTTTGTTGATATAGATGAACATGGACAGATGGTTTCCAGTGAGTGGTATCATCATGGTTTGTTATTTAACAGAAATGAAGAACTTTATATTTGTGATGGAATCCTAGAAATCAAGAGAATTAGGCTGTTTGGTTTTATGTGAACAATTTTCTCCATCAAGTAGAGAAACTACTACTAGAGTGACTATTACAAACTTGCAAACACATCATATTGTAAAAGTTGTCTATTTGGACCATGTAGTTTTGCCTGAAATCATTGGTCTGAATAGTCTCTCATCCTTACAGTGAAGAATAATTGCTCTTATTTTTTAAAAAACATAGTCTATAACTTTATTGAAAGATGGAAACAGTGCAAGTGCTATACAATTTGCAGCCTTTGAGTACAAATTAGAGAAAACCAGTGTGTGCTGTTGTCTTACTTATTGTGATCTGAATGATAACAAGATCAAGAACAAGTGTTTAGGGATAGGTGCTTGGTGGAAACATACATCAATAAGCAAGGCACTTGGGACACAGTTACAAAGACATCAGTAGAAAGAGAACCATCAAGAGCTATCAGAGAAACCTAGGGAACTGCATTCCAAAAGGAAAAAAAAAGTAAAAATAGAACAGGAAGATATTGCACAATGATTCTGGAGGAAGTCTCTTTTATCCTTTTTTAGTATTTCCTAACGTGAAAATTCCAGATATGGTCAGTAGTCATCATAGCAGATTCATTTAAGCAACAATTGATACACTACATGTAACAATTATTTTAGCCAATTCCAATTGCAGAAAGAAACAATCAGACAGCCAACAAATCTGTAAGAAGCTATCACTATTTACAGATGTTTAGGAAAACAATAATCCTAGGTTTTACGTACCACTGAAGAACTAGAAGTATCTTCCTTGCAATTTGGTTGGATCATTTTTAGGAAGAACAATGTTCTAAAATAGGAAAAAATATGATTTAAAAATTGTTATATTACATTGATATTTTGTCAAAAAAGATAAACATGCAAGTCTGACTTCTAATTATTGTTTAGACAACAATATATAGGTACATGTAGAAGATACTCCTTCTACTGATAGGAAGTCACAACACAATTAACTGATCTTAAACCAAAGAAATGTGAGGATGATCACCAGTATGTGATTACATTTCCCTTATAATGACTTTAATTCAGATATAACTAATCTGCTGGGTGTGACTAAACTTGCATTAAATTACAATTTGCCTAATTAGATTCAATAATTCTTAAATTTTCAAAATATAATCAATATTAAATTGATATTAAAATTCTGATTTTCAACAGGAAGTGTTTTTACATGCAATACACAAATGAGAAGTACCGTAATTACCCAACTTAAGCCTGTCCTCTTAGGTATTTTTCTGAGCCAAGAAACCAGTGATGAACACAGGCATTTGTGCAGCAGTTAAGACACCATGTGGGATGCCCACATCCTGTACTGGAGTGGTTGGTTTTAGTCCTAGCTTCTCTCCCAATTCCAGTTTCTGGCTAATGTTGCCCCTGGAAGGCAGCAAATGATGGCTCCAATGGTTGGGCTTCTGCCTCTCACATGGGACATTCAGAGAGTTCCCACTTCTTGCCTTTGTACTGACCCAAGCCTGGCTGTTGCAGGTATTTTGGGAGTGTAGGCAATTTCTCTCTGGTTGTCTATATTTCTCTCTTTCTCAAATAAAATTAATTAAATTTTAAAAATGAAACTTGTAGCATGTAATATCTCTGAATATAACATCTTTACAAGATCATGTTAATATTGTTCCTCCTATCAATTAGTTTGTGAAATTAGTCCACCAACTGAAAATTGAATAAAGAAAGTATTGTATATATAAATATATATACTATAGAATACTACACAGTTGTAAAAAAAAAATGAAATCCTATCATTTGCAACAAAATGGATGCAACTGCAAACTATTATACTTAATGAAATACGTCAGTCCCAAAAAGACAAAAGCCATATGTCCTCTCTGATTCAAAGGAACTAATAGAGTATCTAAAAGGTGATCTATAGGAGTGAAATTGATGCTTTGAGATGCAACTTTTTGAACATCCTTTGTCTCCAATATTGAGGAAGATTCTTTTTTCCTTCATACTATTTGTTGAACTCTTTATTTAGTGCAGTACCAGCATTACCAATATAAAGTTAGCTGGAAATAGATCTTTGTTAAAAAAAATAAGAATGGGAAAAGGAGAGCCAGGAGGAGGAAAGGTGGGAGTGTGGGCAGGAGGAAGGATACTGTAGGAAGAATCACCATGTTCCTAAATTTGTATATCTGTAATGCCTGAAGTTTGTATTCCTTAAATAAAATTTAAAAAATAAACTGGACCCTTATTTTCTTTTCTCAAGTAATGAATGGTCTACTTTAGTTAGCTTTCAGGTTGTTCCACAATCCATTTCTGCAAACTCTTTTCCTTTCCCTGTTTTTTCTCGATATCCAAACTAATCATTGATGACTACATCTTCTATGGAATAGATCAAAGAGGGAGATGTAAAAAGTGATTTATGGACAATGATCTCAGTTCCCTTTTAAAAAATAGATGGTTTAGTCAAACAATTTCTCAAAATCCTATTTATATTTGAATATTTTGTCCACACCTTGGACATGAAAAAATTATTTTCTCTGCCTTCTACAAGCTAATTTTGAACTTCACTTATGCCATGTTCATTTTATGGATAAAAAATAAATAAAATATTGTTATATGACATTATATTTAAGGAAAAAGGAAAGCATAATCTTTACTCTATTACTATTTTTCACAACATCAAAAAGCAAGGATGATGAGAAAAATACCCAGACCACTTTAACAAGCTGTGTTCAGATTCTGCTCTTAATAAGGGCAGTTTTGGCATACCTTTACAGAGGAATATACCTGTGCCAGTTTTTTTTAAAGATTTATTTATTTACTTGAAAGTCAGAATTACACAGAGAGAGGAGATGCAGAGAGAGAGATAAAGAGGTCGTCCATCCGCTGGTTCACTCCACAATTAGCCGCAATGTCAGGAGCTGCTCAGATCTGAAGCCAGGAGCCAGGAGCTTTTTCCAGGTCTCCCATGTGGATGCAGGGGCCCAAGGACTTGGGCCATCTTCTGCTGCTTCCACAGGCCATAGCAGAGCTGAATAGGAAGTGGAGCAGCCGAGTCTTGAACCGGTGCCCATATGGGATGCTGGAGCTTCAGGCCAGGGCATTAAACACGCTGCACCACAGTGCCAGCCTCCTGTGCCAGTTTTTAAGTATGGCCACAAATATTTTGAAAGCCTTCACCTTAAGAAGTAGACACCAGGTGCCTTCCCTGGAATGTCATACAGGCTTGTGACTGCTTCAAGCAATATAGTCATGTTACAACAATTCATTGTGGCTTCTGAGGCTAAGTCATAAAAAATACATCTATTTCCCTATCCACTGAGGACGAGCTGCTGCCTTTAACTTTGATGCTGCAAAGATCCTCAAACCACTTGGAAAGATCATATTCAGACACTCTGAGCAGTTTGTTTTGAGGTCAGTCTGAGTCAGCCAATTTCTGACCTCCATAATTGTATCATCTCAGTAGGTTTGAACAGTCTATTTTGCAGCAATAGAAAGTAGAAACAATTATAAAAATGGAATTATTTTATCCTTCAAACTTTGGCAAACCTGTCATAAAGGTGAACAAAAAGAAAATGTGCCATTACATGAACATCAGACTGCCACTTAATGACTGTGAATGCAAGCAGTTGTAATGGAAATCATGGATGTTATCCTTATATAATAGACTTCTATGGTATATTAAATTAATGGACATAATTAAAGTATTTGGTACAGGTATACATTAAAAGAGTGAAGTTCTTGTTTTACTTCCAATTATTATTAAAGTCATTTATATCTGTCATTATAAAAAGAATTTTTTTTTGGAAATCGTGAAAAACTTTTTAGAGCAGGAGAAATTCGTAATTCACTATGCAGATATAATACCATTTTAATTCTTTTTACCAAATTTCTGATTAAAAATGAGAAGAGAGGATGGCGCTGTGGCATAGTGGGTAAAGCAGCCACCTCCAGTGCTGGAATGCTATATGGGCACTGGTTCCAGTCCCAGCTGCTTCACTTCTGATCCAGCTCTCTGCTAATGGCCTGGGAAAGCAGTAGAAGATGGCCCAAGTCCTTGGGTCCTTGCACCGATGTGGGAAACCGGAAGAACCTCCTGGCTCCTGGCTTCGAATTGGTGCAGTTTCAGCAGTTGTAACCATCTGGGGAGTGAACCAGCAGATAGAAGACTTCTCCCGGCCGGCGCCGCGGCTCACTAGGCTAATCCTCCGCCTAGCGGCTCCGGCACACCGGGTTCTAGTTCCGGTTGGGGCGCCGGATTCTGTCCCAGTTGCCCCTCTTCCAGGCCAGCTCTCTGCTGTGGCCAGGGAGTGCAGTGGAGGATGGCCCAGGTACTTGGGCCCTGCACCCCATGGGAGACCAGGAAAAAGCACCTGGCTCCTGGCTCCTGCCATCGGATCAGCATGGTGCGCCGGCCGCGGCGGCCATTGGAGGGTGAACCAACGGCAAAGGAAGACCTTTCTCTCTGTCTCTCTCTCTCTCACTGTCCACTCTGCCTGTCAAAAAATAAAAAAAAATAATAAAAAAAAAAAGAAGACTTCTCCCTTTCTCTGCTCTGCCTCTCTGTAACTCTGCCTTTCAAATAAATAAATAAATCTTTTTTAAAAAAATAAGAAAAATTAAAAGTTTGGGACACAATGATTTATTTATTTAATCATTTGAAAGGCAGAGTTACACAGAGAGAGGAGAGGCAGGCAGAGAGAGAGAGAGAGAGAGGTCTTCATCCGATAGTTCACTCCCCAACTGACCTCAACGGCCGGAGCTGTGCCGAACCAAAGCCAGGAGTCAAGAGTTTCCTCTGGGTCTCCCATGAGGGTGCAGGGGCCCAAGGACTTGGGCCATCCTCTACTGCCCTCCCAGGTCATAGCAGAGAGTTGTATTGGAAGTAGAGCAGCTGGATTTTGAACCCATATGGGATACCATATGGGATGCTGGCGCTTCAGGCCAGGGCATTAACCTGCTGCGCTACAGCGCCGGCCCCAAGAGCTTCTTTTCTAATCCTCATATTTGAGTCTAGTAAGTACATGAAAATGACAAAGAAATTTAACATGATATGTCTTAAGTAAACAGAAATCCAAATTGCTATAGAAATCTATAGCAGTGGATTTTATCATATTGTGAGATTACAGAAGCTCTCCTTAGTAATTAAATAATTAAGCTGACTTAAAGTAGACAATAGCTAGTAAAGATTAGAGGAGTGTTCCATGAAGAAGAAATACCATGGGTATAAGACAGGAGAAGAATGCAGAGTAACTTCCAAAAATTGAGAGTGTAATAGTGTAATAGGATCAACTCATATCTTTTACTATATATATATATTTTTTTTAAGACTTGGGAATCTTAAATATAGTATTAAATATAGTATTAAATCTTAAATATAGTATTATAGTATAGAATATAATAAAATCCTTTATTATATATTTTTTAAGATTTGGGAATTTATTTTTAGGAAAATGGAAAATATTAAAATATATTAAATCAGCAAATAATTTATATTTTCCCACAATATTAGATAAAGAATTGTGGCTTGTACCCTCCTACTCCAATTTAGAACTAAAAAAGCCTTACAATTATACACATGATTCAGTTGGTCATGCTATTTAAATGTACAACAGCATCACGATTTTCTTTGATAAAAATCCTAACAATAAACCTGTATTTCCAAAATTTGTTCAGAGTATAGCAGAAAATTCCCAAGAGTACTATATTCAAAGAGATTTACACTAATTTTGAAAAAGTAACATGTAACTTTATATGATAACTCTTCTGAAGGAAATATTAAATTAAATATATGCATTATAATATAATCTCTCTTTTTTTAGTCATAAAAGAAAATGGCTATAATTTACCTGATGTTTAGCTATCAATCTGAAAGCTTCTTAATACAGACAATGTTTGCTTATTAATTATTATAGTGAACTTGTATTTACCTAACTATTTCTTCCTCCTGGATACTCAATAAAATAGATGTCCAACCTGTATCCAGAATTCAGATATTGTAGCAATTGCTTGTTCTCTGTTCATAAGACTCTGAAGAATCAGTGCTTTGCTGCTCGATTCTTTCTTTTATCCTCTGCTTTAACTTATCTCATGATTATCTTTTCTTTTCAGCACATTTTCTAAAAAAATGTAATGCATTACTACATAATCTGTGGTTAAACAGATGTATTTGTTACATGTACTAAGTGAAAGTTAAATATATTTAATACGTTTAGTTATTGACGTAACTTCCAAGACTTGTCTAAGAACTTGCTTTGAAAGTAAAACCCTAAACTCACAAACAAAAGTAACATGTATTATACAATATTAAAGTTATTTTCAAAAAGTAGTATTTCCTAATGCTGTCACAAAAGTTGGATGCCAGAAGTAATTTAATTTTCTCATACTTTTACTCATGGAGTTACATGCTTGACTTTGACAGTAGGAATTAGGTTTTGGGTCTCAACAAAAATCTGAAAAAGAAAATAAAGTTGGCACTTTAGAGTTTTACATATAACTCAGAAGGCTTACATTTTTCATAAAGCTATTTTGTTTTTAAAGTTTACTTTATACTCAATTAGTTTTCCAAACTGGATCATATATTGGATACTGGAGAAAAAAGTGCTTCCCATATGCTAAGATGTTAGAAGCAACTAACGAGTATTTCGGAATTTTGTTTAGAAGACAATATGTACTAAAGTAATTTTGTGCTTTTTTGAGAATTAGGATTTCACAATACTAGAGCTGTACATTAAAATAAAGACTTTGTAGAGGGGATGATGGTTTAGCCTCACTTTTAAAATGCCAAAGAGAATGCCACTTTAGAGTAACTCCTGCTCATGCAGACCCTAGAAGACAGCTTAAGTAATTGGATTCCAGCTACCCATGCAGGAAGCCTTGCAGGGCCCAAGCACTTGGCCCATCCTCCAGTGCACTCCCTGGCCACAGCAGAGAGCTGGCCTGGAAGAGGGGCAACCGGGACAGAGTCCGGGCGCCCCGACCGGGACTAGAACCCGGTGTGCTGGCGCCGGAGGCAGAGGATTAGCCTATTGAGCCGTGGCGCCAGCTAAAGGCTTCTTAATCTAGACAATGTTTGCGTATTCGCTATTATTGTAAGCTGCATTTACCTAACTCTTACCTCCTGGATACTCGGTATAATAGATGCTGAACTTGTATCCAGAATGCAGATAGATATTCTAGCAATTGCTGGTTCTCTGTTCATAAGACCCTCAAAAACTAATGCGTTACCTTAGATGTGGTACATTGTGAATATAAAGTCCTATTTAATTTCATTCAGGCTTTTTTGTAAGGGAGAGTTCATGCCAGAAGAAGCAAGCTGGGAATACCAGAGGCCACCCCTTCCATGCCCAGTGCCAGCTCCCATGAGAAGCATGCTGTTCAGAGAGATGAGCATCCTACTCCTGCGTCTCCAAGCACCAGAACCAAGGCCTAAAGGTCTTACCCAAAGGGACAAATAAATCCCACAATGCAGAGCTCAAAGCTTGTGGGAGAAGATCAAGCACAGGGATATCTGTAAAAATAATGAAAGAGGGACAAAAATAAATAAATGAGAATAGTAATTCATTAGAAATATAAGCTGAAACCCAGGCCAGCCAGAGAGATCAAGGAAAGAGGTAGATAAAAAGAGCCTTCTGATGTCAAAACAAATTTCAAACATTGATGCCAACAAATATGCTTCTAAGAGGCGTATTTTTAGAACAACAGAGCAATCAGTTGGGAAATAGCAGACCTGTCATCTGAGCAATGAGGGACAGCATAGTCAAGAGGAGCCATGATAAAATCACTGTCATCCAAATTGACTGTGTACTTGTGTAGCTGAACCTGAGAAATGTCAGAGATTTCATAGCTACGGGAAACAGAATGCAGTAAAATATTCCAGACAGTTGGTAAACAAATAATCAAGTAAATATACTTGATAGCAAGCTGTGAGAAGACAAGGGGCCTGTAGTGCTTAGAGTTACCACAATATATTATTGAAAAAGAAGAGGGGGAAAAAAGCGAATGAAAAAGAAAAAAAAGGCAACAGACACTTCATAGGAGAGCCACCAGATGCTGGATTTACCAAACACTTCCGAATGGTCTTCAGAACAATATTTAAAAGTCAAAGGAAACAATGCCTAAAGAAGGAAAGAAATGTGTGATGATGAATAACCATCAAATAGACAATAACACACCAATGCTCAGGAAGTAGGGATGTAGAAAAAGAGAAGAGAAATGAGTGCATAGTATATTCAAGGAAATATTGGCTAGAAATTTCTTCAGGTTGGTGAAAAGCATTAAATTATATTTCTATGTACCCACAGTGGGTTCCAGTGGATGAAACAAAAGGACACACAAACAGCCATAGCATGCAAAGAAATGTTGCAAACAAAAGGGATGGAAAAATCTTGAAAGCAGAAAGAGAAAGAACATTAGTCACTTATAAGGTAACCCTGGTTAATGTTAACAGCTGACTTATCAAAACCATGATGACTGGAAGGCAATTTGAAAACCTGCCCGAAGTACCCAAAGGAAACAAAGAAATTTATATCTAGCAAAAGTATCTTTTCAAAATGAATATGGAATAAAGACATCATTGATAGGTAAAAACTGAGAGATCCGTGCTTAACAAATTGTCTTATGAGATATATTAAAGGAATGTCTTCATGTTGAAAGTCAGTGGCTCTGGGCAGTATTTAGAATGAATACACACTGACAAAAGGCTGGTGTTGTGACACAGTGGGTCAAGCTGCTGCTTCTAACACTGGCATCCCAAATTGGGATACAGGCTTCAGTGGTAGCCACTTCATTTTCAATCTACATCCTGATAAAGCTCCTGGAAAGGCAGAAAAAGATGGACCATGTTCTTTGGCCAGTGCTACTCAAATGAGAAACCAGAATGGAGTTTCTGGCTCCTCTCTTTGGCCTGGAGCAGACAAGGCTCTTGTGGTCGTTTTGGCAGTGAACCAGCAGATGAAAAATCTTTGTATATTTCTATCTCTCTCTCTTTCTTTGTCACTCTACCTTTCAAAAATGAATCTTAAAAATAATAATGATGGCCAGCGCCGTGGCTCAATAGGCTAATCCTCTGCATGCGGCGCCTGCACACCTGGTTCTAGTCCCGGTCGGGGCGCCGGATTCTGTCCCGTTGCCCCTCTTCCAGGCCAGCTCTCTGCCGTGGCCCGGGAGTGCAGTGGAGGATGGCCCAAGTCCTTGGGCCCTGCACCCCATGGGAGACCAAGAGAAGCACCTGGCTCCTGGCTTCGGATCAGCACGGTATGCCGGCTGCAGTGTGCCGGCCGCAGCGGCCATTGGAGGGTGAACCAACGGTAAAAGGAAAACCTTTCTCTCTATCTCTCTCTCTCTCACTGTCCACTCTGCCTGTCAAATAATAATAATAATAATAATAATGAAAACATAAGGAATAGTGGTAGATATAATAATGTAATATTTTCATAATTATTTAAATACGTCTTTTGATGGATTTACAGACCTGGATAAACACATCATTTGGGGCTGGCATTGTGGCACAGGTTAAGTAACTTCTGACACTAGCACTCCATATGATCGTCAGTTTGAGTCCCCGCTTCATCACTTCTGACCTAGCTACCTGCTAATGTGCTTGGGAAAGCAGGGGAAGATGACCCAAGTGCTTGGGCCCTTTTCCCACATGAGAGACCCAGATGAATCCCCTGCCCCTGGCTTCAGCCTGGCCCAGCCCTGGATGTTGTACCATTTGGGCAATGAACCAGTGGGTGGAACACATCTCTCTTTGTGTCTCTCTCCATAATTCTGCTTTCATATAAATAAATACATCTTTAAAATAATAAAAAACAAATAAATACACCTTATTTTTTTATAATTTATCCAAAGCAATTGCATATAACCAATTTGCATGAGTATATAATTGTATTATTGTTTCTTAAACATACAGAGATTTAATATTTTGTCAATATATCATGAAGTTGGTGGTAGACACCAAGGTTTTACTGATATAAGAAAAATCTAGTAGATTGTAGCTCAAACTCATATGAACAAATGGAAAGTTCAGAAATAGTAAATGAATAGCACATATAACAAAAATCGTGAATATATAATGATCTCTTTTCATCTCTCACCTTCTTTAGAACTCAAAAACCATGTCAAGTGTTGTAATCTGTGTTCTGCTATAACAAAATACCTGACACTAGGTAATGTATAAGGACAAAAATTGCTTTCATTTTGGTGGCTGGAAGTCATAGACCACTGTGCTTGCAGTTTATGAGTGTGATAAAGGCCTGATCTCTGTTCCCGAGATAATGATTTGAATGGTGCATCACCCAGATCAGGCAACTACTATCTTCTCACCTGGTGGAACATATGGAAAATCAAAAACTGGTACCCTATAACCCTTCTTATAAGGCACTGATCTTACCCATGAGGATGGAGCACCTATGACCTGGTCATCTAAAAGCCTAATTTTTAATACTGTTGTTTTGGGAATGACATTTAAGCATGAATTTCAGGAAGGACCCAAATGTTTAAATCAACTAATAATTATAACAATAAATTGTTGGGTTTGTAAATGAATAGCTGTAATGTGTAAAACAATGATTTAGCAAAATAAAGCTTAAATGGAACTTCATCATGGTAATCCCTACATTAAAAAAAAGAGAAAAAAAGAGGGGTCAGCGCATTGGCATGGAGCGTGAAGCCGCCACCTGCAGTGCCGGCATCCCATGTGTACCCCGGTTTGGGTCCCAGCTGCTCCACTTCTGATCCAGCTCTCTGCTGTGGCTTGGGAAAGCAGTGGAGGATGGCCCAAGACCTGGAAGAAGCTTCTGGCTCCTGGTTCCTGGCTTCCGATTGGCACAGCTCTGATATTGCAGCCAACTGGGGAGTGGACCAATGGATGAAGAATCTCTCTCTCTCTCTCTCTCTCTCTCTGTCTCTGCCTCTGCCTGTCTGTAACTTTGCCTTTCACATAAATAAATAAATCTTTTTTTTGAAAAGGTGAAAAACCACCATAAAATAGTGGGAAAATCACAGCAAATTAAACTTCAAGCAACCACAGGGAAGGAAAAAATAAAGATTAGGAAAGAAATTACTAATATAAAATTGGACAATGACCTGAGAATCTCAACAAAATCAAAAACATGTTCTTTAAATAGATCAACAGTGATCACATTTTATATATATATATATATATACATATATATATATAGCAAAGAGAACATACTAAAATTGATGATGATAAATGAAAGAGGGACATTCTTACTGAATACAAAGAGATAAAAAGTTTTATAAAAGAATACTATTAGCATCTATATACCAAAATTTAGATAAGATATATTAACTGAGCAAATGCTTATAAAGATGCAAATTACAAAAATTATCAAAAGAGAATATTTTAGAAATTAAACAATAAAGCACTATCACCTCCTCAAACACCGTTACAGCAACCCAAACAATCAATAAGTCCTCAAGCCCAAAATGCCTCATTGTTGAATTCTGTCATTTAGAGATAAATTAATATAACCTTCAAAACTCTTATAAAGTCAAAGAAAATATATTTCTAATTCATTATATGAGAATCTTATTTCCTGCTTCCAAAATGAGACAAAAGCATCAAAAGAAAATACAGAATGATATCTTTAAAATATAGCTGAAAAACATTCTCAGCTAAATACTAACATAGAATTCAGCAACATATAAAATATACAATATAGTGCAGCCAATTAAGACTTATCCCAAGAACACAAGGTTGATTCAACAACTGGAGATGAATTAATGTGACACCAGGATGCCATACTAATAGAATAAAAAGCAGAAGCATGTGACTACCTTAGTAATAACAACAAAAAAGCATTTTCCAAAATCTAATGTCCTTTCATGATAAAAACTCATAAAAACCAGCAAATGGAAGAGCACTTCCTCAATCTGAAAATGGGCTTCTAAGAAAAGCCATAGCTAACAAACTTCATAATGAAAGACTGCATGGTTTCCTCTAACACGAGGAAATTACAAGTACATTTGTTCTTGCCATTTCAATTTAACCTTGTATTAGAAATTCTGCTTAGGACGATTAGGCAAGAAAGTGAAATAAAATCTAATCAAATTGTAAAGTAAGAAATAAAAAAAAAAATCATTCACAGAAGTTATGCTATCGGAAACAGACCATTTTAAGAAATCTATGAAAAGTTTGTAAGTAAATAAAAATTCATTTATATTGTTAGATAAGATAATCAATATAAAATAATTGTATTTACATATGGTTTCTTTTTTTAAAGGTTTTTATTTATTGATTTAAAAGCCATAGTTACACAGAGACAGGAGAGACAGAGAGAGAGGGGTTTTCCATCCGCTGGTTCATTCCCTAAATCCTAAATGGCTGCAATGGCCGGAGTTGTACCGATCAGAAGCTGGGAGCCAGGAGCTTCTTCCGGGTCTCCCACGCAGGTGCAGGGGCCCAAATATTTGGGCCATCTTCTACTGCTTTCCCAGGCCATAGCAAAGAGTTGGATCGGCAGTGGAGCAGCTGGGACTAGAACCAGAGCCTATATGGGATGCCGGTGCTTGAGGTCAGGGCGTTAACCTGCTGCACTACAGTGCTGGCCCCTACATATGGTTTCAAAAAAGAGCATGAAAACAACATAAAGAACAAAATATTTATGAATAACTTTAACAAAAGGAATGCAAAATTTACAGTCTGAAAACTAAAAAGTATAATTAGAAAAAAATTAAATAATATCTAACTAAACAGAAACATTCAATAATCATGAATCACTATTTTATATAGTAATACGGTATTACTCCCAAAATGATTGACATTGACAAACTGATTATCAAATTCATATAAGGAGGCCGGTGCCATGGCTCACTTGGTTAATCCTCCACCTGTGGTGCTGGCATCCCATATGGGTGCCGGGTTCTAGTCCCGGTTGCTCCTCTTCCAGTTACAGCTCTCTGCTGTGGCGCGGGAAGGCAGTGGAGGATGGCCCAAGTGCTTGGGCCCCTGCACCCACATGGGAGACCAGGAGAAAGCACCTGGCTTCTGGCTTTGGATCGGCGTATCTCCGGCTGTAGTGGCCACTTGGGGAGTGAAACAATGGAAGGAAGACCTTTCTCTCTGTCTCTCTCTCACTGTCTGTAACTCTACCTGTCAAATAAAAAAATTCATATGAAAACTCAAGGAACACAAAATAACAAAAGCAATATTGAAAATAAGAATGTATTTGGAGTCCTCACATTTTCTAATTTTGAAACTTACTTCGAAGGAACAATAATCAACACAGTGTGGTATAGAGTATATGGAAAAGCATGCAGACCAAGAAACAGAGCTGAAAATCCAAAGATATACCTAAATATGGATTTTTGGATAAGGATGCAAAGATAATTAAGAGAGGGAATAAGTAATATTTTCAACAAATAGGAGATAATTGTTGCACTTGAAAAAGCATGATGTGGATTCCTATTTCACAGCATCACAAAATCTAAGTCAAAATTTGTCTAAGACATAAATATAAATATTAAATAATCATTTGCTTAAGACTTACTAGAGGGGCTGGTGCTGTGGCGTAGCAGGTAAAGCTCCCACCTGCAGTGCCAGCATCCCTTATAAGGACCGGTTCTAGTCCCAGCAGCTCCACTTCCATCCAGCTCTCTGCTATGTCCTGCGAAAGCAGTAGAAGATGACTCAAGTCCTTGTGCCCCTGAGTCAGCCTGGGAGACTTGGAAGAAGCTCTTGGCTCCTGGCTTGGATCAGTACAGCTCCTGCAGTCAAGGCTATCTGGGAGTGAACCAATGGATGGAAGACCTTTCTCTCTGTCTTGCTCTACCTCTCTGTAACTCTGTCTTTCAAATAAAAAAAATTAAAAAAAAAAACTTACTAGAAAATGTAGGTATAAATACTTACAAATTGGGTTTGAAAACTTCAAATCAGGTAGTCCTCATGGGAACAATCAATCACTTCCCAAGTGGCCAAAATGCCCAGAGCTGGGCCAATCCAAGCTAGGAGCCAGGACCTTCCAACAAGTCTCCCCACACAGGTGCAGGGGCCCAAGACTTGGGCCATCGTCTACTGCTTTTCCAGGCCAGAGCAGAGATTTGTATCAGAAGTGGAGCAGCCAGGACTCAATCCGGGGACCATATGGGATGTCTGCACTGCAGGTGGCAGCATTACCCACTATGCCAAATCACCGGCCCCCAGGTTCTTTATTAAATTAAAAAACCTTGATCTCATTAATTTCCTATGAGGAAGAACCATAAGGTGGTCAAGAAAGAAGGGAATAAAATTGGAATAAAGTTTTTTGGATTTAATCCTGTTGATTTCTTCTCTGGTTTTAATTATTTCTCTTCTCCTGCTAGATTTGGGTCTGGTTTGCTGCAGATTTTCTAAGTCCTTGAGATGAATTGAAAGCTCATTTATTTGGTGCCTTTCCAATTTCTTGATGTAGGCAACTATTGATATAAACTTTCCTTTTAACACTGCTTTTGCTGTATCCCATAAGTTTTGGTATGTTGTGCTGTTATCCTTATTTACTTCCAGAAAGTTTTTGATTTCTCTTTTAATTTCTTCTATGACCCATTGTTTATTCAGGAGCATGTTGTTCAATCTCCATGTGTTTGCCTAATCTCTAGGGATTCCTGAGTTGCTAATTTCCAGCTTCATTCCTTTATGGTCTGAGAAGCTGCATCGTGTGATTCTGATTCTTTTGAATTTTCTGAGAATTGCTTTATGGTCTAGTATGTGGTCAATCCTAGAGAAGGTTCCATGTACTGCTGAGAAGAATGTAAATGCTTTCTGTGTAGGATGAAAGTTCTGTAGATATCTGTTAGATCCATTTGGACTATAGTGTTGTTTAAATCTACTATCCTCTTGTTGATCTTCTGTCCTGTTGATCTGTCTATTTCTGAGAGTGGAGTATTGAAGTCCCCAGTACTATTGTATTGGAGTCTAAGTCTCCCTTTAAGTCCTTTAACAAATCTTTTAAATAAACAGGTGCCCTGTAATTAGGTGCATATACATTGATAATCGTTATATCTTCCTGTTGAATTGATCCCTTAATCATTATATAGTGCCCCTCTTTGTCTCTCTTAACAGTTTTTGTGGTAAAGTTTATGTTATCTGATATTAAGATGGCTACACCCACTCTTTTTTCATTTCTGTTGGCATGGTATATCTTTTTCCAGCCTTACACTTTCAGTCTGTATGTATCTTTCTTGGAAAGACTTGTTTCTTGTAAGCAGCAAATAGATGGGTTTTGTTCCTTAACCCAATCAGTCAATCTGTGTCTTTTAACTGGACAGTTCAGGCTATTAACATTCAATGTGACTATTGAGAAGTAGTAACTTTGCCCTGCCATTTGCCAAGATATTTTCTAAAATATGCTTTGAATTCCCTGTGATCTTTTGCTGTGTTTTTTGAGAGATTTTCTTTCTTTACCTTCTTTCATATTGATAACCGTGTATCTGTGTTTCTGTGTGTAACACATCTTTAAGCATGTCTTGCAGGGCTGGACGAGTGGCGACAAATTCTTTCAATTTCTGTTTGCTATGAAAGGTCTTTATTTCACCTTCATTCACAAATGAGAGCTTTGCAGGATATAATATTTTGGGCTGGCAGTTTTTCTTTCTTATTACCTGTGCTATATCTCACCAATCCCTTCTAGCTTGTTGGGTTTCTGATGAGAAGTCTGCTGTGAGTCTAATTGGACATCCTCTGAGAGTAATCTGACGTTTCTCTCTGGCCCATTTTAGGATCTTTTCTTCTTGTTTCACAGTGGTGAGTTTAATTACAACGTGTCATGGTGAGGATCTCTTTTGGTCATGTTTATTAGGGGTTCTATGAGCTTCCTGTACTAGGATGTCTCTGTCCTTCTCCAAACCTTCGAAATTTTCTGCTATCATCTCACTAAAAAGGCATTCTAATCCTTTCTCCCTCTCCATGCCTTCAGGAACTCCTAGAACCCGTTGCTGGGTTTCTTAATAGTACCCCGTAGATTCCCAACAATATTTTTTAGATTTTTAATTTCCTCTTCTTTTTTTTTTTGGTTTGACTGTCTACTTTCCTGTGCTCTATCTTCTAAGTCTGATATTCTCTCTTCTGCTTCACCCATTCTGTTTTTAAGGCTCGCTAATGTGTTTGTCAGTTGATCTATTGAATTCTTCATTTAATTTGATTTTTCCCTTACTATCACAGTTTCATGTTCTACTAGTTTCTGCGTTTCATTTTGATTCCTCCTTAATATTTCATTTTCATGAGAGAGATTTTCTATCCTGTCCATTAAAGATTTCTGTAGTTCAAGAATTTGTTTTTGAGAACTTCTTAATGATCTTATCAATTTTTGGAAATCTGCATCTTTCATTTCTTCTATCTCATCATCTTCATAATCTTGAATTGGGGTGTCTTTATCATTTCGGGGCATCATAATGTCTTCCTTGTTCTTGT
Source organism: Oryctolagus cuniculus (assembly GCF_964237555.1). Taxonomy (NCBI): domain Eukaryota; kingdom Metazoa; phylum Chordata; class Mammalia; order Lagomorpha; family Leporidae; genus Oryctolagus; species Oryctolagus cuniculus. The sequence goes on from NC_091433.1 coordinate 28,325,340, forward strand.
TACCTCAGTTTCTGCGTTTGGTTAGCATTGTGGAGATATTCTTTGGTTTCTTTGCTGTGGTGTTTTTTCTTGGTACATTTACAAAAAATCAGCCAAATGAGGAACTGGTTTTTTGAAAACATAAACAAAATTGACACCCCATTGGCCCAACTAAATAAAAAAAGAAGAGAAAAGACCCAAATCAATAAAATCAGAGATGAAAAAGGAAACGTAACAACAGACACCACAGAAATAAAAAGAATCATCAGAAATTACTACAAGGACTTGTATGCCAGCAAACAGGGAAACCTATCAGAAATGGATAGATTCTTGGACACATGCAATCTACCTAAATTGAACCAGAAAGACATAGAAAACCTAAACAGACCCATAACTGAGACAGAAATTGAAACCGTAATAAAGGCCCTCCCAACAAAGAAAAGCCCAGGACCAAATGGATTCACTGCTGAATTCTACCAGACATTTAAAGAAGAACTGACTCCAATTCTTCTCAAACTATTCAGGATAATGAAAAAGAGGGAATCCTCCAAAATTCTTTTTATGAAGCCAGCATCACCTTAATTCCTAAGCTGGAAAAAGATGCAGCATTGAAGGAGAATTACAGACCAATATCCCTGATGAACATAGACGCAAAAATCCTCAATAAAATTCTGGCCAATAGAATGCAACAACACATCAGAAAAATCATCCACCCAGACCAAGTGGGATTTATCCCCAGCATGCAGGGATGGTTCAGTGTTCGCAAAACAATCAACATGATACACCACATTAAGAGACTGCAGAAGAAAAACCATATGATTATCTCAATAGATGCCAACAAAGCATTTGATAAAATACAACACCCTTTCATGACGAAAACTCTAAGCAAACTGGGTATGGAAGGAACATTCCTCAATACAATCAAAGCAATTAATGAAAAACACATAACCAGCATCCTATTGAATGCGGAAAAGTTGGAAGCATTTCCACTGAGATCTGGTACCAGACAGGGATGCCCACTCTCACCACTGCTATTCAACATAGTTCTGGAGGTTCTAGCCAGAGCTATTAGGCAAGAAAAAGAAATTAAAGGGATACAAATTGGGAAGGAAGAACTCAAACTATCCCTATATGCAGATTATATGATTCTTTATTTAGGGGATCAAAAGAACTCTACTAAGAGACTATTGGAACTCATAGAAGATTTTGGCAAAGTAGCAGGGTATAAAATCAATGCACAAAAATCAACAGCCTTTGTATACACAGGCAATGCCACAGCTGAGGAAGAACTTCTAAGATCAATCTCATTCACAATAGCTACAAAAACAATCAAATACCTTGGAATAAACTTAACTAAGGATGTTAATGACCTATATGATGAAAATTACAAAACCTTAAAGAAAGAAATAGAAGAGGATACCAAGAAATGGAAAAATCTTCCATGCTCATGGATTGGAAGAATCAATATCATCAAAATGTCCATTCTTCCAAAAGCAATTTACACATTCAATCCAATACCAACCAAAATACTGAAGACATTCTTCTCAGATCAGGAAAAAATAATGCTGAAATTCATATGGAGACACAGGAGACCTCGAATAGCTAAAGCAATCTTGTAGAACAAAAACAAAACCAGAGGCATCACAATACCAGATTTCAGGACATACTACAGGGTAGTTGTTATCAAAAGAGCATGGTACTGGTACAGAAACAGATGGATAGACAAATGGAACAGAATAGAAACACCAGAAATCAATCCAAACTTCTACAGCCAACTTATATTTCATCAAGGATCCAAAACCAATCCCTGGAGTAAGGACAGTCTATTCAATAAATGGTGCTGGGAAAACTGGATTTCCACATGCAGAACCATGAAACAAGACCCCTACCTTTCACCTTTTCAAAAATTCACTCAACATGGATTAAAGACTTAAATCTATGCCACAACACCATCAAATTATTAGAGAGCATTGGAGAAACCCTGCAAGGTATAGGTACAGGCAAAGACTTCCTAGAAAAGACCCGGGAGGCACAGGCAGTCAAAGCCAAAATAACAATTGGGATTGCATCAAATTGAGAAGTTTCTGTACTGCAAAAGAAACAGTCAGGAGAGTGAAGAGGTAACGGATAGAATGGGAAAAATATTTGCAAACTACACAACAGATAAAGGTTTGATAACCAGAATCTACAAAGAAATCAAGAAACTCCACAACATCAAAATAAACAACCCACTTAAGAGATGGGCCAAGGACCTCAATAGACATTTTTCAAAAGAGGAAATCCAAATGGCCAACAGGCACAAGAAACAATGTTCAAGATCACTAGCAATCAGGGAAATGCAAAGAAAAACCACAATGAGGTTTCACCTCACCCCGGTTAGAATGGCTCACATTCAGAAATCTACAAACAACAGATGCTGGCGAGGATGTGGGGAAAAAGGGACACTAACCCAATGTTGGTGGGAATGCAAACTGGTTAAGCCACTATGGAAGTCAGTCTGGAGATTCCTCAGAAACCTGAAGATAACCCTACCATACAACCCAGCCATCCCACTCCTTGGAATTTACCCAAAGGAAATTAAATTGGCAAACAAAATAGCTGTCTGCACCTTAATGTTTATTGCAGTTCAATTCACAATAGCTAAGACCTGGAACCAACCCAAATGTCCATCAATAGTAGGCTGGATAAAGAAATTATGGGACATGTACTCTATAGAATACTATACAGCAGTCAAAAACAATGAAACCTGGTCATTTGCAACAAGATGGAGAAATCTGGAAAACATTATGCTGAGTGAATTAAGCCAGTCCCAAAGGGACAAATATCATATGTTCTCCCTGATCAGTGACTACTAACTGAGCACTAAAGGGGAAACCTGTTGAAGTGAAATGGACACTGTGAGAAACAGTGACTTGATCATCTCTTGTGCTGTCTGTTGATGTACAATATAATACTTTATCCATTTTAGTATTTTCTCTTTGTTTTGTTCCAGTACTATTGGTTGAACTCTGTGATTAACACACAATTATTCTTAGTCATTTAAATTTTAACTGAAAAGGGATCCCTGTTAATTTAACAGTAGGAAAAAGAGGGAGGGGATGTACAATTTGGGACATGCTCGATCGGACTTACCCCAAATGGTAGAGTAAGAATCGTGGCAGGGGATTCCAATACAAGCCCATCAAGGTGGCATGTACCAATGCCATCTCACTAGTCCAAGTGATCAATTTCAGTTCACAATTAATCACACTGATAGTTCTAAGAGTCAATGGGGATCACACAAACAAGACTAGTGTCTGCTAATACTAACTGATAGATTCAAAAAGGGACAGAACGATCCATCATCGGAAGTGGGATACACAGCAGACTCATAGAATGGCAGATGTCCTAAATGGCACTCTGGCCTCAGAATCAGTCCTTAAGGCACTTGGATCTGGCTAAAAACCCCATGAGAGTATTTTAAGCATGGAAAGCTGAAACACTCAAAAAAAAAAAAATAAAGACCTAAATGGAAGATTTCTGTGATTGAGATCCCAGTGGAAAGAACGGGGCCATCAAAGAAGGAGGTACCTTTCTCTGAAGGGAGGAGAGAACTTCCACTTTGACTATGACCCTGTCAGAATAAGATCAAAGTCAGCGAACTCAAAAGGCTTCCATAGCCTTGGCAACTCATGACTAGAGCCTAGGGAGATTACTGATGCCACAAACGAGAGTGTCAATATTTTAAGTCAACAACAGGAGTCACTGTGTACTTACTTCTCATGTGGGATCTGTCCTTAGTGTGTTATCCAATGTGAAGTAATGCTATAACTAGTACTGAAACAGTATTTTACACTTTGTGTTTCTGTGTGGGTGCAAACTGATGAAATCTTTTCTTAATATATGCTGAATCGATCTTCTGTATATAAAGAGAATTGAAAATGAATCTTGATATGAATGGAATGGGAGAGAGAGCTGGAGATGGGAGGGGTGCGAGTGGGAGGGAAATTATGGGGGGTGAAGCCATTGTAATCCATACACTGTACTTTGGAAATTTACATTTACTAAATAAATAAATAAGTGATATAAAAGTCTAATAAAAACAGAGAGAAACTGATGAAGGTAAGAAAGGAAGGAAAAGTTAGTAGAAAGAAAATCATGAAATCAATTAGTTGAACTAATGTGAAAAATACATCTGCTCTTTTTTCAAAAGCAAACATTCTAAAATGACTAATTACAATGAAATGCTGCAGGCTATTGCATAACTATCAATTTAATAAGGCAATAGATTGTGTTTTTTCTAAAGAGTCACTAGAACTGAAGGACTTTCAAAAAGCACAAGGTTCATTTTCTTGCCCTTAGGCATAATTGTTCTAGTATCTCAAACAGGAGAACTTCTCAAATTTTAAAAATGGTATAGAAAAAAGGGATGCAATTCATTATGGGAAAAAAATCTTAGATTTACAAAAACTTTCTCAGAAGTGTAATGTTTCCTTAGTTAAACAATTCATTAAAAGATTATAGAAAGTTCATTAAGAGATGTTAGAAAATAAAGGCACCCTCATTTTGAGAGTTTTACAAACTTAAAAATGGACATTAAAAGAGAATAAAGAAGGAGCTGGACTTGTAGAAAGTATTTAATGATTATTAAGTGACGCTTTTTCAAAAGAACTAACTAGTGTTGTGACCAAAATAGTATTATAATAGTGTTATGAATGAAGTATTAAAATGCTGAATTATCTCCTTTATAAATAGAAATATGGATTTCAAAGGCAATAATGTATATCTTTTTTACTGAGTTTAGTCAAGGCAAAACAATTGCAACTTAATGGGATAATATTTAAAAAGTATCCAAATATACTAAAAAAATACACTTTATAAATCCTTACCTTCAATCCAAATGACCCTCAGACAATTTGCATATATAAATGACTAGATGTAAAGTTTGGGAATGATTAAACTGCTTTAAGTCCTTAGTTATAATGCAGGTAATTTGTATGGTAAGCAGATATATATCTTATAAGTTGACATGTGGTCATTTTCTCTAACTTTCAGGTTAGAGAAAAGAAGAAAAAGTATATGATGGGAACAAGGAAATACTAATAATGCTTTCTCTTATATAACAAATTAGAAAGGCTAATTTTTTGGGGAGTAAACTTTATTTGTTTAACAGATAACAAACTATGATTCTGTTTCACCATTAAAATCAGGCCTCTAAAGTATGTTTTGCTGTTTCTTTTATATTGTCAATGTTACCATTTCAATGAATAAAGAATTTAATCAAATGAAGGTCTAAATATTGGCCTCTTTTGCATTATAACATTTTAAGCAAATAAACAGTGTAATACATTTTTCAAGTGAAAAATAATTTAATTGCTGAAAGTGATATAGCTATTTTGTCTATTCCATTAAGTCATTTAGTTAAAACTGGAGCTTTGAAATTCAATAGAAATTCTCTTACATTGAAATTTATTAGTTAAATAATAAACTTATAATGTCTTCTTCTTGATTTGATCAGTTAAAAGTGAATTTTGAGGATGACAACACTTGGGGTTATATGGAACTAAAAAGAATTATTATTAAAGACCGAAATCTACTACCTGATACCATCAAATTATTAGAGAACATTGGGGAAACCCTGCAAGACATTAGCATAGGCAAAGAATTTTTGAAAAGACCCCAGAGGCACAAGCACTCAAAGCCAAAATTAACAAAATGGATTACATCAAGTCGAGAAGTTTCTGCACTGCAAAAGTGGCACTCAGGAAAGTGAAGAGGCAACTGAAAGAATGGGAAAAAATTTTTTTGTAAACTATGCAACTGATAAAGGATTATTAATGAAAAAATGTATAAAGAGATCAAGACGGGCAGCGCCGTGGCTCAATAGGCTAATCCTGCGCCTTGCGGTGCCAGCACACCGGGTTCTAGTCCCAGTCGGGGCGCCAGATTCTGTCCTGGTTGTCCCTCTTCCAGGCCAGCCCTTTGCTATGGCCCGGGAGTGCAGTGGAGGATGGCCCAAGTCCCTTGGCCCAGAACCTGCATGGGAGACCAGGAGAAGCACCTGGCTCCTGGCTTTGAATCAGCACGATGCGCTGGACGCAGTGCACCGGCCATTGGAGGGTAAACCAACGGCAAATGGAAGACCTTTCTCTCTGTCTCTCTCACACTGTCCACTCTGCCTGTCAAAAATTAAAAAAAAAAAATTTAAAAAAAGAGATCAAGAAACTCGTCAACTACAACCAGTAAAGAAATGGAAAGAACTTAAACAGACATTTTTCAAAAGGAGAAATCCAAATGGCCAAGAGACACATGAAAAAATGCTCAGGATCCCTAGCTGTCAGGGAATTGCAAATCAAAACCACAATGAGATTCCACCTCACCCCTTTTATAATGGCTTTCATCCTGAAATCAACAAACAACCAATGCTGATTAAGATGTTGGTAAAAAGGTGTCCTAATCCACTGTTGTTGGGAATGTAAACTGGTGATGCTGCTATGGAAGACAGCATGGAGATACTTCAGAAATCTGAATATAGACCTACACTGGGAATTTACACAAGGGAAGTGAAATAGGCATATGAAAGAATTATCCGCACCCCCTTGTTTATTGCAGCTCAATTCACAACAGCTAAAGACATGGAATCAACCCAAATGCCAGTCAACTGAAAACTGCATAAAGAACTTATGGGATATGTACACCATGTAATACTACACAACAGCAAAAAAAAATGAAATCAAGTCATTCATAACAAAATAGATGAATCTGGAAAAGATCATATTTAGTGAACTAAGCCAGTCCCAAAGGGGCAAATACCATATGTTCTCCCTGACCTGTGGTAACTAATAGAACACCTTAAAGGTAAGCTATAGAAGTGAAATTGACACTTTCAGAAGCAATGACTTGAACAGCCCATGTCTTGACTATTGAGGAACAGTTTTATATATATATATATATATATATATATATATATACACACTATGTATTAAACTCTGGACATAGAGTTAAACATATATGTATAAAGTCAATGGAAAATAGATCTTAGTGAAAAATAAGAATGGGAGTAACAGAGGGAGGAGGAAAAGAGGTGGGAGGGTGGGAACCATGGGAAGAATCACCATGTTCCTAAACTTGTAATTAAGAAGTGTGTAGGCCGTCACCATGGTTCATTAGGCTAATCCTCTGCCTTGCGGCGCCGGCACACCGGGTTCTAGTCCCGGTCAGGGCGCCGGTTTTGTCCTGGTGCCCCTCTTCCAGGCCAGCTCTCTGCTGTGCCCAGGGAGTGCAGTGGAGGATGGCCCAAGTACTTGAGCCCTGCACCCCATGGGAGACCAGGAGAAGCACCTGGCTCCTGCCTTCAGATCAGTGCGGTGTGCCGGCCACAGTGCACCAGCTTCAATGGCCATTGGAGGGTGAACCAACGGCAAAAGGAAGACCTTTCTCTCTGTCTCTCTCTCTCACTGTCCACTCTGCCTGTAAAAAAAAAAAAATAAAGAATAAACTAAAAATAAAAAAAAAAAAAACTTGCCATGGGGCTCTAAATCTCCTTAATCTGGGTGGTAAAATACACTCTTAAGTGTTAAAGTGAGCATGTGAATAGGATTAGTGTCTGATAATAAAAACACATAAAATTAGAAAGGAATGAATGCTCCAACATGGGAAGCAGTCCACACAGGAGAATCATAGGAAGACAATCACTTAAAGTAGCACTTTGACCTCAGAATCAGCCTTTAAGTCATTCTGGTCTGGCTGTAAAGCCCACAAGAGCATTTCAGGCATAGAAAGCCAAGACACTGAAGAAAAAATATTCTAAATGAAGGACCTCAGTGAATGAGACCCAAGTAGAAAGAAGTGGTCATCAAAGAAGGAGGTACTTTTCTCTGAAGGGAGGAGAGAACTGCCACTTTGCTTATGGCCTTGTCTAATTATTGACTGGAGTTTGTGGATTCAAAAGGATTCCATAGCCTAGCAGCTCAATGTCAAGAGCCTTGGCTGATCACTGATGTTACTTATAAGAGTGTTAATTGTTAAATTAACAACAGGAGTCACTGTGGATGCAGGACTCCCCGTGCAGGACTTCTGTCCTCAGAGCTGTATTGTAATTTTGTCTAAGTACTTATAAAAGATGCATCATTCTTGGGTGCTTCATTAAAGTTAATTAAGTTTCTAAGAAAAAAAAAAAGAAGTGAAATTAACTTCAAGATGCAATGACTTTGAACAGCCCTTGTCCTGACTGTTGAGGAACAGGTTTTTTTTTTTTTTTTTTTTTTTTTTCCCGTGCAAATTGTTGAACCCTTTACTAAGTATAGAGTTGGTCTTCTGTGTATAAAATTAATCAAAAATAGATCTTAGTGGAGAGTGGGATTGGGAATGGGAGAGGGAAGGGAGGAGGGGTGAAGTTATTCATCATAGTTAGGGCATGATTTATCCCATGAATGTAAATCCTTTTATGTACTCCTTTTAGTGCCTTCTCAGGCTGGTCACTAAGTTCAATTAAAAAAACATGTATCTACCACTGTAATAATAGGCATGATATGATATGGGAAAAAAGGAAAAATTTAGATATATATTGGTGCTGGCATCATAGCACAATGGGGTAAACTGTAGCCCATAACTCTGAAATGCCACATGACCACCTGTTCATGAACTAGTTGCTCCACTTCCAATCCAGCTCCCTGTCCATGCACTTAGGAAAGCAGCAGAAGATGCCGCAGATGCTTAGGCCTCCACCATCCATATGGGAGACTCAGATGGAGTTCTGGGCAACTGGTTTTAATCTCGCCCGGCACTGGCTGCTGTGGTCATTTGGGAAGTAAACCAACAGATGGAAAATTCTGTGTGTGTGTGTGCGTGTGTTTCCTACTATCTGTTTAACTCTTCTTTTGAAATAACTATATAAATATTTAAGACACATATCTATTTTTTGTGGGCAATATGATCAGAGACACAAAAGAATCTACAAGTGTTTAGCTTTATGAAAGTATTCTGAAAGTTGGGCAAACTGGGAATTATTTTAATTAACAAACTCAAGCATCTGTGATAAACTATAACATGTTAAATATGGAATGGATTTCTTTTTGCTATGAACTACTGGGCTACCTTTTATTTGTCCTCATTTTCTACTTGCATATAGAAAGAAAATAATGGCTTATATAACCTTTAATTTTATTTTTAGACAAACAGCAATGTCATTAAAATGATAAGTTACAGCTTACGCTTGATTAGTCTCATTATCAGGGACATCGGTAGTCATAAGAGTTGTGGATAATGGCGATGCATTTTGAGTTTCTCAAGAGGCAGGAACTCTCACATAAAGCAAATTTAAAAATGAATGGTGGCTTGCTGCTATTAGATATTCAGTTTTTCAGAAGAAGGCAATCACACGTTTTATGAGATAAATATAAATGTTTATGAAGTAGTACATATTTTAAAAACAAAAACCAAGATACAAACATGTAAAGAAAGCAGTAAATGAAAAATAAAAAAGTCTATAGCAGTAAAGTAGTAGGTAACCTATTTGTATTTCTCTTCCAGATTTTCAAAATCATAATTTTGGGGGTTGACTTTAAATCACAAGAATTCTTCCTTTTGTCCACATATGTTGAATGATGAAAAACAAGTCAATGCATTCCAAAGGCCAGCAATCCAGAATTGACACAATTCCTCACTATTATGGATGTGGAATTATATTTTAAAGATTATATTACATTAATGATTATATTATTTTCTCCATATCAAGAAGTCAATATTTATGCAAACCTATTTTTCTGCTCATATATATCATTTCTGAATTTATGTAACCTTATCATCTGGGCTTAGAAGGTTATCAAGGAGGAATGACTAAAATGGGTTTCACAAATAGTGACCTCTTTCTTGTGGTGCCTGCAGAGTTGTATGGATATCTCTAAACACCTGATTTCTGGGTTAAACATCAGGAATAAGGTTATCTGCAGAACAGATGATATTTTTCTAATTGGAAGCCTAGAGGTACTCACTTTGCATAATTATTAAAATTTGTAATTTTATGTCTACCATAGTATTAATTGCTTTCTATTCTTTCAGTTCACACATTTCCCTCTCATTTCTGTGACATTTCTAATCAAGTACAGCTGATCTTTCTTTTTTCGATTGTATTAGTTATGAATTCCTTATTATTCTATAAATAGTTACCCTAATATTACCATAAGCATCCTGTACTCTTTATATCATAACAACTATTACTTCTACATCTCTTCTAATTGTGCTGGAATACTGGAATGTTTAATGCTATCTACATTATCTCTACTTTTTGCATTTTTCTGTGCATCTTTTTTATTTAATTTCATGTGCATCTGACACGTTGGATTGTTCAACTAAAAACTTTTCATACTAAAGAATTGTGAAAAGTTATACAACTCTATCAATGAAATTTTAAATGTCATTTTCATCCCTCCCTCCCTTCTTTCTCCCGGCCTCCCTCCTTTCTTTCTTCCTTTTGTTCCTTCCTCCCTGCATTCCTTCCTTTCCTCCTTTGTCCTTCCTCCTCTTTATACCTCCTCTTGCTGTGGGGTATGGAATCCCCTGCTGCTTCTACTCCAAGTTCTTGTCTCAGCATAGGAGAATTCAAAGGACAGAAATAGATAACATGCAGTAAGGAGAGCAGGATTTATTTAAAGCCATAGTATATTTTCAGACATGATCGGAAGTAGTCTCTCTCCATGAGAAAAACACACACCTACCAAAGTTCAGGTAATCCCTGTATTGGGTCTGGAGGGAGTAATGACTCCACTTAATATATAAAAGTGATAAAATTTGGATAGGACTTTGGTGAAAGTGGAGACCACTTGGAAATTGTCATGGCATCTCCATGTGTAACTATATCATATGTGTGGTCATAATGGCATCCTGTGAATGATAGGGAAGTGAGCCTCAGGTGACTGACAAGTAAGTGGATGTGTTAAACCTGCAGCCTTGTTGGATCAATATTAAAGGGAGTGGGATTTCAGATGGTGCAAGGGTTTAGCAAGGAGACTGCTGGAAGTCTCAGCTACTTTGCTGACTCTTTGCCAAGCCCACATCATTTGCTCCCTGCCTTTCTCCTCTTCCTTTCCCTACTTCTCCTCCTCCACCTAATCTACTTTTTCCTTTTGCCGTCATTACTGTACCCCTACTGCTACTAATGCCATTACTACTACTTCATCCTTTTATTTCTGGCTGATTTTAAGATTATTCTCTTTGCCTTTATTTTCTATGATCTTACTGTTACATGATAAGGTATATTTTTCTGTCTTTTTTTGTTGTTGTTTCTTTGGCATTCACAGAAATAGTTTTTGTATTACTTTCAACAGCATTAGAAAAGTTTCAAATACTTTATCCCATGAAATAATATTTGGTCTCATTCACTTTCTGAGAACCCTGATACCCCAATTACATTCATGTTTGACCATTTTCTAGAGTCTAGAAGCTGCTTAACAGATTTTCACATATTTTTAATAGTTATATTCTTTGCACTTTGGTTTACACAATTGATAGTGATTCATAGTCTTTTTAACTTCTATCTATGCTTCACTGGATATGAATTTTGTGAAATCTATTCATTACATTGATAATTCCAGACACTTGCACTATCATGCTTGTGGGGAACCGCAGGCTGGCCACCTGTGGGAACTTCCTCTCTTTGCTGTTTGCAGGGCCTGTTGTAACAACTTGTGCAAGACAAGTTAAGGAAGTGCTGGCTGATGAGCAAAACAAGTCAAGGAAGTGCTAACCACAGGATGTCCTGAAGACACACAAACAACCCCGATGGAGCAAGATGAACTTTCGACCTGAGGCACTATGTGCCCTTCAACTTCATTGGACTGTGCCTGCATGGACTGCATGTGAACAGACTTGCAATTCCTGGGAGCGTCCTGCTAGGGGAACCTTGGGTATATAATGGGGATAGTATTGTGTAGGGGAGCGAGGGCTTGGCTTCTTTTCTTTAGCCTTGCATTTGGATGAATAAAGTTCCATGAGAACTGAGCAAGCAGCGATTGTGTCTTAACTACGCTGGACTCTCGCTGGTGAGTGTCCGGCAATGCTCAGATGCTTACTTGATTTGTTGCTATGTATCCTAACTTTATGGAAGATATATTTTTTCAACTGTTTTCTCCATCTTTTACTCTATTTTCTAGAGTGTTTAGTCATAGTGTTTAAAAAATATTTATCATTGATCTCTAATAGCTGAATAATTTTGGAGGCATTTTTATTTTGGTTATGTGGACCTACCTCTTGTCATTTCTGACTGTCTTCTATTTCTTCTATCATATATTTTGTGGAAAAAAATACAAAGGCCCTAAACATTGTAATGCTATCCACAGACTATTTTGTTTTGTTTGTTTCTTCATTAGAATTAGCAGAGTCCTAGCTGACATGTTCAATCCAGTCAGGAATTTTGTGTATTCTCAATTGAGTGGCAGCACTGATAATGTTTACTTTGCCTATAGCTTCCCCTAACTCTCACATGTGTTCAAGTGAAAATACTGAGTGTACTCCATAATCTCTCCAGCTTTGGTTTTATAAATCTGAAGATAATTCTTCTATTTAATGACCTTTAACTTAGGATTTTAGTTCTCTGCACAAATTGTGAAATTACAAAATTTGGTAGATACTCAGGGAAAAGCTGACTATGTACTATTCCACACCATATGTCTTTGAAAAGCTCTGTTGGTTTTTCTGTCCCCAGCTGTGTCATCTTGACTTCCCACTATTAATTTTTACAAAGATCTACTTTCAGTTTATTTAATGTACATAAAGGTAACCCTACATTAAGTAAAAGAGTTCAAAAATATTATGAAGAAAAAAAGAAAACACTGTTCCTTAACAGAAGAGATAAGAGATGTAAACAATCATTACTACTCAAATTGTCCATTTCACTTCATTCAATACATTACATTTTAGATATTCTATTAGTTACCTCAGATCAGGGAAAACATATGCTCTCTGTCTTTTGAGGATTGCATTATTTCACTAAGTATAATGATTTCCAGTTGCATCCATTAGGTTGCAAAATACAGTATTTCATTTTTTTACTATGTCACATTTTTTAAGCTTTTATTTAATAAATATAATTTTCCAAAGTACAGCTTTTGGATTACAGTGGCTTTTTCCCCCATAACCTCCCTCCTACGTGTAACCATCCCATCTCCCGTTCCCTCTCCCATCCCATTCACATCAAGATTCATTTTCAATTATCTTTATATACAGAAGATCTATTTAGTATATACTAAGTAAAGAATTCAACAGTTTACACCCACACAGAAACACAAGGTATAAGTACTATTTGAGTACTATTTATACCATTGATTCACATAGTACAACACATTAAGGACAGAGATCCTACATGGGGAACATGGGGAGTAAGTGCACAGTGACTCCTGTTGTTGATTTAACAGTTGATGCTCTGGTTTATGGTTTTTTTTTTTTTTTTTTTTTTTTTTTTTTTTTTTGACAGGCAGAGTTAGAAAGAGAGAAAAGTCTTCCTTTTTTCTGTTGTTTCACCCCTCAAATGGCTGCTACAGCCTGCACGCTGCGCTGATCCGAAGCCAGGAGCCAGGTGCTTCCTCGTGGTCTCCCATGCGGGTGCAGGGCCCAAGGACCTGACCCATCCTCCACTGCACTCCCGGGCTACAGCAGAGAGCTGGACTGGAAGAGGAGCAACCGGGACAGAATCCGGTGCCCCAACTGGGACTAGAACCCTGGGTGTCAGCACTGCAGGCGGAGGATTAGCCAAGTGAGTCACGGCGCCAGCCAACACTCTTGTTTAGAGTATTTCATTTTGTTTTTTTACAACAGAGAAGCACTCCATAGTGTGTGTATATATATATATATATATATCATTTTTTTTATCCACTCAACAGTTGATGGACATTCGGATTGATTTCACATATTAGCTATTGTGAATTGTGCTGCAATAAACATGTACTTTTGTGTGCTGATTTGTTTTGGTTCGGGTAAATTCCAAGAGTGGGAAGACTGGATCATATGGTGGGTCTTTTCTGAGGTATCTCCATACTGTCCTACACAGTGGATATACCAGTTTACATTCCCACCAACAGTGGATTATGGTACCCCCCCCCCATATCCTAGCCAGCATTTGTTTGTTGATTTCGCTATGAGAGCCATTCTAACTGGGGTGAGGTGAAACCTCATTGTGGTTTTGGTTTGCATTTCCCAGATGGCTAGTTATCTTCAGCATTTTTTAAAAGTGTCTGTTGGACATTTGAATTTCCTCTCTTGAAAAATGCCTGTTCAAGTCCTTTGCACATTTCTTAACTGGATTATTTTGTTGTTGTTGAATTTCTTGAACACTTTACTGATTCTGGATATTAACCTCTTAAATAGTATAGTTTGAAAATATTTTCTCCTATTCTATTAGTTGCCTCTTCACTTTGCTGATTGTTTCTTTTGCAGTTCAGCAGCTTCTCAGCTTGATGCAATCCCATTTGCCAACTTTGTGTTTGATTACCTGTGCTTCTTGTATGTTTCCCAAGAAATCTTTGCCTATGCCCATGTCTTTCAGAGTTTCTAGTTCTATAGTAATTGATGGTATAGGGCCATATATTTATGTTTTTGATCCATTTTAAATGGATTTTTATGTAAGGTGTAAGGTAGGAGTGTAATTTCATACCTCTGCATATGGAGATCAAGTTTTCCCTGCACCATTTGTTAAAGAGACTATTCTTGCACCAGGGACTGGTTTCAGCTCTTTTATCAAAGATAAGTTATTTGTAGATACATGGATTGATTTCTGGAGTTTCTATTCTGTTCCATTGTTCTACAAGTCTGTTTTTTGTGCCAGTATCAACTGTTTTGCTTATAACTGTCCTGTACTATGTATTTCAATTTGGTATTGTGATGCCTCTGGCTTTCATTTTTGTTGACTAAGACTGCTTTAGCTATTCAGGATCTCATGTGTTTCCATATGGATTTTAACAACATTGTTTTCTAGACCTGAAAAGAATTTCATTGGTAATTGATTGATATCACAGTGAATCTGTAAATTGCTTTCAGTAGTATGGAAGTTTTGATGATATTGATTCTTTCACCCCATGAACATGGAAGTTTTTTCCATTTTTGTGTCTTCTCTTTTCTTAATATCTTAAATTTTCATTGCAGATCTCTGACATCCTTGGTTACATTTATTGCAAGCTATTTATTTTTTTTACAGCTATTATGAATGAGATTGACCTTAAAAGTTCTTTGTCATCCATGTCATTGTCTGTGTATACAAAGGCTATTAATTTTTTCTGCTGATTTTCTATCCTGCCACTTTATCAAACTCTTTTATGAGTTCCAATAGTGTCTCAGTACAGTCTTTTAGATCCTCTATATATATAGAATCATGTCATTTGCAAGTAGGGTCAGTTGGACTTCCTCCTTTCCAATTTGTAGCCTTGTGATAATTTGATTTCTTTTCCTTACCTAATGGCTATGGCTAAAACTTGCAGGACTATATTAAATAATAATGATAGGAGTGGACATCCTTGTCTAGTTCCAGATTTTAGGGGAAATGTTTACAACTTTATCCCCTTCAGTAGGATACTGGCCATGGGTTTTTCATAAATTACCTGGATAGTTTTGAGGACTGTTCCTTTTTTTTTTTCTTTTGACAGATAGAGTTAGACAGTGAGAGAGAGAGAGAGAGAGAGAGAGAAAGGTCTTCCTTCCATTAGTTCACTCCCCAAATGGCCACCATGGGTGCTGCTGCACCAATCCTCTCCCTGGTCTCCCATGAAGGTTCAGAGACCCAAGCACTTGGGCCATCCTCCACTGACCTCCTGGGCCACAGCAGATAGCTGGACTAGAAGAGGAGCAACCGGGACTAGAATCCAGCACCCAAATGAGATGCTGGCACCACAGGTGGAGGATCAACCAAGTGAGCCATGCGATGGCCCCGAATATTCCTTCTATACCCATTTTGCTTAAGGTTTTCATCGTGACAGAATATTACATTTTATCAAATGCTTTCTGTGCATCTATTGAGATAACCATTTGATTTTTGTTCTTCAGTTTTTTAAGGTGATGTATCACATTTATTGATTTACCAATAAAGATTTATTATTTATTTGAGAGGCAGAGTTACAGGCAGAAGGAGGGATAGACAGAGAAAGAGATCTTCATCTGCTGATTAACTCCCCCAAATGGCCACAATAGCCAGAGTGGGAGAATCTGAAACCAAGAGATAGTAACTTCTTCCAAGTCTCCCACATGGGTGTGGCATCCCAAGCACTTGGGTCATCTTCTACTCCCTTCACAGGCCATTAGCATGGAGTTGGATTGGAATATGAGCAGCCCAGACACAATCCGGCACCCATATGAGCCATAGGCGGAGGCTTAACTTTCTATGCCACAATGCTGTCCTCAGATGCTACTATTTTTAATAGAGCCCAGAGAATTAATGCCTTACAAATTAGAATTTTATGTATTAATAAAACAACAAATATTCTCTCTTTACCGTCATATTTGAATTTGAATCTGTTGAAATGTAAAAATATAAAAAAGTTCACAATGCAATAAGCATAAATTAAAAACTATCTAGAGAATGAATTTGCTCTTGTGGAGTGGTTTTATTTTTTAATGTTTGTACATCTCTTCTTTTGCATGAACTTCCACTTAAAAATTTTGCAAATATAATCAACTCTCAATGAAAACACTTCAAATTTGAAAAAAAATATTTGGAAGATATTTTTATTATTTCCCACAGTTGCCATTTTAAGCATGGTTAACATATATTTTAACAACCTTCTGCTGTGTGAAATTGATGATGAATATAGATTTTACTGTGAAAATGTTCTATTTAAAATCTCAAAATTTTCACACATTCTATTTATTAAAAACACATTTGTAACTTAGAGAAAAATTCAATTTATATTTCCTCTTATTCAAAAAGCCTACAAAGTGAAGAGGTAAATTAGATTATGTCATATTGCAATGCTTTTAACTAGACAGCAGTACACTTTTATATGTCCTTATCTAATCCCAGAGAGATATATTTGCTTACATTCTGCATGCAATTCAAACTTAGCCAAAGATACTTAGAATCAATTTAATTTTTTTCACTGACTCATACTTTCTAGCAAGTTGAAAAACTTCTAGGAATTAATTTTTTTATCAAAATAAATGTTAACTGCATCTCAAAGAGTTATACCATGTCCCTGCTATATTCAGCCTAATTAATTATAATTTATCTTTTTAATATGAAGTACATGGCATACCTGAGATAATAAAACATAGTTTATAGGTATAGAGAACATTTAACTAGTGTGTATTATGTGCCTATGAATGTCAGGTATGATTAAAAATTTATTTTGAATATGAAGAAACTAATAGAAATTGTATATATTAATCATGCATATTCATAGGTCTATAAAGTGAGAGAATTTGAATCTGGCCTAATCATCTCAAGTTGGCAGTCATACTTCCAATCACCTTTGCAGCATTCATTGTGTAACATACCTTCTTCTAGAACACAGATCTCTGATAGAAGGTATTCAGGTAAGGATTAAATTGCTGTACCAGTTTTGTATGCAGAGAAGAGTCGGAGTACATTATTCAGATATTTGTTAAATATCAGCACCTTAATATTAAACTACAGAGTTAGAAAAGGTGCGTTCCTTTTTTTTAATTTTTCTTTTCTAAAGGTGGCCTAATCACCGTGATGTAGTGGGTAAAGATGCCGCCTGCAGTGCTGGCATCCCGTATGGGCACCATATAGAGTCCTGGCTGCTCCACTTCTGATCCAGCTCTCTGCTATAGCCTGGGAAAGCAGTGGAAGATGGCCCAGTCCTTGGGCCACTGAACCTGCATAGGAGACCCGGAAGAAGATCCTGGCTCCTGCCTTTGGATATGCACAGCTCCAGCCTTTGCAGTCATCTAGGGAGTGGAACAGCAGATGGAAGATCTCTCTCTCTCTCTCTCTCTCTCTCTCTCTGTGTGTGTGTGTGTGTGTGTGTGTGTGTGTAACTCTGACTTTCAAATAAATAAATAAATACTCTAAAAATAATAAAGCTGACCTAATGATTATTTGCCTCTGTAAAAAAATAGAGAAAGAGTTGAGAAGAAGCATAGAATTCCTTTTGGACATTGTTAGATGCCAATTTACTCAATCTGCCCAGAAGTGGAATGAATAAAGGGACAGAGATGAAAAATACTTGAAATATTCATTTCCCACCATGGGCATGAGGTCAAAGATGTTTGCCTCTCCAAAATCCACTATGACATAATCCTTATACATACATATACCTACATATTTCTAGAAATTTAAATGCATAAAAAATTAGGAAATTTTGTAGAAACAAATTTTTTTGCTTCTTTAATTCATTATGCCACGAGAAGATTTTTTATGGAATTTTCTATTTCATTTTAAAATATTTTATGAACTCAATCTTATATTAAACCTAATGCAGTATGATTCTAAAAATATCCTTACATATTTAAGAAATATGTATTCTGACAGTTTTAAATGCTAGCTTATAATTATTTATTTTTCGTAGTTATGCTAACAATTATGTCTTCTACTTTTCTGTCTTTTTATCAAAGGTAAAATTACAGTATCTACATCTAGCTACTGATAGTCCAATTTGCCAAATCTGTAAAATGCGTAATGCATTTTCTAAAGCATCATCTTGTGATATCTCATTCATTTTCCATTCATTAACAAAACCAAAAATGCACCTTAAAGTAATTGATCACTAATCTGAGCAAGAAAGAATAAGAAAAAGTCATCACACATAAGATGTTTAGACACCGATTTCATGTTGTTTTGTTTTTACACTTGGCCATCAAATGACTGACTTAAAATCTCAGTACTCATGACACATCAACATTTTGACCAAGTGAATGTTTGGCCCTTGCACTTTAATTGTTATAGTGAAGTATGATCATCAAACTTACAGGGCCCACTTTTTGGGGTTCACAATAAGATTTTGTAGGTCATTCACCTTACACAAAAAAGTAAAACCCACAGATAAATTTAAGTAGATCATAAATGTATAAAAAACTAAAAAATCAGTTTTTGTTAACACTGGCATGAGCTTTCAGATGAAGAAAAAATTAGAGTAATGAAAATAAAGAACATTCAGATATGAATTTTTTACTTTATTATTATTTTTATTTATATAAAGAGAACAGATCTCATGTATTTTATATATCTATCTCACTTGCCCTCTTTTCATTTGTCACTCCCATTGCCTACTCTTTCTTTACTTAATTTTATTTTAACTTTACAGTGGCATATTTTTAATTTACATTATAACCACAAGCTTCATGTCCCACTAAATAAAGAATTTAACAAGGAGTAAGTAGAAAATCAATGTTTCTCAAGAGTATAGATAAGCTCTATAAATAGTACTGTAAACTGAAAATGTCACTTTCTCTCATATACATTAAATTTTTTAACTCTGTATATTAGTTATCACAAATCAGGGAAAATATATAATGCTTGTCTTTTTGGAACTGGCATATGTCACTAAGTATAATGGTCTCCAATTGCATCCATTTTGTTGTAAAAGACAGGATTTCATTTTTTTTCTTATAATTGAGTAATATTGATGGGTATCTGGATTGATTAAACTTAACTGTTATTATTTGAGTGGCTATAAACAAGGAGGGTACAGATAACTGTTTTATATGAATTCTTGGTTTCTTTTGGATAAATTCCCAGGAATGAGACGGCTGGGTCATATGATAGATCTGCTTTGAGATTTCTGAGAAATCTCCATACAGTCTTCCATAATTGTTGCTCTGGTTTACATTCCCAGCAACCTATATTAGGGTACCTTTTCCCCACATCCTCAATACCATTTTTTTTTATTTTTTGTTTTTTGAATAATAGCCATTTTAACTTGGGTGATGTGTGGTTTCTATTGGCATTTTCTCTGATGGCTGGGAAGCCTGAGCATCTTTTCATTTTTCTGTTGGAGATTTGTTTTTCATCCTTTGAAAAAAACATCTGTTCACATCCTTAGCCCATTTTATGACCAGATTACATGTTCTGTTGTTGTTGAATTTCTTGAGTTCTTGGATATTAATCCTTTATCTGCTGCATAATTTGCAAACATTTTCTACCATTCTGTCAGTTGCCTCTTTACTTAGCTGAGTGGTTCCTTTGTTGTACAGAAGCTTCTAAACCTGATGTAATCCCATTTTTCTATTTCATCTTTGTTGCCTGTGTTTCTGGGGTCTTATCCAGGAAGTCTTTTCTATGCCAATGTATTGCAGCGTTTCCATTTTTCCCTCTAGTAATTTGATGGTTTCAGGTCTTAGATTGGATCCTTGATTTTAACTGACATCTCGGTCTGTTCAGTCAAAATGAGTATTTATGAGGCCATAAATAATTTGAGCTTGGTCAGCATAGATAATTTACTTTTTAATTAGAATTTCCCATCACTTTTCTCATTTTTATATTATTTTCTGTTGAGTGTTTCAACAGAAATATGCATAGCTAGGTTGCTCATAAAGAGGGATGCCAAGCATATTGTCACAGAGTATCAGGTGTCCTGAAAACGAGTGATATGCTAACTGAGTAATCAACATTCTACAGGAGAAAAAGAGAACTCTTGGAAAATTTACTCTTACATGGTCATATCATATAAATTAGACATACAGATGTGTCTTGAAAATGGCTGAATCTATGCACTATTTCTACAGTACTTCTATTATTCTAACACTAAAATATTTTAATTAAAGAAACAACAAACAAAAAATCAACTGAAAAATTTCAAGGAAATGCGTGGCTTTGATTGAAATTATACTCATCAGGATGGGCATTGTGGTGCAGCAGGTTAAGCCACTGCCAGGGATATCGGTATCCCATATCAGAGTTCGTTTTCAAGTCTTGGCTACCATTCTAATCTAGCTCCTTAATAATGCATGCTGTCAGGCAGCAAAAGATGACTTAAGTGCTTGAGGCTTTCATATACATAGGAGACCTGAACTAAGTTCTGGCTCCCTGTTTACCACCTAACCCAACCTTGGCTGTTGTTTGAGGAATGAGCCAGTAGATAGCAGATCTTTCTCTCTCTCTCTCTCTCTCTCTCTCTCTCTCTCTTTCTCCTTCTCCCGTCTAAGTGGTTGAAATTCAATGAGCATTTTTTTAAATTAATTCTCCTACCCTTATCATTTTTAAATGATATTTCTAATCTATTAACAATACAATATCCATCCAAATCAGCAATAAATCTCAATCTTTAGAGTTTCTATCTACAGAGTCTTCATTTCAACCTGTATTTTTTCTCTTGTAGATTGTTAGAATATCCATCTAATTGATCTCTTCTACTGTTTCCAACACTCCTCTATTTTTTTCTACCTTTGGAAGTGCCGCGGCTCACTAGGCTAATCCTCCGCCTGCGGTGCCAGCACCCCGGGTTCTAGTCCCGGTTGGGGCACTGGGTTCTGTCCCAGTTGCTCCTCTTCCAGTCCAGCTCTCTGCTGTGGCCTGGGAGGGCAATGCAGGATGGCCCAAGTGCTTGGGACCTGCACCCACAGGGGAGACTAGAAGGAAGCACCTGTTTCCTGGCTTTGGATTTGCACAGCACGATGACCGTAGCAGCCATTTGGGGGGTGAACCAACAGAAGGAAGAGCTTTCTCTCTGTCTCTCTATCTCACTGTCTAACTCTGCCTGTCAAAAAGAGAGAGAGAGAGAGAGAGAGAGAGAGAGAGATTAAGATTTTTGGATTTAGCACTGTCATCTTTGTCCTTAAGGGCTGTTGTAGATCGGTTTGACTCTGAAAACCAGACTCTAATATATAGCTCAACATGTAGAAAAAAATGGGGATAAATTTCAGGAATAACTCATTTAGTGGAAGAGAAAAAATGCCATTGGTGTTGCAGAAACATGGGGTTTCAGTATTGTTACAAAAGATCTTAGCTCTGGAGCTAAGCACTTATCTGCATTGTTAGGGCACAGACAATTACCCTCAAAAATATGTATCATCCAGTCATTGGATGTGGGCTCCTCTCTGGAATAATTCATGATTTGGGGAATGGTGGCTCTATTCCATGACAGCAATCCCTAGCCTTGGGACTGCAACTGATAAAGAAGATTCCCGTCTTCTATAACCCATTCCAGATCCTCCTGCAGTCCCAGACCTTCTGTTAATCCAAGTAGTTTACCAAGTAGGATGACCAAGAGAACTGCGTTTGAAAGCAGTGTGTTCTCTTGCTTATGTTGCCATTTTCAAGCTAAAACAACTAAACTTGTGGAATATCAAAATTAGGCTATGGATGCAAGAGACACTGGAGTAGATCATGTGGATGTCAAATATAATTCTTCCCAAACCATTTGCTTCAACAACAGCCCCTACCATCTCCTGGTATTCAGGTTCATTATTCTTGCCAAGATGAAAATTGTTTTCTTACCTGCAATCCATTGGTTTAAGGAGTTTATTGCACAGTTGATCTTCCCTAACTAAAATTTCCACAGAACTCTTGATTTTGTTTTCTAGTGAAAATTTTTATTTTTAGAGAGCTAGCCTGTCATTTTTGCATCTCATGATAAGTGTGTTCATGTGGTTTATTTCAGTCAAATATCATTTCTTAGACTCTATTTATGCAGAAATCCTCTCACACACTTTGTTTTCAAAAAGCATAATTTTTAAGAGGCCTTCTCCCCTTTTGTTTGCCCTAGAATAAAGAGTAACAAGTGAGAGTCATAAGAATATTAGTGTCACTTTTAACCTTATACTATTTATTATTTTGGTAAAAGAGGCATCTTCCAAGTCCTTCAGGGCAAATACATTTCCTGCTTGTTTCCCAACATTTACATAGCTCATGCAATCCAACAGGCCCACTTCTTCAAGTCTTTTGTTGTATATCACAACTTTCTGTGCCGGGGATCTACAATTTACTTTGCTTAAAATATCATGTTTCCTGATTTACTGAGGTTCATATCAGATTATTAAATTCTTAGTTCCAAAAGTATTTTCTTGTTGATACTTCCTCTCTCATTTAGTCCAACTAATCTTAATCCAATTCCGCTATTCATTTGATTCAGAATCATCAGAATATAGTCCAGGGGATTTGATCTCCTGGCTTCTGATAATATCGGTGGCAGAAAAAGTAGAGACAATTTGTATAGGAGTATGTAAAACTGTCTTGCAATTAAGGGGCATTCTTCATGTTAATCTATATGTTTAGGCTACTTTTGTAAGCAAAACAGATGATGTGAGTTTAAGATTTTCAAGAGTGTTAGCTGAGATGGTCCAATGACATATTAGTGTCTCATCCTTTCCTAATGAACATCCTAACCTTGACACAATAAACCTGTCCAAGAGCTCTACCTCAATTGTGGCTAGATATTAGAGCTTAATTTTCTCTGCCTGCTGATGGAAGCATGTAAGTTTTTAGATACTGCCAAGTAGGTCCTCTTTTCCACAACTAATTTTTTTTTTTGACAGGCAGAGTTAGACAGTGAGAGAGAGAGAGAGAGAGACAGACAGACAGAGAGGAGAAAGATCTTACTTCCATTGGTTACCCCCCAAATGGCTCCTACGACCAGCACACTGCACTCATCTGAAGCCAGGGACCAGGTACTTCTTCTGGTCTCCCAAGTGAGTGCAGGGCCCAAGCACTTGGGCCATCCTCCACTGCCCTCCCTGGCCACAGCAGAGAGCTGGACTGGAAGAGGAGCAACTGGGACAGAACCAGCACCCCAACCGGGACTAGAACCTGGGTTGTCAGCGTCGCAGGTGGAGGATTAGCCTAGTGAGCCACAGCGCTGGCCCACAACTAATTTTTAATCAGTGATTTAGAACAGCCTTCCATTACATTCATCCTGAGTATCTGGTGCTCTGAAAAGAAAAATTCCATTCTTTTACAATTACTCTCTCACCCATATTTCTGTACTGCCTTAACCTGTGCTTGCTGATAACATTCCTTGTACCAGAATAAAGGTCCAGCCCTTTTTGATTAAGTTTTGAATAAATATTTTAGACATTGTAATTGTATGTCTAATATTGTGGTCATCATTATCATTCAGTTAGAGAATTGTCCTGTTGTGAAAATTTATTTTGGCATCTTCTTTCAGAGACTCCTGGTTGTTGGAAAAAATAAAAATCACTGATTGACTTCGTTTAGACTGTATTTTCTAGATTCTTGTTCACAAAATAACCTTGGAAGATACCTAGTCTCCCTCAGAAGCAAGGTGTTAGCTTGTTTGCTATTTAACATAATATAGGCAATGTCATCTGCCAAAAAAGCATAAGCAGGCTAATTACAAGTTTGATACACCCCAAGCTTTGGTTACTTTCTTTTAAGTCCTTTCACTGTCAGTAAACTATTTCATCTGTAATTCATCCTGTAATGCTCCAGGAATTGAGCCCAGGGAGTGAAAAAAAAAAAACATTGATGATGGGATACTCTTATAGGTGTGAGTAGTAAACTACCCTTTGTGCCTATCCTTGTGATATCATGTATTCTATCAACATCCACAGAAGTTTAACAGGCTTAATTGTTGGTTTGAATATATCATAAACATCACAGAGTCTTCAAGTTCATGACTCCAGAGTCCACTGTTGAAGTTTAGGGACCTTAACATCAAACTCTGATATAAAAATAAACATACTGTACTTTAATGGGAAGTAAAATTTCAGAAACCCTTCTCGTGAATGGTAATTGTGGCTTAAAGGGAAGGAAGCAGGATAGGTCAGAGGGAGAAGTTAAGTGTGCAATAGTTTTGATAAAGCCTTAGCTAACCTCACCAGGAGATCTGAAGATAGGAAAAACATGCATACTTATCCTAATTTAAAACAACAGGCTATGATTTATATCCATCTAGTCACTAACGATTATTCGTAAGTTACCCCAGAAATGTGTTAGGATCTTAAGAAATGTAGGTCTCGGGGCCAGCACCATGGCTCACATGTGTAATCTTCCACCTGTGGCACCGGCATCCCATTTGGGCACTGGGTTCTAGTCCTAGTTGTCTTCTTCCAATCCAGCTCTCTGCTGTGGCCCGGGAGGGCAGTGGAGGATGGCCCAAGTGCTTGGGCCCCTGCACCCTAATGGGAGACCAGGAAGAAGCACCTGGCTCCTGGCTTCAGATTGGTGCAGCACCGGCCATGGTGGCCATTTAGGGAGTGAACCCACGTAAGGAAGACCTTTCTCTCTGTCTCTCTCTCACTGTCTGTAACTCTACCTGTCTAATAAAAAAAGGGAAAAAAAGTAGATATCTTGAGCTGATTAGTACTTCCTATTCTCAAAGAGAGAAAACAATTGACTTCCAGGAGGAATAGTTTTTCAGTCTCATATGAGATGTTGGATACTACAGCGTAACCTCTTTATAAGAAAAAAATAGAAGAAAAATGTTAAATGCTTAATCCAGATCTCTAATATCATTTGGTTTTTTAATTCATCATAACACAAACCTTTATTTTGCTAAATTTTCCTATTTTATTTCCAATCTATATAACTAATAAACATGCTTAATATTCTTCATATCATTTAAAATAAAATCTTATGTCTTTACATTTGCAATTAATATCTTTTATGGATTACCATTTTATCGTTCATGTCTCCTATCTCAGGTTTATACTCAGTGAGTTCCTCTAATTCATATGCATTTGAATTCAGATTAAATGCCATTTTCCTAGCAATATTAGCTAAAAAGAGTGTTTTCCCATTACTTTACATGACACACTTTTTTCTTTTGTTTTCTAGTACTCACAATAATTTAAGATTATGGATTTGTCTGATTATATCTTTTGTAAATTTTTAGTAGGTTGTGAATTTTAGGGGAAATATATCACATCTATTTTGTTCAACAGTATTGTAAAAATGTGAGTGCTGTATACTCAAATATTCAGGTATAGAGAATGTTTATATACGCCATGTTCACCTTGTATAAAATAATGCTGCTTCCTATTCTCCATCTGATATGTTTGTGAAGTTCATAGATCACTGGGCCTCTGCTCCAGTGGACTACAGTGATTCTGTGCTTGTGCTGGGGTCTCATCTGTGCCTCAGATATAACTTGAAATCTACATGGCTACCAATATCTAGACCCCTTTTCTACTCGTGGGCAAGTGGGCTACCTCCTAGCACTTGTGGCTTCCCTTGTGGCAAGCCGGTGTTATTTATTTTCCATCTATGAACTTTCCAACTCTCTACAACATCTGATTTGTATGGAAAAGTATATGTGCACTTTTAATTATTTTCTTTATTCAAATTAATTATGAAGGATTCCTTTTTTTCTATTTGAGTATTATTATTCCATATGTGTTTTTCTTTTTCTTTTTTTAGATGTTATTTATTTATTTGAGAGGTAGAATTACAGAGAGAGGGAGAAACTGAGAGGTCTTCCATTCACTGGTTCACTCCCCAAATTGCCACAATGGGCAGTGCTGGGCCTATCAGAAGCCAGGAGCCAGGAGCTTACTACCAGTCTCCCATGTGGGTGCAAGGGCCCAATGACTTGGCCCATCTATTACTGCTTTCCCAGGCCATAACAGAGAGCTGGATTGGAAGAGGAGCAGCCAGGACTGGAACTGGCACCCATATTGGATGTTGAGGCTGCAGGCTGAGGTTTAGCCCCAGTACCAGTGTGGTTTTTAATTTAGTTGATTTTGTTACCTTTTAACTCATGAAAACAAACATTTATAGAACTCCCTAATTTAAAAATATCTTGCTTCTAGATGTTACCTAATCTCTCTGTGAACACTGTTGATCATTCCTTTGTTCTCCCCCCTTCCTCCCTTCCTCCCTCAACCCCTCTTCCCCTCTCTCTCTCCCTCCTTTCCCTCCTTCCTCCCTTCCTCCCCCAATCCCTCTTCATCCCCCCTCCCTTCCTTCCTTCTTTTTCTCTGTTCTTGTCCTCTCCTTTCCCCTCTCCTCTCCTCTCCTCACCTCTCTTTGGACCCCCTTTCCTTTCCTTGGCTTCATTTCTTTTTTATTTCTTTTTCTCTCTAAGCATTCATATGTAGTCCTTTTAGGAACCTGACATGCTTTCTGCCATAATCCTTTTTGTTTTAACTTCTCCAAAATTTGAATCAGAGTTGTGAAGAAGTAAACTTTGTTGATTCAGCACAGACTCAATATTATGATGTTCTCAAGTTGTTGATCAACATTCCACAAAACGATGTTGTCAATGTTACAGACTCTGCCTCATTACTGAATAAGATAACCAAACATTTAACAATCTTTTTGCCACTAACCTATTGCAAGAGTATTTCAGTATAGTGATCCTAACTGCCTAGGGAATACCATGACGAAAGAATGAGATGTAAAATTAGTTCTGCAGTAGTACTGCAGAAACAGATTTGATAGGGTACAGACATTTTTAATACTTCCCTTGAAGATATCACAACTAAATGAATATCAAATTAATTTTTGTAATATCAATGTCACTTTTTAAAATATCTCCTTCAATAGTCAATTTTAATGTTAATAATGAGCACTTTTATTCAAATGAGAAAATTAAGGGTTTGAGAGAGGCAGATGAATAGAATGAGCAAAATCTGTTTTTCAATTATGACAGAGAGCAAAGGCGTTAAAAATTAAGAGAGACATCTTTGGGGAAAAATCACTGTACTTAATTTAACTTGTATTATTGATAAATAATTGTCATCTATAGCACTTTTATTCTCTTGTGAATATAGGTCAGAGGAAACATAAATTACACAGCATTAGTCACAATCATAAAACACTGATTCCTTAAAGATTGCATTTTATCAAAAATAATGCACAATTTATTAATCTATATCACTAAGCAATGACAAAAATTCCTGAGCACAAATTCCAAGGGTTGTTGTGACAAAAACTGTTGAATATGTATCAAATATCCAGGAGATTGTTATTAAACTTGACATTGTCTGTATAAACCAGGTTTCTTCACTTTAAGCTCATGACTTAAATATATGTGTCAATACTAACTCTGAATTGATCGTAGCATTAGGCAGCCAGTGTCACAACTTTTGTATTAGCAAGTAAAACTTTATTCAAGTAATTATAGCTTTGCATTGAGGTAATATTAGCATAGAATTTTTTAAAATTTTGCTTTCTTACTCTGATTTAGCATGAAAGTAGTATTTAATAGAAATGCTAAGCTAGGTTTAGTGTTAGTTATTTTTTGTGATTTATTTTTTCTAAGTAGCTAAGACTATTTTAACATTTTTTATCTGACCTTATGAGAGTTCCAGAAGTCAGTTTCAGGTTGTTGCTGGTGGAGCTGCCTTTCACAGAACAAGTTCAATTGCAATGTCATTTTCTCTTTGCACTGAGAAAAGGATAAAATGTAATAGTTGTGTCATGTTCTTAGCATCAGCTGTATTTTTTCAGAAATTATATTTCTAAAAAAACTGTAGTTTATCTTTCTCTTCTCCATAAGGTTACTATTTAAGTTTTTAGGAAAAATACCATAATAATACACTACCCATCCACCCCAACAGATACAAAAAAATTAAACCAACAAGACAACATAACACAGATTTATATTATACATCAACTTTAAGACTCTCAGGATGAGGACATTTCTTTTTCTCTTTTCACCATTTTCAAATGGTGCTGCAATATCCTTAGGGTGTAGGAGATAGGAGATTAGAGTAAAATGAGATGATATACGAGTGATGTCTCATTGTAGCAAGGAAATTAGAATTATCAGCAGTGACAGAACAGGTAGCTGATCCTAGCACTAAGGACAGGCCCCTCCTGAAAACAACGACAACAAACAACTTCTTGCAGCAAACTTTGTGATTCCAAATCACATGATTGGCCGCCACTATCTGGACTGACAATGACAATTTTAAGAACTACCATTACAGAAAGTAAAAGTTTGTTTTCACTGTACTAAGAATACACAAATACATGAATCTTCAAGGATTTTTAAGCTTGCTTACTTGGATCTTCAGAATTTTTGGATCTAACACCCATGAATATGAAAAAGGGAATGTGAATTGATAAATTTAGAAGTAATAGATGGTAATAGGGGTTCTTTTAGCATTTTTTTTCCTTTACTGTTAGGTTTTGATGAATTAAAATTTCTTCCACTCCTCATCCCTAGTGGTACAGAATTTAAATATAAGAGTGTTCTTTATAGAACAAGTAGGGTGAGAGTCCTTGACCAATATAACAAATAAATTCATTTGCTTACTTTTAAGTTATTATCTAACGGTGAGTCTCTGAAGCACCATCTACTTGAATGTTACACTTAGAAAACTTAGAAACATTCCTGAGCCTAATGGGTCCTAGATATTAAATTTATACTCCTTTTCCTCCAAGTTCTTTGTCTTCAAAATGTGAGATGTCAATTAGATGTGTCAATAATCTGCTTAAAGTAGAAAATAAATTGAACAAATTATTTAGTGTAAGAGACCTGAAATAGTAACTTATCCCAGATACAATTATTATCTTATTTGACACATACATTCACTTATCTTCCATTCCACTTCACTTATCTAGTACTACTACGAGTAGACAAAATGTACTTAGTGTTCACTATATTCTGAGCACTTTAAATGGTGTGGTGCCTTTTATAATTGCTACAACACCCCTATGAAGCTGATGTTATTATTAGTAAGCCATTTTACAGGGGAGGAATAGAAAGTTCATTTGGTTCAAGGTTACACAGCAGATTAAAGAAACGGTTAACAAGTTGACTGTATGATATATATCATTAAGCACTCATAATACAACCTCCTGTCCAGTTTGATCAAACAAACCCAAGCACCATGCTGCTTTGGCCTTTCAGTTTCCATTACCAGACTCCATTCCTTTAGACATTCTTTCAAATTTTAGGAAGCAACAAAGTAAAATGTAGAGACAGAAAAATAGAAACATTGAGTTTTGTTATAAAAAAGAGACAAAAGTCAGAAATAAGTAGTGAACACCAATGTCAAGTGATACAGTTTTGGATGAGGATACGAATTTCCAAAATTCTGATAATCAAACATCAATGGAGGTTATGAAGTAAAAAGTTCATTTGTATAAGTGATAAGGAGGAGATAGAAATTGATTGACTACCAAATGCAAGGAGCGAGAACTTGGAGAAAATCTAAAGCTTTGTTTAAGGTATTCATAGATGCTCCATTCATCCTCACTGATCAGGGAGAATATATGCTGTTTATCCCTTTGGGACTGGCTGATTTCACTAAGCATGATGTTTTTCAGATTCATCCATTCTGTTGCAAATGACCAGATTTCATTTTTTTTACTGTTATGTAGTATTCCATAATGTACATATGGACATATGTACATATCCTCCCTTAATTTCTTAATTTTCCAATCTTTGCTTAATGGGCATTAGGTTGGTTTCGTGTCTTAGCTATTGTGAATTGAGCTGCAATAAACATGGGGGTGCAGATAACTCTTTTATTTTCTGATTTCATTTCCCTTTGGTCAGTTCCCAGGAGTGGGATGGATGACTGGGTCATGTGGTAGGTCTATATTCAGATTTCTGAGGTATCTCCATACTGTCCTCCAAAGTGGCTTTATCAGTCTACAATCCCACCAACAGCAGATTAGGGTATTTTTGCCCCCACATCCTTGCCAGCATCCAGCTCTTTGTTGTTTGTTGATTTCTGTATGAAAGCCATTCTAACTGGGTGAAGTGAAAGTTCACTGTGGGTTTGATCTGCATTTCCCTGAGTGCTAGTGATCCTGAGCATTTTTCATGTGTCTGTTGGCCCTTGGATTTCCTCTTTTGAGAAATTCCTGTTTAAGCCCTTTGCCCATCTCTTAACTGGGTTGTTTGTCTTTTGTTGTGGATTTTCTTGATCTCTTTGTATATTCTGGATATTAAGCCTTTTTCAGTTGCACAGTTTGCAAATAATTTCTCCAATTCTGTCAATTGCTTCTTCACTTTCCTGAGTGTTTCCTTTGCTGTACAGAAACCGCTCAATTTTATGTAATCCCATTTGTTAATTTTGGCTTTGAGTGCTTGTGACTCTGGGGTCTTTTCAAAGAATTCTTTATCTATGTCAACGTCCTGCAGGTTTTCCCAAATGTTCTCTAATAATTTGATGTTGTCGTGTCATAGATTTAGATCTTTAATCCATTTTAAGTGGATTTTTTGGTAAGGTATAAGGTAGGGGTCTTGCTTCATACTTCTGCATGTGGAAATCCAGTTTCCCCAGCACCATTTGTTGAAAAGACTGTCCTTGTTCCAGGGATTGATTTTAGCTTCTTAGTCATATATAAGTTGGTTGTAGATGCTTGGATTGATTTATGGCACTTCTATTCTATTCCATTGTTCTATCCATCTGTTTTTGTACTAGTACCAGGCTGTTTTGTTTATAACTGCCTTATAGTCTGTCTTAAAATCTGGCATTGTGATGCCTCCAGACTTCTTTTTGTTGTATAAGATTGCTTATCCATTTGAGGTCTTCTGTATTTCCCTATGAATTTCAGCATCATTTTTTCTAGAACTGCAAAGAATGTCATTGGCATTTTGATTGGTATCACATTGAATCTGTAAATTGCTTTTGGAAGAATGGACATTTTGATGATATTGATCATTCCAATCCATGAACATGGAAGATTTTTAATTTTTTGTATATTCTTTTATTTGTTTTTAATACTTTGTGATTTTCATTGCAGATATCTGTGAGAACAAATAGAGCACCTAAAATGAATCTATAGAAGTGAAATGGACACTTTGTGAAGGGATGACCTGAGCTTCCCTTGTCTTGATTGTGGAAAAACAGTTTTTTTTTTCATTTTTTTCTCTTCATAATATTTGTTGAACTCCTTACTAAACATAATTAATCATATGTGTATAAAGTCAATTGATGGTGGATCTCAGTAAGAAATAAGAGTGGGAATAAGAGAGGGAGGAGGAAGTTTATAACTGTAAAGCTGTATAGTTCTGCATACATTCCTAAGGGCTAACTTCTAAGGGTACAGTTTAAAAACTTGTCATGGGACCCCAAATCCCATTAAACTGGGTGATAAAAATATCATCCTAAGTGTTAAAGTGATCATATTAAGTTCTAAAGTGAACAGATAGATAGGATTAAGTGTTAAAATCACCATATAAGTAAGATCAAGTATCAGGTAATTTTAATAGAATTAAAAAGGAGAGAATGTTCCAACATAGGAAGCGTTCCACACAACAGACTCATAGAATGACAATTGCTTTAACACTCTGACTTCCGAATCAGCCCTTAAAGCTTTCAGGTCTGTCTGAAAAGCCCATGAGAGCATTTTAGGCATGGAAAGACAAGATGCTGTGGAAAAATATTCTACAATAAGGATCTCTGTTAGTTGTCACCTATCAGGGAGAACAAGTGGTATTTGTCCCTTTGGGTTTGGCTTATTTCACTCAGCATAATGATTTCCAAATTCCTAACAGGGATCACTTTTCAGTTAAAATTTAAACACCTAAGAATAATTGTGTGTTAATTACAGAGTGACAACTAACTGAGCACCAAAAAGGAAACCTGTTAAAGTGAAATGAACACTATTGGAAACGGTGACTTGATCAGCCCTCACCCTGACTGTTGATGAGCAACTTGATATGTTATCCCTCTTAGTATTTTTTGTTTGATTGTTCTACTTAATACTTTTGGTTGAATACTGTAATCAATACACATTTCTTCTTAAGTGCTGAAACTTAACTGAAAAGTGACCACTGTTAAATATAAGAGTGGGAATAAGAGAGGGAAGAGATGTGCAAATCGGGACATGCTCAAGCTGACTTACCTCAAATGGTAGAGTTAGAAACATAGCAGGGGATTCCAATTCAATCCCATCAAGGTGGCATGTACCAATGCCATCTCACTAATCCCAGTGATCAATTTCTGTTCACAATTGATCATAATGATAGGACTAAGAACCAAAGGGATCACATAAACAAGACTAGTGTCTGCAAATACTAGCTGATAGAATAAAAAAGGGAGAGAATGGTCCAACATGGGAAGTGAGATACACAGCAGACCCATAGAATGGCAGATGTCCTAAACAACACTCTGGCCTCAGAATCAGCCCTTAAGGCATGTGGATCCAGCTGAAAAGCCCATGAGAGTATTTCAAGCATGGAAAGCCAAGACACTCTGGGAAAAAAAAAAAAAAAACAACACCTAAATGATCTCTGTCCTTAGTGTGCTGTGCATTGTGATTTAATGCTATAACTAGTACTCAAACAGTATTTTTCACTTTATGTTTCTGTGTGGGAGCAAACTGTTGAAATCTTTACTTAATGTATGCTAAACTGATCTTCTGTATATAAAGAGAATCGAAAATGAATCTTGATGTGAATGGAAGGGGAGAGGGAGTAGGAAAGGGGAAGGTTGAGGGTGGGAGGGACGTTATGGGGGGGGAGCCATTGTAATCAATATTCTGTACTTTGGAAATTTATATTCATTAAATAAAAGTTAAAAAAAATAAGGATCTCTGTGAGTGAGATCTCCAAGACATTGAAAATACTTTTTTTTTTTTTTTTTGTAGCAAATTTCTTCCAGATGCTATGATTTTTGAATGGCTGATTCTGGAAGAACTGTAAAAATAATATCAGCCTTGGCAACTCATGACTAGAGCCTAGGGAGATTACTGATGCCATAAACAGGAGTGTCAAATGGTTAAGTCAACAACAGGAGTCACTGTGTACTTACTTCTCATGTGGGATCTGTCCCTAATGTGTTGTCCAATGTGAAGTAATGCTATAACTAGTACTGAAACAGTATTTTATACTTTGTGTTTCTGTGTGGGTGTAAACTGTTGAAATCTTTACTTAGTATATACTAAATAGATCTTCTGTATATGAAGATAATTGAAAATGAATCTTGATGTGAATGGGATGGGAGAGGCAGTGAGAGATGGGAGGTGTGTGAGTGGGAGGGAAATTATGGGGGGAGCCATTGTAATCCATTAACTGTACTTTGGAAATTTATATTAATTAAATAAAAAATAAAAAAAATAATATCATATGGATGTTCACATATTAGTCTTACTTTCAGTATTGTGTAGTAAAATAAATGAAATTAATCTTTTTTTCTGTTTACTTTAGTATAAAATACAAAAGTTAATCAAACAACTGCTTCCTGTGTTTGATGATTACTATTTCAATCATTTTCATAATGTCTAATCTCTAGGTATTAAACTATTAAAAATGAGAATTTTTTCACAACTGTTCTCTGAAGTTTTACTTCCGTAGTACATCAATGTCAAAAAACACATGAGGTCTAAATCTTGACTTTTGAAGTTTCAGTGATTGTTGCTGTCAAAATCAGGTTATGACCCAGGACAGCCACCACCAGAGAACATACACATAATAGCATCATAAGGCTCAAAGTCACAATAATCTGGGAAGGGCAACTAGCCATGGGCACTGCTATTTTGTTCAGAGAGGCACCAATTAATTTGTCTGCTCTCTGATCCACTTGAAGAACTCAGCTGGAAATCAAACAAAACGAGCTTTAAAAAAGTCTAACATTTGAGGTGTGTTATATGTGCTTTCAAGTTGACTATATTTTAGACTCTAGAACTAAGGGTCATAACTCTTGTATCTCCCTTTTTCCATAGAATTAGACTTTGTCAAAGGTGTTAAAAATAAAATGAGTGTGAATGTCCTATGATGGTTATGAGAAACTTAAGTAAAAAGTAAAGAATGATTGAAGAAACGCTTAGTTTTCTTCTCCATCTTATTGATTACCATTCTTCACTTGAAATTCAAATCATGTGTGACTTCTGTTTCAGTAAGAGCGACTGTTATAAAAGTTAGCATTCATCTATTGAGTAAAAAGTAAAAAGACAAATTGACTTAAAAACTGATATATAAGAATTTGGACTGTGCATATATTTGACCCTGTAGTTGAGATGCCTCTTGGTACACCAATGTCATATATGAGATGTAATGCCTGGGTTCAAGGCCCAGTTCTGCTTTCTGATAACTCATACCACAGGAGACATCTTGTAGTGGCTCAAGTAGTTGGGTCACTGTCATCTACATGAGAGATCCAAACTGAGTTCTAGGCTCCTGATTTTGGCCTCACCCAAAGCTGGCTGTTACGCGCATTTGGAAGAGTGAATCAGCAAATGGAAAATCTTTCTCTCTGTGTGTTTTTAAATAATAAAAATAAATAAATTTAAAAGTAATTATTTTTTCTTGCTTTATGGCCTAGTATGTGGTCAATCATAGAGAAGGTCCCATGTACTGCTGAGAAGAATGTAAAATCTTTAGCTGTAGGATTGAAAGTTCTGTAGATATCAGTTAGATCCATTTGGGCTATAGTGTCGTTTAAATCTACTGTCTCCTTGTTGATCTTCTGTCCTGTTGATCTGTCTATTTCTGAGAGTGGAGTATCGAAGTCCCCCAGTACTATTGTATTGGGGTCTAAGTCTCCCTTTAAGTCCGTTAACAAATCTTTTAGATAAAACCGGTGCCCTGTAATTAGGTGTATATACATTGATAATTGTTATATCTTCCTGTTAAATTGATATCTTAATCATTATATAGTGTCCCTCTTTGTCTCTCCTGACAGTTTTTGTGGTAAAGTTCATGTTGTCCGATATTAAGATGGCTACGCCCGCTCTTTTTTCATTTCTGTTGGCATGGTATATCTTTTTCCAGCCTTTCACTTTCAGTCTGTATGGATCTTTGTTGGAAAGATGTGTTTCTTGTAAGCAGCAAATAGACGGGTTTTCTTCCTTAACTCATTTAGCCAATTGTTGTCTTTTAACTGGACAGTTCAGGCCTCTCAAGGGCGAGCAAGACAAAGAGCAGGCGCCATCTTGGACATACGTCATAAGCAGAGAGAGCTCAGGTCTGCACCGGCCCTGAGCCTAGCAGAAAAACCTGACTCTGGGCGGGGCGAATTAACAGGAGATTAGGACCTAGTAAATTTGTGGTGCTACTGAACTGAGACTGTGAAAAAAGAGACAGTGGGGGAGAGAACTCACGGAATTCACGTGAGCACTCTCCAGAGACGCTACAATTCCGTAAATTTGGCAACCCAGTGGGAGACTAAAGGAGAATTTGAGCCCACTCTGAGGGCCGAACAGATTTCTGTGTGGTCCTTGGGAAAGAGCTTCTGATCTCTGGCTCCTGTGGGTATATCATTTGCCTGATAACTACCTCCAACTTCGTTCAGCTGTGCAGAATAACTTCCCTTTTGAATCAAAAAAAAAAAAAAAAAGAAAGAAAAAGAAAGAAAGAGAGAGAGGTTTACCACGCCTAACCTGGGAGTGTCACCTTTGGCACACCAAACAGAGCTCTCAGGCCACACCCATCTCAAGCCCTAAGGCTCCATCAAAAACAGATAGTCCACTTAATCTAGAGTCATAGTATAACAAGAAAAAGCACCACAGTGAAGAAACCAAATATCTCCAATATGACAAATAACAAACGCAAAAACCAAGGTAATAAAAACAAGGAAGTCACCATGAAGCCCTCAAATGAAAAAGACACCCCAATTCAAGATTATGAGGATGATGACAGAGAAGAAATGCAAGAAGCAGATCTCAAAAAATTGATAAGAACATTAAGAAGTTCTCAAAAACAAATTCTCGAACTACAGAAATCCTTAATGGACAAGATAGAAAATCTCTCTCGTGAAAATGATATATTAAGGAGGAATCAAAATGAAATGAAACAACTAGTACAACAGGAAAATGGGATAGTGACTGAAGTGAAGAATTCAATAGATCAAATGAAAAACACAATAGAGAGCCTTACAAACAGAATGGGTGAAGCAGAACAGAGAATATTGGACTTAGAAGACAGAGAACAGGAAAGGATACAGTCAGACCAAAGAAAAGAAGAGGAAATTAGAAATCTAAAACATATTGTCGGGAATCTTCAGGATACTATTAAAAAACCCAACATTCGGGTTCTAGGAGTTCCTGAAGGAATGGAGAAGGAGAAAGTATTAGAATTCTTTTTTAGTGAGATGATAGCAGAAACTGTCCAAGGTTTGGAGTAGGACAGAGAAATCCTAGCACAGGAAGCTCATAGAACCCCTAGTAAACATGACCAAAAGAGATCCTCACCACGACACGTTGTAATTAAACTCACCACAGTGAAACAGGAAGAAAAGATCCTAAAATGTGCAAGAGAGAAACGTCAGATTACTCTCAGAGGATCTCCAATCAGACTCACAGCAGACTTCTCATCAGAAACCCAACAAGCTAGGAGGGAATGGCAAGATATAGCCCAGGTACTAAGAGAGAAAAACTGCCAGCCCAGAATATTATATCCTGCAAAGCTATCATTTGTGAATGAAGGTGAAATAAAGACTTTTCATAGCAAACAGAAATTGAAAGAATTTGTTGCCACTCGTCCAGCCTTGCAAAAGATGCTTAAAGATCTGTTACATACAGAAACAAAGAAACACGGTCATCAATATGAAAGAAGGTAAAGGAAGGAAACCAAGGAAGAAAAGCTAACAGCAAAAGATCACAGGGAATTCAAAGCATATATTAGAACTTATCTTTGGCAAATGGCAGGGCAAAGTTACCACTTATCATTAGTCACATTGAACGTGAATGGCCTGAACTGTCCAGTTAAAAGACACCGATTGGCTGATTGGGTTAAGGAACAAAACCCATCTATTTGCTGCTTACAAGAAACACATCTTTCCAACAAAGATCCATACAGACTGAAAGTGAAAGGCTGGAAAAAGATATACCATGCCAACAGAAATGAAAAAAGAGCAGGCATAGCCATCTTAATTTCAGACAACATAAACTTTACCACAAAAACCGTTAAGAGAGACAAAGAGGGACACTACATAATGATTAAGGGATCAATTCAACAGGAAGATATAACAATTATCAATGTATATGCACCTAACTACAGGGCACCGGTTTATCTAAAAGATTTGTTAACGGACTTAAAGGGAGACTTAGACCCCAATACAATAGTACTGGGGGACTTCAATACTCCACTCTCAGAAATAGACAGATCAATAGGACAGAAGATCAACAAGGATACAGTAGATTTAAACGACACTATAACCCAAATGGATCTAACAGATATATGCAGAACTCTCAATCCTACAGCTAAAGATTTTACATTCTTCTCAGCAGTACATGGAACCTTCTCTAGGATTGACCACATACTAGGCCATAAAGCAAGTCTCAGCAAATTCAAAAGAATTAGAATCATACCATGCAGCTTCTCAGACTATAAAGGAATGAAGTTGGAAATTAGCAACTCAGGAATCCCTAGAGCATATGCAAACACATGGAGATTGAACAACATGCTCCTGAATGAACAATGGGTCATAGAAGAAACCAAAAGAGAAATCAAAAACTTTCTGGAAGTAAATGAGGATAACAGCACAACATACCAAAACTTATGGAATGCAGCAAAAGCAGTGTTAAGAGGAAAGTTTATATCAATAGGTGCCTACATCAAGAAATTGGAAAGGCACCAAATAGATGAGCTTTTAATTCACCTCAAGGATCTAGAAAACCTACAGCAAACCAGACCCAAATCTAGTAGGAGAAGAGAAATAATTAAAATCAGAGAAGAAATCAACAGGATTGAATCAAGAAAAACATTACAAAAAATCAGCCAAATGAGGAGCTGGTTTTTTGAGAAAATAAACAAAATTGACACCCCATTGGCCCAACTAACTAAAAAAAAGAAGAGAAAACACCCAAATCAATAAAATCAGAGATGAAAAAGGAAACATAACAACACACACCACAGAAATAAAAAGAATCATCAGAAATTACTACAAGGATTTGTATGCCATCAAACAGGGAAACCTATCAGAAATGGATAGATTCCTGGACACATGCAACCTACTTAAATTGAACCAGGAAGACATAGAAAACCTAAACAGACCCGTAACTGAGACAGAAATTGAAACAGTAATAAAGGCCCTCCCAACAAAGAAAAGCCCAGGACCAGATGGATTCACTGCTGAATTCTACCAGACATTTAAAGAAGAACTAACTCCAATTCTTCTCAAACTATTCAGAACAATCGAAGAAGAGGGAATCCTCCCAAATTCTTTCTATGAAGCCAGCATCACCTTAATTCCTAAGCCAGAGAAAGATACAGCACTGAAAGAGAATTACAGACCAATATCCCTGATGAACATAGATGCAAAAATCCTCAATAAAATTCTGGCCAATAGAATGCAACAACACATCAGAAAGATCATCCACCCAGACCAAGTAGGATTTATCCCTGGTATGCAGGGATGGTTTAATGTGCGCAAGACAATCAATGTGATACACCACATTAACAGACTGCAGAAGAAAAACCATATGATTATCTCAATAGATGCCGAGTAAGCATTTGATAAAATACAACACCCTTTCATGATGAAAACTCTAAGCAAACTGGGTTTGGAAGGAACATTCCTCAATACAATCAAAGCAATCTATGAAAAACCCACAGCCAACATCCTATTGAATGGGGAAAAGTTGGAAGCATTTCCACTGAGATCTGGTATGAGACAGGGATGTCCACTCTCACCACTGCTACTCAATATAGTTCTGGAGGTTATAGCCAGAGCTAGTAGGCAAGAAAAGGAAATTAAAGGGATACAAATTGGGAAGGAAGAACTCAAACTATCCCTCTTTGCAGATGACATGTTTCTTTATTTAGGGGACCCACAGAACTCTACTAAGAGATTATTGGAACTCATAGAAGAGTTTGGCAAAGTAGCAGGGTATAAAATCAATGCACAAAAATCAACAGCCTTTGTATACACAGACAATGCCATGGCTGAGGAAGAACTTCTAAGATCAATCCCATTCACATTAGCCACAAAAACAATCAAATACCTTGGAATAAACCTAACAAAGGACGTTAAAGATCTCTACGATGAAAATTACAAAACCTTAAAGAAAGAAGTAGAAGAGGATACCAAGAAATGCAAAAATCTTCCATGCTCATGGATTGGATGAATCAATATCATCAAAATGTCGATTCTCCCAAAAGCAATTTATAAATTCAATGCAATACCAATCAAGATACCGAAGACCTTCTTCTCAGATCTAGAAAAAATGATGCTGAAATTTATATGGAGGCACAAGAGACCTCGAATAACTAAAGCAATCTTGTACAACAAAAACAAAGCCGGAGGCATCACAATACCAGATTTCAGGACATACTACAGGGCAGTTGTAATCAAAGCAGCATGGTACTGGTACAAAAAGAGATGGATAGACCAATGGAACAGAATTGAAACACCAGAAATCAACCCAAACATCTACAGCCAACTTATATTTGATCAAGGATCTAAAACCAATTCCTGGAGCAAGGACAGTCTATTCAATAAATGGTGCTGGGAAAACTGGATTTCCACATGCAGAAGCATGAAGCAAGACCCCTACCTTACACCTTACACAAAAATCCACTCAACATGGATTAAAGACCTAAATCTACGACCTGACACCATCAAGGTACTAGAGAACATTGGAGAAACCCTTCAAGATATTGGCACAGGCAAAGAGTTTCTGGAAAAGACCCAGGAGGCACAGGCAGTCAAAGCCAAAATCAACTATTGGGATTGCATCAAATTGAGAAGTTTCTGTACTGCAAAAGAAACAGTCAGGAGAGTGAAGAGACAACTGACAGAATGGGAAAAAATATTTGCAAACTATGCAACAGATAAAGGGTTAATAACCAAAATCTACAAAGAGATCAAGAAACTCCACAAAAACAAAACCAACAACCCACTTAAGAGATGGGCCAAGGACCTCAATAGACATTTTTCAAAAGAGGAATTCCAAATGGCCAACAGGCACATGAAAAAATGTTCAAGGTCATTAGCAATCAGGGAAATGCAAATCAAAAGCACAATGAGGTTTCACCTCACCCCTGTTAGAATGGCTCACATGCAGAAATCTACCAACAACAGATGCTGGCGAGGATGTGGGGAAAAAGGGACACTAACCCACTGTTGGTGGGAATGCAAACTGGTCAAGCCACTATGGAAGTCAGTCTGGAGATTCCTCAGAAACCTGAAGATAACCCTACCATTCAACCCAGCCATCCCACTCCTTGGAATTTACCCAAAGGAATTTAAATTGGCAAACAAAAAAGCGGTCTGTCTGCACCCTAATGTTTATTGCAGCTCAATTCACAATAGCTAAGACCTGGAACCAACCTAAATGCCCATCAACGGTAGACTGGATAAAGAAATTATGGGATATGTACTCTTTAGAATACTATACTGCAGTAAGAAACAACGAAATCCAGTCACTTGCAACAAAATGGAGGAATCTGGAACACATCATGTTGAGTGAAATAAGCCAATCCCAAAGGGACAAATACCACTTGTTCTCCCTGATCAGTGACAACTGACTGAACACCAAAAAGGAAACCTGTTGAAGTGAAATGGACACTATGGGAAACGGTGACTTGATCAGCATTGCCCTGACTGTTAATGAACAACTTAATACGTTATCCCATTTAGTAGTTTTTTTGTCTGTTCTACTTAATATGACTGGTTTAATTCTGTAATTAATACACAGTTATTCTTAAGTGTTAAAAATTAACTGAAATGTGATCCCTGTTAAACATAATAGTGGGAATAAGAGAGGGAAGAGATGTATAATTTGGGACATGCTCAAGCTGACTTGCCTCAAATGGTAGAGTTAAAAACATACCAGGGGATTCCAATTCAATCCCATCAAGGTGGCATGTACCAATGCCATCTCACTATTCCAAGTGATCAATTTCAGTTCACAATTGATCATAATGAAAGGACTAAGAGTCAAAGGGAGCACATAAACAAGTCTAGTACCTGCTAACACTAACCGATGGAATAAATGAAGGGGAGAGTGATCCAACATGGGAAGTGAGATACTCAGCAGACTCATAGAATGGCAGATGTCCTAAATAGCACTCTGGCCTCAGAATCAGCCCTAAAGGCATTCGGATCTGGCTGAAAAGCCCATGAGAGTATTTCAGGCATGGAAAGCCAAGACACTCTGGCAAAAGATCTCTGCGAGTGAGATCCCAGTGGAAAGAACAGGTCTTCAAAGAAGGAGGTACCTTTCTCTGAAGGGAGGAGAGAACTTACACTTTGACTATGACCTTGTCTAAACAAGATAAGAATCGGAGAACTCAGAGGGCTTCCATAGCCTTGGAAACTCATGACTGGAGCATAGGGAGATTACTGATGCCATAGACAGGAGTGTCAATTGGTAAAGTCAACAACAGGAGTCACTGTGCACTTACTCCTGATGTAGGATCTCTGTCCTTAATGTGCTGTGCATTGAGATTTAATGCTATAACGAGTACTCAAACAATATATTTCACTTTGTGTTTCTATGGGGGTGCAAACTGTTGAAATCTTTACTTAATGTATACTAAACTGATCCCCTGTAAAAAAAAAAAAAAAAAAAAAAAAGAAATTATCAACTCCCAACTTGACTGTCACTGGGATTAAATATGACAATAGGTCTGCTCTGATTTCATCATCATTTAAAAAAAATCATCTATTATTTTTCACTTTATGTTTCTGTGTGGGAGCAAAATGTTGAAATCCTTACTTAATGTATACTAAGCTGATCTTCTGTATATTAAGATAATCAAAAAT
Organism: Oryctolagus cuniculus; assembly: GCF_964237555.1. Classification (NCBI taxonomy): domain Eukaryota; kingdom Metazoa; phylum Chordata; class Mammalia; order Lagomorpha; family Leporidae; genus Oryctolagus; species Oryctolagus cuniculus. The sequence goes on from NC_091433.1 coordinate 28,367,748, forward strand.
GAATCTTGATGTGAATGGAAGGGGAGAGGGAGTGGGAAAGGGGAGGGTTGTGGGTGGGAGGGACGGTATGGGGGGGGGAGCCATTGTAATCCATGAGTTGTACTTTGGAAATTTATATTCATTAAATAAAAGTTAAAAAAAATTATATTTTATATTTACGAACAAATTCAAAAAAAAAATCAGCCAAACGAGGAGCTGGTTTTTTGAAAAAATAAACAAAATTGACACACCATTGGCCCAACTAACTAAAAAAAAGAAGAGAAAAGACCCAAATCAATAAAATCAGAGATGAAAAAGGAAATGTAACAACACACACCACAGAAATAAAAAGAATCATCAGAAATTACTACAAGGACTTGTATGCCAGCAAACAGGGAAACCTATCAGAAATGGATAGATTCCTGGACACATGCAACCTACCTAAATTGAACCAGGAAGACATAGAAAACCTAAACAGACCCATAACTGAGACAGAAATTGAAACAGTAATAAAGGCCCTCCCAACAAAGAAAAGCCCAGGACCAAATGGATTCACTGCTAAATTCTACCAGACATTTAAAGAAGAACTGACTCCAATTCTTCTCAAGAGGGAGTCCTCCCAAATCCTTTCTATGAAGCTAGCATCACCTTAATTCCTAAGCCGGAAAAAGATGCAGCACTGAAAGAGAATTATAGACCAATATCCCTGATGAACATAGATGCAAAAATCCTCAATAAAGTTCTTGCCAATAGAATGCAACAACACATCAGAAAGATCATCCACCCAGACCAAGTAGGATTTATCCCTGGTATGCAGGGATGGTTTAATGTGCGCAAGACAATCAATGTGATACACCACATTAACAGACTGCAGAAGAAAAACCATATGATTATCTCAATAGATGCCGAGTAAGCATTTGATAAAATACAACACCCTTTCATGATGAAAACTCTAAGCAAACTGGGTTTGGAAGGAACATTCCTCAATACAATCAAAGCAATCTATGAAAAACCCACAGCCAACATCCTATTGAATGGGGAAAAGTTGGAAGCATTTCCACTGAGATCTGGTATGAGACAGGGATGTCCACTCTCACCACTGCTACTCAATATAGTTCTGGAGGTTATAGCCAGAGCTAGTAGGCAAGAAAAGGAAATTAAAGGGATACAAATTGGGAAGGAAGAACTCAAACTATCCCTCTTTGCAGATGACATGTTTCTTTATTTAGGGGACCCACAGAACTCTACTAAGAGATTATTGGAACTCATAGAAGAGTTTGGCAAAGTAGCAGGGTATAAAATCAATGCACAAAAATCAACAGCCTTTGTATACACAGACAATGCCATGGCTGAGGAAGAACTTCTAAGATCAATCCCATTCACATTAGCCACAAAAACAATCAAATACCTTGGAATAAACCTAACAAAGGACGTTAAAGATCTCTACGATGAAAATTACAAAACCTTAAAGAAAGAAGTAGAAGAGGATACCAAGAAATGCAAAAATCTTCCATGCTCATGGATTGGATGAATCAATATCATCAAAATGTCGATTCTCCCAAAAGCAATTTATAAATTCAATGCAATACCAATCAAGATACCGAAGACCTTCTTCTCAGATCTAGAAAAAATGATGCTGAAATTTATATGGAGGCACAAGAGACCTCGAATAACTAAAGCAATCTTGTACAACAAAAACAAAGCCGGAGGCATCACAATACCAGATTTCAGGACATACTACAGGGCAGTTGTAATCAAAGCAGCATGGTACTGGTACAGAAAGAGATGGATAGACCAATGGAACAGAATTGAAACACCAGAAATCAACCCAAACATCTACAGCCAACTTATATTTGATCAAGGATCTAAAACCAATTCCTGGAGCAAGGACAGTCTATTCAATAAATGGTGCTGGGAAAACTGGATTTCCACATGCAGAAGCATGAAGCAAGACCCCTACCTTACACCTTACACAAAAATCCACTCAACATGGATTAAAGACCTAAATCTACGACCTGACACCATCAAGGTACTAGAGAACATTGGAGAAACCCTTCAAGATATTGGCACAAGCAAAGAGTTTCTGGAAAAGACCCAGGAGGCACAGGCAGTCAAAGCCAAAATCAACTATTGGGATTGCATCAAATTGAGAAGTTTCTGTACTGCAAAAGAAACAGTCAGGAGAGTGAAGAGACAACTGACAGAATGGGAAAAAATATTTGCAAACTATGCAACAGATAAAGGGTTAATAACCAAAATCTACAAAGAGATCAAGAAACTCCACAAAAACAAAACCAACAACCCACTTAAGAGATGGGCCAAGGACCTCAATAGACATTTTTCAAAAGAGGAATTCCAAATGGCCAACAGGCACATGAAAAAATGTTCAAGGTCATTAGCAATCAGGGAAATGCAAATCAAAAGCACAATGAGGTTTCACCTCACCCCTGTTAGAATGGCTCACATGCAGAAATCTACCAACAACAGATGCTGGCGAGGATGTGGGGAAAAAGGGACACTAACCCACTGTTGGTGGGAATGCAAACTGGTCAAGCCACTATGGAAGTCAGTCTGGAGATTCCTCAGAAACCTGAAGATAACCCTACCATTCAACCCAGCCATCCCACTCCTTGGAATTTACCCAAAGGAATTTAAATTGGCAAACAAAAAAGCGGTCTGTCTGCACCCTAATGTTTATTGCAGCTCAATTCACAATAGCTAAGACCTGGAACCAACCTAAATGCCCATCAACGGTAGACTGGATAAAGAAATTATGGGATATGTACTCTTTAGAATACTATACTGCAGTAAGAAACAACGAAATCCAGTCACTTGCAACAAAATGGAGGAATCTGGAACACATCATGTTGAGTGAAATAAGCCAATCCCAAAGGGACAAATACCACTTGTTCTCCCTGATCAGTGACAACTGACTGAACACCAAAAAGGAAACCTGTTGAAGTGAAATGGACACTATGGGAAACGGTGACTTGATCAGCATTGCCCTGACTGTTAATGAACAACTTAATACGTTATCCCATTTAGTAGTTTTTTTGTCTGTTCTACTTAATATGACTGGTTTAATTCTGTAATTAATACACAGTTATTCTTAAGTGTTAAAAATTAACTGAAATGTGATCCCTGTTAAACATAATAGTGGGAATAAGAGAGGGAAGAGATGTATAATTTGGGACATGCTCAAGCTGACTTGCCTCAAATGGTAGAGTTAAAAACATACCAGGGGATTCCAATTCAATCCCATCAAGGTGGCATGTACCAATGCCATCTCACTATTCCAAGTGATCAATTTCAGTTCACAATTGATCATAATGAAAGGACTAAGAGTCAAAGGGAGCACATAAACAAGTCTAGTACCTGCTAACACTAACCGATGGAATAAATGAAGGGGAGAGTGATCCAACATGGGAAGTGAGATACTCAGCAGACTCATAGAATGGCAGATGTCCTAAATAGCACTCTGGCCTCAGAATCAGCCCTAAAGGCATTCAGATCTGGCTGAAAAGCCCATGAGAGTATTTCAGGCATGGAAAGCCAAGACACTCTGGCAAAAGATCTCTGCGAGTGAGATCCCAGTGGAAAGAACAGGTCTTCAAAGAAGGAGGTACCTTTCTCTGAAGGGAGGAGAGAACTTACACTTTGACTATGACCTTGTCTAAACAAGATAAGAATCGGAGAACTCAGAGGGCTTCCATAGCCTTGGAAACTCATGACTGGAGCATAGGGAGATTACTGATGCCATAGACAGGAGTGTCAATTGGTAAAGTCAACAACAGGAGTCACTGTGCACTTACTCCTGATGTAGGATCTCTGTCCTTAATGTGCTGTGCATTGAGATTTAATGCTATAACGAGTACTCAAACAATATATTTCACTTTGTGTTTCTATGGGGGTGCAAACTGTTGAAATCTTTACTTAATGTATACTAAACTGATCCCCTGTAAAAAAAAAAAAAAAAAAAAAAAAAGAAATTATCAACTCCCAACTTGACTGTCACTGGGATTAAATATGACAATAGGTCTGCTCTGATTTCATCATCATTTAAAAAAAATCATCTATTATTTTTCACTTTATGTTTCTGTGTGGGAGCAAAATGTTGAAATCCTTACTTAATGTATACTAAGCTGATCTTCTGTATATTAAGATAATCAAAAATGAATCTTGATGTGAATGGAAGGGGAGAGGGAGTGGGAAAGGGGAGGGTTGTGGGTGGGAGGGACGGTATGGGGGGGGGAGCCATTGTAATCCATGAGTTGTACTTTGGAAATTTATATTCATTAAATAAAAGTTAAAAAAAATTATATTTTATATTTACGAACAAATTCAAAAAAAAAATCAGCCAAACGAGGAGCTGGTTTTTTGAAAAAATAAACAAAATTGACACACCATTGGCCCAACTAACTAAAAAAAAGAAGAGAAAAGACCCAAATCAATAAAATCAGAGATGAAAAAGGAAATGTAACAACACACACCACAGAAATAAAAAGAATCATCAGAAATTACTACAAGGACTTGTATGCCAGCAAACAGGGAAACCTATCAGAAATGGATAGATTCCTGGACACATGCAACCTACCTAAATTGAACCAGGAAGACATAGAAAACCTAAACAGACCCATAACTGAGACAGAAATTGAAACAGTAATAAAGGCCCTCCCAACAAAGAAAAGCCCAGGACCAAATGGATTCACTGCTAAATTCTACCAGACATTTAAAGAAGAACTGACTCCAATTCTTCTCAAGAGGGAGTCCTCCCAAATCCTTTCTATGAAGCTAGCATCACCTTAATTCCTAAGCCGGAAAAAGATGCAGCACTGAAAGAGAATTATAGACCAATATCCCTGATGAACATAGATGCAAAAATCCTCAATAAAGTTCTTGCCAATAGAATGCAACAACACATCAGAAAGATCATCCACCCAGACCAAGTAGGATTTATCCCTGGTATGCAGGGATGGTTTAATGTGCGCAAGACAATCAATGTGATACACCACATTAACAGACTGCAGAAGAAAAACCATATGATTATCTCAATAGATGCCGAGTAAGCATTTGATAAAATACAACACCCTTTCATGATGAAAACTCTAAGCAAACTGGGTTTGGAAGGAACATTCCTCAATACAATCAAAGCAATCTATGAAAAACCCACAGCCAACATCCTATTGAATGGGGAAAAGTTGGAAGCATTTCCACTGAGATCTGGTATGAGACAGGGATGTCCACTCTCACCACTGCTACTCAATATAGTTCTGGAGGTTATAGCCAGAGCTAGTAGGCAAGAAAAGGAAATTAAAGGGATACAAATTGGGAAGGAAGAACTCAAACTATCCCTCTTTGCAGATGACATGTTTCTTTATTTAGGGGACCCACAGAACTCTACTAAGAGATTATTGGAACTCATAGAAGAGTTTGGCAAAGTAGCAGGGTATAAAATCAATGCACAAAAATCAACAGCCTTTGTATACACAGACAATGCCATGGCTGAGGAAGAACTTCTAAGATCAATCCCATTCACATTAGCCACAAAAACAATCAAATACCTTGGAATAAACCTAACAAAGGACGTTAAAGATCTCTACGATGAAAATTACAAAACCTTAAAGAAAGAAGTAGAAGAGGATACCAAGAAATGCAAAAATCTTCCATGCTCATGGATTGGATGAATCAATATCATCAAAATGTCGATTCTCCCAAAAGCAATTTATAAATTCAATGCAATACCAATCAAGATACCGAAGACCTTCTTCTCAGATCTAGAAAAAATGATGCTGAAATTTATATGGAGGCACAAGAGACCTCGAATAACTAAAGCAATCTTGTACAACAAAAACAAAGCCGGAGGCATCACAATACCAGATTTCAGGACATACTACAGGGCAGTTGTAATCAAAGCAGCATGGTACTGGTACAGAAAGAGATGGATAGACCAATGGAACAGAATTGAAACACCAGAAATCAACCCAAACATCTACAGCCAACTTATATTTGATCAAGGATCTAAAACCAATTCCTGGAGCAAGGACAGTCTATTCAATAAATGGTGCTGGGAAAACTGGATTTCCACATGCAGAAGCATGAAGCAAGACCCCTACCTTACACCTTACACAAAAATCCACTCAACATGGATTAAAGACCTAAATCTACGACCTGACACCATCAAGGTACTAGAGAACATTGGAGAAACCCTTCAAGATATTGGCACAAGCAAAGAGTTTCTGGAAAAGACCCAGGAGGCACAGGCAGTCAAAGCCAAAATCAACTATTGGGATTGCATCAAATTGAGAAGTTTCTGTACTGCAAAAGAAACAGTCAGGAGAGTGAAGAGACAACTGACAGAATGGGAAAAAATATTTGCAAACTATGCAACAGATAAAGGGTTAATAACCAAAATCTACAAAGAGATCAAGAAACTCCACAAAAACAAAACCAACAACCCACTTAAGAGATGGGCCAAGGACCTCAATAGACATTTTTCAAAAGAGGAATTCCAAATGGCCAACAGGCACATGAAAAAATGTTCAAGGTCATTAGCAATCAGGGAAATGCAAATCAAAAGCACAATGAGGTTTCACCTCACCCCTGTTAGAATGGCTCACATGCAGAAATCTACCAACAACAGATGCTGGCGAGGATGTGGGGAAAAAGGGACACTAACCCACTGTTGGTGGGAATGCAAACTGGTCAAGCCACTATGGAAGTCAGTCTGGAGATTCCTCAGAAACCTGAAGATAACCCTACCATTCAACCCAGCCATCCCACTCCTTGGAATTTACCCAAAGGAATTTAAATTGGCAAACAAAAAAGCGGTCTGTCTGCACCCTAATGTTTATTGCAGCTCAATTCACAATAGCTAAGACCTGGAACCAACCTAAATGCCCATCAACGGTAGACTGGATAAAGAAATTATGGGATATGTACTCTTTAGAATACTATACTGCAGTAAGAAACAACGAAATCCAGTCACTTGCAACAAAATGGAGGAATCTGGAACACATCATGTTGAGTGAAATAAGCCAATCCCAAAGGGACAAATACCACTTGTTCTCCCTGATCAGTGACAACTGACTGAACACCAAAAAGGAAACCTGTTGAAGTGAAATGGACACTATGGGAAACGGTGACTTGATCAGCATTGCCCTGACTGTTAATGAACAACTTAATACGTTATCCCATTTAGTAGTTTTTTTGTCTGTTCTACTTAATATGACTGGTTTAATTCTGTAATTAATACACAGTTATTCTTAAGTGTTAAAAATTAACTGAAATGTGATCCCTGTTAAACATAATAGTGGGAATAAGAGAGGGAAGAGATGTATAATTTGGGACATGCTCAAGCTGACTTGCCTCAAATGGTAGAGTTAAAAACATACCAGGGGATTCCAATTCAATCCCATCAAGGTGGCATGTACCAATGCCATCTCACTATTCCAAGTGATCAATTTCAGTTCACAATTGATCATAATGAAAGGACTAAGAGTCAAAGGGAGCACATAAACAAGTCTAGTACCTGCTAACACTAACCGATGGAATAAATGAAGGGGAGAGTGATCCAACATGGGAAGTGAGATACTCAGCAGACTCATAGAATGGCAGATGTCCTAAATAGCACTCTGGCCTCAGAATCAGCCCTAAAGGCATTCGGATCTGGCTGAAAAGCCCATGAGAGTATTTCAGGCATGGAAAGCCAAGACACTCTGGCAAAAGATCTCTGCGAGTGAGATCCCAGTGGAAAGAACAGGTCTTCAAAGAAGGAGGTACCTTTCTCTGAAGGGAGGAGAGAACTTACACTTTGACTATGACCTTGTCTAAACAAGATAAGAATCGGAGAACTCAGAGGGCTTCCATAGCCTTGGAAACTCATGACTGGAGCATAGGGAGATTACTGATGCCATAGACAGGAGTGTCAATTGGTAAAGTCAACAACAGGAGTCACTGTGCACTTACTCCTGATGTAGGATCTCTGTCCTTAATGTGCTGTGCATTGAGATTTAATGCTATAACGAGTACTCAAACAATATATTTCACTTTGTGTTTCTATGGGGGTGCAAACTGTTGAAATCTTTACTTAATGTATACTAAACTGATCCCCTGTAAAAAAAAAAAAAAAAAAAAAAAAAAGAAATTATCAACTCCCAACTTGACTGTCACTGGGATTAAATATGACAATAGGTCTGCTCTGATTTCATCATCATTTAAAAAAAATCATCTATTATTTTTCACTTTATGTTTCTGTGTGGGAGCAAAATGTTGAAATCCTTACTTAATGTATACTAAGCTGATCTTCTGTATATTAAGATAATCAAAAATGAATCTTGATGTGAATGGAAGGGGAGAGGGAGTGGGAAAGGGGAGGGTTGTGGGTGGGAGGGACGGTATGGGGGGGGGAGCCATTGTAATCCATGAGTTGTACTTTGGAAATTTATATTCATTAAATAAAAGTTAAAAAAAATTATATTTTATATTTACGAACAAATTCAAAAAAAAAATCAGCCAAACGAGGAGCTGGTTTTTTGAAAAAATAAACAAAATTGACACACCATTGGCCCAACTAACTAAAAAAAAGAAGAGAAAAGACCCAAATCAATAAAATCAGAGATGAAAAAGGAAATGTAACAACACACACCACAGAAATAAAAAGAATCATCAGAAATTACTACAAGGACTTGTATGCCAGCAAACAGGGAAACCTATCAGAAATGGATAGATTCCTGGACACATGCAACCTACCTAAATTGAACCAGGAAGACATAGAAAACCTAAACAGACCCATAACTGAGACAGAAATTGAAACAGTAATAAAGGCCCTCCCAACAAAGAAAAGCCCAGGACCAAATGGATTCACTGCTAAATTCTACCAGACATTTAAAGAAGAACTGACTCCAATTCTTCTCAAGAGGGAGTCCTCCCAAATCCTTTCTATGAAGCTAGCATCACCTTAATTCCTAAGCCGGAAAAAGATGCAGCACTGAAAGAGAATTATAGACCAATATCCCTGATGAACATAGATGCAAAAATCCTCAATAAAGTTCTTGCCAATAGAATGCAACAACACATCAGAAAGATCATCCACCCAGACCAAGTTGGATTTATCCCTGGTATGCAGGGATGGTTCAAGGTGCAGAAAACAATCAATGTGATACACCACATTAACAGACTGCAGAAGAAAAACCATATGATTATATCAATAGATGCTGAGAAAGCATTTGATAAAATACAACACCCTTTCATGATGAAAACTCTAAGCAAACTGGGTTTGGAAGGAACATTCCTCAATACAATCAAAGCAATCTATGAAAAACCCACGGCCAACATCCTATTGAATGGGGAAAAGTTGGAAGCATTTCCACTGAGATCTGGTACTAGACAGGGATGCCCACTCTCACCACTGCTATTCAATATAGTTCTGGAAGTTCTAGCCAGAGCTAGTAGGCAAGAAAAGGAAATTAAAGGGATACAAATTGGGAAGGAAGAACTCAATCTATCCCTCTTTGCAGATGATATGATTCTTTACTTAGGGGACCCAAAGAACTCTACTAAGAGATTATTGGAACTCATAGAAGAGTTTGGCAAAGTAGCAGGGTATAAAATCAATGCACAAAAATCAACAGCCTTTGTATACACAGGCAATGCCATGGGTGAGGAAGAACTTCTAAGATCAATCCCATTCACATTAGCCACAAAAACAATCAAATACCTTGGAATAAACCTAACAAAGGACGTTAAAGATCTCTACGATGAAAATTACAAAACCTTAAAGAAAGAAATAGAAGAGGATACCAAGAAATGGAAAAATCTTCTATGCTCATGGATTGGAAGAATCAATATCATCAAAATGTCCATTCTCCCAAAAGCAATTTATAAATTCAATGCAATACCAATCAAGATACCGAAGACCTTCTTCTCAGATCTGGAAAAAATGATGCTGAAATTCATATGGAGACACAGGAGACCTCGAATAGCTAAAGCAATCTTGTACAACAAAAACAAAGCTGGAGGCATCACAATACCAGATTTCAGGACATACTACAGGGCAGTTGTTATCAAAACAGCATGGTACTGGTACAGAAACAGATGGATAGACCAATGGAACAGAATTGAAACACCAGAAATCAATCCAAACATCTACAGCCAACTCATATTTGATCAAGGATCCCAAACCAATCCATGGAGTAAGGACAGTCTATTCAATAAATGGTGCTGGGAAAATTGGATTTCCATGTGCAGAATCATGAAGCAAGACCCCTACCGTCCACCTTACACAAAAATTCACTCAACATGGATTAAAGGCTTAAATCTATGCCCCGACACCATCAAATTATTAGAGAGCATTGGAAAAACCCTGCAAAATAGGTACAGGCAATGAATTCTTCGAAAACACCCCAGAAGCACAGGCAGTCAAAGCCAAAATTAACATTTGGGATTGCATCAAATTGAGAAGTACTTCACAAGAAATAGTCAGGAAAGTGAACTTTGCAACTGATAAAGGGTTTATAAAGAGGATCTACAAAGAAATCAAGAAACTCTACAACATCAAAAGAAACAACCCACTTAAGAGATGGGCCAAGGACCTCAATAGACATTTTTCAAAAGAGGAATTCCAAATGGCCAACAGACACAAGAAAAAATGTTCAAGATCACTAGCAATCAGGGAAATGCAAATCAAAACCACAATGAGATTTTACCTCACCCCGGTTAGAATGGCTCACATTCAAAAATCTACCGAAAATAGATGCTGGAGAGGATGTGGGAAAAAGGGACACTAACTCACTGTTGGTGGGAATGCAAACTGGTTAAGCCACTATGGAAGTCAGTCTGGAGATTCCTCAGAAACCTGAAGATAACCCTACCATTCAACCCAGCCATCCCACTCCTTGGAATTTACCCAAAGGAATTTAAATTGGCAAACAAACAAGCTGTCTGCACATTAATGTTTCTTGCAACTCAATTCACAATAGCTAAGACCTGGAACCAACCCAAATGCCCATCAACAGTAGACTGGATAAAGAAATTATGGGACATGTACTCTATAGAATACTATACAGCAGTCAAAAACAATGAAACCCTGTCATTTGTAACAAGATGGAGGAATTTGGAAAACATCATGCTGAGTGAATTAAGCTAGTCCCAAAGGGACAAATATCATATGTTCTCCCTGATCGGCAACAACTAACTGAGCACCAAAGGGGAAACTTGTTGAAATGAAATGGACACTATGAGAAACAGTGACTTGATCAGCTCTTGTCCTGATGGTTGATGTACAATGTAATACTTTATCCATTTTAGTATTTTTTTTTTGTTCTAGTACCATTGGTTGAACTCTGTAATTAACACACAATTATTCTTAGGTGTTTAAATTTCACTGAAAAGTGATCCCTGTTAGGAATTTGGAAAACATTATGCTGAGTGAAATAAGCCAATCCCAAAGGGACAAATACCACTTGTTCTCCTTGATAGGTGACAACTAACTGAGCACCAAAAAGGAAACTTGTTAAAATGAAATGAACACTATGGGAAACGGTGACTTGATCAGCCCTCACCCTGACTGTTGATGAGCAACTTGATATGTTATCCCTCTTAGTATTTTTTTTTGTTTGTTCTACTTAATACTTTTGGTTGAATACTGTAATCAATACACAATTCTTCTTAAGTGCTGAAACTTAACTGAAAAGTGACCACTGTTAAATATAAGAGTGGGAATAAGAGAGGGAAGAGATGTGCAAATCGGGACATGCTCAAGCTGACTTACCTCAAATGGTAGAGTTAGAAACATAGCAGGGGATTCCAATTCAATCCCATCAAGGTGGCATGTACCAATGCCATCTCACTAATCCCAGTGATCAATTTCTGTTCACAATTGATCATAATGATAGGACTAAGAACCAAAGGGATCACATAAACAAGACTAGTGTCTGCAAATACTAGCTGATAGAATAAAAAAGGGAGAGAACAATCCAACATGGGAAGTGAGATACTCAGCAGACCCATAGAATGGCAGATGTCCTAAACAGCAGTTGGCCTCAGAATCAGCCCTTAAGTCATGCGGATCTGGCTGAAAAGCCCATGAGAATATTTCAGGCATGGAAAGCCAAGACACTCTGGGGGAAAAAAAAAAACTAAATGAAAGATCTCTGCAAGTGAGATCCCAGTGAAAGAATGGGTCATCAAAGAAGGAGGTACCTTTCTCTGAAGGAGGAGAGAACTTCCACTTTGACCATGGCCTTGTCTAAATATGATCAGAGTTGGTGAACTCAGGGGGCTTCCATAGCCTTGGCAGCTCATGACAAGAGCCTAGGGTGATTACTGAGGCCATAAACAAGAGTCAATTTGTTAAGTCAACAACAGGAGTCACTGTGCACTTACTCCTCATGTATGATCTCTGTCCTTAGTGTGCTGTACATTGAGATTTAATGCTATAACTAGTACTCAAACAGTATTTTTCACTTTATGTTTCTGTGTGGGAGCAAACTGTTGAAATCTTTACTTAATGTAAGCTAAACTGATCTTCTGTATATAAAGAGAATCAAAAATGAATCTTGATGTGAATGGAAGGGGAGAGGGAGTGGGAAAGGGGAGGGTTGTGGGTGGGAGGGACGTTATGGGGGGAAGCCATTGTAATCCATAAGCTGTACTTGGAAATCTATATTCATTAAATAAACTTAAAAAAATAAACAAATAAATAGAATTTAAAATTAAAAAAAGTAATAAATTTTTCTGATATTCACAAAATCCCTTGACTTTCTCCATTTCAGAAATGCCTGTCAAACACAATGGTATACACATGGCCCCTTCTTTATGCTTCTGGAAACATATATATAATAAAGTCATACATTGTGAACTGTACCTTAAGACAACATCCCAGAAATTAAATTATTTCACTAATCCCAGATGAATCTAGTGTTTCTTCCAAACCTCAAGTGATTTCTGAGAATAAGTAAAGTGTAACATAGCCTTGGTTTCTTGCTTGGGGGTGTTTCTACTGCATAACACTGGGACAAGAATCCCAAAGATAAGGAAGGGAAAATATGCACTGTGATGTCACAAAATTAATGAAACAGATCAAAGTAGAGGGAGTACCAGCCGGGGAGAGCTTGCAACTAGAAAATGAAGCAATAGGGGGAAAAATTCCAAAAACATTCTCAAAGTATTCTTAAGTCTTTTGTTATTAATACAATGTCTAGCACTGAGAGGGAGAATCTTCACAGGGGCAGATGATGAAAAACAGTGAGTAGCTGTTATACAGGGAGAGAGAAAAGAGAAAGAGATACAGAGACCTAATACTTTTATCCATTGATTCACTCCCCAAATAGACACACCAGTTGGGTATGTGTCAGGTTGAAACTAGGAGCTAAGATCTCTATCCTGGTCCCCAAAATGGGTGGCAGGAGTCCAAGTTCTTGGACTATTTTCTGCTGCCTTCCCAGATGCATTTGCAGGAAGGGGGAACTGGAAGCAGATATAGGTGGCCATGGTAGCAAGGAGTAGATTAACTTGCTGTGCCATAATCTGGCCCCAACATTTGGAAATATTTAGTTTACTTTGATTAACTTTATGTCTGTTGAAAAATATTCAGTATCAATAAATATCAAGGAAATGCAAATAAAAACCACAATTAGATATAATCTCATTTCAGTTAGAATAACTATGATCAAAAAGAAAAAAAAAAAATCCTGGCAAGGATATGAAGAAGAAGGAATGTTTTAATCTGTTGAAGACAATGCAAATTATTACAACCATTATGGAAAATAGTATGGGAATAAAACTTAAAATAGACTTACCGTAAGACCTAGTTATCCCAATTTGAGGAAATATCTGAAAGACACAAAATCAGCTTATCATAGAAATATCTGTAGCCTGTATTCATTGCAGCTCTGTTCACAATAAATCAAGACATGGAATCAACCAAGGTGTCCTCTGATGGATGAATAGTAAATAAAATATTATATATATATATATGTGTGTATATATATAATGATATATTATTAAGCTATTAAAAAGAACAAAATCTGACATTTTCATCAAAATGACTAGAACATTAGACACAGAAAGACAAATGCCACTCCAGTTACTACTAATGCAGACTCTGGAAGGCAGTGATGATGTCAGGACTGTCTGGATAGTTAGACACAATAAAAAGTAATTTCATGTCTGTAGAATATAGCAGTAACAAAATTCAATTCCTTTGTAAATCATCACAAGGTTTTTTTTCTTTTTTATTTATATTTAGTGTTTTATTTTCATTGAAATCACAAATGCATCCATTTCTGAAAAATCAGAGTTTACAAAGAAATGGTACTTTCCTAAAGATGTTTCCAAACCTTTTTCTAATTCAAAATAAAGGTGCTGATCCATACCAATTACATCAATAAGATTAAGCCAATGAATATAGAAAGGAAGACAGAAGGAGCTCTATGTGAATCTGAGTCAGTCTCAAGCCTCACCCAATTCCTTGTGGAGACAAAACCACAAATAATTGCTGTGACTATCATGTTGCTACTCTATGTATATCATCAGAGAGAAAAGATTGCATAAAATGTGTATATTTAATTCCCTCTGAGAAAAAGTTTAGAAACACAAAATAAGCCTAACCTTGTTTTGATGCAAATATGGAGAACAAATTCCATGCCGATACTCCAGATGGCCATATTACAAAGCCTAAAGCATAGTCCATTTTTCCCTTGGTAAGTTAGTACATTAATTGCTTAATATTAAATTAACATAATGTCTGCTGTGTATACTATGATGATCAGATCTTCAATAACTGAAGAGCAACATAAACCAAACTAATGCATTGAAGGTGAAATGCGAACTTTTCAGCCAAAGACAGCTATATATTGGAAATCTGTAGGCTTGTTTCTTGTTAGTATAAAGTTAAAATAAGCCCATTTGCTGACTATGCTTTGATTTACTAGATATTTTAGTGAAGGAGCAAACCCAGGTTTTTTTTTTAAGATTTATTTATTTATTTATTTAATTGAAATGCAGAGTTTCAGAGAGGCAGAGGCAGAGAGATAGAGAGGACTTCCTTCCGCTGGTTTACTCCCCTTCCCCTGATGGCCTCAAAGGCCAGAGCTGCACCAATCTGAAGCCAGGAGCCAGGAGCTTCTTCCAGCTCTCCCACACAAGTGCTCAGACCCAAGGGCTTGGCCATCTTCCACTGCTTTCCCAGATCATCGAAGAGAACTGGACTGAAAATGGAGAAGCCAGGACTCAAACCAGCGCCCATATAGGAGGCCACTACTGCAGGCGGCGACTTTACCCACTATGCCAAAGTCCTGCAGCCCCAATTTATATATTTCTATTTCATGTAGAATAAAATGGCACACAAAATTAATGAGGCATATAGAATTATTGTATCCCCATATGGATTTATTAAATGATCAATAGCCAGTAGCCAAAATTAGGTTTAATAATTATTTAGAATGAATACAAGTGTATATCTTTTTCTTGCACGTTTCTATATTGTGCTTTATTGATATTGCATTTTATACAAATTAAAAATTTGCTGAAACTCATTTCCCAGGTGACCAGCTGTTAGCAATGTTCAGTAACTGAATATTTTTAAAAGATTTATTTATTTGTAAGGCAGAAAGTGAGGGAGGGGGAGAGAGAGAGAGAGAGAGATTCCACCTGCTATCTCACTCTCCCAAAACCCGCATGAACCAGGGCTGTGAAAGGCTGAAGCGAGGCATTCCATCTGGGTCTCCCCTGTGTGTGGCAGGGAACCAATACTTAGATCATTATCCACTGCTTTTCAGGCATATTAGCAGGAAGTTGAATATGTGAGTGGAGCAGCCAGGACTTGAACTAGCACTCTGATATGGGATACTGGTGTTGCAAACAGCAGTGTACACTGTGCCACAATGTTGGCCATTAGTTACAGGATATTTTACAACTAAGGTGTATACATTTTTAAGGACATAAAACTGTTGCACACACACATACACACACAAACTTTTCCATGATTTTAAAATGACCATTATCTGTGAAATTAAAACCTGATATAGCTCACTTTATTGTGAATATGTGCTTTATTGCAGTGGTCAAGAATGAAACCTCCGATATTGTCAGTGTATACCTGTAGCTTCACATGAGAATTTTAGCCCTTAATTTTTTTCCGTGGTATAAAAATTAGCATTAATGATATCAAAGGCAATCTATGATTTCCTCATGTAGTAGATAGCCATGAGACTTGGGTGGATATGTGTATAGAGCTGCCTTGAAAACCTTCCTCCATCATAGAAAACTTAAACACACATCAAAAATTTTTATAACTCTTGACCTGTAAATAGAATATATGTGAATTCAGAAAAGAAATCAAAATACCATAGTTTTCTTTGGAAAATATTAGGGATTTCCTCCTTTGTCCTCCTGTCCCACCATTATAGAAACTAAATTTTTAAGTCAGAGAGGTAGTAAAAGTTTTCTGAAGAGTTACACAGATGAGTAAGCTTTAGAATCAAGCTTTTGTTCCTCATTTGTGCCAATGATTATTTTTCCTCTAAAACATAAGAAATATAATGTAATATTTCTCTAAAACTTTTGATTAACAAGATGTATTATACATTTTATAGGAAATTAAACTTCTGCAAAGAACTGAATCACTATGTGTGGTTACAAAGATAATTCCACATTTATATGTACTTGCCATTTTTCAATGAGAGTTGTTTTTTGCATATCATACTCTTGTATTAATGCTTTTAGTAAAAAATCCAATTATAAAGCACTGAAACTGGTATTTGAATTCTACATATTTTTGGCTTCCTTCATAAAAATAATGTCTGGCACTAACATTTTGATTGAATTATAACTGTAGCTCAAATGCTTTTTTACTCTGTGGAAGATCCCAGTATAATTATTAACTATGAGCCCTAATATTTCCATTGTCTCTCTATTCTCTTTTATGAAAAATACCATGCAATTTTCTACACAGAACTGTTAGAATTAAATGATCTTGAAAAACAAAAAGTGCTCAAAATATGCCACCTCTGTGTTTGCTGATATAATTGCCATCATTCACACCAAGAGCTAAGTACCTTGGATTATCTCATATTCCTTTATCAAATCATCTTGCTCTGGTTTGTTTGTTTTCCATGAATCTTGAGTCTATGTTCTATTGTGACTCTGAATTCAGTTTACTGCTTACAGACTTTCCTTGTTTTTCAATTTTGTTCCTTTGTTCCCACTATCCTCAAACTTCTTCATGAAGAAACTCAGTATGTTTGTATATAGGAACAAATTTTCTATAGTAACTACCTGTAGAAATTGGATAGTTTGGGATGGTTTAATCCTCTCCAGAATTCATAGCTTGGAGACTCAATCCCCAGTGTAACAGCATTGGGAGTGGTAGACGAATGGGAAGTACATAGAGGCACTAATGAAAAGATTGATAAAATTATGAAAGGGTTTATGGAGGTGGCCTCACACTCTTCCTCTCTTCTGCCATGTAATAAATAGCTTTTCTCCTCTGGAGGAGACAGCATTCAAAACATAATCTCGGAAGCACAGACTGGGCCTTTACCAGAAACAGCACCTTGATCTTGAACTTCTAAGCCTCCAAAACTGTGTGAAATTAATACAAATCACTCACTCAGAATTACATTTAAAAATCACTATTACAAATCCCTCATTCTTTGGTGTTCTATTAAAACAGCACAAACCCAGCTATGATATAGGCTCTCATGGGATATATGATACTTCAATTTGCCGCATAAATTCTCAACAAAATGCAGAAGTTGGAGCTAAGCAGGTAGCTACACACAAACATACTCATTAACATTCACACACAAACATGTACTCAGTCTTATTTCTAATTCAATTTAGCAACAATTATTTAATAGGCGTTTTATGCAAAATTTTATGTTGGTAAATTTTAATGTATATGAGACCTTGAACACACTGTTTACAATTGTTAATGCTTAATTTTTCCTCAGCAAGTAACTAAATGATGAAACATCTACTCATGAAATATCTATGAAAAATAAATGAGTGAGTGGGTGATATCAACACAATTGCCAACACAAATGTGATTCATATTATAAAGTATTATGCAAATACGAAAATAATGGAGTTCAGAATCTAATGAGGGAGGGTTATTAAACATATAAAAGTTTATTACTAAAATGAAGCAAGTTGCTCTCATAAAATATTTTTCTGCTACTCAGAAAAATAATTCTAAGAAAACTTGAACCCTAAATTTTGTTAATAATCTGAACTTAGTTTAAATCAAAGCTCTTTCATAAATGAGTTAAAATAATAACATTTTAAATCTATCAATAATAAAAGTTTAACACATCAGAAGTTCTGACTTGTTAAATTCTAATCAAATATATCCTGCTATGAAGGTAAAATCATGTTCTTTTTACCATTCTTAGATTTTATATATGTAGCTTACTTTATTAAAGTGTAGATTTAAGGCTGGCTTTGTGGCTCAACATGTTAAACTGCTTTAATGATGCAGGCACCCCGTATCAGAGTGCAGTGGGAGTGTACTCCACTTCCCATTCAGCTTCCTTCTATTGTGCCGGGGAAGGCAGTAGATGATTGCATAAATATTGAGTTTCAGTCACCCACATAAGAGACCCAAGTTGAGTTCTTGGTTCCTAGCTTCACAATTGCTCAGCCTTAGCTGTTGCTGACATTGGGGGAGTTAACCAGTGGGTGGTAGATAAACTCTCTTATCTCTTCCTCTCTCCACCTTGCTCTTTGTTGTTCTGCTGTTCAAATAAATAAGTAAATGCATAAATAAATCTAAAGTAGTACATGAAAATATAGCATAAAATTGTATCAGATATTTATGAGCTTATTAATGGGAAACTGGCAGGGAAACAAAATGGTTAAAAATACACTTCAGGGGCTGCCACTGTGGTGCAGTGGGTGCAATCCCCCTGTGAAGCTGGCTTCTAATGTCTCAGTGCTAATTCAAATCCCTCCCTGCTGCTCTGCTTCCAATCCAGTTCCTTCTCAATGCAGGTCGGAAGGTGGCAGGACATGAACCCACATGCTTGGGCTTCTGCCACCCATGTGGGAGACCTGGATGTTGTTCTCAGCTCCCACCTCAGCTATTTGGGAGTAAACTGTCAGAGAGATCCAGCTTTCCTCTGACTACTCCCTCCACCCCCTGTCACCCGGCCTTTCAAATATATATATATATATATATATATATATATACATACACACATATACATTTTAAAGTACAATTCAAACAGAAGTTTATCTAGTCAATCTTAAAAGAGTGCTGATGTAAGTTTCTTAAATTTGACACAAAACTGGTTAATGTCTTAAAGAGTAATAAATCCTTAATCTTTGGGGTTACATCATTTTCTGAACAGACATTGCATATGTCATTATGGGCCAAAAATCAAAAATTAACATATAACATAATAGACTTTGTACTATAACAAATGGTAAATAGTAATTCAAAAAATGTGCATTTTATGGACTCCAGAGCATAAAGATATAAATAATTTTTAGTGGACGATTCTGAGACAAGTCTCCAAAAAAATTAAAAGTATATGCAATAATTTTTTTAAATCTACTTCCAAGTTTTGGATCATATTTCATAGCAAGACTTTATGCTATGCAGGCAGTTTCCAAGATCCTTTAGGTTAATGACTCAATCTATGCAACAAATGATTAACAGTATTGTTCTGGATTGGTTTTTATAAAAGAGGCTGAAGCACAGAAACTAGGTATCCCAACTAAAATTATGTAATCTCAATCTAGGATCCCTCTCTCTCCCCTTATATTGTGTGAGTAGTTCACATGTAAAGCATCATTACATTACCCACCATTCAAAGATATTACAGCATGAAATTTGATAAATATTCTGAATTTCTTATTATATTTTAATAGAAAATGTGAATGAGAAGATAACATTGAATGCTTTATACATGCTAATACATTCATATATTAAAAGAATTTCTTGGGGCCTGCACCTTGTCTCACTAATCCTCCACTTGTGGCACCGGCATCCCATATGGGTGCCAGGTTCTAGTCCTGATTGCTCCTCTTCCAGTCCAGCTCTCTGCTGTGGCCCGGGAAGGCAGTGGAGGATGGCCCAAGTGCTTGGGCCCTGCACCCGCATGGGAGACCAGGAGGAAGCACCTGGCTCTTGGCTTCAGATTGGTGTAGCTCCGACCATAGTGGCCATTTGGGTAGTGAACCAGCAGAAAGAAGACGTTTCTCTCTATCTCTCTCTCTCACTGTATAACTCCGTCAAATAAAAAAAAATTAAAATTAAAATTATAATTAAAAGAATTTCTCCCCTCCTAAGGCATTTGACCTTCTAATGAAAAATATAATTAGCAAAATATTTTTTTAAAATTAGTTGAATATCTTTGATGTAACAGGCACAGCATTTATTTATTATTTATTTAAAAGATTTAACAGACATATAAAAATTATATGTGTTAATGGGGCCCTATGAAATCTTTCATTGCATGTATAAATTCTGCAGTGTCCCATGAAAGTAAACATATTTTTCCTTTCAAGCATTTAACAATTCTTTGTTGTGAAACATCTCAAAATCATGTTTTCTGTTTTTTTAAATAGAGAAAAATATGCATTTTCTATCTTCACCCTATTGTGCAACAGAACTTCAGAACTTCTTACTCTTATCTAGCAGTAATCTGTTATCCATCAATCTTTCCCAAACACTCCTAACTCACTTTTTTCTCCAATCTCTGGTAACCTCAAATATATTATCATTTATTTGAAAGTCAGAGCAACATAGAGACAAGGAGAGAGAGAAAGAGATAGAGATAGAGATAGAGAGAAAGAGAGAGAGAGAGAGAGAGAGAGAGAGAGAGAGAGAGAGGTCTTCCATCTGCTGGTCCACTTGAAAAATCAGCTACAGCCAAGGCTTGGCCAGGATGAAGTCATACACCTGAAACTCCATCCAGGTCTCTCACGTGATTGAGAAGGAACCAGGTGTTTGGAACATCATCTGCTGCTTTCTCAGATGCATTAACAGGGGGCTGGATCAAAAGCAGAATACCTATGATATGAATCAGCGCTCAAATATGGAATATTGGTTCCCCAGCAGGAGAACTTGCTGCTCTATGATATTGCACTCATAGTTTTATTTTTTACAGCTATGAGATCACAGAGTTTTTTGAATCCGCATGTGAGTGAGATCTAACAATCTTTTCTTATGTTCTTGGCTTATTTCATTTAACGTAATGACCTTTAGTTCCATCCACATTGTTGCAAATGAAAATATTTCATACTTTATATGACTGAGTGATACTGCATGGAGTATATCCACAATATTTCATTTATTCATTCATCTGTGAAAGGACACCTGGGTTGTTCTCATTTCCCAGCTATTTTGAAAATTGCTACAATAAGCATGTGAGTGCAGATGTCTCTTCTACAAATGGATGTCATTTCCTTTGCATATGTATATGCAGAAGTAGGATCATTTTGGGCCAGCGCCGTGGCTCAATAGGCTAATCCTCCACCTTGCGGCGCCGGCACACCGGGTTCTAGACCCGGTCGGGGCGCCGGATTCTGTCCCGGTTGCCCCTCTTCCAGGCCAGCTCTCTGCTGTGGCCAGGGAGTGCAGTGGAGGATGGCCCAGGTGCTTGGGCCCTGCACCCCATGGGAGACCAGGAAAAGCACCTGGATCCTGGCTCCTGCCATCGGATCAGCGCGGGGCGCCGGCTGCAGTGGCGGCCATTGGAGGGTGAACCAATGGCAAAGGAAGACCTTTCTCTCTCTGTCTCTCTCTCTCACTGTCCACTCTGCCTGTCAAAAAAAAAAAAAAAAAAAAAAAAAAAAAAAGAAGTAGGATCATTTTATCATACAGTAGTTCTATTTCTTGTTTCTTGAAGAATCGCCATACTGATTCCCATGATGGCTATAATTAATAACATTGTCACCAGCAGAATGCAAGTTTTTGGTTTTATTCTCCACATTTTTTGCCAAAACTTGTTTCTTTTGTCTTTTTGATAGTAGCAAATTTGTGCCTTTGATTTACATTTCCCTGATCAGTTGTATATAGACTTGTTTCAGGTATTTGCTTGCAATCTGTACCTATCCCTTTGAGAAATGTCTGTTTAGGTCTAGTGCTCATTTTTAAATTGTATTTTTTTTGTAATTGAGTTGTTTGACTTCTTTATGTATTCTAGATACTAATCTATTAAATGTATTAAATGTAAAGCTCACGACTGTTTTCTCCCATTCTTTAGTTTGATAAATCTTTAATCAACCCATTTGTTTATTTATTTATATTTTGGCTTTATTTTCCAAGCTTTGTGGTCTAATCCAAAAAAAAAAAAAAAAAAAACAGGTCTATTCTAGTCTTCTGAATTGTTTTCCATATAAATTTTCTTACAGTCTCAAAATTTATAATCTCAAATTGAGGTCTTTCATCTGTTTTTAGCTGATTATATTACAGGGTGTGAGGCAGGAGTCTGATTTTGTTACTTTGTGTTTGTACATGTAATTTTTCTCAGCACAATTTATTAAAAAGACCACCTTTATCCAATACATGTTCCTAGCACCTTTGCAAAGAATCAATTGGTTGATAATGTAAAGGTTTATTTCTAGGGTCTTTATATCATTCCATTGGTTTATGGATCTGTTTTAACACTAGTATTATGCTGTTTTTTTTGTTTTGTTTTGTTTTGTTTTGTTTTGTTTTTGACAGGCAGAGTGGACAGTGAGAGAGAGAGAGACAGAGAGAAAGGTCTTCCTTTGCTGTTGGTTCACCCTCCAATGGCCACCGCGCTGTGGCCGGCACATTGCGCTGATCCAAAGCCAGGACCCAGATGCTTCTCCTGGTCTCCCATGCAGGTGCAGGGCCCAAGTACTTGGGCCATCCTCCACTGCCTTCCCGGGCCATAGCAGAGAGCTGGCCTGGAAGAGGGGCAACAGGGACAGAATCCAGCGCCCCGACCGGCACTAGAACTCGGTGTGCCGGCGCACACCGGTGGAGGATTAGCCTATTGAGCCACAGCGCCGGCCGTATTATGCTGTTTTAACTACTGTATTTTGTAACATATTTTAAAATCAGGTAGCTTAATATTTCCTGCTTTGCTCTTTTTGCTAAAGAGTGCTTTGGCTATTTTGGGGTCTTTTGTTATTTTACACAAATTTTTGTAGTGTTTTTTTTCTAATTCTGTGAAAAATGTCATTAAGATTTGGATACAGATCACATTGAATTTTTAAACCACTTTAGATAGTTTGCATGTTGTAACAATATTCTTTCAATCCATGAACACAGATGTCTCTCCCAGTTTCTTTCATCAGTGATTCATAGTATTTTCTTGTAGAGATATTTCAACTCTTTGATTAATTTTATTCCCAGAAATTTTTTTGTTGCAGCTATTGGAGATAAGTTGTTGTTGTTGTTGTTGTTTTTTAAATTTGTTTTTCCGATGACATTCCTTTAGTTCATAACAATACTACTGATTTGTATACATTTAGTTTGTAACCTACAACTTTGTTCATTAGTTTTAAGAGCTATTTGCTGGAATTTTTTTAAGTTTTTTTTTTTTTTTTTATATATATATATATAAGATCATGCTATTTGCAGAGTGGCAGTTTGACTTCATCCTTTCCAATTTTAATGTGTCTTTTGTATCTTTGTACCTTTGTATGTTTTGTCTAACTGCTCTAGCTAGTACCTCACGTAGTTTGTTGAATGACACAGGAAAAAGTAAACGTACATATCTTGTTTCAGGTCTAGAGAGGAAGCCTTGAGCTTTTTCCCTTTCAACATGATGTTAACTGTTGAGTTAACATAGGATCTTTATTATATTGAGTTATATTCCTTCTGTACCCAATTTGATCAAAGTTTTTATCATGAAAGGATGATGAATTTTTTCAAAATGAATTATGTCAAATGCCTTTTCTAAATCTATCCAGATAATTTTGATTATTGTTCTTCACTCTGTTGATGTGGTTTATCATATTTATTATGTTGAAGCAACCTTGCATTCCAAGAATCCTCAGCACAGTATTTAGAATCACAATTACATGATTTCAGAAAGTATTAATGTGCTTTTTGTTAAAAAGTGAAAGAAATCCAGAAAAGAATTATAGAATGTAAGAAAGAACAGTAGAAAAAGGATTTACTAATATATGTATAAGTATAATAAATATTAGGTGTATAAAATCTTGACTCCATATCTTTCATTCTCTTTTCCATATCATATTAATATTTAGTGTAGCAGATGAAAATGTAAGATTTTTTAAACAGAAAATTATGAATACATTTAGGCACCCAGAATTATAATAATAAGATCTTGCAATGCACCCAAAGATGTTACATATTTTCATTTAATTATTGTTGTGTTAATTATAACATTACAGTTAAAAATAGAGGATATAACATTCCAAATAGTACCTGAATGATGTAATTTATATAAATGATCATTCAGAGAAGTCACAGACCATTAAAAAACACACAAAGTTTTGAAAAATAATATCTAATTTATAAGCAATGCATAGATATGCCAAGCTTGGCCAATTAGATAGTGATTTCAATTTGATAAATAATTAATTCTATATTTTGCTTATAAAATATTGTAGTACATGAATAGTCAGAAAGTTTGAAAATAACAGGAAATAATATATGAGCTAAAGTGTAATTCCTGAGGATTTGGTTAGGTTAAACTAATATTCTGCAAAATTAATTTAAAAATCAATATTAAGGTAAAAAAGGTCATTTTGCATCCATTTGATGATAAGGCTGAATTACCAAGGATAACATAAAAATTCCAATGACAAACAAATTCATAAAAATAGTTAAAATCATATATATATATATGTTTCAGGAGGTATCTCCAAGTATATAATGCAAAAATATAGAAAAAAAGGCCAATTAATCATTGTAATTTATTATATGATGTTATTATGTATGTATGTGGTATTATAGTTAACAGTGTGCTAGTTATAATTATTGGAAGACCAAGAAGTTCTAATATTGGTAAGCCAGTAGATTTAAAATACACAATAAATATAGGTCCAGCAATCAGAAAGTGCATATTCTATAAAGCAAAGTTGGAATATTTTAATAATAGACAAAAGAGATGAGAAACTAGTCATAATTAATAATAATCAAAAACAGAGGTTGTCCTGTGACGAGATGCAACTAAGAAAAAATCTCTTAGCATAATTTCTCTATTCTTACAACTTTTAATTTTTATTTTTTTAATATAAATTGAGCAGATTTCATGTATTTCATTGGTACAATTCTACACTTGATTTTAGGCCAAAGGCAGAGAGGCAGTCCTTGGTACAATTCTAAGATAACTGTACTCCCCACCCTACTTTCCTCAATCATCCTCTTTCCTACTTATTATCTTTAATTTTTGCAAAAGCATAGTTTCAATACACTCTGCAATCATGGGCTTAATGCTGCGCTAAAGATACTATCCAACAAGTAAATGGTAGAAAGTTCACAGTTCCTCAACAGTACAAACAAGGGCTAAAACCCACAACCAAATCACAAGATGTGCATTTCACTCCTATGCTTTTTTGGTATATTAACTACCACGTATCAGAGAAACCATATGGTTTCAGTCTTTTTTTTTCTGAAACTGACTTATTTCTGTAAGCATAATGGCCTCCAGATGCATCAATTTTGTTGCAAAGTACAGAAAAACTTCAGAATAACTAAGAAGCAAAGAATACGAGTGTTTTTATAGAGGAAGTTTGGGACATCCACATCCCATATTGGAATACTTGAGATTGAATTCCACCTCTACTTTCTCTTTTTTTGGGGTAATTTTTTTAAAAAAATTTATATAAGGAAGAGAAGTTTCATATATTTCATAGATTCAGTTTTAAAAATATAGTGGGGGCCGGAGTGTGGCAAAGCAGATAGAGCTGCCACCTGCTGTGCCGGCATCCCATATGGGTGCCAGTTCAAGCCTCAGCTACTCCACTTCTGATCCAGCATGAGAGACCCAGAAGAAGCTCCTGGCTCCTGGCTTCAGATTGGCTCAGCTCCGGCTGTTGTGGCCAACTGGGGAGTGAACCAGTGAACGGAAGACCTCTTTCTCCATTTCTCTCTCTCTCTGGCTCTCCTTCTCTCTCTGTGTAACTCTGACTCTCAAATAATTTTTTTTAAAAAAAGAACATAATTATAACGACCTCCTTATCATTCCACCGCCCACTTCTTCCATTCTTATTTTTCTTTTAATTTTTACAATGACATACTTTCAATTTACGTTATAATAACAAGCTTAACCTCCACTAAATAAATAATTCAACAAGTAAGTAGAATTCCTAAAGAGTATAGACAATGGCTATATACAATAAGCAAATCTCAAAATATTAATTTAACACATATACATTACATTTTTTGTACTTTGTATATCACTTAACAAAAAAGCATGGCAAACATATTTTTCAACTCAGCTCCAGATAATGCATCCTGCAGCAGACGATGAACCAAGTGCAGGATTCAGTGGAGTTTCTGGCTCCTTGCTTTGACCTGCTTCAAACCTGGCTGCTGTTGGGATTCAAAGAGTGAACCCCAGGATGGAAGAGCCATCGTTCTCTTTCTTTGTCATTCTGCCTTTTTAAAATAGTAAGAAAAAATAAGTGAACAACAAAAGAGCCAAAAATGCATCGCATCAAAATATGAACCTGTTTTAAAAAGTTTTCATAGTGTGAGATATTAATTAATAGTCTCAAATTTTCCTGAAATTTCAACCAATGCTCACAAAAGTATACCACATTCTGGGTGATAAAATACTCTGTAACAAGTGTACAGTGATAACCATCATGAGATGCCTACAGTCATGTAACAGTGAGTTTCTCCTTGAAATTAGTAAGAGACAACTGAAAAGCTGCCCCAAAATACAAAGATTAAATGACACTTTTAATAAGATACTGATAAAAAAATCAAGAGAAATTAAAAAATAATTTGAAGCAAATTAAAATTGAAGCATAATTTGTCAATATTTAGGGGATGCAACCAGAGACCTCAGTTATTGGGAATTGCATCAACACTATAAAATACTTTTACTAAAATCAATCAGTTTATTCAAGGTGGTTTAAACATTTTATCTAATTCATTATCAAACCAAACCAAACTCAAAGACATTTAACTCAGTGAAAATAGTGTTTCTTGTATAATCATAAAAGCAAAAATAATATCAAAATTTAGAAGGCAAAAAAGACTTTATTCAAACTGTTGTAATAGGGGAGAGATGCCAGAACGCAATCTGACCTCAACTCTGTTAAAATACAGGGTGAGTATTTTTATAATTGCTGAAATAAACTAGTGAAAATATACTAGAGAGCATTTGGACAACCAGAGGTTGATTAAGGGGATGTGTGGAGTCATGAGTTAAAGCTGAGTTTGCGAATGTTTCACCTTGCTAATTGAAGCCCATGGAAGTTAGGCATCTATCTCACCATGGAGACAGAAAACGCAACAGTGGCCCTATCGTCCCTGGAAGGACATTTCACGAGAATAGTTCTCATCCCCTTGAGAAAGATACTGCATAGTCTGTCAATGGATGAGAAAGAGTTTACATTGGAAAGCTTTTGAAATTAAAAGCTCATCAAAAAAGGGAGGGCAAGGAAGGCCTAGAGTCATGAACAAGACTGTTTAAAGTTTAGACTGAGGAAAACAGTAGCACCATCTTGCTCAAATCCTAGGGAATGAAAAACACTTTCATTAGCTGGTGCTAATTCTCTCTCTCACTTTCTCTGTGTCTCTCTCTTTTAACATTTATCTATTTATTTGAAAGTCAGAAGTAACACAGAGAGAGGGAGAGACAGAGGTCTTATATCCTCTGGTTTATTCCCCCAGTGGCCACCATGGCAGAGGCTCTGCCAGGCGAGAGCCAGGAGCCAGGAGCCAGGAGCTTTCTTCCAGGTCTTTCCCATGAGTGGCAGGGGCCCAAGTGCTTGGGTCCTCTTCTGCTGCTTTTCCCAGGCCATCAGTAGGGAGTTTGATTGGAAGCGGAGCAGCCAGGACACAATATAGTGCTCCAACTTCGGATGGCACCAAAATACAATTACCTTTCAATTCAGTTTTACACAAACCTTTTGAAATACTCTCACACCATCATTAATTTATTAATTGTTGTATTTATATATTTCTTTATTCACTGACCTTTTACTAAAAGCCATTCTGCTAGTCAAGATATTGCTCTAGTTGTTGGGGACAAAAGTTTAATGCACACCCATGGGGCCGGCGCTGTGGCACAGTGGGTTGAAACCCTGGCCTGAAGAGCTGACATCCCATATGGGCGCCGGTTCTAGTTCTGGTTGCTCCTCTTTCAGTCCAGCTCTCTGCTGTGCCCCAGGAAGGCAGTGGAGGATGGCCCAAGTGCTTGGTCCTCTGCACCCGCATGGCAGACCAGGAGAAGCACCTGGCTCCCAGCTTCGGATCAATGCAGCTATTGCTGTTGCAGCCATTTGGGGAGTGAACCAGAGGATGGAAGACCTCTTTCTCTGTCTCTACCTCTCTCTGTAACTCTGTCTTTCAAATAAAATAAATCTTTAAAAATAAATAAATAGGCCAGTGCCGTGGTTCAATAGGCTAATCCCAGCACACCAGTCCAGCTCTCTGCTGTGGCCTGGGAGTGCAGTGGAGGATGGCTCAAGTCCTTGGGCCTTGCACCCCCATGGGAGACCAGGAGGAAGTACCTGGCTCCTGGCTCTGCAGTGGCCATTGAGGGGGTGAACCAATGGAAAAGGAAGACCTTTCTCTCTGTCTCTCACTCTTTCACTGTCCACTCTGCCTGTCAAAAAGAGAAAAGAAAAAGAAAAAATAAATAAATAAAGCACACCCACTCTTAACTTTTCTGAAATTGTATTTTCTCCCATTCAAGTACTAGCCAGGCCCGACCCTGATTAGCTTCAGAGATCAGAGAAGATCTGGCATGTTCAGGGTGGTATGGCCGTAGACTGAAATTGTACTTATTGTACTTTCTAAAAAGCAATGAGCAGTCTCTGGTGCACAGTTACTAGATGCCAAAAAAAAAAAAAAAAAAATACTACAGGCCCTTAAATGTGCAATACTGACTTCACCTACTTGAGAACTTTAAGGATGTTTCTGCTTCCTGCATGTGTACTGGTCTACACTAGGAGCTACTTGCAATAAGGCTTTGCTTTTTCTTTCTGGGAATTGAGATGTCTGGAAACTTTTGCTTCTAAAATATATAGAATATAGAAGTGCAAGTATGTTAATGGGTCTCACCTCAATGCAAAAGGCTAAATTGCAGAGACACATTCTGAAATGGAAACATTTTCCTTTAAGAGAACACATTTTCTTAACATTTATCTTTTCCAAGTTCACTTTGAAAGCCCACTCTATGGCTCATATTGTCTGTGTGAAGATCTGCTCACCAGGGGAGGAAGCAATCAAGAACAGAAGGACTTGGTCACTCAATTTTCACTTGTTCTTTTTATGGGAAAATTGCGCAGTTTAGTTTAGATTTTCAGAGTTTCCTGAAAACTCTGAGGTTGTGCAGGTAAGCATATTTCTGAAAAACACATCTTCCCCAGAGATGCTTGCAAATATCACATCTGTTGCAGAACACACAGAAGACAGGGCTGTGTGCTCTAATTAGAGAGAAAAATTACCTGAAATGTTTCAGTGGATCACTAAAAATGACTGATGCAAATGGTTGGAGGAAAAGAACTCTTTCCAATCTGAAATAATAGTTTCTACACAACTGATGTGTCCAAAAATAATAGGTAAATCAAATTATGCCTTTTCTTCAGCATGACTGTAAATTAGCAGCAAGTAACTGACAAGGCATTGGGACTGTGATTTTTCCACAAGAAAAAGTATAAAAGTTAATCTGAATCTCCTGAGTTTGCAAAATCTGGCTGAAATACTGTGAAAGCATACTTTCTCAAGAGAGTTTACTTTGCTTGCAGCTTCCCCCCAAAAAACTGCAAATACAACAGCAACAGCTTTTTGTTGTAGAATTTTGGAGCCATCCTCACCTGGCATGAAGTGAGATATATGCAAAGGTCTGCAAAACTGAAAAAAAAAAAGAAAGAAAAAAAAAAAAGGCTGCTGTTTTAAAAATAAAGTTCAACAAACTTCACTTGCTGCAAAGGTCGCTTGCAGA
Organism: Oryctolagus cuniculus; assembly: GCF_964237555.1. Taxonomy (NCBI): domain Eukaryota; kingdom Metazoa; phylum Chordata; class Mammalia; order Lagomorpha; family Leporidae; genus Oryctolagus; species Oryctolagus cuniculus. The sequence goes on from NC_091433.1 coordinate 28,397,801, forward strand.
TTAGTTTAAATTTCAGGTCAGGAGGCAGCTTGCTTCTTATTTGATCTGCAGCAGTTGAAGCATACCTAATAGAAGCACTATTTTAAACACAAAGGTTAAACACTGTTGCATTTTGACAAAGGTTAAATGCTTATTTACCGAAGTTAATGACTTAATAGCATTTTGAATACCATTCTTTATATAAAGGTTAATCTCATATTTTTAACTTCATGTTTCCTCTCTTAAAAGGAAATACTCATTAGGACCCAAACAATTATCTAATTGTTAATTTGGTTTGAACTTATTTATAGTTCTTCAACCAGAGTATTATATGTTTTGATTGCAAGGGAATTTTGTAAGCATGCAGGAAGAAAGATGTTTACAAAGAAAAATATTGTTATGAGAGAATTGCTATGTTCTTAATATCAGAAAGGAAGGGGAGAAGATTCTAAAAAAAAAAATTTATGGCTGAAACATAAACTAGGTTATGATCACATATATCCTAAAGATGTGGCTGAAATAAATCAAGGAATTTCTATTAGTTGTAAAAACAAAAATAATTTCTTGGATCCAATAAATTTACTCTGATTGAAAAACGTAACAAAATGTAGCACAACTGGACAGCACATGGTCAGTTCAGCATTAAAGTTGATGCCAATTTTATCTAACATGTTTGCAATAATTTATGTCACTCACTAGAAAACATTACTAAAATGTATATCACTCATCCATGTTTTAAATATTTTAAATGATTAAAAACATTTTGCCTCACTTATTTTTCAGAAATTAAACATTGCAAAGCATGTTGTTTTAGTGATGCATATATTTGGAGAAAATACTTATTTTGGGCAGTGTTACACATTGTTTTGCTGCTAAGATATCAGAATTGAATCCTTTCACATTCAAAACAAATATTATATAAGATAGGGTGGAGGAAAGGGTCGTACATGGTGCATGCTATTCATTTTGGTGTTATAGCACAAATGGCACTGAAGGAAGGAATTTTCGGAAAACAATTGTGAGAAAACTCCCCCCTTGAAAGAGAGAGCTCAGTCAGGCTGAGGAATGCCATCTGATCTGACAGAAGGTAAAGATCAGTGAGGACTGAAAGCCAAATTTCACTTTTCTAGGAGGTAAACAAATGGGAGAAAGTAAATGGAACCATACTGGGAACTGCTGAGGATATGATAAGTTCCGAATTGTTTCAAAAGAATCCGAGGATAAGTCTAGGGCTTCTTGAGAAAAATCCACGCGTGGACAAAAAACAGGTGATTTGATGCCCCAACAGGAATATCCATGTGCTGTCTTAAATTTTACCCATCTTTGCTGCTGTACTACAAACATGCAGTGTTTTGTTTCGTTTCTCCATGCTAATTCTCCTTTATTTCAGTATAACCGCATTTACTTTATTTTCCAACTTCATTTCAGTGCTTCTTCAGAGATGTTATTTTAGTTCTCATTACATAAGTCTGGAGTCACAAATTCATTATCCCTCTATTAGAATTGGCCATTATAACTTATTTGGTGACAGTGCCCTACCACAAAGTAGAAACATACAATGATAAGGCAGTGTTGGGGCCTGTTTGTAATATTACTCTTGTTTTGAGACTATAAAATATTTTTGTAAAGTTATAACAATTTTTCTGTAAGTCATGCAAACTTATCCTGAGAAATCATCTCATAAGATTTTGACTTGGTGGAAAAAATGATGAAAATTGTTGAGTTAAATATGTTGTGGTGAGTTTTCTAGCTGTGGATGAGCATAATGTCTATAAATCTAATAATCAAGGCATTCAAGGGATATGTAAACTTTTCTTGAGTATAAAAGGATTATTTACATAACATTAAGCAAAGGTTGAAAAATAATTTGGTTCAAATAGGGAGAAATAATTTCAATTGGTGTATTGATTTTGTTATGCTTCACATGATTAAGTGCATATATGAAGCTATTCTCTTTCCCATGCTATAAAGTATTTCAATCTTTTTTAAATGGACTCTTTTTAGAGAAGTTATAGTTTCACAACAAAATGGAGCAGAAATTACAGAGGCTTCCCATCGAACCCACACATGCACACTCTCTCCAATGATCAACATCCCCTACCATAAACATTTATCAGAATTGGTGTACCTAAATTAGTACAAACATCACTCACAGTCTATATTTTACCTTGGTGTTCACGTTTTTTATTTATTTATAGTAGCATATATCCACCACGATAGTGTCCTTCACTATTTACCATCCTAAAAAGTCTTCTGTGATGTTATTATTTATTTATCTCTCCTCCCTAAACCCTAGTACTAACTGATGTTTTTACTTTCCATAGATTTATCTTTCCAGAACCAAGTCATTATATACTATACAGCCTTTTCAGACTGATTTCTTTTACTTATTAATATCAGTTTAATCTTCCTACATACCTTTTTTTTCATGGCTTTGTAGCTTATTTCTATTTAGCACTGAATGATTTCTACTCTCTAGATACCTCATTGTGTATCCATTAATCCTTTGAAAGATAGTGTGTTTGCTTGCAAATTTTGGCAATTATAAATATACCCGCTGTAACATCTGTCTTCAGGTTATTCTTGTATACATAGCTATTAAATCCTTTGGTTTAATATCAAGAAGTATAATTGCTAGATCCTTTAACAGTGTGTGTGGTTTTGTAAGAAACTTCCCAAATATTAGAAACTCTTTTTTTTAAGATTTTATTTATTTATTTAAGAAGTACAGTTACAGACAATGAGAGGGAGAGACAGAGAGAGAGGTCTTCCGTCCATCGGTTCACTCCCCAAATGGCTGCAATGCCCGGAGCTGCGCTGATCCAAAGCCAGGAGCCAGGTGCCTCTTCCTGGTCTCCCACGCAGGTACAGGGGCCCAAGGAGTTGGACCATCTTCTACTGCTTTCCCAGGCCATAGCAGAGAGCTGGATTGGAAAAGGAGCAGGCGGGACTAGAATCAGGGCCCATAAGGGATGCCATTGCACCTACTGTGTACCACAGGGCAGGCCCCTAGAAACTCTTTCTATTATGTACATTCCCACTAACAATGCATGAAAGTCTTATTCCACTTTCTCACCAGCATTTAATGTTGGCATTGTTCTGGATTTGGTTAGTCTAACAGATATGTAATGGTTGTTGTCTTTGTCTTAATTTGCATTTTCCTGGTGACTTTTCATGTGGAGGGGAGAGAGAGAGAGAGAGAGAGAGAGAGAGATTTTATCAGCTGATTCACTCTCACATTGACTGCAACAGCTAGTGTTGGGCCTGACAGATCCCAGGAACAACGAACTCCATCCATATGGATCTCCTACATGGATATGTGAACCATTGCCCCCTCATTCCCAGGTGCCTTACCAAAGCAGAATAACCAGAATTTGATCTGGTACTCTGAAATAATCTACAACTGTCCCAAGCAGCTGCTTAATCTTACTGTGGCACAACACTCACCCCTGTATATCTTCCTTGGGGGAGTGTCCGTTAGTCTTTTGCCCATTTTGTATTTAGTGTGTTTGTTTTCTTATTGTTGAGTTTTAAAAATTCATTGTATATTATAGGAAATAATCCTTTATTAATGTATGCTGCAAATGTTTTCGCTGAGTCAGTGGCTTCAATTTTCTTTCTTTCATTTTTAAGTTTCATTTATTTATTTGAAAGAGTTACAGAAAGAGAGAGAGGAAGAGACAGGGAGAGAGAGAGAGAGAGAGAGAGAGAGAGAGATTTTAGAATCTCCTGATACACTCCTCAGATGGCCCCAATGGTCTGTACTGAGCCAGAGGGAGCTAGGAGCTTCATCTGGGTCTCCCATGTGGGAGACAGGGACCCAAACTCCTGGGACATCTTCTGCTGCATTTTCCCAGGCTGTTAACAAGGAGCTGGATAGTAAATGGAGCAGTCAGGATTCCAACTGGCACCCACATGAGATGCTGGTATCTTAGGCAGTGGCTTTATTCACTACATTACAACTGCAGCCCCTACCTTCATATAGGGCTTTTAGAGAATTGAATTTTTTAATTTTAATGAAGTCCATGATTTTGAGATTGTATGCAAAAAACCATTGCCAAATTCTACATTATCTATCTTTTCTACATTATCTCCTATAAGTTTTGCATTTTACATGAAGTCTTTGATTCATCAATTTATGTATTAAGAGTTGTGTAAAGATTTTTTTTCTTTCTTTTTTGTTTGGAGATGTTCATTTGTTCTAATAACACTTTTTTAACAGGTTATCTGCTTCATTTTATTCTGTGGGTCTCTTTGTCAGAAGTCAGTTGGCAGTATTACGTGGGTCTAGATATTTTGCTTCAACAAAGTCTATGAGCATAAACCTACAAATTTCAAGGCTATCAGACTATTCTCCACATTTGTGATTCTAAGTGGTTACCTAGCAATGTATAAAGATAGCTTCTGGAATATCTAGCAAAAATTTATAGCCATGTCAATTCTTTAAAATATATAAGAATTTTAATAATAATTTATAAAATTAGGCTCTAGAATAAATATTATTGTGTCTTTTTCCAGAGAAGTGACAAGTAAGCATTCCAATGAAAAGTTCAGATTTAGTGAAAAATGAGAAATAGAGAAACACTAACTTAACTATTTATAGTTCAATGATGATCTTTAATTTGTACATTTAAATTCTGCATTTGGGTGATAGTTAATTTTATTTTCTTAGCTTATTATAAAGAAACTGTGTTTTCTGTATTTTCATTAATAAGCATAAAATCAACTGTCTATAATTCTTGAATGAAGTATCTGCTGAAGTGTTTTATACATCCTAACTATGCATCCCCTCTGTTGTAACATTCCATGTTAGAAATACATCAACCAAGCATAAGTGTGTTATTTGAATAGAAAAATTAAAAAAAATGATATTTTCATAAAGGACATCTGTGCAAGTGAAAAGCTTTCTACCCATACAATGAAAACTTAAGGAGTTTGTAATTTCTGATAAAATAGAATTTTAAACAGCTGTCATAGATTCACATGGAATTTATCTCAGAAAGATTTGGTGTTATTTACTTAACTATACTAGTTATCAGTTAAATAGTTAATAATCTTGAAATTGATTAATTTGGTGGCTTTTTTACAATATATATAAATGATATAAAGTGCATCTATGTACTTTAATGGCTTACAGAAGCCACAACCTCCATTCCAGCAGTGCAAAGTTCCATGGGTTCACTTTTGCTGCCACATCAAATTCCCTCATGCATTATCACATATTATCCAAAACTATTGAGAATTATTTGGACGAAAAACATGGGAATCATTCACATTCATTACAAGAAACAGTCATTCAAGGAGTAATCATTAAAATTGTGGCTCACAAACCAAAATAAACTTCCCACTAATTATTTTCTGTTGATACAGGAAATGCTCCCTGTGTAGGTGACATTTACATTAAAACCTGAAGGATGATAATGAGACATAAAGGAGTCAGGGCACATTAGAATTAGAAAAGGGTGTGGAGTGTAGAACAGAAGGCAATCGCTGCCAACAAAGATCCTGAGTGAATGGGAAACAGGGAGGCCTGAGTTTCGAAAAATAGAGAGAAAATTACTATAACTAGTGGTGATACATTTTCAGTTTTATTCCAAACCAACTAGGAAGGCAAATCATTCATAGCTGTGTGTCAAAGGTACAAGTAATTAGACACTAAGAGTGCACAGAACATAGCATAACCAAATATTCTAAAAGTTTCAGTTTTCTATCACCATAAAAAAGGTAACCCAATAGTCCTATCATTTTATTTATTAGAATTAAATTAGAATGCAATAACTATAGTGTTTTATTGTGAAAACATATCATTTTCAGTTAGACAGAAAATATTATATAAATGGAATAAATCATGTAACATAATTAGTTCAATTCTCATATACATGAAAAAGTTGAACATGGAGGAGATAGTGGATTTTTTACTTTCCTTTTCATATCCAAGTGAGAATTTTATTTTATTTGAACTACAAAACATATAATGTGTATCACAATTTAATTAACTTTAAAGAATTAAAATGTTTTAAAATTATCTTTGTGTCACGGAGAATATATTTCTAGGATACTTACATGCATTTTCAATGAGTTTTCATTACAGTATAGGTTAACTTTTTCTTCTTCCTATCCATTGATTATTGCCATTCAGTGATTTTTAAATAATTCATTTAACACTATGAAAGGAGAGCAGATACAGTCTTATAATGGAACCAATTTCATATTGATACACTAAGATGGAGTTATTTGAGGATAGATAGAGTTATAATACTGGCTTATATATGTTTGGATATAGTGAGACAAATGTTATCTACACAAAAGAATATTGGAGGCAAGACATGAAATGAACAAAGAATGTAAAATACAGATTATAGAGTCGAGAACCAAGGGAAGCCTTATTTTGCAGGATAGGACTCATCAAGGAATGTTCCCCAGAGATTTCTATTCAAATATCAGAAAAATTAACTCATTGTAATTACTTGGACTGTAAAAATCTTTGTTAAGTGCAAAAACAAAGAACAAAAATCTAAATAAATCCATTGTGACTGTTGTGGAAAAGCCATGTAATTTTATAGATTTTATGCAATGATGCCCTTCATATAGCCTGCTTGCAAATATTTTCTAACATTAATTTTGGTTTAGATTATGTTTGTCAGTGGAAATAATTGCAATGAAAACTTGACCACTCTAAACATGCTTTCTTGTGATTCAAACTTAGTTTATTTTCTCTTATTAAAGTTTCAGGTTATCATAGGTCTATTGAATATCATGTAGTACAATTCAGAGGCAGACATGAACCCTGTCTCATTGAGTTTCTATGATAGGAAAAAAAAAGGAAGCATAAATAATAATAACTAAGTTTATATAGTTAAATTGTGATGATGACTACAAAGCAGACACGTGCAGTGTTACGAAAGTTTTAGTGGCAGAAATTTAGTCTGTATGGAAAGGAGGATATGTGTAGTGTAAACTTGCTAATATTTAAAGACTCTACAATCTTATTTTTGAAAATGGATTTGCCAATCAGTGAAGATCATCTTAGTAACTGAAATTTAATTTAAATTGTTATATTGTATCGTTTGTTCTGTGGAAAATTTTTAAAATAATTTGGTGGAATGAAGAGCTATAGATATCAAGGACATAACTAGAAGGACAAAAATGATATCTAAATCCACCTCTCTACTACAATTGTTACTTCTTTCATTATGACATTGTACCTTGATATATATATGACATAACAAAATTCAAAGACTTTTGATGTATTTGTTTGAAGAGTTTATTTTTTTCAATTTCAGATTGTGTTTGTCTTTATTAATTATAGATATCTGTAGATAATTTAGCTTATTCCACTTATTTAGAACAAATTCACACATAACAGAATCAATGCTAAATTCATAATAAAATATAAAGAAAATTCAAAATATTTATAAAGAAATGTAATTAAAACATAAATTTATTATGATACAAAAACATTTGAAATCCATGCCTAGTTTTATAATATGCACTTTTGGAGACTTCCTGTGTATATACATATAGAAATATGGATATGTGTATATATACATATTCCTTTTGTTAGATTTATTGATTTAGGCCTGTGACTGTGGCAGACAAAAATAGATTAATGGTATGAATGTAATTTTACTAAATTAGTAATTAATGATTACTCAGTAGCCTGGTATCTTAAGGTGTGAATCAATCAGGAGTATTTCTCTTCAACTATTTCCTCAAGCATCTAATTATAGAAATTAAAGCTATATTACAATGAATCTTCTCCTAATAGCAATTTTGGGTTGGTGGGAATTGATAGTGACTTACACTTCTGGAAGCTGGTTCAAATCCCAGCTTTACAATTAATTAGATATGTGAGTCATTAATTGTGTCTTTTAATCTCTCTGTGCCTCATGGTAAAATTAGAAAAGTTAGATAGAATTTAATAAAACATTTTGTATTCTATTAGTAAAATTATATAATTCTTTCCTCATCTTAAGATTCTTTTTTCATTCTATACAACTTTGTCAACCCTGGTCAGAGGGAGGTCTTTCTCTGGCAGAATCAATTACTTGTTATGGAGGGAGGAGATCTTTAGACGCAGGATATATCGCAGACTCAGTTGACTTGATCCCTGAGTTCAGCTAAAATACATTAAACATGTTTTTTTATGTTTTTAATCTTCCTTCAAAGCAAGCTAGCAGGCAAAAAAATATATTCACTTCTTATCAGCTTAACCCAAAATGTAGGAAGCAAAATCCTCTATCCTAAATAAGCATTTGGTGTAAAAATGAACGTGACAGGCTTACAACAGGGGAAAAAAGTGCCTCTGAGAAACTGGAACATTCTATGCCGAAATACAGATTGTGCTCTGTTTTGCAGTAAAACTAAATTCAATAAAATGTGAGCAAACAAAATGATAAATTAATCAAATATTGGTATGCTGCCTAATTAGATGTTTAATTTCATCAGCACTCTATTTTGTGGAAATGGAAAATAGAATATGTCTATTTAATGGGATATATTGACAGAATGGGAACTAGTAAATTTCAGGCATCCTTTTTAACTGAAGTAAAACTGTGTAATAGAACCAAAGCACACTCTTTCATGAATTGAAAGCCATTTAAATATAGTGAGAGTCTATGTATGCATGAATTATAAATGAATGCATCATAAACAAAGGAAGGTCAACAAAGTTCTTTAATGTTAATATCTTAACTTACTTGCTTGTAAATTATATATGTTATTTACAAGTAAGCACTTATTTCCTACTTGAAATAAACTTTGGATTTATTGTATATTCCCTCTACTCACTTCTATTCTTCAGCTTGGAGTGCTATTTGGAAATATGTGGATAAACATTAATTTATCATATATAAGTGGGTAGAGTTGGGGATGGAGGTGGAGAATCAATACCACTCCCTGTTGGATGAGGGCCAGAATGCTGTCAGGCAATGCACAGGCAGATTTTTCCCTTCTTCCAGAGGGAAATCATCCAGCACAACTTATCACTAATGCTTACATAGAGAATTCTGGTTGATTAATTCTAATTGAATCTCACGTAAAGTATGGATTTTTTTTTGTTAAATTTATTAAGTCTTCTAAAATGGAGAAAAGAAAATGAGAGGAGAGAGTAATTTTGGTTTTTGAATTAAGATGGGTTCTTTTGCAAACAAAGAAAAGCTGCATCATCAATAGCAGAGCTATAATTGTGTAACTTCAGCATTTTTTTTTTAAGATTTATTTATTTTACTTGAAAGTCACAGTTATACAGAGAGCAGAGAGAGAGAGAGAGAGAGAGAGGTCCGCCATCCACTGGTTCACTCTCCAGATGACCGCAATGCCCAGAGCTGCGCCGATCCTAAGCCAGGAGCCAAGAACCTCCTCTGGGTCTCCCACATGGGTGCAGGGGGCCACATACTTGGGCCATCTTCCACTGCTATCCCAGACCACAGCAGAGATCCAGATCAGAAGTGTAGCAGCCAGGTCTCGAACCGGCACCCATATTGGATGTCGGCACTGCAGGTGGTGGCTTTACCCGTTATTCCACAGTGCCGGCCCCTCAGCATTTTAAAATTACATTGACTGTATATTTATAACTTTATTGTAGTCAACTTAATTATGTCACTTAAATAGACAAAGGACAACAAATATCATATAGCAATCTACAGATATATATACAAAATTTGAATTAAAGAGTGCATACTTCTAAAATCATGAAACATTAGGAAACAGCAATGCTAGCATCCCCTATGGGCACCAGTTCCAGTCCAGACTGCTCTACTTCCTGTCCAGCTCCCTACTAATGTGCCTGGGACAACAGTGGAAGATGGCCTAAGTCCTTGGGTCCCTGCATCCATGTGGGAAACTCTGATGAAGCTCCTGGCTCCTGCCTTGCATTTGACCCAGCCTGTTCATTGATGCCATTTGAGGAGTAAACCAACAGATGGAAGATCTCTCTCTCTGCTTTTCTGTAATTCTTTCAAATAAATAAGTAAACATTTTGAAAAAGAAAATAATATTGTTAAAGCAACATAATAAAAAGAAATATGTGAAGATTTTAAAACAGATTTTGGCTTACTTTTCCTTAAAGAATATGGAGATACATATATATATATGTGTATATATATATATGTATATATGTATGTATATGTATATATGTATGTATATGTATATACATATATATATATATACACATACTGCCTTTGTGGCAGATTATTAAATTGAATTAAGTTAAATTGTATTTCAAAGACTCATCTTTATATATTTGGGGTATTATATGGTAATTAGTACAAGAATAATAGATGTTTATTGGAAGACTGAAAATGCTAAAAGCACAAAATTAAAGATAATGTATTTTTATAATTGTGATTATATTTTATAAAGTGATTCTACTCTCAAAATTTCCAATGCATTAATAAATTTTACATTGAATTCCATCAACTGAGTTTGCCTTATGATAAGTAATGATTCCCCGATAAATTAACAAATTCATTTACCAAGCAAATATTTGAAATTTTGCTGCCCATCAGTGGGTTATCACTAGTGTTGGATTTAAGAACAAATCAAGCAAATTCTTTTCCCTTACATTTTGGACATGGGTTTCATTTATTGTATAATTTTTTTAAAGATTTATTTATTTGAAAGGCAAAGTCACAGAAAGAAGAGTGAGAGAGAGGAAAGAGAGAGAGAGAGGTCTTCTAACCACTCTCTCACTCTCCAAATGCAAGCTACTGCCAGAGTTAGGCCAGGCCTATGGCAAGAGCCAGAAAATATCCGTGTCTCCCACATGCATAGCAGGAACACAAGTACTTGAGCTGTCATCTGATGCCTCTCAGGTGCAATAGCAACAAGCTAGATTGAAGTGGATGCAGTACCGAATCTGAGCACTCCAATACGGGTTATAGGTGTCCCAGTCAGTAGTTTAATCCATTAGGCCACAGTGCCCATCCATGGTCTTATATTTTTCTGTGGAGGACATATGTATGTATGCATATGTCAGTAATGGGCATGTGCTTTGAGTGAAAAAAGAGTTAGATGCACAAAAGTTATACTCAACAATGAATGGGTAACTTCCATTGGAAGAGCAAGGAAGAAATATCTGAGGGAGTAACATTTCATTAGACCCTGAAGTAAACATATCTCTGTATTAGAAGAGCCATTTCTCTTAAATACAAAGTCATCATATACAAAGGCCCTGAGATGTTCCTTGATATTATCAAGGAGAGATAAGTCAACCAGAGTGATTCAAGCAAAGGGTGGTGACCAGAGACTGCAAGCAAGTTTAAGTAGATGGAATACAGGTAACTGGACTTTTAAGTGGGTGGAAAACTATCAGAGGACTTGAAATAAGAAAATTAAGATGTAAAAAATCTGCAAGAAACTGATAAGGATTTTATTAAGGATTACCATCGAGGCTTACTCTTATTTCAAAAACCATGTGCTTAATCTCAATACTAATCATTAATGTCACCCCTTGGTATCCATCAAAGATTGTTTCAAGAACGCTCTCATGAATATTAAAACTAAGGGATACACAAATCTGTTTGAATAAAATGGAGCAATATTGCATATAACCCTTAAGAATCTTCCCATTTAATTAAATAATTAAATCAATCCTAGATTATTATGCTATAATGACTAAAACATAAAGTCTATAATATTCAGAACAGGCTCATTTTTAAGAATAATTTTACACCATATTTGTTTGAATCCATGTATATTTAACTTGTAGGTATGATGGGCTGACAGTATTCATTTTATATTCTAGTAAGAGGTTAAATTAAATTCAGAAGATTTAATTAAATCTCTAAATTTTCCTAGATTTTGGAAAATATTTATGCATTTTAAGACTTGAGACCTTATAATTTGTCTCAGAAAGAAAATCTATAGTTGTTACTTAAGCACCACCCCCCTTCCAAACATTTCAATGTCTTGGATAAAGGTTCAGCTCTGAATCATTTGATTGACTTGGCATGGAATGTAAACACATCTAATATTCAGAACTACATCCACCAACATGAGAAAGATGATAATTTATCTCTGATGCTTGAAATGTTTGTCTGGTGAACAATTTCTCTGAAGTACACATTATTCTTTTAGTGGCGGATCTTGATTTTAAATCTCTAAATGAAAATTGTAAGAGTTTAAGAATTATTTCTCAAGAGCAATAATATATATAGATATCTATATCTACATTGTTTCCCTTTGAGGAATAGAAAAACTTCAGACTAAATTATAACTTCAGCTTAAAGTGCTGTGGTTAGTAATAAACATTTATTCTTGTAACTAGATACCACTCAGACAATGAATACATGTATAGAATTATCACATTTCAATACCTCACGTGAAAACAGTCCCAGTAGAAAATTTGTAGTTTTAAACCCCTCAGGGATCAGTAATTTTGAATTAATGACATCAGATATTATGTTTCTGAAATACAGCCTCTCACAGGAGTTTCCATGCAACATTGGTAAACATTATGCCATCTGCATAATTGCTCTGTGCAGTTTTTCACCCCTTTTCCATGAAAGGCAGAAATCATTTTTTAAAAAATGGGGGGAGGAAATATTAGAAAAAATATTAGAAAATCTCTGAACAAATTATCATAAACATGCATATCAAATAAATAGTTGTACTGAGGCCTTTCATCAGATAAAACACGTGAGACCTAAATGCTTGCTTTGGGGTTGCTTCCCTCCACAGAGAAATGCAGCCACCGGTCTCCTGTCACATGATTGTACCCTTCATGCAAGCTCCAGTACAACCTGCACCTTGATGGTAGAAAGATAGTAAATAGTCTGGTCTTCTAACTTTGCAGTACAAAAATTTCTCCAGTTAACAGGAATCTTGGTCTTTGAAAGCAGAAATCTAAGAATTTCGCAAAAATTGCTCTGGGCTGAAAAAAATAATCCTTAACTAAAGTGGTTTGCCTCAGAGGAGAAGAAACAATGACAAGTCAAAATCAGCTATAAAGGGTCTTTGGATTGCCTCAGCTGTTGTTTTCTAAAAGGTCATTCAACCTGAGAACTCATTGTGGGATTGGCTTCAGTCGCCAGTACAGCGTCTGTTGCAGAGAGAAATGTTCAGCTCCACTGTCACTCATGATTCCTTCATTCTCCTTCAAATACTGCTCCTGAGAATTTTTCCCAATGAACTACTTGTGTGCAAGCATGTCTGGCTAGTGGGCATTAAATTGAAGGGAGGAAAGAGGAAAAGTGGAAGGTACACCCCCTTTTTTAAGATACTATGACCTAGAGTCAGATCTCCCACATTCATTCACATTGTAATAACTAGAACTACTCTTGTGACCACCCGGAATATCTACAGGATCCCTGGAGTCACTGCCACAGTGAATATGTCTTATCTCTAGCAACTGCTACAACATGCAATAGACACGGTGACTTAAAGAATGGAGGGCCATTTCTCACAGTTCGTGTTAGACTCATAACAATATATGAATGGTAACTTTTAGAAGATAGGAGATTTAGAATGAGAAGTTTAAATTTTTAATGAAGTTTCAAGTACAACAATGAGATTTTCTTTTTTTAAAGGTTTATTTAGTAAATATAAATTTCCAAAGTACAGTTTATGGATTACAATGGCTTTTCCCTCCCATAACTTCCCTCCCACCTGCAACCATCCCATCTCCCAATCCCTCTTCCATTCCATTCACGTCGATTCATTTTCAATTCTCTTTATATACAGAAGATCAATTTAGTATATATTAAGTAAACATTTCATCAGTTTGCACCCACATAGAACATAAAGTGTAAAATATTGTTTCAGTACTAGTTATAGCATTACTTCACATTGGACAACACATTAAGGACAGAGATCCCACATGAGGTGTAAGTACACAGTGACTCCTGTTGTTGACTTAAAATATTGACACTCTCGTTTGTGGTGTCAGTAATCTCCCTAGGCTCTAGTCATGAGTTGCCAAGGCTATGGAAGCCTCTGGAGTTCGCCAACTTCGATCTTATTTAGACAAGGTCATAGTGAAAGTGGAAGTTCTCTCCTCTCTTCAGAGAAAGGGACCTCCTTCTTTGATGTTTGATGGCCCTATTGTTTCCACTGGGATCTCACTCACAGAGATCTTTCATTTAGGTTTTTTTTTTTTTCTGTTTTTTTTTTTTTTTTTTTTTTTTTTTTTTTTTTTTTTTTCCAGAATGTCTTGGCTTTCCATGCCTAAAATACTCTCATGGGCTGTTCAGCCAGATCCAAATGACTTAAGGGCTGATTCTGAGGCCAGAGTGCTGTTTAGGACATCTGCCATTCTATGGGTTTCCTGTGTATCTCACTTCCCATGTTGGATTGTTCTCTCCATTTTTCTAGTCTATCAATTAGTATTAGCAGACACTAGTCTTGTTTGTGTGATCCCTTTGACTCTTAGACCTATCAGTGTGATCAATTGTGAACTGAAATTGATCACTTGAACTAGTGAAATGGCATTGGTACATGCAACCTTGATGGGATTGTATTGGAATCCCCTGGCACATTTCTAACTCCACCATTTGGGGCAAGTCCAGTTGAGCATGTCCCAAATTGTAATCTCCTCCCTCTCTTTTTCCCATTCTTATATTTAACAGGGATCACTTTTCAGTTAAATTTAAACACATAAAAAAAATTGTGTGTTAATTGCAGAGTTCAACCAATAGTATTAACTAGAACAAAAAAATACTAAAAGGGATAAAGTATTAAATTGTACATCAACAGTCAGAACAACAATGAGATTTTCTTTTTACTTTTGCTTGATTTCAATATAAGAATGGGACATAATAGTCTAATAGTCTGTTCCTAGGAATACCACTCACTTTTTTCCAAATAACTTCAAAATAAATATTTCATATGCATTCTTCATTAATCTCACAAATATTTTAGGGTGGTTAAATGCAATTTGCCGGACAATGTAGAATTGGCTAACAAAGACCAAATTCAGATTCATGTAGTATCCATGTTGTATGGCACTAGCAAATAGATAAGTGAACATATAAATTCTATACTGTAAAATAAACTTTTAATGCGGGCTAGATGAAAATCTAAGAGGTTACAGAGAATTGGCAACAAAATAATACCGGATAAAACCGTAAAAGTTCATTAGCACAGTCACTGTGCATAACTGTGTACATATACCTTGTCGATAGATGAAAATGCAGTTTACTTAGCACAACACAACAAAGGAAGTTTTACCAAAGATCCTGTTTAGAAGATGACATAAAATGGACCACGTCTAAATATTCGTAGATATTAACCAAAGTAGTACTAAAAATTTATCATATTATTTCCAAATTATAAGATTTACAATTATTTGATTATTTAAAAATCAAATAATAAACTTAAAGAGAAAGAAAACCTAGTTTTCTTAAATATCAATAGTCAAACCATCTTTTTTTTTTATTTGACAGGCAGAGTTAGTGAAAGAGAGAGACTGAGAGAAAGGTTTCCCTCCATTGGTTCACCCCCCAAATTGCCACTATGGCCAGCACGCTGTGCCAATCTGAAGCCAGGAGCCAGGTGATTTCTCCTGGTCTCCCATGCGGGTGCAGGGGTCCAAGCACTTGGGCCATCCTCCACTGCCTTCCCGGGCCACAGCAGAGAGCTGGACTGGGAGAGGAGCAACTGGAACCAGAACCTCTAGCCCATATGGGATGCTGGTGCCACAGGCTAAGGATTAACCAAGTGAGCCATGGCGCCGGTCCCCAAACCATCTTTTTAGGTATCTGTCTTCAACAAGTTCTTAAGTAGAAAAAATAATAATTTCAAAATGTTTCACTTGCAGTCTTAATGTCTCATTTTCTTTTTTTTTTTTTAGTCTCTTCTCATTTTTAATTTAATTTTTTTTTAAAAAAGACAGATTTAGGATATGGTAAGAAATTACTCTTACATTTTTTTTAAATCTGTCAAGTGCTGCAGTAATGGAATAAATAAATTTTTAAAAGCTCAATGTTTAGACATATTTATAAAAAATGACTCAATTAGAAGACATTAAATAATGTTGACACAAACCAGAAAGGGGTTAGGGAAGGAAAGGCACATAGATTCACCACTAGAAATAAAGACCATTCTTGGAGGTTAATGGATAAAGCTTTAGATCTTGTGGTAGTTTACCCAGCTCTGGAGGGTCTTTGTGGTGGACACTTCTGTATGGTACTTGGAATAAATAAAAGCAGTTGGGGAATTTACTCTGAAATCTTAATGTAAAGTTAAAAAAAAAAAACACAGTCTTAAAAAACCTAGCGTGAAGAGGGAAGGAGCAAAAATTCAAAGTGGCTTGGTAGCACTGAAAATCCTAATGAAGAGATCTAAATAATAAAATAAGATCAACCTTCTTGTCTGGCTGAATTGAAATTCTTACAGTTACAAAATTAAATGTAAGTGGGCCGGTGCTGTGGGTTACTTGGTTAATCCTCCACCTGCAGCACCGGCATCCCATATGGGCGCCGGGTTCTAGTCCCGGCTGCTCCTCTTCCAGTCCAGCTCTCTGCTGTGGCCCGGGAGGGCAGTGGAGGATGGCCCAAGTGCTTGGGCCCTGCACCCACATGGGAGACCAGGAGGAAGCACTTGGATCCTGGCTGAGGATCGGTGCAGCACTGGTCATGGCGGCTATTTGGGGAGTGAACCAACAGAAGGAAGACCTTTGTCTCTCTCTCTCACTGTCTATAACCCTATCTGTTAAATAAATAAATAAATAAATAAATCTATTTTAAAAAATTAAATGTAAGTAAACACTGTATTTTTTCGTTTTCTTATAGGCAGACACAGTGTAAGTATAAATAGCTGCTACATCTCACTTCAAAGGAACTCATGTGCCAATGTCTAGGGAAAAGGATTTTAGATAGTTTCCCAACTTTATGGAGCCCAGGTCTTAAAAAAACCCTGATACCACTGGTTGACTAGCTATCTACAGCAGCAAAGTAAACATGAAGTTCTAACAACAACAAGAGGTCTCCCAAAGAAACTGAAAAGTTTCTAGCTGTAAAGATGTAGTTTTTGTAGTTTTTTTGCTAACAGGAATCAGCAGAATTTGTTCTGGGTCAATTTGCTGCTGCCAATTTTCTTTCACAAATTTGTGCCAAGTCTCTATCCATGTCTTTGTGTCTGGACTCTGAACTTAGATTAGTGTGTTTAAATGACGGAATCACTCAGAATAAACCACATAAATTTTAGTGGTATTGTTATCTAGTGTCATATATGTATAAATTCAATGGATTTTCCAGATAAAATGGTATATCCACAAAGAAAATTAAAATTAAAAACTGGGAGGGAGGCCAGGTAAAATGTCAGTATTAAAAAATAATAAAAATGGCAATTGTAAAGCTGGCAGTTTCCATTCACGCCACACGATATGCCTTCATGAAGGTGTACTCTTTCCGGTTGGTGTGAGCAGCCCAGATGAAGAGGGCAGAAGCCATGAACTGTAAGGGAGCTGAGACGCAAGCCAGGCAGAAGGACCATCCAAATTCACCAGACACATTCTCAGGCAGCTCAGGTTTCTGACGAAGTAGTTCAATTCCAGCAACATAACAACTTACTGAGCCCAGTGTACAAAGACCTGCAAGGAGATGGAGAATGCCCGTGGCAACGGTGGGATACAAGCTTCGACAGATACAGGCACAAAGTCCAGTCAAATCCCCAAAGCACATCAAACCCAGACTCACAAAAGGGAAGAGGAACTGGCAAACGCCAAAGATAGGTCCGAAGTAGATAAATTCCACTATTGTGGTTTCCGGGATCAACAATTTTCTCCATGAACTGTTCATGTAGTGTGAAACTTAGGCATTTTGTAACCACGTCAAATGACTCTGCCCTTTCTAGCGGACTGTACCAATGTGTGTTTTTGGGTATGGTGATACACCGTCTCCACAATCCCATTGTGCCGTTGTATCGGAAAAGTGCATCGTTGTAAGTCTTTTCATCTGCCTCATCACTAATGAAGTCTTCCCAGATGCTTTTATTCCAATCACTTGAATTCTCTTGAACTGGACTTCGATACTCATACCAAAAGTCTGTGCCAATTGAGGCTGCCATGTAGATGGTGGAAATGAAGCTAAGCACACAAGCAATTACAAATGCTGTAGCAACACGGTTATCCATTCTGGCATTCAGACTGCTCGCCCACGCTCTTGCTCCAACAGCTTCACCCTCTAGCTCAGACCACAGCACCCTACTCTCCCCGCGCCTCCTCTGACACCAATGTCTCATTTTCAACTGTTGTGAACTATAATGCCATTTTTTCAAATTCTATTTACTTAGTGTTTTTAATACTGTTACATAGCATATACTCAGTGTATATTTGAGACTGAATTCATATGCAAATTAATAAATGTATAAACAATGCATTATGCAAGATTGAGCAATCACGTTCATGAACTGCAATTATTTGATTATGTGGTTAGTACTCAATAAAAAATATTACATTGCAGGAGGATTTAGAAAGGGCAAAATTGGCAGAAAATGTAAGCAGAAGAATTCTTTAGAACGGCAAATTGGTATGCATCAGAAATTATAAAGATTAACCAAGCCTGTGAAAACAAAAAGATAAAACAAGGAACTTGGAAACAATTTTGTTCCTGCAATCTCAAAAGGCTTGGTACCAATTAAACAATTTATTTATCAGACACCTATAAGATACACTTTCTTTGTACTGAGCTAAATCATGCAGACAATGTAACTGATCTCAAAGAGCTTGTATTTTACAGGGGGAAAGTACACAATACAGAAATACATTATATTTCAAATATGACTGAATTAAGGCAAGCAGAAACGTAGATATCAATGGTAAATTATTTATTTTTTAATAAGGATTTAAGGAATTGCTTCTCGGCCTTTTGGCTAAGATCAAGTGTAATAATGATAAAAGATAATTTTGTAGATGTGACCTTAGAACAAAGAACTATAGACAGTGCATGCTGGGTGTACTCAAGAAATGGAATGCTAGGATGTACATTGTCTCTTGTCATAATGCCTGGACTCTAATAAAATAGCTAATAGGAAAATTCAAAATCTGCAGCTTAAAGGAACCTAATCCAAATTCAAGCCTTGTTTCAGTAGACAATAGATATAACAAAATTACAAATTTTTGCCATGGAAGGAAAAACAAATAGTGAGGCTTTTAAAGGAAAGATCTTAAATAAAAGACGAAATCAAAGAACAGCACATCATACAGTTCCTGTTAAAGAGCGTTTGCTAGTGTATAATAAAAAGCATTTTTAATCCAATAGAAGTATGCACTATAAAAAATTAACAGCAATCATCCCAAATTTATGCAGCATCTGCTTCTTTGGCCATTGTTCTCTCTTCAAACTGTTTGTTTTTATTTCAGCTACTAACCTATATTAAAAGCTCAGACAAAAGCATAGATAAATGAATTCTATTTCATCAAATTTAATGGGAAGAAGTGAAAAAATAGTGCTAAATTAACAAAGTGAAACTAGGTAATGCAATCCATCTTTTCACATATTATATGTAGGAACTTCAAATTTGTAACAGAGATTGTCATTTGTGATATAAATCTCAAAATATTTATAACTCACTATAAAAACCCATTCAATAGGAAGTAAGAAACATTCCAAAACATGCTAGAACACATGCAAAAAAACCTAATTGACATATTGAGAATTATGGATTTCTATATGTGAAAATCCGAGGTGTTAACACTGTTTTATAAAAGGGGGTTAGGGGAATTCTCTTGAAGTTGCATTTGAATAGCATGCAAAATATTTTTACTTAGATTAATTGGTGGAAGCAGATTGATGATAGGATTGTGAAAGGACAAATCTTTCCCTTCAGGAGCCACTCTTTATGTCATCTGGATGGACCCTTTGCTAGAAATTAAATGATATTGCATCCACAATAAAGAGATGATTACAAAAAAGTGCTTTTTACTCTCTTGAAGCTTAGCCACTTTGAGTCAAATAGTTAATTTCAAAATAATATCAAAGTCATGAAATTGTCCAAGTGTATAAAGTATGATCACTTCAAACCAAACGGCCCTAGAATATTAGGGAAGTTGTTATTTTGAATATTCTGTCTAAATTTTTTCTGTTGCTTATTCCTCTATTTGATTATTCCTCTCTAATTATTTGAAATTTTGAAGGCTCGATCCTGATGTTTGTACAGTTTTTGAGTATTTTGTATTGTATAATTTTCTTAATGGTTACTCTGCTTATCCCTGTATGCTGGCAGTGAGGTTTTACCACTTACAGTGGAGTACAGGAACTTTGCTTACCTTTACAGTCCTCTGTAACTCAACACTTTTGAAATATGATTGCTTTAATTATTTTTCCACGCCTAATCATGCTATACTTTTAATTCAACCTTTAAATATGGTTCAGGAAATCCATGAGAAGTTGAATTGTGTAGTCTATGTTACTCATTCTGAAAATGTTTTATCTTTTTCTGAAATTCCAAGCATTTTTTCTTTTATCATTTTTCTATTTAAAAAATCCCTAGTCATTATTATAGTTAAATTTGATAATAAAATTTGCTACTTTGATTACATCTGAAGATGGTTCTATTTTCTCTTTATTCTTGAGAATGTTTTCACTGGGTGTAGTATCTATGGGTGACAATTCTATCTTTCATGCCTCTTGCTTTTCACTCCTAAGATTTTAACTGAGAAAGAAATCTGTAGTCATTCAAATCGGTATTCCTCTGTTAGTAATGCATTGTTTCTCTCCCTGGATTCATCTGTATTTTCCTTTCTCTTTAGGTTTCAAAAGATTCATTTCAAGTTTTTTTTTCTTTTTTTTCTAACTTTTATTTAATGAATATAAATTTCCAAAGTACAGCTTATGGATTACAATGCCTCCCCCCCCCATAACGTCCCTCCAACCCGCAACCCTCCCCTTTCTCACTCCCTCTCCCCTTCCATTCACATCAAGATTCATTTTCGATTCTCTTTATATACAGAAGATCAGTTTAGCATACAATAAGTAAAGATTTCAACAGTTTGCTCCCACACAGAAACATAAATTGAAAAATACTGTTTGAGTACTAGTTATAGCATTAGATCTCAATGTACAGCACACTAAGGACAGAGATCCTACATGAGGAGTAAGTGCACAGTGACTCCTGTTGTTGACTTAACAAATTGACACTCTTGCTTATGGCCTCAGTAATCACCCTAGGCTCTTGTCATGAGCTGCCAAGGCTATGGTGTGGGGAGCAATCCGGACTAGACTAAGTTACTGGAATTAAGACTTATTCTATGCATCTGCTCTCCCACAATATGGCGCTGGGAGAGGAGAAAACAGCTTCTGCACAGCTGCCTCCAGTTCAACCAATAAACAGCAGGACTTGCTCCTGATTGGAGGAGAGCAGCGTACTCGGCGTGTGGGCAGCCGAGTTGGGATTGGCAGAGGAGGACTATAAAGGAGGAGAGAGACGGCATGCACCAGGAACATCTAAGAGGAACATCTGAAGGAACACCTGTGCAGCCCCCGAGAGAGCCGGCCGGCGGTGTGCCGCTCCCCTGCGGAAGTGGGGAATGTGGCAGGGGGAACCGCCCTTCCACGGAGGTGGAAGGACCAGCAGCCAACCTGGGAAGAACCAGCAGCAAACCCGGGGAGGGCCGAGCAGACGAAAGAACAGCGCAGGGTCCTGTGTCGTTCCTCCACGAAGAGGGGGAGCGACATAATGGTGCCGTGACTCGGATATGAAGCCTAGGCAGGGTTTAGTGTCGCTCCTCCACGAAAATGGGGAGCAACATAATGGTGCCGTGACTTGGATAGGAAACCTAGGACGGATAGGAAACTTAGGACGGATATGAAACCTAGGAGGGAAGAAACGGGAAGAACTGGGAAAATACCGGAGAGAGAGACTAGCAAACAGCCTAGGGAAAAGCCGGACGAAAAAGGTGCCGGAAGAAGCTATTGAAAGCCTAGGCATAGACTCGGATATGGACTGTGGGAAAGAAGTTAGGATTGAAAGCGGAAGTGAAAGCTTTCATAGACTCGGATGCGGACTATGGCGGGGAAGCTAGGAGATTGAAAGCGAAAGTGAAACCTGGAGGAGGCTTGGACTCGGATACGGACTGTGGGGAGAAGCCAGGAGAAATGAGAGGAATATTGTTGGAAGAAAACTTAAGGAAACATACCGGGTAGAGAAAAATGTTAGGGAGGATGAAGCTGCGAGTGCAGGCCGAGGCGGAGACATAAGCCACCTTGGAATTCTTCAAGTCACCCCGGGGAGCAAGAGGCGAAGATCTGGAACCAGAGGCAGAGACGTGGGCCGCCAGGATTCGCCAGGTTAGTCCGGGGAACTTGGACTGAATGCCGGTGGTGGCAGAAACATTCGCGGAAGCCGCCGCGTGCAGAGAGAGCACGGGGCATGAATAGATAGGGAATGCGGGACTGGCGCGAGGCCGTGGTGCGGGCACGAAGTGCATGGAGACCGCAGAGCGTGCGCGCAGAGCCGGGAACCCGCCGGCGGGGCGAGGCGCCGGGAAGCTGCGCAGAGCCGTGAAGCTGCCGCGGGGCGAGGTGCCGAGAAGCAGCCTCGGGGCGAGCGCCGCCGGGAAGCCGCAGGGATAAGAGAAACAGAAGTTTAGAAGTAAAATGAGAGAAATAGGAATGCTGGAAGATAGAAGTAAAATGGGAGAAATAGGAATGCCCGGAGATAGAGAAATAGAAAGGCCTCCCCTCAACATGGCAATGAGAAAGCTTGGATTCGGCCTGCCTGATTAGTGAGGCGATGAGCACCTGCGGCGGCTAGCAGCTTATGCGCCGCGGGTCACCGAAGACAGGCACGAATTAACATCAATAAGGCCTCCCCACAACACTGCAATGTGAGAGCTTGGATTTGGTCTGCCTGATTAAGTGAGGCGATGAGCACCTGCGGGCGGCTAGCAGCTTACGCGCCGCAGGTCACCGAAGACAGGCACGAATTAACATCAGTAAGGCCTCCCCACAATACAGCAATTAGGAGGCTTGGATTCGGTCTGCCTGATTAAGGCGGTAAGCACCAGCAAGCGGCTCAACCAGAGTGTGAGCTGCAGGTCACCGAACACAGGCACGCATCAGTGCCTAAAAACCTCCTCACAACATGGCGAAGAGAGGACCCGGATTCGGTTTGCCTGATTGATAGGACTTGTAAGAACCTGTGGCAACTCTAGCAAGTAGAGCAGAGTGTGTGCCGTGGGACACCGAAGACAGGCGCGTATCAACGCCAAAAAATAAAAAGAAAGGGGGATCTGTGGGGAGCAATCCGGACTAGACTAAGTTACTGGAATTAAGACTTATTCTATGCATCTGCTCTCCCACAATATGGCGCTGGGAGAGGAGAAAACAGCTTCTGCACAGCTGCCTCCAGTTCAACCAATAAACAGCAGGACTTGCTCCTGATTGGAGGAGAGCAGCGTACTCGGCGTGTGGGCAGCCGAGTTGGGATTGGCAGAGGAGGACTATAAAGGAGGAGAGAGACGGCATGCACCAGGAACATCTAAGAGGAACATCTGAAGGAACACCTGTGCAGCCCCCGAGAGAGCCGGCCGGCGGTGTGCCGCTCCCCTGCAGAAGTGGGGAATGTGGCAGGGGGAACCGCCCTTCCACGGAGGTGGAAGGACCAGCAGCCAACCCGGGAAGAACCAGCAGCAAACCCGGGGAGGGCCGAGCAGACGAAAGAACAGCGCAGGGTCCTGTGTCGTTCCTCCACGAAGAGGGGGAGCGACATAATGGTGCCGTGACTCGGATATGAAGCCTAGGCAGGGTTTAGTGTCGCTCCTCCACGAAAATGGGGAGCGACATAATGTAATGGTGCCGTGATTCGGATATGAAGCCTGGGCAGGGTTTAGTGTCGTTCCTCCATGAAGAGGGGGAGCGACACTATGGAAGCCCACTGAGTTCACCGACTCTGATCATATTTAGACAAGGCCATGGTCAAAGTGGAAGTTCTCTCCTCCCTTAAGAGAAAGGTACCTCCTTCTTTGATGACCTGTTCTTTCCACTGGGATCTTACTCGTGGAGATCTTTCATTTAGGGTTTTGTTTTTTTTTGTTTGTTTGTTTTTTGTTTTTGTTTTTGTTTTTGTTTTTTTTTATTGCCGGAGTGTCTTGGCTTTCCTTGCCTGAAATACTCTCATGGGCTTTTCAGCCAGATCGGAATGCCTTTAGGGCTGATTCTGAGGCCAGAGTGCTGTTTAGGACATCCGCCATTCTATGAGTCTGCTAAGTATCTCACTTCCCATGTTGGATCATTCTCTCCCTTTTTTATTCTATCAGCTAGTATTTGCAGACACTAGTCTTGTTTATGTGCTCCCTTTGGTTCTTAGTCCTATCATTATGGTCAATTGTGAACAGAAATTGATCACTGGGACTATTGAGATGGCATTGGTACATGCCACCTTGATGGGATTGAATTCGAATCCCCTGGTATGATTCTACCTCTACCGTTTGGGCAAGTCAGCTTGAGCATGTCCCGAATTGCACATCTCTTCCCTCTCTTATTCCCACTCTTATAATTAACAGCGATCAATTTTCAGATAAGTTTCAACACTTGAGAATAACTGTGCATTGATTACAGTATTCAACAAAAAGTATTAAGTAGAACAAACAAATAAAATACTAAGAGCGATAACATATTAAGTTGTTCATCAACAGTCAGGGCAAGGGCTGATCAAGTCACTGTTTCTCATAGTGTTCATGTCACATTAACAGGTTTCCTTTTTGGTGCTCAGTTAGTTGTCACAGAAGCACAGGCAGTCAAAGCCAAAATTAACATTTGGGATTGCATCAAATTGAGAAGTTTCTGTACTGTAGAAGAAACAGTCAGGAAAGTGAAGAGGCAACCAACAGAATGGGAAAATATATTTGCAAACTATGCAACTGATAAAGGGTTGATAACCAGAAACTACAAAGAAATCAAGAAACTCCACAACATCAAAACAAACAACACACTTAAGAGATGGTTCAAGGACCTCAATAGACATTTTTCAAAAGAGGAAATCCAAATGGCCAACAGACACATGAAAAAATGTTCAATATCATTAGCAATCAGGGAAATGCAAATCAAAACCACAATGAGGTTTCACCTCACCCCAGGTAGAATGGCTCACATACAGAAATCTACCAACAATAGATTCTGGAGAGGATGTGGGGAAAAAGGGACACTAACCCACTATTGGTGGGAATGCAAACTGGTCAAGCCACTATGGAAGTCAGTCTGGAGATTCCTTAGAAACCTGAATATAACCCTACCATTCAACCCAGCCATCCCACTCCTTGGAATTTACCCACAGGAAATGAAATTGGCAAACAAAAAAGCTGATTGCACATTAATGTTTATTGCAGCTCTATTCACAATAGCTAAGACCTGGAACCAACCCAAATGCCCATCAACAGTGACTGGATAAAGAAATTATGGGACATGTACTCTATAGAATACTATACAGAAGTCAAAAACAACAAAACCCGGTCATTTTCAACAAGATGGAGAAATTTGGAAAACATTATGCTGAGTGAATTAAGCCAGTCCCAAAGGGACAAATATCATATGTTCTCCCTGATTGGCGACAACTAACAGCACCAAAGGGGAAACTTGTTGAAGTGAAATGGACACTATGAGAAACAGTGACTTGATCAGCTCTTGTCCTGACGGTTGATGTACAATGTAATACTTTATCCATTTTAGTATTTTTTTGTACTATTACTTTTTCAAGTTTTGTATTAAGTGGTTTTTTGAAGACTTTTGAGATTTTTCCTATTTGGGATGGTTTTATCCATTATTTCTTTAAATACTTATTCAACTTGATTTTCTATTTTTCCTCTAGGACCACAATGATTTGAATGTGACTCTTTTATTACTTTCACACAATATTTTTTTAATTATTATTTTTTTCATTTTTGAGATAATATTTTTAAATTTAAATTGTAGCCAAAGGGTAGTGCTCTACTACATAGAGTTCAACAAATAAAAAGCAAAAGACCATAGTTGAGCAAGGTAATAGGCAAGGGTTATAAACAAATAAAATGATGTTCAACTTCACTCATATAAAGTAATTTTTAAAGCAGTCATAGATCATTAAAACTATAATAGTATATAATTCTTAACAATTTATGACCAGAATTTAAAACAGAGTTTGACAAAACAATATCTGTGTTTTTTTATATCTTCTTAAAATGTTTAGCTACTGCATATAAAGGAGAAAATATATTTGAGCACATTTCCCTCAACTTAATATCCTCCAGTTGCAACCATTTTGAGGCAAATGATAGAATTTCATTCTTTTTAAAGATGAATATTTCATTATTACTATGTATTATGTATACCACTATTCTTACGTGTTATATATAAATTTATATATATTTTCTTTTTCTTTTCATCTGGTTATGAGCATCTTGATTAATTCCATTTTTTGGGTACTGAAAACAGTACTGCTATAAACAGGGTCTTGTAGGTATATTTTAGTGTGATCACTGTGAAAAAAAGTATGGAGATTTGTGTAAAACCATAGAAATAGACTTGCTCTAGCAATATCACAATTGGTATATTCTCATTGTTTTTTTTTTTTTTTTTGGTTAATTTTATTTCTTTGGAAGCATTTTCCATCTTTTTGTTTAAAAGAGTTCCTAGCTGATTGTTCTATTGTTTTCATAATAGCTTAATATCTTGTCAGATTATTGCAACATCTGATTCATCTTAGTTGTCCTGTCTGTTGTTGATCAATTTTTCCCATTCAAATTGTGATTTTCCTGGTTCTTGGTATAGCAAATGAAATGCTGTATATTTTGAACATTATGTTACCCATCACTCAATCCTGTTTAATCTTTTTGCTATGTATTCTCTTTGTTGATTTGTACCACAAGAACACGGTAGGTGTGTATGTTTGGGCCTTCTCTTGAGTTTCATCAATATCACTCTAAGAAAAGTGAAACACTCATTTACACATCCTCATTCCAGATTGGTAGGGCAGAAACACAGCTCCAGCCTTTGTTGACACTCCTAGTAAAAGTAGTTCATGGCTATCATTGTTTATGTGTCTCTGATTAGTGGTGTAAGTTTAATTCATTGTTTGACCCCACTTATATCAGGAGAATGGTGGCATGGAATGCCTTCTAACCAAACTTCAACCACATAATTTTAGCTTACTAGTGCCTTATGGGAACAGAGATACAACTTCCTGATGGTAAGCTACAGAGAGAAAAAAGAGAATGAAAATTGGAAAGAGAAAAGCATAAAATGAGAGTAGGTGAGTGGAAATTATTATGGACTTAAAATTGCATCTATGAAATACATGACACCTGTTCTCTTTATATAAATAAAAAATAAAGAAATATATCACTGTAAGGCACATTTTAAACTTATTTTAATTTAATTGAAATGCAGAGTGACAGAGAGAGATGTGAAGAGACAGAGAGAGAAAGAGATCTTCAGTGCACTGGTTCACTCCCAAAATGACTGCAAAAGGCAGGTCTACGCCAGGCCAAAGCCAGGAGTCAGGACCTCCGTCCTGGTCTCCCACATGGATGGCAGGGGTCCAAGTATCTTGGCCGTCTTCCACTGCTTTCCCAGGTACATTAAGAGGGAGCTGCATTGGAATTTGAGAAAGTCAAACCCACAGTCTAATAAGGGATTACAGTGTCACAAGCAGTAGCTTAACCTGCTGCACAAAAATGCAAACTACAATATATGTTTTTTAAAGAGTAAAAAACTAAACAACTAGGCTTTAACACATGTGGAGGGCTTAAAAAGTGAATTGGGAGAAATGAACAAGGAAGAAGTGTTTTGGATACCTTCAATATTTCTAGCTAATATATTTGGTTAAATGGCAATTTTATTAATGAGTATCAGTGATGTAAAATGGAGAGCAAATGAAGAGACAGGTAAGAAAGAGATTAACTACATTTTGGAAAAATTAGGTTGGAGATGTCTTCAGGTAAAACATAGAAGTTTGCAGTAGTTGGAAGTAGTTGATTAATTTAAAGAGAGGTATAGACTGTCATTAGCATCAGTTCTGAGGTTAAAGTCACATATATTGATATGATGACAACACTATAGTCCTGGTGCTGCAGCTTAGAAGGTAAAGCCACCACCTACAGTGCTGGCATCCCATATGGGCACCAATTTGAGACCCGGCAGCTCCATTTCCAATCAAGCTCTCTGCTATGGCTGGAAAAGTAGTGGAAGATGGTCCAAGTCCTTGGGCCCCTGCAGCCATGTGGGAGACCCAGAAGAAGCTCCTGGCTCCTGCCTTTGGATGGGCACAGTTCTGACTGTTGCAGCCATCTTGGGAATGAACCAACAGATGGAAATCTCTCTCTTTTTCTATCTTTGCTTCCCCAACTCTGCCTTTCAAATAAATAAATAAATCTTTAACAAAAACCAGAATATAAATAAGCAAAATGAAAGTGGACAAAACAAAATTGAAAGAAAATGGCATGAATTTTTATTGGTATATTGAGTAAACTGACTTAAGGAAAACATGAAAAATGATTATGGAAGGGTACTTAGAATATTAAGAAACATATGAGTCATACCGAATACCACAAAAGAGGTTATTTCCACACTTGGAAAGTAGTCAAGGGTGATGAATGCTATAGTTCTTTTGATCCAACACTCAAACTGGTTCAGGGACTGTAACTAAAATCATGGTCTTCCAGCTTAGATACAGAAGCCCAGGGCCAACTCTTGATCTTTTGATTAGATGCTTCATTGATTTTTCATCTGCTGCTTGTCCGCCAATCACATATGGATGTGTTGATATCCAGATGCACTAGGAGGAGCCTGACTTTCTTCACTTCTAGGACACCCCTTTGTGACACCTCTCCTGCTAATTCATGGATCAAACGTTAAGTGACAGACACAGTTGGCAGGAGGTCCTTGAGAGCTGATGTCAGGCTTGTCCTCTGTTGAAGTCCTTCTGCCCTCTGTTTTTCCTTAAAGCATTTTTAATTCATTTTAAATGAAATATTCATATTGATGTTGAATTTGTGTTAAGGACAAAAGCAGAAGGTGCAATTTCATAATTTATGTCTACTTGTCAAAAGAATAAAAAAGGATAGCTAATAATGAACTAAAATGCATGGAATGTGTGCATATTTAATATGAATTTCAGGAGTTTGGATGACCGCCAATGAGAGCTATGTCATTGATAATCCAATTAAATTCTTTTCAGAATAAATTCAATGTACTAGTTTTGTCATTGTGATACAAAAATACATATGTACCTGGCTCCTTAATCATGATTTCAAAGAAGTATTTAGTTTATAAGAAATAACACCATTTATAAATTTACCATAAACCTATGGCATGTAGTTTTTAATTTGTACTTACTTTAGAGAGCATCCCCTAGAACTGTAATTCTCAAAATTTAAGTATATGTATATGAAAATGTATTTGATTAATGACAAAAAAAGAGTAGACCACTTGCTGGGTAATACTGTTGAACAATAACTAAAATAGTTTAAGAAAAAAGAAGACCCATGCATCCATTCACAATTATTGTTTGAGTAAACAATATACATAGAAGTGTTACTTTTTTGGAGAGGAATTTATTTGTTGTAACACATTTTTTAAATACGATGAGTTTTCATTACAATATATTAGGAAGAAAGGAATTAAACAGCTTATCTAAATGATTAGTTGCACACTTAAGACATAGGTGCCTGGTTTACTGGATAGTTCATAAGATTATAAGGAAAACAGAGTAAACGTCATTATAAGTGTGCTACATTATAAGAGTGAAGTCACAGCATTAAAATATAAACTGCATCTAACATCAATAACAAAAAGCAAAATGTTTCTTTCAAAACATCCTAACTGGACTTCCAATTACTAAATTAGTGATGATGATTCAATCTCTACCATGCTTGATATTTTAACAAAATATAAATTTTCAAGAGGGCTCCAGGATGGCAGAAGAGGGAGGGAGCTCACTGATAGTTGTGCCGGCCTGCGGCACAATGAACTGGGTTTTCCTGAAACAGAGAGTGGGAATGCGGGGACAAGGACGCAAAGAATGGGGCCAAGACAAGTCCTGATCAAGGCTCGTTTATTGAATAAATCCAGTAGTATTTAAACATGACCAGTTGTTTACAAGAAGGAGCACAAAAGATTTACATATCAAAAAGGCTCTTAAGGTTACAATAAAACACTTAGGTGATAAATGCAGGTTTCAGGTGTGACTGATTATCTATATTATCTCTTGTGAGAGGTTTAGGTTCTTCCTGCCTCTTCCCGGAATCTCCCTAGCCCAATTGTCTCTGCCAGGAAGTCTCCATTCATATGTTTAAGTGTACACAAAGGGAGTGACTACTTGTGGCTGCCCACATTTCCCCCTTTTTTATTTTTTGAGGCATTGTTCCTGTCTTAGGTTGCCCGTGTCTCTTCTTGTCCTTACCCGTCATTGGACACCCCAGACATTCTCTGAGGCTCCTGTCTTAGGTTGGTACAAGGAGACCGAGTCTTACCCGTCATTGGAATTCAATGCCATCCTTTTTGGCTCGGGGGTGAAGCTGTGAATGCAACTTTAAAATCTCAGACCAAAAGGTACCAAATGGCACAGAGAGGCCTTGGAATATACAGGGGAGGCACAGACAAAAAGGCAGGAGCAGCAATAAAGGACCCAGCAACATCAAAAGCCAGTGGGTCCATTGAGATCCACCAAAAGAAAGGGGATTAGTTAGAAACATATGCTGAAGTTCACCTTTTAGCTGCTGTACCAGATATTTTATGTAAGGAACATTATTTGAGATATTAAAGCAGCAACTTCCAGGAATCAAGTCACAGCTTATAAGACCTTTCAGTAGTAAGTAAATGGCAGCTAAATGTAGCCAGAAATTGCTACTTTCAACAGAGAAGGAGGAATTGACCATAAGAGTTACTTTAACAGTTTTGACCAATACATCAACCAGGCCTCTTTTCTAGAACTGACAAAGGTATACTGGAATCTGTCAAGGTGACCAGTTTTGATATGCTAAAATCAGTATTCTCCCTTTTCGACTGATCAGTCACATTAAGCCATTGATTTTCAACTATAACCCTCCCAGTACGGAACAAGGTTTGATTGTTCCTTACCCATTGTACAAATTCTGCTATTTTAATTCCATTATCATAAGTGCATGAACAATTTTGAACTACTGGTGTGCACCAACAGAGGTGGTAACGTAGGTTTGGCTTGAAGTGAGCCAGCAAGCTTCATTCATCTTCAGGGGGATTCCGATCAGCAATGTTATCATAATGAAGATCGAGGGGTTGCTTCGAGACATTGTTTGCCGCACCAGTCGCTCAGGTAACCATCGTACTTCATTGTCTTTTTGCAAGAGTATAGAAACATGTCCACATCCCCATATTAAAACAGGGTCAGGTCCATACCATTGAGCAGTTAGAGGGTCTTTCCACTTCACGTAGACTTGTTGTCTTTCGGTTTCAGGATGCCAGTGACGATCAGCTGCAGATTTCCCTTGATTATCCAGTATTAAAAAATTTAAAATGAAAAGAGCATGTGATAGCCATTTTTGTGGGGAATATGCCATGGTCCTGTATTCCCCCTTTTTTATTTTTTATAAATAATTTTTAATGTGGCATGTGCTCGTTCCACAATACCTTGTCCCTGGGGATTATAAGGAATCCCGGTGATGAGAGATGTGGAAGTTAGTACAGAAGCGCTTAAAAGAGTTGGAAGTATACGCTGGGCCATTATCAGTTTTTATCTGTATAGGGGTTCCTAGAACAGCAAAGGCCTGAAGGCAATGAGAGATGTTTGGCAGACTCGCCGGATTGCGGGGTGGCAAAAACAAAACCTGAACATACATCTAAAGAGACATGTATGTATTTTAGTTTACCAAATTCAGGGAAATGGGTAACATCCATCTGCCAAAGCTGATTAGGCATAAAACCTCTAGGATTTACATCATAATGAGGGACTGGGAGAAATGTGACACAGGAAGGGCAGGATTTTACAATTTGCCTTGCCTGTTCCCGGGTGATTCCCTATCTTACTGGTAAGGTCTGGGCATTGAGGTGATGCAAATCATGACCACGGGATGCTTTTTAGACTTTGTCAGTCCCTCTTTAAAGGATCTGGCTACTGAGCCAGAGACTGGAGCAGCTAGAAAGAAACACGTTTATAACTGAAGTTTAGCATCATTTCACATCTTGGCACCACTTTTAATCTAAACAGCCCGATTGGTTATTATCTCTGCAAGATGAGAGATATATCTTTTGACATCTCCAGGGGCCCTCTGGAGGTATCAAAAGTCCAGAAAATTTAAAACTTTGATTTTCAGAAAGTCTGTTAAAGGTGCCAAGAGAATTTAGAGTATCTGGTCAAAATAGAATTTAGTCAGGGCAATTTTAACACTTTTAGACCACATCTGATCATAATGTTATTTAACATAACTTTTTAAGACTTAATGCTTTTTATCAATCATAACTTAACAGACAATAGAGTACACAGATTACTTTGGCAGAATATGGATTCTGTTTCTTGTTGTTGAATAAACCAGAAATAAAAACCTTGGATGTAGGAATTAGCACACAAAATTATCACATAACTTGGAACTATTTAACAGAGTTAAAAAGAGCTTACACGACCTAACTTTAGAAATGGCAGAGTAACTGATTAAGCAGACACTGTTAAGGAGACATTACAGTTTTTGCAACAACAGATTTTAAGATTTACGATTGAGCCGGCGCCGCGGCTCACTAGGCTAATCCTCCGCCTAGTGGCGCCGGCACACCGGGTTCTAGTCCCGGTCGGGGCGCCGGTTTCTGTCCCAGTTGCCCCTCTTCCAGGACAGCTCTCTGCTGTGGCCAGGGAGTGCAGTGGAGGATGGCCCAGGTGCTTGGGCCCTGCACCCCATGGGAGACCAGGAAAAGCACCTGGCTCCTGGCTCCTGCCATCGGATCAGCGTGGTGCGCCGGCCGTGGCGGCCATTGGAGGGTGAACCAATGGCAAAGGAAGACCTTTCTCTCTGTCTCTCTCTCTCTCTCTCACTGTCCACTCTGCCTGTCAAAAAAAAAAAAAAAAAAAAAAAAGATTTAAGATTGAGATCATTTCCAGATAATTACTAACTAACATTAGTACACATTTAAAAAAAAAAAAAAAACATTGTTATAACAGAAGATCAGACTTCAATTTAAGGTTAGTGTAATTTTGGCATTAACATTTAACTTATAGAAAACTCCGTAAACAATGTTTTAAGATCGTAAACTTTTTACAACTTTTCATGACTTGCTCACACCTTCTGAAACTTTACACCCGTAGTTACTTTTCTATAGTTTTGAATTGTCATGAATGGACAACCTCTGAGAATACATGCTGACAAACTCAAACAGTCTCTTAACAAAGATGTGAAAAGTACACATAATACATTTTTCACGTTTTACTTAGCACTGATGCCTAGATAACTTAAGACACTGAGCTATTAATGAATACCACACCATTATCTGAATTAAAAGTCAAAATTACATTTCCATGCTTTTAAGTAACAAAAGGATAACACCACTTGAGCAGCAACAGTCACTAGTGCATATTTACAACTTTGAAAAGATCTTCATCCTTAAGAGAAACATCCTTAAGAGAAATAATAAAGCATATTAAAGACATGCACACAAAGGGAGCGACTACTTGTGGCTGCCCACAGATAGTCCAGGAAAAGATAGTTTAATAAAAGTGGAGATACTGTAGTCTCAGGGAAGAGTTAGGGAAAAAACTGCAGATGAAACTCTTCTGGAATTAAAGGGACATGGTGTACATATGTGGAGGACACAGGCACCCACGGCTCAGCAACTCAGCTGCCAAGAGAGTCTCCACTCCAGTGCTGGAAAGGGAGGTGAGGCAAAACTTCAGTAGCCCAAGACACCAGCGGAAAAGGAAGAGGCTACACAGGCCTAACTAGAGGAGAGAAAAATAAAAGGGACCAGTACGGACACGATTATCCCTCTCCACTCACCTTATAAAGGCGAGCGAGACAATAGAGCAGGCACCATTTTGGACATACATAATAGCTGCACCAGTTCGGGGCTGCACCTGCTCTCAGCCAAACAGAAAAACCTGACTCTGGTGAGGAGAAATAACAGAAGACTAAGACCTAGTGAATGTGTGGAGCTTACGAACTGGGATTGTGAAACAAACAAACAAACAAAAAAAACTGTGGATGTGTGGGAAAACTCACGGTGTGGTGGAGATGTAAATAGTCTCAGTGGAAGATGCCACAAATTCAGGCAGTCTTGGCCACCCATTGAGAGGGGTAGCCTCTCACTGCAGGGGAATCTGAGCTTACACTGAGGACTACATAGATCCTTTGTGTGGTCCTTGGGACAGAGCAGACAAATATTATACCCACTGTGGCTAGTACTCAGGCACTGATTGCCATTGAAGAAAAGAACTCAGCTGAGTGGAATTACTTCCCTTCTGAATAAAAAAAAAAATGTGAGAAAGAGAGAAGATTTACCACACCAAACCTGGGTATGTCACCTTTGGCACAGCCTTAATCATGAATAACTAAACAGAGCTCTCTGGCCACACCTACCACAAGCCTCTAGAGATTCACCAAAAGCAGAGAGTCCACTTAATCTAAAGTCATAGTATAACGAGAACAACCACCACAGTGAGAATAACAAAAGAAGAAACCAAAGAATATCTCCACAATGCCAAACAATAAACACAGAAACCGAGAAACAAGAACAAGGAAGACATCATGACACTCCCAAATGAACATGACACTCCAATACAAGATTATGAAGATGATGAGATACAAGAAATGCAAGACACGGATTTCATAAAATTTATGATAAAAAGATTTAGAAGTTATCAAAAACAAATGCATGAATTACAAAAATTCATACGGGACAGGACAGAAAATCTCTCTCATGAAAATGATATTTTAAGGAGGAATCAAAATGAAATGAGGAATTTAGTAGAACATGAAACTGAGATATTGAAGAGAAACCAAAATGAAATGAAGATTTCAATAGAACAACAACAACAACAACAAAAGCACATTTGAGAGCCTTAAAAACAGAATCAGTGAGGCAGAAGAGAGAGTATCAGACTTAGAAGACAGAACACAGGAAAGTATACAGTCAAACCAAAGAAAAGAAGAGGAAATTAGAAATCTAAAAAATATTGTCGGGAATCTACAGGATACTATTAAAAAAACCAACATTCAGGTTCTAGGAGTTCCTGAAGGCATGGAAAGAGAGAAAGGATTAGAAGGTCTATTTAGTGAGATACTAGCAGAAAACTTCCCGGGTTTGGAGAAGGAGACATCCAAGTACATGAAGCACATAGAACCCCCAAAAAACATGACCAAAAGAGATCCTCACCACGACACGTTGTAATTAAACTCACCACAGTGAAACATAAAGAAAAATATTCTAAAATTTGCAAGAGAGAAACATCAAGTTACACTCAGAGGATCTCCAATCAGACTCAGTAGACTTCTCATCAGAAACCGTACAGGCTAGGAGGGAATGGCAAGATATAGCCCAGGTACTCAGAGAGAAAAATAAAACCAAACTGCCTGCCTAGAATATTACATCCTGCAAAGATCTCATTTGTGAATGAAGGTGAAATAAAGATGTTTCATAGCAAACAAAAATTGAAAGAATTTGTCACCACTCATCCAGCCCTGCAAAAGATGCTTAAAGATGTGTTACACACAGAAACACGGCTATCAATATGAAATAAGGTAAAGGAAGAAAATCTCTCAGTAAAAGATCACAGGAAGCTCAAAGCATATATTAGAAAAGTTTGGGAAAGATGGCAGGGCATATCACTACTTATCAATAGTCACATTGATGTAAATGGCCTCAACTCTCCAGTTAAAAGACACGGACTGGCTGAATGCATTAAAAAACAAAACAGATCTATTTGCTGCTTATAAGAAACACATCTTCCCAGCAAAGATGCATGCAGACTGAAAGTGAAAGGTTGGAAAAAGATATTCCATGCCAACAGACACCAAAAAAGAGCTGGTGTAGCCATCTTAATATAAAACAAAATAAACTTTAACACAAAAACTGTTAAGAGAGACAAAGAGGGGCACTATATAATGATTGAGGGATCGATTCAACAGCAAGATGTAACTTTTATAAATGTATATGCACTTAATTACAGGGCACTAATTTATTTAAAAGACGTGTTAAGGAACTTAAAGGAAGACTTAGACTCTAATACAATAGTATTGGGGGACTTCAATACTTCACTTTCAGCAATAGACAGATCAACTGGACAGAAGATCAACAAGGAAACAAGAGATTTAATCAACACTATAGTCCAAATGGATCCAACGGATATCTACAGAACTTTTCATCCTACACTTAAAGAACACACATTTTTCTCAGCAGTACATGGAACCTACTCTAGGATTGACCACATACTAGGCCATAAAGCAAGTCTCAGCAAACAAGACCCAAAACTAGTAGGAAAAGAAAAATAATTAAAATTATCAAAAAAAAAAACATTACAAAATATCAGCCAAATGAAGAGTACCATTGGCCAACTAAATAAAAAGGAAAAGATCCAAATCAATACAACCTAACTAAATTGAACTATGAACTCACAGAAAACCTAAAAAGACCCATAACCAAGTCAGAAATTGAATCAGTAATAAAGGCCTTCCCAACAAATAAAAGCCCAGGACCAGACAGATTCATTGCTGAATTCTAACAGATATTTAAAGAAGAAATAACTCCAATTTGTCTCAAACTAAGAACAATTGAAAAAGAGGGAATCGTCCGAAATTATTTCTATGAAGCCAGTATCACCTTAATCCCTAAGCCAGAGAAAGATGAAGCATTGAAAGAAAATTACAGATCAATTTCCCTGATGAACATAGAAGCAAAAATCCTCAATAAAATTCCGGACAATAAAAGGCAACAACACATCAGAAAGATCTTCCACCCAGACCAAGGTGGATTTATCCCTGGTATGCAGGAATGGTTCAGTGTTCGCAAAACAATCAACATGATACACCACATTAACAGACCACAGAAGAAAAACCATATGATTATCTCAATTGATGCAGAGAAAGCATTTGATAAAATACAACACTCTTTCATGATGAAAACTGTAAGCAAACTGGGTATGAAAGAAACATTCCTCAATACAATCAAAGCAATTTATGAAAAGCCCACAGCCAGCATCCTATTGAATGGGGAAAAGTTGGAAGCATTTCCACTGAGATCTGGTACCAGACAGGGATGCCCACTCTCACCACTGCTATTCAATATAGTACTGCAAGTTTTATCCAGAGATATTAGGCAAGAAAAGGAAATTAAAGGGATACCAATTGGGAAGGAAGAACTCAAACTACCCCTCTTTGCAGATGATATGATTGTTTATTTAGGGGATCCAAAGAACTCTACTAAGAGTCTATTGGAACTCATAGAAGATTTTGGCAAAACAGCAGGGTATAAAATCAATGCAAAAAAATCAACAGCCTTTGTATACACAGGCAATGTTATGAAAATGTTATGAAAATGTTATGTTAGAAAGATCTGCTAAAATCAATCCCATTTACAATAGCTACAAAAACAATCATAACTTGGAATAAACTTAACCAAGGACATCAAAGATCTCTGTGATGAGAATCACAAAATATTCAAGAAATAAATAGAAGAGGGTAGCAAAAAATGAAAAAAAAAATCAACTGTGCACATGGATTGGAAGAATCAACATCATCAAAATGTCCATTCTCCCAAAAGCAATTTATAGATTCAATGCAATCCCAATCAAGGTACCGAAGACATTCTTCTCAGATCTAGAAAAAATGATGCTGAAATTCATATGGAGGCACAAGAGACCTCGAATAGCTAAAGCAATCTTGTACAACAAAAACAAAGCCAGAGGCATCACAATACCAGATTTCAGGACATACTACAGGGGAGTTGTAATCAAAACAGCATGGTACTGGTACAGAAACAGATGGATAGACCAATGGAACAGAATAGAAACACCAGAAATCAATTGAACCATCTATAGCCAACTCATATTTGATCAAAGATCTAAAACCAATTCCTGGAGCAAGGACTGTCTGTTCAACAAATAGTGCTGAAAACCGGATTTCCACGTACAGAATCATGAAGCAAGACCCCTGCCTTACACCTTACACAACAATCCACTCAACATGGATTAAAGATCTAAATCTATGACCCAACACCATCATATCATTAGAGAATATTGGAGAAACCCTGCAAAATATAGGCACAGGAAAAGACTTCTTAGAAAAGACCCCAGAGACACAGGCAGTCAAAGCCAAAATTAACAATTGGGATTACATAAATTGAGAAGTTTCTGTACTGCAAAGAAACAGGTAAGTGAAGAGGCAACCGACAGAATAGGAAAAAATATTTGCAAACTACACAAAAGATAAAGGGCTAATAACCAGAATCTACAAAGAGATCAAGAAACTCCACAACAGAACAAACGATCCACTTAAGAAATGGGCCAAGGATCTCAATAGACATTTTTCAAAAGAGGAAATCCAAATGGCCAACAGACACATGAAAAAATGTTCATGGTCACTAGCAATCCGGGAAATGCAAATCAAAACCACAATGAGGTTTCACCTCACCCCGGTTAGAATGGCTCACATGCAGAAATCTACCAACAACAGATGCTGGCGAGGATGTGGGGAAAAAGGGACACTAACCCACTGTTGGTGGGAATGCAAACTGTTCAAGCCACTATGGAAGTCAGTCTGGAGATTCCTCAGAAACCTGAATATAACCCTACCATTCAATCTAGCCACCCCACTCCTTGAGATTTACCCAAAGGAAATTAAATTGGCAAACAAAAAAGCTGTCTGCACCTCAATGTTTATTGCAGCTCAATTCACAATAGCTAAGACACAGAATCAACCTAAATGCCCATCAACAGAAGACTGGATAAAGAAATTAAGGGATATGTACTCTATAGAATACTATGCAGCAGTAAAAAAAATGAAATCTGGTCATTTGCAAGAAAATGGAGGAATCTGGAACACATCATGCTGAGTGAAATAAGCCAGTCCCAAAGGGACAAATATCATATGTTCTCCCTGATTGGTGACAACTGAAAGGACACCTGTTGAAGTGAAATGGAAACTATGAGAAGCATAGACTTGATCAGCTCTTGTCTTCACTGTCGATGAATAACTTAATATTTTATTCCTTTTAGTGTTTTTTTTTTTTGTTCTACTTTATACCATTGGCTGAACTCTGTAATTAACACACAATTATTCTTAGGTTTTTAAATTTTAACTGAAAAGTGATCCCTGTTAAATATAAGAGTGGGAATAAGAGAGGGAGGAGATGTACAATTTGGGACATGCTCAATCGGACTTACCACAAACGGTGGAGTTAGAATCGTGCCAGGGGATTCCAATACAATCCCATCAAGGTGGCATGTCCCAGTGCCATTTTACTTGTTAAAGTGATCAGTTTCCATTCATAATTGATCAAAAAGTTAGGATAAGTGTCAAAGGGATTACATGAATAAGTCTAGTGCCTGCAAATTATTGATAGAATTAAAAAGGAGAGAATTATTCTACATGGGAAGCAGGATACCCAGCAGAATCATAGAATGGCGAAAGCCCTAAACAGCACTCTGGCCTCAGAATCAGTCCTGAAGGCATTCAGATCTGGCTAAAAAGCCCATGAGAGTTTTGCAGGCATGGACAGCCAAGACAATGTGGCAAAGAAAACATTGTGGCAGAAAAAAGAAAAAAAAATAACCTAAATGAAAGATATCTGTGAGTGACAACCCAGAGGAAAGAACAGGCCATCAAATAAGGTAGTAACTTTCTCTGAAGAGAGGAGAGAACTTCCACTTTGAATATAACCTTGTTTAAATAAGATTGGAGTTGGTGAATTCAAGAGGCTTCCATAGCCTTGGTATCTCATGACAAGAGCCTTGGGTGATTACTGATGTAATAAATAATAGTGTCCATTGTTAAATCATCAACGGGGCCTGTGCTGCAGCTCACTTGGCTAATCCTCTGCCTGCAGTGCCAATACCCCAGATTCTAGTCCACGTTGGGGCACCAGATTCTGTCCTGGTTGCTCATCTTCCAGTCAAGTTCTCTGCTGTGCAGTATTGAGAGGCAAGTTTATAGCAATAGGGGCCTATATCAAGAAATTGGAAAGGCACCAAATAAATGAACTTTCAGCGCATCTCAAGGACCTAGAAAATTTGCAGCAAACCAGACCCAAATCTAGTAGGAGAAGAGAAATAATTAAAATCAGAGAAGAAATTAACAGGATTGAATAAAAAAAAATTACAAAAAATCAGCCAAGCGAAGAGCTGGTAATTTGAAAAAATAAACAAAATTGACACCCCATTGGCCCAACTAACTAAAAAAAGAAGAGAAAGACCCAAATCAATAAAATCAGAGATGAAAAAGGAAACATAACAACAGACACCACAGAAATAAAAAGAATCATCAGAAATTACTACAAGGACTTGTATGCCAGCAAACAGGGAAACCTATCAGAAATGGATAGATTCCTGGACACATGCAATCTAC
This sequence comes from Oryctolagus cuniculus, assembly GCF_964237555.1. Lineage (NCBI taxonomy): Eukaryota > Metazoa > Chordata > Mammalia > Lagomorpha > Leporidae > Oryctolagus > Oryctolagus cuniculus. The sequence continues at coordinate 28,438,206 of NC_091433.1, forward strand.
CTAAATTGAACCATGAAGACATAGAAAACGTAAATAGATCCATAACTGAGACAGAAATTGAAACTGTAATAAAGGCCCCCCAACAAAGAAAAGCCCAGGACCAGATGGATTCACTGCAGAATTCTACCAGACATTTAAAGAAGAACTGACTCCAATTCTTCTCAAACTATTCAGAACAATCAAAAAAGATTGAATCCTCCCAAATTCTTTCTATGAAGCCAGCATCACCTTAATCCCTAAGCCAGAGAATGATGCACCACTGAAAGAAAATTATAGACCAATATCCCTGATGAACATAGATGCAAAAATCCTCAATAAAATTCTCGCCAGTAGAATGCAACAACACATCAGGAAAATCATCCACCCAGACCAAGGTGGATTTAACCCTGGTATGCAGGGATGGTTCAGTGTTCGCAAATCAATCAATGTGATTCACCACATTAACAGACTGCAGAAGAAAAACCATATGATTATCTCAATAGATGCAGAGAAAGCATTGAATAAGATTTAACACCCTTTCATGATGAAAACTCTAAGCAAATTGGGTATAGAAGGAACATTCCTCAATATAATCAAAGCAATTTATGAAAAGCCCACAGCCAGCATCCTATTGAATGGGGAAAAGTTGGAAGCATTTCCACTGAGATCTGGTACCAGACAGGGATGCCCACTCTCACCACTGCTATTTAACATAGTTCAGGAAGTTTTAGCCAGAGCCATCAGAGAAGAAAAAGAAATTAAAGGAATACAAATTGAGAAGGAAGAAGTCAAACTATCCCTCTTTGCAGATGATATGATTCTTTACTTAGGGGATCCAAAGAACTCTACTAAGAGACTATTGGAACTCATAGAGGAGTTTGGCAAAGTGGGAGGATATAAAATCAATGCACAAAAATCAACAGCCTTTGTATACACAGGCAATGCCTTGGCTGAGAAAGAACTGCTAAGATCAATCCCATTCACAATAGCTACAAAAACAATCAAATACCTTGGAATAAACTTAACCAAGGATGTTAAAGATCTCTACGATGAAAATTACAAAATCTTAAAGAAAGAAATAGAAGAGGACACCAAAAAATGGAAAAATCTTCCATACTCATGGATTGGAAGAATCAACATCATCAAAATGTCCATTCTCCCAAAAGCAATTTATAGATTCAATGCAATCCCAATCAAGGTACCGAAGACATTCTTCTCAGATCTAGAAAAAATGATGCTGAAATTCATATGGAGGCACAAGAGACCTCGAATAGCTAAAGCAATCTTGTACAACAAAAACAAAGCCAGAGGCATCACAATACCAGATTTCAGGACATACTACAGGGGAGTTGTAATCAAAACAGCATGGTACTGGTACAGAAACAGATGGATAGACCAATGGAACAGAATTGAAACACCAGAAATCAACCCAAACATCTACAGCCAACTTATATTTGATTAAGGATCTAAAACCAATTCCTGGAACAAGGACAATCTATTCAATAAATGGTGCTGGGAAAACTGGATTTCCACGTGCAGAAGCATGAAGCAAGATCCCTACCTTACACCTTACACAAAAATCTACTCAACATGGATTAAAGACCTAAATCTACAACCTGACACCATCAAGTTATTAGAGAACATTGGAGAAACCCTTCAAGATATTGGCACAGGCAAAGAATTTCTGGAAAAGACCCGGGAGGCACAGGCAGTCAAAGCCAAATCAACTATTGGGATTGCATCAAATTGAGAAGTTTCTGTACTGCAAAAGAAACAGTCAGGAAAGTGAAGAGACAACTGACAGAATAGGAAAAAATATTTGCAAACTACAAAAAAGATAAAGGACTAATAACCAGAATCTACAAAGAGATCAAGAAACTCCACAAAAAAACAAAACAAACAACCCACTTAAGAGATGAGCCAAGGACCTCAATGGACATTTTTCAAAAGAGGAAATCCAAATGGCCAACAGACACATGAAAAAATGTTCAGGATCACCAGCAATCCGGGAAATGCAAATCAAAACCACAATGAGGTTTCACCTCACCCTGGTTAGAATGGCTCACATGCAGAAATCTACCAACAACAGATGCTGGCGAGGATGTGGGGAAAAAGGGACACTAACCCACTGTTGGTGGGAATGCAAACTGGTCAAGCCACTATGGAAGTCAGTCTGGAGATTCCTCAGAAACCTGAATATAACCCTACTGTTTGACCCAGCCTCCCACTCCTTGAGATTTACCCAAAGGAATTTAAATTGGCAAACAAAAAAGTGGTCTGCACCCTAATGTTTATTGCAGCACAGTTCACAATAGCCAAGACCTGGAACCAACCTAAATGCCCATCAACAGTGACTGGATAAAGAAATTAAGGGATATGTACTCTATAGAATACTATGCAGCAGTAAAAAAAATGAAATCTGGTCATTTGCAAGAAAATAGAGGAATCTGGAACACATCATGCTGAGTGAAATAAGCCAGTCCCAAAGGGACAAATACCATATGTTCTCCCTGATTGGTGATAACTGACTGAACACCAAAAAGGAAACCTGTTGAAGTGAAATGGACACTATGAGAAACGGTGACTTGATCAGCATAGCCCTGACTGTTAATGAACAACTTAATACATTATCCCTCTTAGTAGTTTTTTTGTCTGTTCTACTTAATACTACTGGTTTAATTCTGTAATTAATACACAGTTATTTTCAAGTGTTGAAACTTAACTGAAAAGTGATCACTGTTAAATATAAGAGTGGGAATAAGAGAGGGAAGAGATGTACAATTTGGGACATGCTCAAGCTGACTTGCCCCAAATGGTAGAGTTAGAAACATACCAAGGGACTCCAATTCTTTTTTTTTTTTTTTTTTTGACAGGCAGAGTGGACAGTGAGAGAGAGAGACAGAGAGAGAAAGGTCTTCCTTTGCCGCTGGTTCACCCTCCAATGGCCGCCGCTGCAGCCGGCGCACCGCGCTGATCCTGGCAGGAGCCAGGAGCCAGGTGCTTTTCCTGGTCTCCCATGGGGTGCAGGGCCCAAGCACCTGGGCCATCCTCCACTGCACTCCCTGGCCATAGCAGAGAGCTGGCCTGGAAGAGGGGCAACCGGGACAGAATCCGGCGCCCCAACCGGGACTAGAACCCGGTTTGCCGGCGCCGCAAGGTGGAGGATTAGCCTATTTAGCCACGGCGCCGGCTGGGACTCCAATTCAATCCCATCAAGGTGGCATGTACCAATGCCATCTCACTAGTCCCAGTGATCAATTTCTGTTCAAAATTGATCATAATGAAAGGACCTAGAGTCAAAGGGAGCACATAAACAAGTCTAGTACCTGCTAATACTAACCGATAGAATAAATAAAGGGGAGAGTGATCCAACATGGGAAGCGAGATACTCAGCAGACTCATAGAATGGCGGATGTCCTAAACAGCACTCTGGCCTCAGAATCAGCCCTAAAGGCATTCCAATCTGGCTGAAAAGCCCATGAGAGTATTTCAGGCATGGAAAGCCAAGACACTCTGGCAAAAAAAAAAAAAAAAAAAAAAAAAAAAAAAAAAAAAAAAAAAAACACATAAATGAAAGATCTCTGTGAGTGAGTTCCCAGTGGAAAGAACAGGTCTTCAAAGAAGGAGGTACCTTTCTCTGAAGGGAGGAGAGAACCTCCACTTTGACTATGACCTTGTCTAAACAAGATAAGAGTCGGAGAACTCAAGGGGCTTCCATAGCCTTGGAAACTCATGACTGGAGTATGGGGAGATTACTGAGGCCATAAACAAGAGTGTCAATTTGTAAAGTCAACAACAGGAGTCACTGTGCACTTACTCCTCATATAGGATCTCTGTCCTTAATGTGCTGTACATTGAGACTTATTGCTATAACGAGTACTCAAACAGTATATTTCACTTTGTGTTTCTATGGGGGTGCAAACTGTTGAAATCTTTACTTAATGTATACTAAACTGATCTTCTGTAAAAAAAAAAAATGAAGAAATTATCAATTCCCAACTTGACTCTCACTGGGATTAAACATGACAATAGGTCTGCTCTGATTTCATCATCATTTAAAAAAAATCATCTATTATTTTTCACTTTATGTTTCTGTGTGGGAGCAAACTGTTGAAATCCTTACTTAATGTATACTAAGATGATCTTCTGTATATAAAGAGAATCGAAAATGAATCCTCATGTGAATGGAAGGGGAGAGGGAGTTGGAGAGGCGAGGGTTGTGGGTGGGAGGGACGTTATGGGGGGAAGCCATTGCAATCCATAAGCCGTACTTTGGAAATTTATATTCATTAAATAAAAGTTAAAAAAAAAAAAGTTCTCTGCTGTGTCCCAGGAAGGCATTTGAAGATAGCCCAGGTGCTTGAGCTCTGCACCCGCATGGGAGACCAGGAGGAAGCACCTGGCTCCTGGCTTCAGATCGGCTCAGTGAGCCGGCCGCAGCATGCTGTCAATGGAGGCCCTTTGGGGGTGAACCAACAGAAAAGGAAGACCTTTCTCTCTGTCTCTCTCTCTCACTAACTCTGCCTGTCAAAATAGAAAAATCAACAACAGGAGTCACTGTGCACTTGCACCTTCTCCCCATTTAGGACCTCTGCCATTAATGTGTTGTACTATGAGAATTATTGGTAAAACTACTACTCAAGCAGTACTCTATACTTTCTGTGTCTTTGTGGGTGCAATCTCTTGAAATTTTTACTTAGTATATTCTAAGTTGATTTTCTGTATATAAAGATAATTGAAAATGAATCTTGATGAAGAATGGAATGTGAGAGGGAGTGGGAGATGGGGCAGTTGTGGGTGGGAGGGAGGATATTGTGGAAAAGCTTCTATAATTCAAAAGTTGTACTTTGGAAATTTATATTTATTAAATAAAAGTTAAAAAAATAAAAAATTCAAATAGTTTTTCTGATGTTCCTCATACCTCTGGGACTGTTTCTTCTCTGGGTTACCATAAAACTCATGATTTTTCCCTGTCTTTTAATATGTTCTTTGTCTCACCTTAATATACACTATATACACTGTCATCTGTGCTCTAATTGTTTCAGTTACTATGCAGATGAATATGAGTCTCTGTATGTTCAACCCAAATCTGTTCTTTTGAGTAAATAATTCAAACATGTAAGAGACAACTGAGCTTCCAAATTGGGTACAAGAAGCATGTCAAATCTAAAATATCAAGCTATGCTTATTACTGATTCTCCCAAACTTGATGCCTCTTCTGTGATCCTATCAGAATGTATAACAATATGTTGTTACTGAAGCCAAAGACAATAGAACCAGTTTTACTTCTTTCCCTAAATGCTTTTTCTTTCACATGTATATCACTATGATTATTGTTCCTAAATCTCTCCTAAATATCTCCATAACTCTTCAGATGTATAGGAAGACAACAATGTCCACTTTTACCACCTTATTCAAGATAGCACTGGAAGTATTAGCTTAGAGGCTTAAAAAAAAAAAAAGACAAGACATAAATAAAGGGGACCTGGACCAGCGCTGTGGCATAGTGGGTTAAAGCCCTGGCCTGCAGTGCAGCATCCTGTATGGGCGCCATTCTAGTCCCAGCTGCTCCACTTCTGATCCATTTCTCTGCTATACCGTGGGAAAGCAGTAGAATAAGCTCCTGACTCCTGCCTTTGGGTCAGCTCAGCTCTGGTCATTGTTGTCACCTGGGAGAGTGAACCAGTGGACGGAAGATATTTCTCTCTCCCTCTCTCTTTCTCTCTCTGCCTCTAACTTCTCTATAATTCTCTTTCAAATAAGTAAAAAAATTTTTAAAATAAAAGGGGACTAAAATGGGAAAGGAGGAAATAAAAATATTCATTTACAGATGACGTGATTTTGTACACGGGAAAACCTAATCATTCTATTTATTGTCCGTAAATTTATTTATAAATGACATTTTATTCTATGAATAATAAAATAACACAAAAAAACCTTTAAAACCAATACAGAAAAGTCACAGGATTCAAAATCAGCATGTAAAACTAGCAGCATTTTTATGTATTAGCAATGATCTTGTTATCTTGTGTAGAAAGAAATCAACAAGGAAATATCATTCAAAACATCTACAAATATTTTACATATTTATAAATAAATTCAACCAAAGAACTAAAGGTTTTTTACTTTGTAAATTATTAAAAAAATCTCATGAGAGAAATATCAAGGACACTGGATTACTGTACAGTCCTTCAAAGTGTTGTTTGATTTTACAATCAATTTTTCTTTCTTTGCCATTCATTATTTGTGGTACAGTCAGCGGATATATTCACAATAAAATATACTGATGTCACTCCTCTAATGACAATGTGAGTAAACTTTATTTTTCTTTACACCAAAGAACTGAATATGGATCACAAGACAACTCGAAGATATTATACCCCATTTTTCTCCACTTATTCTTCTGGATCTATAATCCAGATGTTCTTTTTACATATTCTTTTAATTTTCTTAGTAGGCTTTCAGTTCCTGTATTGAACTAGTTTTCCTTTTTTATAATAACTATTTTTTTCATGGGATCTATATCACACAGGACTTATTTTGGAAGGTTGTTTTGATCTCTGTATCCTTTTTAATCAACGTGTATTATGCAGATCAACATTGTTTACATAAACTGGAAATTTGTTAGAAAGCTGATTTTTTTCAGTTATAGAAATAGAATCTTCCATTGAATTTTTAAATTTAGGTGATTTTTAATACCAGTAAATTTTGAAGTTCATGGCTCCAAATTTTTTCTGGCTACCATGTCCCTTTTTCTGTAAACCACTTTCCAGTAGATCCAAAGTTTTATAAGAGTAGAGGAAAGAACTATTTTTAATCAGCAATTTTGCTTAGTGACTAATAATTAGTAGCATTAGCCAGAGTTTTATAGACAGTATCAATATGACATAGATTTATGAAGATATAGTTATTTGAGAAATAGATACATGAAGGGGGGTTTATTAAAGAATTGGTCTCTGTGATTATGGTAGGAAAGAAGTCCAACAGTAATTCATCTGCAGCTTGGAGAATCTGGGAAGCTGGTAGAGAATCTCAGTCCAAGTCTGAGGGAAGCCAAGGGTGTAATTCTTAGTTCAAGGCTAAAAGCCTGGATACCAGCATGAGGGCTGCTGGTTAAGTCCTGAGGCCAAAGGCCAGCAGCTAATATCCAGTACTGCAGCTGAGCGCTTCCCCACTATCAAAGTCTAATTTGCCTTCTCTATTTATTTTTTTCCAGAACAATAGCCAATGGATGGTCCCTCCCTCATTGAGTACAGGTCTTCCCAGCTAGTCCATGCAGTCTCACCTGCTTCTTTCATTAGCGAACACCCTCACCAACACATCCAACATAATACTTTCCAGGATTCTAAGTATTCCTTGAGACAAGTTCAAACCTAAAGTTAGCCATCACAAACCTAATAAACTGTTGAACAATTGCACAGCAAAATGAACTGAGATGAAATAGTTTGATATAAGCTTTAAACATTTTTCAAGTTTCTTAAAGTACCATTTATTCACAAATTAAATGTCATATATAAACAAATTATGCATGATAAATCATTTATAAATTTAATTAAATTTGTCATGTTGATGAATTTCTGCATACTTTATATGAATATATATTTTTACATTCATGAAATACGAGTCATGAGAAAATCAAAATTGTAACTTGTCTACCTTTTTAAAAAAAATCAAAGTCCTATTATACACTGAAATATACACATGCTTATTTTCATAAACTTTTGGAAACCTTAGCTGTTCTGAAATCATTTAAAAAATTTCAGTGAAATATTTCATGTTTTCTTTGTCACAAAAGAAATATAATACTTTTGCAATGAAATTATAAAATGTTGGGGCTGGTGCTGTGGTGCAGTGGGTTAAAGCCCTGGCCTGAAGCGCCGGCATCCTGTATGGTTGTTGGTTTCAGTCCTGGCTGCTCCACTTCCTATCTGGCTCTCTGCTGTGGCCTGGGAAAGCAGAAAATGGCCCAGGTCCCTGGGCCCCTACACCTACGTGTGAGACCCGGAAGAGGCACTTGGCTGCTGGCTTCAGTTCAGTGCAGCGCTGGCCGTTGCAGCCAGTTGGGGAGTGAACCATCGGATGGAAGACCTCTCTTTCTCTGCCTCTCCTCTCTCTGTGTAACTCTGCCTTTCAAATAAATAAATAAATATTTTTAAAAAAGAAATTATAAAGTGTTAAAAATAAATGTGTTAAGTCTGTTGGCTAGTCAATCAGATATCCATTGCTACCACAATGTAGTCCAGTAAATGAGCTAGGGTAGGCAATTCTTTTTGTCATGCCTGGACTCACTCACATGTTTGGTTTTAGCTGAAATAGCAAAAATGTCTCATCTCTCCTTCATATCTTACGTTTCAGAAGATTGATCCAAGTTAGTCTGCTCTCATAATAAAAGCTAAAGAAAAAATAAGTGCAAATAAGTAACTGCTTATTCTTGCTTCTGCTTATTCACATTTGCTAACATTCCATTGGACAATATAGTTAGATGACTGAGTCGAAAGTCAAATTGGGCAGAATGTCCCTGCCTGAGTTGCTAAATCCAATGAAAAGGGATGGGATACAGGAAAGGAGATGGGTTGAAAGCATGAATAGAATCAACTTAAGAACTATGTTGCACACTCACATTCCTCTATTTCACTTATATACTTAATGAATATTAAATATTTATCCATTGTTATTGCTGGATGTTGTGAGTTTAACAATTTTTGAGACAATATTATTTCTATTGGGAAAAGATAGTAAGTAAAAATAAATATAAATTCAAATTTTAGGGAGTTATAAGAGTAATAAACCTGGATTATGGATGGCAAAATGTAAAATTAGGAGGTTGTCAGGACAAGATTATTTGGAGAGTAAAAGATGAAGATAGTATACAGTAGAGGAATTACTAGAGTAAAGCAAGATAACCATTTGGGGAATGTATCTTCCAATCAGAGGGAAGAAAGATAAGAGACATCTAGGGTAGAAACACAGATGCTATTTTTTCCAAATTTAGCAAGTCAGACTGCCTATATTTCAGTGAGTGAAGAAGCTAGTGTAAGGGGAAGAGACCAGAGGGCTGTGGAGGTGATTCATAGTGTAAGTTTTTAATATGGTAACTATGAGTGCATGAAAGTTATTTACTGTAACTATAAAAAGCTATATATTTGCTTTCATTCTACATACGAAGAAACAGAGGTGCAAATATGATAAGGGAATCTCATTATTGGAATAATTTTCACAATCTATTTTACTTTGATAATTAATGTGAAGAAGTGATTATACCAGGAATAGATCGTTAAATCAACAAGAAAAATGCTTTCTGTGATCTGCTGAAAATGTTATTATTGGATCACAGTGAGGACAGATGAGCTTCCTGTAGCAATATAAAAGAAAATGTATATGGAAATTGAAACATTACAACTCATGGATTGAGCATGTTTTTGATCATAATGCACTGAACATAATAAGTTCACCGTGAGCTACAGTGCTATTGACAAGATAAAAAGTTACTTCCATGATTTTTATAAGTGTTTACATTTACTTGGCAGAAATAAAAAGTAAAAGGCCTCAGGAGATGGGGACGAAGATTAAGAGATTTGCAGTGGACTAAAAGGAAGCCTAAATTTTCCTGAAAGATTTTAAATCACATTATATCTTATATATTCCAAGTTCTAGTTGTAATAAAATGTGGAGAAATAGATATCAGATAAAGGAATTATAAAGAGAAAGTGACAAAAGACTATTCTGGCCGGCGCCGCGGCTCACTAGGCTAATCCTTGCCTGCGGTGCTGGCACCCCTGGTTCTAGTCCCGGTTGGGGCGCTGGATTCTGTCCCAGTTGCTTCTCTTCCAGTCCAGCTCTCTGCTGTGGCCTGGGAGTGCAGTGGAGGATGGCTCAGGTCCTTGGGCCCTGCACCTGCATGGGAGACCAGGAGGAAGCTCCTGGCTCATGGCTTCAGCCTGACCCAGTCCTGGGCTTTGTGGCCAACTGGGGAGTGAACCAGCAGATAGAAATTTATCATCTCTCCCTGTCTCTCCAGATCTCTCTTCAAATCTGACTTTAAAATAAATATGGGAATAAAACTTAAAAAGGAAATATTAAGGAATTTAGGGCTAGAATGAATCATGATATATAATATGATAAACTTTTTGTGCTTCATGAAGAAATCTGAAGCAATGCAGATTAATTAACAAAATATGGTTTCTTCAGTTAGCACTAGTGAATTCTGATTCTATGCCAATCCTTGCATTAGAGGACAACTCACTTATGTTTAAGTAAATTTACAACTTTACAAAGACATTAGACTGTAAATTCTATTACTGGTATTCAGGATTATGTTGTCTTGTCTGCTCCTACATAAGTAACACCTTAATATAATTGTTTCTCTGTTCTTACTCTTTAAAAAATGCTTTGTATTGTAATTCTTAATAAATTTTGAACTTGATAAGATCCTTTCACTTGCCATGACTGTAACTGTGGTTTAAAAACAGGCTATGACATGAAGAATGAGAAACTGTTTCAAACACTGTGTTTTCCATCAAAACTATTCAGGTTTTTTATTACAGTTACACAACTACCTTTCATGTTAAATATGGTTATTCAAATGGAAAGATGCTCTCTCTAAGAATTCCATAGAATTCCATGGATGCTGACTGAATTTTACTTCCCAGTACTTGTGATGCTCCCACTGTACCTTGACAATGACAGTGGGTTATAGACAGAGTCAGCTAAATAATTTGCAGTGCCAATAACATTGAAAGTGTAGCCTCACCCTGGTTAAAAATTACTGAGTCTTATGACTGCAACAGTAAAACATTTAACAAAGAGTAGGACCTATCTACGGGCGAAGTTAAGCTTGAAGCCTTGTAAAACTATACGGGTCATTTGCTCACAAAACAGGCCCTGGATGTTGGCAAGAGAGCGAGTCTTCTTTCGGCTCGACTGAATTGATGAACTCTGGACCTCACTCATTCCTTCTAAGTGTCTTCCCAGTGTTTCTCTTCCCTGCCTGTCCTCCTCATATGGTATTTCCAGGAGGCCTTTCCAGAAGAATAAAATTGCAATTTCTGAGGTGGCAGGGCTTCCTGGAGCTCTCAATAACAAGATTTCAAAGAGAGCAGAAAAAGCTATCATGTGACAATATGACAATTGTCCTTGCCACTGTGTTCCATTGATGAATACTGTCACAGATCCTGCTAGGTTCAATCCAAGGCATCCACACTGGGAGAAATAATTTGCTGAGAGACATATATGGACAATAGCTATCATGTTATTTTTTATTAAATCAGAAATTATTCCCTGAGGTGACCAATGTGGCAAAGCAGGTCAAGATGCAACTTGGGATGTCCTTTCCTATATTCGAATGCATAATTCACATACAGGCTATTCTATGTCTTCAAAGCAGCATCCTGCTACAAGTACTTGGGTTCCTGACACCCACATGTGAGACACAAATGAAATTATGAGCTAATGGCTTCAGTCTGGCCTACTTTCTGCTCTTGCAGACATTTGAGGAAATAAACAGCCTGCTGGAAGATTTTTCTGTCTTCCCTCTCCCTCTGTCACCCTGACTTTCAAATAAATGGATTAAATAAATAAATATTTTCTTTTAAAATTTAATTAATGTATACAAATTTCATTTATTTCATATATACAGATTTAGGAACAAAGTGATTCTTCTGAAGCTACCCTCCTTTCTGCCCACAAATAAGCCTTTCTTCCTCCTCCCTCTCCCATTTCAAACTCTTAATTTTTACAAAGATCTATTTTCAGCTTACTTTATACTCCTAAGATTAACGCTACAATAAGTAAAGAGATCAACAAACAGCATGAAGAAAGAAAAACACTGCTCCTCAACATTAAAGACAAGGGAGTGAATGATAACTGAATCTCAAAAGGTCAATTTCATTCAAATATATTGCATTTTATGTATTCAGTTAGTTACCAGAGATCAGGAAAAACATGGTATCTGTCTTTTTGGGATTGGCTTATTTAAGTAATTATAAAGATTTTAAATTGCCTCTACTTGTTGTAAAAGGCAGGATTTCATTTTTTAACTACTGAGTATTGATCTATAGTGTATATATACCATAATTTCTTTTAATCGAGTCATCAGTTGATGGACATCAGGGTTGATTCCATATCTTTACTATTGTGAATTGAGCTGCAATAAACATAAAGATACTGATAAATCTGCTGATTTCATTTTGTTTTGGTAAATTCATAGGGGTTAGATTGCTGAGTCATATGGCAAATCTATTTTCAGCTTTCTGAGGTATCTCCATGCTGTTTCCCACAATGGCTACACCAGCTTACATTCCCACCAACCATGGATTAAGATGCCTTCTCCCCCACATACTAACCAGTATTTGTTGCTTGTTTATTTCTATATGAGAGTAATTCTAATGGGGATGAGGTGAAACTTCATTTTGGGGGCTGGCACTGTGGAGTAGCAGATAAAACCACCACCTGCAGCACCAGAATCCCATTGGGGGCTCTGGTTTGAGTCTTGGCTCCTCCTCTTCTTACCCAGCTCTCTGCCATGGCCTAGGAAAGCAGTAGAAGATGGCCCAACTACTTGGGATCCTGCACCCATGTGGAGACCCAGAAGAAGCTCCTGGCTCCTGGCTTCAGATGGGACAAGTTCTGGATAATGCTGCCATTTGGAGAATGAACCAGTGGAGGAAGACCATTCTGTCTGTCTTTCCTTCTCTCTGTCAGTAACTCTATCTCTCAAATAAATAAATAAATATAAATCTTTTTCTAAAAAAGAATAAAAGAAAACTCACTGTGGTTTTGATTTCCATTTCTCTTATGTTAGTGATATTGAACATTTTTTCATCTGTCTGTTGGGCATTTGAATTTCCTCTTTTGAAAAATGCCTGTTCAAGTCCTTACCCAATTCTTACTTGGATAGTTTGTTTTGTTGTTGTTGAGATTCTTGAGCTCTTTATGAATTCTGAAAGTTAGTCTGAAAATTAGTCCATTGTCAGTTTCATAGCTTGCACATATCTTCTCACATTTGGTTGTTTGCCTCTTCACTTTGCTGAGTGTTTTCTAGTGCAGAAGTTCCTCAGCTTTATGTGATTCCATTTGTTGATTTTGGCTTTTGATTTACTCTGCCTCTGGGGTCTTTTCTAGGAACTCTTTGCTTATGCCCATGTATTACAGGGTTTCCTCAATGTTCTCTAATAATTTGAATTTATCAGGTTGTAGATTTAGGTTCTTGATCAATTTTGACTGGTTATCTGTGAAATGTGTAAGGTACAGGTCTTGTTTCATATTTCAGCTCACAGGGATCCAAATTTCCAAACACCATTTGTTGAAGATGGTGTCCTAGCTCCAGGATTAATTTTAGCCACTTTGTCAAAGACAATTGATTATAAATGTGTGGATTGGTTTCTGAAGTTTCTATTCTGTTTCATTGGTCTAATGTTTATTTTTGGCAGTATCAGGCTGTTTGATTATAACTACCCTATAACATATTGTGAAATTTGGTATTGTGATATCTTCAACTTTGTTTTTGTTGTGTAAGATTGCTTTAGTTATTTGGAGTCTCTTTTGTTTCCATATGAGTTTTAGTATCATCTTTTCTAGCTCTGAGAAGAATGTCAATGGTATTTTTATTGGGATTACATTGACTCCTGTAAATTGCTTTTGGTTGTATGTGCATGTTGATTTCTATATGAACCACAGTGCAAATTGTTGGTGAGTTGAAACTCCATTTCAGCAGTGGTGAGTTGCATTTATCTGATGGCTAGTGATCCTGAGCATTTTTTCATGTGTCTCTTGGATATTTGGATTTCTAGTTTTGAAATGTCTATTTAAGTCCATTGCCCATTTATTAATTGAGCTGCTTGTTTTTGTCTTTCTTGAATTTCTTGATCTCTTTTATATTCTGGTTATTAATCTGTTATTAGTTGCATAGTATGCAAATAATTTCTCCCATTTTTATCAGTTATCTCTTTACACTTTTGAGTGTTTCATTTGCAGTGCAGAAGCTTCTTAATTTGATGAAATCCCATTTGTCAATTTTTGGTTTTGATTGCCCATGCCTCTGGGGTTTTTCCCAAGAACTCTCTGTCCTTGCCAATGTCTTGCAGGGTTTTCCCAATGTTGTTTTGTAGTATAAAATTACTTTAACTATTCGAGGGTCTCCTGTTTTTCCATATGAATTATAGCATTTTTTCTACATCTGATAAAAATGTCCTTGTTTTTGATCGGTATTGCATTGAATCTGTAAATTGATTTCAGCAGTATTGGGCATTTTGATGATATTCATTCCTCCAATCCATGAACATAGAAGATTTTCCCATTGTTTTGTGTCTTCTTCTATTTCTTTCTTTTATATTTTGTGATTCTCATTGTAGAGATCTTTGACATCCTTGGTTCAATTTATTCAATGATATTTGATTTCTGTAGATATTATGAATGGGATTGATATTAGAAGTTCTTTCTCTACTATGGCATTATCTGTGTACACAAAGACTATTGATTTTTCTGTGTTGATTTTATGTCCTGCCACTTTGCCAAACTCTTCTATGAGTTCCTGCAGTCTCTTAGTTGAATCTTTTGGATCCTTTTATATGGAATCATGTAATCTGCAAATAGGGATAGTAGTATGACTTCCTCCTTCTCAGTTTCTATCCCATTGATTTCTTTCTCTTGCCTAATGGTTCTGACTAAAATTTCCAGGACTATATTGAATAGCAATGGTAACAGTGGGCATCCTTGTCTGATTCTAGATCTCAATGGGAATTCTTCCAAATTTTCCAATTCAGTAGGACATTATCTGTGGGTCTGTCATAAATTGCCTTGATTTTGTGGAGTAATATTCCTTCTATACCCAATTTTCTCAGAGTTTTCATCATGAAGGGGAGTTTTATTTTATCAAATACTTTCTCGGCATCTATTGAGATAATCATATGGTTTTTGTTCAGCAGTTTATTAATGTGATGTATCACATTGATTGATTTGCAAATGTTGAACCATCCCTGCATACCAGGGATAAATCCTACTTGGTCTGGGTAGATTATATTTTTGATGTGTTGTTGGATTAAATTGGCTAGAATTTTTTCATCTATGGATTTTTGCCTCTATGTTCATCAGGGAAATTGGTCTGCGATTCTCTTTCTCTGTTGCATCTTTCATAATAATGACTATTGCTCTGTGTTTCTGTATGTAGCACATCCTTAAGCATCTTTTGTAAGGCTATATGAGTGGTGATAAATTCTTTCAGTGCCTCTTTTTCATGGAAGGTCTTTATTTCATCTTCATTCATAAATGAGAGTTTTGTAAGATACCACATTTCTGGGTCAACAGTTTTTTTAACTTAAGACTTGGACTATGTCTCTCCATTGTCTCCTACCCTGCAGGGTTTCTGATGAGAAATCAGCTGTGAGTCTAATTAGAGATCATTTGAAAGTAATCTGGTGTTTCTCTTGTGCACATTTTAGAAACATGATTTTTTTTGTTGAAAGTTTGACTACAATCTGTCATGGTGAAAATTCTTTCTGATCATGTCTGTAAGAAGTTATATGTGCCTTATGTACTTTGACACTCCTTTCTTTCTCCAAAATGGGGAAGTTTTCTGTAGTTATTTCACTGCATAAGCCTTGTAATTCATTGTCTCCTTCCAGAATTTCAGGAACTCTTGAGATTAATATGTTGGATCATTTGATGGTTTCCCATATATCTCCAATAATGTCTTTAATTTTTCTAATTTCTTATCTTTTTTTTCTTCTGATCAGACTGAAAATTCCCAAAGATTTGTCTTCCAGCTTATATATTCTTTCTTCTACTTCACCAAATCTGTTGTTAAGACTTTCCACCAAATTTTTATTTGATGTATTGAATTCTTTATTTCTAATATTTCCTTTTGATTTCTCTTAAAATAACAAGTTCATAGGAGAATTTTTCACTCATGTCATTTATGAATTTCTTTAATTTTTGAATTTGCTTCTCATTGCTTCAGAGTTCCTATGATTAATCTTTTGAATTTCATTTCAGATTTTTCATCAGTCTCTTCATCTTTACATTTTAATATTGAAGAGTTGTTGTGATCCTTCGGAGGGGTCATTTTGTCTTCCTTATTCTTGTTTATTGAATTTCTGCATTTATTGTTAGGCATTTGTGGAGATATTAATTGGTTTTTTCCTCTGATGGCTTTATCTTTGAACTATTACTATGTGCCTTAGTGGAGTGTCTGCTCTCTCAGTGAATACTCAGAGGTGTGTTCTGGGTGTGGCCAGAGAACTCTGTTGATTGCTCTAAGGTAGGACAAATATCCACGGTGAAACCCAAGTTGGACACAGTAGAGCTCCTCTTTGTAGCAGAAAGGCAAATATAATCACTTGTGTTGGAATAATCACAACCTCAGCTTTTTTCTTCTGTGATGATCAATGCCCAGATGTTAGCCCACAATTGGTGCAAAACTCATCCATACTGCCATATGAACCTCACAAAGGATCTGTGCAATTCTTATTGTGAGTATATATCCTATTGTAATGATCTATGCCACCAAATTAGAGCTTGACTGTGTTGAGGTGTTCACATTGATTGCTTCAGAGACCCAGCTATATCCTGCACCCTCTCCTGCATTCACAGAGTTCCCAAAGTCACAATATGCAAGGTTGTCACAGTCATGTGGTGCAGAGGATCCTCTCTGCCCTGCTAGCCTGTCCAAAGAGAGGTAGAGATGTTCCCAGAGTGAACATCCTGTGACTGCTCCACCAAGGTGATTTGAGCCATGGAGCCTGTGATATGTTGAGAATCCGGTGGCATCTCACAATCCTGTGAGATGTGGGTGCCTAGCCTTCTGTCTGTAGCCCTCAATACAAAGTTAACCAACATTGTTTGATCCATCCTCCATCTTGTAATATTATTGCCTGTTCTTACTCACACACACACACATATTTATACACAACATATATATATATATATATATATATATATACATATATATATTAGATCCTCATGAACAGGCTTAAAGTAAGTGAGGAACACAGATTTTCCCCTCTAGTAGAATTATTGGATAAGAATAATTGGATAAGATGCTTGTATAAGAGCTCTGGCCACAGCCCCATTCATTTCACAATTTTTCCTTCTCCTTGCTAGTTGCTGGGCAGTGACAAGAGCTTCTGCTACTGGTACTAATGTTAGAATGGCTCCTTCTCTCTGGTTGCTAGGTGTGTGCACCCAAGCTGCTGCCTCTGCTACCGCTGCCAAGATAGGACCTTCTCCCAGCCAGTTGCTGGGTGTGAGAGCAAGAGCTTCTGCACATGGCTGTTTATGCCCTTAAATGGCACCTGTCTTCTCTCAGCCAGTTGCAAGCCACCCTTGTTGTGGGGGGGATGGGGAGAGAGAAATATGTCCCTCCTTTTTTTTTACTGTGTTAGAAGCTCTCCTTCTGGCTGTCACCAGTAGCACAGGCCGCTGACATATGAACTCTACTCACTCTGCAAAGCTGATGCTTTCTTTGGCTCTCCTCTTCTGAGTTCATGTGTTTTGCGGATACTATTGCTACATGTCCTTACCTTGCACACCGATGCATAACATTCGTCTTCCTTTTGTATGATTTTCACTATGTTTTTTTCTCTAACTCCCCCCGTGACTGTACTTCCTTCACTTTATTTATTTATTTATTTTCACTGTTTACCCCTACCTAGAGCAGTATACCCTTCCCTATTCTGCCATCTTAGAATCTTCCTCAATATTTTATAAAAAAATAGTATTATTCCTTGATTTCATTTAGGTCTACACATAAGCATTAACTTTCCTGAAGGGAAATTTTTGTCTAGCTTAAAAAAATGTTCTCCACTTCCCATTATATAGGCTTAATTATCATCTACCAGTATCTCCAAAATATTTCCATGTAAGAATAGATTTGGCTTATCTAATGCTGTATACCCACTGCTTAGATTAGTACCTTTCATAAAGTAGGCTGTTAATATTTGTTAACTAAATCCATTAGTAAATATCACATAGCACAAAAATAGTACATGTGTAGATCTGTTTAATATTTATCTTTATTAATCTGTTGATCCATCTGTCATCTATATCCCATTTGAAAAACAGTAGGCCCAATAATTTAGTTTTATTAGAAAAGTTGTGCTTGTTTGGAGGGCAGAGGCATAATGAGGCTGATTCTAACTTTGCACTCCAGATGTATCCATGCAGTATATTTCATTTTGGATTGTTATCTAAATCATGTATCTTTAGGATGGCATTCTGATTCAGTTCATTGTCATTCACATAACTAAATTCTTTCTTGCTTTTATATAACAAATTGCATCCATTATATGCTGAAAGGAGACTGTTCTTCTCAAAGTTGACTGTAATTAAAGAAAAAAACACCAAAAAAGTTAAAGAGAAGAAAAGCTGACATATATACATGTCTATGTATTTATAATATATGTATATAGATATGTGTGTGTGCATTTGCAATTTCCTGTTCTGCAAGCCAATCATGTAGAGTGCCTATCAATAAATAAAATAGGAAGAAAATTCTGCTTTTATTATCTTCATGGAATAACAAATGCATAGGAAAATAGAGAGAAAAGGCAAAGAACTCACAACTCACAGGAAAGAATGTTTATGCAGTTAACAGATATTCATGTGTTCTAATGTTTTTTTTTAATATTTGTTTTATTTATTTGAAAGTCAGAGTTATAGAGAGAGGGAGGAAGAGAAAGAGAGAGAGAGGCAGGGAGGGAAAGAGAGAGAGAGAGAGAGAAAGAGAGAGAGAGAGAGAGAGAGAGAGAGAGAGAATGCATTACAATGGCCAGGACTCGGTCAGGCTTATGCCAGGATCCAGGAGTTTCATTTTGTTCTCCCACATGGGTGCAGGGGCCCAAGGACTTGGTTCTTCCTCTGTTACTTTCCCAGGAGCATTAGCAGGGAACTGTATCTGAAGTAGAGCAGCCATTACTGGAATCTGCATACTTATGAGATGCCAGTAGTGCAGGCTGTGGCTTAAGCTCGTAGGCCACAACAGTAGCCAGGATCCTAAAGATATTTATAGACATGACTTTGTCACTTGATCCAGCATAATTCAAGAAAATAAGTTTCCTAAGAATCAAAGTTTAATTGAGGTGGCTGGCATGTGGCATAGCAGGTATAATCACCATCTGTAATGACAGCATCCTATTTGGGTGATATTTTTGTGCTTGCTGATCCAATTCTGATCTAGCTCTCTGCTAATGTCCTGGAAAAAGCAGCTAAAGATGGTCCAAGTATTTGGGCCTCTTACACATACACAGTCCTGGCCTTTGCACACATCTGGGGAGTGAGCCAGCAGATGGAAGATTTTTCTCTCTGAATCTGACTTTCAAAAAATATAAATCTTTAATATGTAAATAAATAATAAATATTTTTCAAAATCTTTGTTATGCTATATTTGGCAACTCTCATACATTTATTTGCTCAACTTAAATCAATTCTTAAAATAAGTAAAAAACTGTTTTCAGTCAGCCTGTACTAAGTATCTAATATTGTCTCTGAGTAAAAATACCTTAGAATACAATGGTGAAGATTCTGAAAAATGTGGGTGGTATTTTTTAATGGATTAAAGTAAGCATCTCCTAAAAGATAACAGCAATATCAATAAATACTAAATACTCTATATTCAAACATAGAGAACTTGTCACATTAAAATAGCCCTCAATACAAAGTTAACCAACAGTGTTTGATCCATCCTCCATCTTGTAATATTATTATTGCCTGTTCTTACACACACACACACACACACACACACATATTTATACACCACACACACACACATATATATATATACATATATATATTTTCCTATGTATACATTTGAATTTCAGTGCTAATTTTAGTAATTCATCACTTCACATTAAAAATATTGTCCATAGGGGCCAGCGCTGTGGTGTAGCAGGTAAAGCTGCCGCCTGTAGTGCCGGCATCCCATATGGGCACCGGTTTAAGTCCTGGCTGCTCCACTTCTAATCAATCTCTCTGCTATGACCTGGGAAAGCAGTAGAGGATAGCCAAAATCCTTGGGTCTCTGCACCCTTAGGCCCAGAAGAAGATCCTGGCTCTTGGCTTCCGATTGGCACAGCTCCAGCAGTTGCAGCCATCTGGGGAGTAAACCAGTGGATGGAAGACTTTTCTCTCTCTCTCTCTCTCTCTCTCTCTCTCTGCCTCTCCTTCTCTCTGTGTGTAACTCTAACTTTCATGTAAATAAAATATAAATCTTTAAAAAAATAAAATGTATTGTCCATAACATTCCTTGAGTTGAGAGTAAATTAAATCTCAGCTCCTGTTATATATCCGCATAAGATTAAACTATCCTGTAATGTCCATATTTTGTATGTAATTTTAGCAAAACCTACACAAACTCCATATCAACTTTTTTCTTATAACATTTTAGAATATACATATTCATCAATAAAAGATAATGAGAAGGAAAATAGGAATAACACTATTGATCAACGATTAAAGATGGTGTATTTCAAATTTCTTTAGCACATTTAAACAATGAAAGACCAGTAGAAAATTTTGAGATGTGCAAAGGCATTATTGAAGGCAAGAAAAAGAGACTAGATGAAGCTTATACTTTATTAAACACAAATCTGTTTCCTAAAACTATTAGGATATCCAACATAAGGTTAACTCATTTATGAAAGCTTCTGCAAATTGACACATCCTGAGAAATATCTTCCATACTCCCAACATTCCTTTTTCCCCATTTTAGAGAGGTTTTCATTCAGTTTTGTTATTTGTTAAGGACTACTTTCAGATCCATTCTTTCTATTTTTCCTTTTTAGTTTGATTTGGCAAATACTGATTTAAAGAACCCTCACATGTTCTTAGCACATACTCTTCATTAAAGAACTCACTTAGAAAATGCCTACAAGCCAAAATCCAACTTTAGGAGCCAGTGCTATGGTGCAGTAGGTTAAGCCTCTGTCTGCAGTACCAGCATCTCATATGAGTGCAGGTTCACATACTGACTGCTTCACTTCTGATTCTGCTCCCTGCTAGCAAGCCTGAGAAAGCAGCAGAATATGGTCCAAGTCCATGGGCTCCTGCACCCTCATAGGAGAACCAGAAGAAGTCCCTAGCTCCTGGCTTTGGACTGGCACAGTCACAGCCATTATGGCCATCTGGGGAGTGAACCAGCAGATGGAAAATTTCTATTTCTCTATCTTTCCTTCTTTCTTTGTAAATATGACTTTTAAATAAATAAATAAATCTTTAAAAATTATCCAACTTGATAATTTGTTTTTAAGGTTGGGGCTATCTATACCAAGCTAAAAAAAAGCTATCAAACATTTTATATAATACTGTTACAGTCGAATTAGAGTTGAATTGCTCTTGCCACCCCAAAAACGCTCCAAGAGACCTTCTCTCATGTAATTAACAAAGGGTAAAGTTTATTGATGTTCCGACATGTCGGGGCCCCCGTCCCAGTACAGGCGAGCGGCCTCGAATAGTCTTGGGTTGGGGTTTTTATACACATTGAAACAAAGAAAATCAATCATTGCATAGAGCAGACAGTGGTATAGAGTAAACAATTGATACAAGTTAAGTGATTTTACAACCAGTTGATTTATGAATACAGGGAGTGATACCTAGGAATGCAGCCGAATGGCGATAAGGGACACATGGTGGAGTCAGGGGTCCAGGAGGCAGAGATATATGGTGACTTCTTCTATCTCACTTAGGTGAAACTGAGGTTACGCTCACATTGGGGTAATTTACTGACTAATGGCTATGCAGAGCAAATCTAACAAGGTCAGGAAAGTTCACCAGAGGAGGTTGGGGGGAAGCGGCTTTTAACTTTTTAACCCTTCAATACTATATCATGTTAAAATATTGTTAGTACAGAATTCAACTTATCCTACTAAATTTGAATTTTTAAGTAATTGTTAAGTGTCACTTTTTAAAAGTTGTATTTATGTATTTTAAAGGCAGACTGATAGAGGGAGAGAGAAAGAGGTGGAGAGAGAGAGAGAGGGACAAAGAGAGAGATTTTCCATCCACCGTTTCACTTCCCAAATGGCCACACTAGCTGTTGTTAGCCCAGGCTGAAGAAAAGAAAATGGAACTCCGTATCTGGTTCTCCTACATGGGTAGATGGGGCCCAAGTACTTGGACTATCCTCCTTATCCTTCAGGACATCAGAAAGGAGCTGGTTGGAAACTGAACAGTCAAGATTTGAACCAGTGCTTCTGAATGGAATGCTGGGATTGCAGGTGGCAGCCTAATTCACTGTATTACAAATTGTGCCCTAAATGTAATTATCATTCAAGACTTTACAAAAAGCAGCTCCAGCTCCATATTCAACCCTTCTTTAACATAACAATTATTCAGTAAGCTAAAAATACACATTGAAAATAAACATTGCATTAAAGATTTCTATCTAAAATAAATGCATACATTTTCAACTCATGACAAATCTTTTCAGATTAAATAGTAAAGGGGTGGGTCTGGCACTGTGGCATAGTGGGTAAAGCCACCACCTGCAGTACTGGCATCACAAATGGGTGTGAGTTCGAGTCCCGGCTGCTCTTCCTCTGATCCAGATCTCTGTTACAGCCTGGGAAAGCAGTAGAAGATGGCACAAGTCCTTGGGCCTCTGCACCCATGTGGGAGACCTGGAAGAATATCCTGGCTCCTGACTTCTTTTCCGGCCCTAGTGGCCATTATGGGGATGAACCAGATGATGGAAGACCTTTCTCTCTCTGACTCTCCTTCTTTCTCTCTCTGTGTAACTCTTTCAAATAATAAATATTAAAAAAAATAGTAAAGGGGCAGTAGATGTGTGTCTTCCACAGATTTTTCTTGCATCTACAAAAGAAGCTTCTTGGTGATCATGAAAAATCCTTATGAAAACTCACCTTCTGATTTAAAGCTACAGCAATCTTGGTTTATTTCTGACAAGAAGATGTGTTCTCATGTGATAAATGTATTTGAGGTATTGTTGCTTTTATGGAAAGTGTAGACATCTTACCATGACACTCTAAGGCAGTATTTCTTACCTTTTCATATTTATTTTTGGTTCTAAAGATCTTCTAAATTCTGTCAGTCACAGACAAAAAATCTTTCCAGTTTTAATCAACAAAATTCTCAGTGCAATATTTGAAAGTACATACTATGTGGTTTTGATATGTTGCCTATGAAAAAAATATATTCCCTGGTTTGGTTTTATATGCCTTTTTAGATGAACATTTGTGTTCTATCAAAACAGCTATGACATGTACTTGAAGACTATAAATGCTGCAAATGACAGCTTTTAATCAGTATGATAAATGGCAAAGGTCTGTGAATGGTTTCAAATAATTTCCAAAAATGAAAACTAATTTTCCACTCCCACTGCTAGGGAATTTGTCAACTACAGTTTGATAGAGCCAAAACATCTGCTCTTTGAGGCTGTGTAAACTATCTCAGTAAAATGATGCATTGTTTTGTTTTCAGATATACATTTATCTCATTCCTAATTTAGTATATTTATGAAGCACTAAAAGAAGTTCCTGATTGAAAATTTTGTGCTGTTAAAGACAGAAGTTTTGTTCATTGAAGTTTTAGATTCAGTTTTACTCTCATTCTTTTCACTACCTCTTTCTTACACATTTATTCTCTTTCCTAGTTCCTTTGCATTTTAGGTTAAATAAGCTAATACATGTAAAGAAGCAAGGGACCAGAATTTCCATGTTGATCTCCCATGTGGTTGGCAGCAGTCAAAAAACTAGTGCCATCTTCTGCTTACTTCTTGGAATATTCTATATATTTCCAGTAAGCGGGATTGGAAGTAGAACAGACAGGCCACTCCCCCCAGAACACGCGAGGTGGGGACTGTAGGGCAGGAAAAGTCCGACATGGGGGACCAGTATCAGCAGAGGCAGCAGGAGCAGAAGCAAGGGATGTCTGACATGGGTGTGTGCTCCCAATCTGCCGGTAATTTCAGGTGTAGAGCAAGACACCCGGTGAGTGCAGGAGAAGGCGCAGCACTCCCCCAAGTCTGGGCTGTAATCAGGTAATCAGTGAATGAACCACCACTGTCCTGGGGACTGGGAGACACATGCAGGTCCCTTCTGTTGGATTTTATGCCTCTGTTTAACTCCATTGACATTTGTTTTATAAACTCTATGCCTTAGCATTAGATGCATATAAATTTATATAATTTTCATAATTATCTTGTGATCACTTGATCATTACATAGTGACCTTGGATCTTTAACTTTTCACTTTTCTGTTTTGTTTTAAAGTCAATTTTCCATGAAATAGGTATAGTGACTCCTGATTTTTTTATTCCCATTTGCATGAAATAGATTTTCCCATTCTTTCACTTTTAGCCTATGTATATATTTATTGGTGAAGTGTGCTTTTTGTAGACAGTATATGGTTGGGTCCTGTTTTCTATGCATTCAGTGGAATGCATCTTTTAATTGGAGGATTTAGTCTAATTAAAAGTTATTATTGATAAGTAATGACTTGGTCCTGCCATTTTACATAAAGACTCCTAATACTTATTTCGAATCTCTGTTGTTGTTTTGTTAGTAAGTTTCTTATCTTTGCATTCCTCTATGATCCTGATCTCCTTCACAGTTTCTGTATATAGTATATCCTTAAGTATCATTTGTTTTTTTTTTTTTTTTTTTTAATCTTTTATTTAATGAATATAAATTTCCAAAGTACGACTCATGTGTTACAATGGCTTCCCCCCCATACCGTCCCTCCCACCCACAACCCTCCCCTTTCCCACTCCCTCTCCCCTTCCATTCACATCAAGATTCATTTTCGATTATCTTAATATACAGAAGATCAGCTTAGTATACCTTAAGTAAGTATTTCAACAGTTTGCTCCCACACAGAAACATAAAGTGAAAAATAATAGATGATTTTTTTTAAATGATGATGAAATCAGATCAGACCTATTGTCATGTTTAATCCCAGTGAGAGTCAAGTTGGGAATTGATAATTTCTTTTTTTTTTTTTTTTTTTAACAGAAGATCAGTTTAGTGTACATTAAGTAAAGATTTCAGTCGTTTGCACCCCCATAGAAACACAAAGTGAAATATACTGTTTGAGTACTCGTTATAGCATTAAGCCTCAGTGTACAGCACATTAAGGACAGAGATCCTACATGAGGAGTAAGTGCACAGTGACTCCTGTTGTTGACTTTACCAATTGACACTCCTGTTTATGGCATCAGTAATCTCCCTATGCACCAGTTATGAGTTTCCAAGGCTATGGAAGCCCCTTGAGTTCTCCGACTCTTATCTTGTTTAGACACGGTCATAGTCAAAGTGGAGGTTCTCTCCTCCCTTCAGAGAAAGGCACCTCCCTCTTTGAAGACCTGTTCTTTCCACTGGGATCTCACTCACAGAGATCTTTTTGCCAGAGTGTCTTGGCTTTCCATGCCTGAAATACTCTCATGGGCTTTTCAGCCAGATCCGAGTGCCTTTAGGGTTGATTCTGAGGCCACAGTGCTATTTAGGACATCCGCCATTCTATGAGTCTGCTGAGTATCTCACTTCCCATGTTGGATCACTCTCCCCTTTATTTATTCTATCGGTTGGTGTTAGCAGGTACTAGACTTGTTTATGTGCTCCCTTTGACTCTTAGTCCTTTCATTATGATCAATTGTGAACTGAAATTGATCACTTGCAGTAGTGAGATGGCATTGGCACATGCCACCTTGATGGGATTGAATTGGAATCCCCTGGTATGTTTCCAACTCTACCAATTGGGGCAAGTCAGCCCGAGCATGTCCCAAATTATACATCTCTTCCCTCTCTTATTCCCACTCTTATGTTTAACAGGGATCACATTTCAGTTAATTTTCAACACTTAAGAATAACTGTGTGATAATTACAGAATTAAACCAGTCATATTAAGTAGAACAGACAAAAAAAAAATACTATGAGGGATAATGTATTAAGTTGTCCATTAGCAGTCAGGGCTATGCTGATCAAGTCACCATTTCTCATAGTGTCCATTTCACTTCAGGAGGTTTCCTTTTTGGTGTTCAGTCAGTTGTCACCGATCAGGGAGAACATATGGTATTTGTCCCTTTGGGACTGGCTTACTTCACTCAGCATGATGTGTTCCAGATTCCTCCATTTTGTTGCAAATGACTGGATTTCGTTGTTTCTTACTGCGGTATAGTATTCTAAAGAATACATATCCCATAATTTCTTTATCCAGTCTACCGTTGATGGGCATTTAGGTTGGTTCCAGGTCTTGGCTATTGTGAATTGTGCTGCAATAAACATTAGGGTGCAGACCGCTTTTTTGTTTATCAATTTAAACTCCTTTGGGTAAATTCCAAGGAGTGGGATGGCTGGGTCGAACGGTAGGGTTATATTCAGGTTTCTGAGGAATCTCCAGACTGATTTCCATAGTGGCTTGACCAGTTTGCATTCCCACCAACAGTGGGTTAGTGTCCCTTTTTCCCCACATCCTCGCCAGCATCTGTTGTTGGTAGATTTCTGAATGTGAGCCATTCTAACCGGGGTGAGGTGAAACCTCATTGTGGTTTTGATTTGCATTTCCCTGATTGCTAATGACCTTGAACATTTTTTCATGTGCCTGTTGGCCATTTGGATTTCCTCTTTTGAAAAATGTCTATTGAAGTCCTTGGCCCATCTCTTAAGTGGGTTGTTGGTTTTGTTTTTGTGGAGTTTCTTGATCTCTTTGTAGATTCTGGTTATTAACCCTTTATCTGTTGCATAGTTTGCAAATATTTTTTCCCATTCTGTCGGTTGTCTCTTCACTCTCCTGACTGTTTCTTTTGCAGCACAGAAACTTCTCAATTTGATGCAATCCCAATAGTTGATTTTGGCTTTGACTGTCTGTGCCTCCCGGGTCTTTTCCAGAAATTCTTTGCCTGTGCCAATATCTTGAAGGGTTTCTCCAATGTTCTCTAATAACTTAATGGTGTCAGGTCGTAGATTTAGGTCTTTAATCCACGTTGAGTGGATTTTTGTGTAAGGTGTAAGGTAGGGGTCTTGCTTCATGCTTCTGCACGTGGAAATCCAGTTTTCCCAGCACCATTTATTGAATAGACTGTCCTTGCTCCAGGAATTAGTTTTAGATCCTTAATCAAATATAAGTTGGCTGTAGATGTTTGGGTTGATTTCTGGTGTTTCAATTCTGTTCCATTGGTCTATCCATCTGTTTCTGTACCAGTACCATGCTGTTTTGATTACAAGTGCCCTGTAGTATGTCCTGAAGTCTGGTATTGTGATGCCTCCGGCTTTGTTTTTGTTGTACAAGATTGCTTTAGCTATTCGAGGTCTCTTGTGCCTCCATATGAATTTCAGCATCATTTTTTCTAGATCTGCGAAGAATGTCTTTGGTATCTTGATTGGGATTGCATTGAATCTATAAATTGCTTTTGGGAGAATGGACATTTTGATGATGTTGATTCTTCCAATCCATGAGCATGGAAGATTTTTCCATTTTTTGGTATCCTCTTCTATTTCTTTCTTTAAGGTTTTGTAATTTTCATCGTAGAGATCTTTAACGTCCTTGGTTAAGTTTATTCCAAGGTATTTGATTGTTTTTGTAGCTATTGTGAATGGGATTGATCTTAGCAGCTCTTTCTCAGTCATGGCATTGCTTGTGTATACAAAGGCTGTTGATTTTTGTGCATTGATTTTATATCCTGCCACTTTGCCAAACTCCTCTATGAGTTCCAATAGTCTCTTAGTAGAGTTTTTTGGATCCTCTAAGTACAGAATCATATCGTCTGCAAAGAGGGATAGTTTGACTTCTTCCTTCTTGATTTGTATTCCTTTGATTTCTTTTTCTTGTCTGATGGCTCTGGCTAAAACTTCCAGAACTATGTTAAATAGCAGTGGTGAGAGTGGGCATCCCTGCCTGGTGCCAGATTTCAGTGGAAATGCTTCCAACTTTTCCCCATTCAATAGGATGCTGGCTGTGGGTTTTTTATAAATTGCTTTGATTATATTGAGGAATGTTCCTTCTATACCCAATTTGCTTAGAGTTTTCATCATGAAAGGGTGTTGAATTTTATCAAATGCTTTCTCTGCATCAATTGAGATAATCATATGGTTTTTCTTCTGCAGTCTGTTAATGTGGTGAATCACATTGATTGATTTGCGAATGTTGAACCATCCCTGCATACCAGGGATGAATCCCACTTGGTCTGGGTGGATGACTTTCCTGATGTGTTGTTGTATTCTATTGGCCAGAATTTTATTGAGGATTTTTGCGTCTATGTTCATCAGGGATATTGGTCTGTAATTCTCTTTCAGTGCTGCATCTTTCTCTGGCTTAGGGATTAAGGTGATGCTGGCTTCATAGAAAGAATTTGGGAGGATTCCCTCTTTTTCGATTGTTCTGAATAGTTTGAGAAGAAATGGGATTAGTTCTTCTTTAAATGTCTGGTAGAATTCAGCAGTGAATCCATCTGGTCCTGGGCTTTTCTTTGTTGGGAGGGCCTTTATTACTGTTTCAATTTCTGTTTCAGTTATGGGTCTATTTAGGTTTTCGATGTCTTCATGGTTCAATTTTGGTAGATTGCATGTGTCCAGGAATCTATCCATTTCTGATAGGTTTTCCTGTTTGCTGGCATACAGGTCCTTGTAGTAATTTCTGATGATTCTTTTTATTTCTGTGGTGTCTGTTGTTACATTTCCTTCTTCATCTCTGATTTTATTGATTTGGGTCTTTTCTTTTTTTAGTTAGTTGGGCCAATGGGGTGTCAATTTTGTTTATTTTTTCAAAAAACCAGCTTCTCGCTTGGCTGATTTTTTGTAATGTTTTTTTGGATTCAATCCTGTTAATTTCTTCTCTGGTTTTAATTATTTCTCTTCTCCTACTAGATTTGGGTTTGGTTTGCTGCAGTTTTTCTAGGTCCTTGAGGTGCGCTGAAAGCTCATTTATTTGGTACCTTTCCAATTTCTTGGTATAGGCACCTATTGCTATAAATTTGCCTCTCAATACTGCTTTTGCTGTATCCCATAAGTTTTGATATGTTGTGTTGTTGTCTTCATTTACTTCCAGAAAGTTTTTGATTTCTCTTTTGATTTCTTGAATGACCCAGTGTTCATTCAGGAGCATGTTGTTCAGTCTCCATGTGTTTGCATACTTTCTGGGGTTTCCTGAGTCGCTAATTTCCAGCTTCATCCCGCTGTGGTCTGAGAAGCTGCATGGTATGATTCTAATTCTTTTAAATTTGCTGAGACTTGCTTTATGGCCTAGTATGTGGTCAATCCTAGAGAAGGTTCCATGCGCTGCTGAGAAGAATGTGAAGTCTGTAGATGTAGGGTTGAAAGTTCTGTAGATATCTGTTAGATCCATTTGGGCAATAGTGTCAATTAAATCTGCTGTTTCCTTGTTGATCTTCTGTCCGGATGATCTGTCTATTTCTGAGAGTGGAGTATTGAAGTCCCCCAGTACTATTGTATTGGAATCTAAATCTCCCTTTAAGTCCCTTAACATATCTTTTAAATAGACCGGTGCCCTGTAATTAGGTGCATATACATTTATAATAGTTACATCTTCCTGTTGAATTGAACCCTTAATCATTATATAGTGTCCCTCTTTGTCTCTCTTAACAGTTTTTGTATTAAAGTTTATTTTGTCTGATATTAATATGGCTACACCTGCTTTTTTTTGGTTTCTGTTGGCATGGAATATCTTTTTCCAACCTTTCACTTTCAGTCTGCATGCCTCTTTGTTAGAGAGATGTGTTTCTTGTAGGCAACAAATAGTTGGGTTGTGTTCTGTGAGCCAGTCAGCTAAACGGTGTCTTTTAACTGAAGAATTCAGACCATTAATGTTCAATGTGACTATTGATACGTAGTGACTTTGCCCTGCCATTTTCCCGGAAATATTTTCTAGTATATGCTTTGAGCTTCCCATGCTCTTTTACTGGTAGGTGTTCTTTCTTTCCCTTCTTTCATATTGATGGCCGTGTTTCTGTGTTTCTGAGTGTAGCACATCTTTAAGTATCTTTTGCAGGGCCGGACGAGTGGCCACAAAGTCTTTCAATTTCTGTTTGCTATGAAAGGTCTTTATTTCACCTTCATTCACAAATGAGAGCTTGGCAGGATATAATATTCTGGGCTGGCAATTTTTCTCTCTTAGCACCTGTGCTATGTCTCGCCATTCCCTCCTAGCTTGTAGGGTTTCTGATGAGAAGTCAGCTGTGAGTCTGATTGGAGATCCTCTGAGAGTAATCTGACGTTTCTCTCTTGCACATTTTAGGATCTTTTCTTTATGTTTCACTGTGGTAAGTTTAATTACCACGTGTCGTGGTGAGGATCTCTTTTGGTCATGTTTATTGGGGGTTCTATGAGCTTCCTGTACTAGGATATCTCTGTCCTTCTCCAAACCTGGAAAGTTCTCTGCTAGTATCTCACTAAAAAGGCCTTCCAATCCTTTCTCTCTCTCCATGCCTTCAGGAACTCCTAGAACCCGAATGTTGGTTTTTTTAATAGTATCCTGTAGATTCCCAACAATATTTTTTAGGTTTCTAATTTCCTCTTCTTTTCTTTGGTTTGACTGTATGTTTTCCTGTGCTCTATCTTCTAAGTCCGATATTCTCTCTTCTGCTTCACCCATTCTGTTTTTAAGGCTTTCTAATGTGTTTGTCATTTGATCTATTGAGCTCTTCATTTCATTTTGATTTCTCTTCACTATAACACTTTCCTGTTCTACTAGTTTCTGAGTTTCATTTTGACTCTTCCTTAAAATTTCGTTTTCACGAGAGAGATTTTCAATCTTGTCCATTAAGGATTTCTGTAGTTCAAGGATTTGCTTTTGAAAACTTCTAAATGTTCTTATCATAAATTTTTTGAAATCCGTATCTTGCATTTCTTCTATCTCATCATCTTCATACTCTTGGCTTGGGGTGTTTTGCTTATTTGGAGGCATCATAGTGTCATCGTTGATCTTGCTCCCTCTATTTCTGTGTTTGTTACTCAGCATAGTTAATTCTTCTTGCGTCACTGTGCGTTTTTTTTTTCTTTTTTTTTTTTTTATACTGTGTTCGTGTTAAGTGGACGGCCTGCTGTTGGAGGAGCCTTGGAGGCTTGAGATGGGTGCGGCCTGAGAGCTCTGCCTGGTTCTTCGGAAGTTCACTTCATGTCATACTTCTATTCTCAGAGTGGTAAGTGAGAAGAGAGCTAAAGTCTTCTTAAATGAACAATGAAGAAAACCATTAAATATTTCTCCCTTGTTTTAGTGAGATGAGTGTAGATCACTCCACAACAGCTCCATTAGTCTGGGACTGTATCTTAGAAATTTCATGTATTCTAATCCTTCCAAGAAGGTATCTCAGGGCAAAGTATAGATAGCAATCTCTTCAAGAGGCTCAAGAGTACCATTCACAAGATGCTTGCCGCTGCCCGCAGTCCGGCCCTCTCTCGCTGCGTCCGTCCGTCTGTTCCGCGAGCCTCGGATGGAGCACGCGGGTTGCCCCGAGGCCGGAACCCGCTCTCAGCGAGGGGATAAGAAGGACTCGAGTCAGGAGCTGAGGCAGCTGCGGTCGCTCCCGCCGCTGCCGCCTCCCCGGGGCCGAAGGTGTCGGTGAGGCCGTGTCCTCGGGATTGCGGAGCCCGGAGCGCAGCGCTCGCCTCTGGCGCGGAGGCTGAGCGCCGGGACGCGGCGGGCTGAGGCGGCGGGGCTGGGCTGGTCCCTTAAGTATCATTTGTAAGGTTTGTTTTGTGGTAATGAATTTTTTCAACTTTTGCTTTTCTTGGATGGTTTTTATTTCATATTCATTTATGAATTTGAGTTTCACTGGGCTATTTTTCTCTAAGAACTTGTACTATATTGCTCCCTTTTATCTGGCTTGTATGGTTTTTGTTAAATCTGTTGTCAAACTGATGGGAGTTCTTTTAAAAGAACCTGGCATTTTGGGGCCAGTGCTGTGGCATTGTGAATAAAGCTGCCGCCTGCAGTGCCGGCATCCCATATGGGTGCCGGTTCATATCCCGGCTGCTCCACTTTCAATATAGCTCTCTGCTATGCTCTGGGACAGCAGTAGAAGATGGCCCAAGTCCTTAGGCCCCTGAACCATGTGGGAGACCCAAAAGAAGCTCCAGTCTCTTGGCTTCAGATGGCGCAGCTCTGCTTGCTGCGGCCAATTGGAGAGTGAACCAGCGGATGGAAGACCTCGCTCTCTCTTTCTCTCTGACTTTCAAGTAAATAACTAAATCTAAAAAAAAAAAAAAAAAAAAAAAAAAGGCCTAGCCCTTTTCAGTTATTAATTAGGAATGCCCAAGACTTCCTTATTGTATCATCTGATGGTGTCTTAGAAATCCAGAACCCTATTTTTGTTCTTTCTAAATAATAATAATTCACCTTCTCTGATGTGAGATATTTAAAATTCCCTCTTTTCTACATCAAGTTTTTATTCTAATTGGTTGTTAAGGCTTTCCACTGTATTTTTATTTGACTTACTGTGTCATTAATTTCTAATATTTCTGATTTTTAATGTCTCTATTTCTTTACTTATTTTTTCATTCATGTCATGTACTAATATTCTAATTTCATTTATCTGTGTTATTTTGTATACCTGGATAATACAGTCATTGTTTGAATTCTTTTTCTGGCATTCTGTCAATTTTCATTTCTTCACAGTCTGATATTAATGCATTATGATGTTTCTTTGAGGAATCATGTTGCCTTGCTTACTCTTATGTCTTGTGTTTCTACATTGATTCTTGTACATCTAAGGGAATCAGTTGTTTCTATCAATTTTAGTGTATATTTTTTTCTGATTGAAGCCTTTTCCTAGAAATGTGCTGCTGAATATTGGTTTGGTAGATTGATTTAGCTGTAGTTCCAGTTAAATTTTGTAGTGGAGTCTCCCTATGTCTTTCCTTGCTATAGTTGATGGTAGCAGTAGCAGGGATCTGGGCTGCTCCTGTGACTCAGTGTGGTCACTGAGATCTCTACTGTGTGGATCCCCAGCTATCTCTCAAGGGAAAGGCTGGTCTGAAGAACTCCTCAGGTGTTAGGAGCAGGCATTGCTAGTGCTGTAGTGATGTCTGACAAGCGGACTGCCATCCAGAATACAAGTCAGGTGCTAGATTTACATGATCAGTACTGGCTCCAGGAGCTAGATCACCCTAGAGGCTCCCAGCAAATGCCCAGATCCAAAGCTCCCAGGGTTGTGCTAATATGGGGCAGAGGAGAGGTTTTCCATCAATGTTGTGTGACAGGATGATGGGATCTGTGATAGTGAATTGGCTGTGGAACAGCATGACAAGCTGTCTTGGGCTACTGTCTATGCGCTGCTTGCTGGACTGAGTTGGATTCAGAAAACTCAGGTTTGAACAAATGGGTGACCAGAGCACCTGTTGGCTTCCAAGGTAGAGGCAGGTATCCTCAGTTCCATGTTGGGCCTGGATAGAGCACAGAAACTATGCCTCACATCTCTGCAAAAAGTAGCTAAATGGTGCATTAGCCATGGCACAGAGAGTCCAGTTCTAAGTCCCAGTGAGTAAAGTATTGTTGTCCTAAGTAGGGAACATGATTTATAAGCTAATTATTCAAGGGTGTACCTTGGGTTGGGGCAGAGAGCCTGGCCCACTTTTTATTCAAGGGGAAGGAGTCTAGAATGCCATCTGAGATGGGCATGGCTCAGGACCTTTGGGTACTGTTTGTTGAGGGGGCCTGCAGCTGGAGCCAACTGCTGTGGCATTTAGTCACTCAGCCCTTTCCTGGGCCTGAGGGAGTAGGTTGATTCGCTGTTCAGAATGAGTCCACTGTCCCAGAAAACTTTACTCACCTAGACATGGCAGCCATACAGAGCACCAATGTATTTGCTATTACACATTGTGACCCTCCTCTGATACCTGTCTTAGTGCATAGGAAGTTCTGAGACTCTGTAGGTAGACTGGATTGGACCATTGGAACCCCAACTGAGTCCATTTATGCATAGGATCCAGAAGCAACCTTTAGTGTTTCAAGTGATTGGGGGAAACGAAGTAGGTGGGAGGAGTGACCTGAGATTCTGAGGGGGTAGGCTACCCCCTAATTCCATAGTCTTAGGGGCTGAGTATCCTAGTTGTTCTGCTCCCACTGTCCACACAGAGACTCTTATGTGGAATGCAAGCATCTAAACTGGTTTGTTAACTGCTTCCTTTCTCATTAATTTTAATTTTAGGATATTGATTTGTATTAGTTTATCTTTGAATGTGTTTGCCAACTGTAAAAAGGCACATATATTTTGATTTATGATTAAATTTTTCATTAATTGAAGACATTTGATGAAGTTTCTTAAGGAAAAATCTGTATTAATATTGAGCAAAAGTTAGCAACATATTAGTTGACTTGTATTCATTAGATTGCTGATCTAATGAATATTCCATGAGAGAAGCAATTTTTGTTTGCTGTGGTATCCCCAGTACCTAGAAAAGTGTTGGAAATGAATGCACTCAGTACAAAGATACATTGAATTAATAGTTCATACATTCACTAGTGAAGATTTATTTCACTGTTGAATCATTATCTGTTTTAGTGTATATTTCTTCTATTAATTATCAAGATTAACATTCAATTCACTAGATTATAGTTTCTTTCAATACAAAAATGTTATCTTCATTACTATTGATTCCTTAATATGCAAATGGAATAAAATAGGTGTTTAATATGCATATTGTGGAATAATAAATCTACAACTATCATTATAAAGCTTTTTGTGTAGATTTTTCTTATGAGTCTCCATGTCATACGCCACAACTTGTTTAATTATTCCAATATCTATTCACAGATCTTCTTCTGCTTTTTAATTGGGGTGTTTTCTCAAGATTACTACCTAGCCTCTTCCTAATCTATACAGTTTTGTATAATGCTTTCCATTTTTAAAAATACATTCAATTGACAGATGGTGAGAGTGAGACAGAGAGACAAAGAGATAGAGCTCCCACCCACCAATTCCCACAGCAGGAGGAGATCTGACATGCTGGTGCAGGGAGGTGGGAACTCAAACCAGGTCTCTAGGTGGGTGTCAGGGACCCAATTACTTGAGCCATCACTGCTGCCACTTGGGGACTGCATGAGCTAGAGGCTAGAATTAGTAAGGAATCTGGACCTTAAATCCAGACACTACCATATGGAAAGTAGGCATCCAAACTGCTGAGTTAATTCCTTCTTTCTCATTAATTTTAATTCTATGACGATTTGTGTTAGGTTATCTTTGAATGTGTTGGCCAACTTTTTAAAAGGCATACATTTTGATTTATGATTAAGTTTTTCATGAGTTGCAGGCATTTAATGAAGTTTCTTTAATTTAATACAAGTTAGCAACATATTAGTTGACAAGTATCTTATTTGAACTTATAGAATCTAATTCATAGAAATTGTAATTATACAACATTTATTATAATAGTGACTATAATATAAATAGAACATATGATATGTCACAATTTATGTGTATGTTATCATTTGTTATTTTTATGCCAATATACCTAGTCTAAAATTATTTCAAATTGAAAACAATGATAATATCACCATCATTTAAAGAACTTAAATTTTCATATTGGAACATGCTAAGTAGTCTATATTCTCTGTAAATTTCTGAATTTGAAACTCTTATTTCCTCATTCTTGATTCTCTGAAGCTAGTCTTTTTTTTTTTTTTTTGACAGGCAGAGTGGACAGTGAGAGAGAGAGGCAGAGAGAAAGGTCTTCATTTCCCGTTGGTTCACCCCCCAATGGCCGCCGTGGCCGGCACGCTGTGGCGGGTGCACCGCGCTGATCCAATGGCAAGAGCCAGGTACTTATCCTGGTCTCCCATGGGGTGCAGGGCCCAAGTAATTGGGCCATCCTCCACTGCACTCCCTGGCCACAGCAGAGAGCTGGCCTGGAAGAGGGGCAACCGGGACAGAATCCAGCACCCCAACCGGGACTAGAACCTGGTGTGCCAGCGTCGCAAGGCGGAGGAATTAGCCTAGTGAGCCGCGGTGCCGGCCAAGCTAGTCTTATTATCAAAAAATAATATTGCTCTATTGTGAAATAACTTGTTCATTTATTTTACTATTACTTTCATCTTTTTTTACCTATATTAATTTTATATATATTGGCATTTTCAATGAAATTTTGTTTTCCCAAAGCACATAATATGTCTAGAAGTTACAATGCCTTTGTTCCCAAGGTAACCTATGAATGTAGCATAGAGTAACTGAGGTTAAAACGTTTATTTAATATCACATAATGTATTAAGTAGAATCAAATGCAAAACTAGTCCATCTTCTCTTGACCTTTGCACCAAACTGCCTCTCTATAAAATTTTAGCTTTTATTACAAATTTTTTTTATTTTTTATTTATTTATTTTTAACAGGCAGAGTGGACAGTGAGAGAGAGAGAGAGACAGAGAGAAAGATCTTCCATTGCCATTGGTAGATTTCTGAAATATGGACCGAAAAATCGATCTACTAGGTTACCAATCCGAACACAGAGACATGTGGCTGCTCTCTGGGTTAAATGAGAAATTCCATTCTCAGAAGGCTAATTATTACAAATTAGGAGCATTAAGTAGTGTGAAAGTACCAGGGAAGAAAAAAAATACATTGATACTAATAAAGTCTCATGGGCTCTGTTGGGAAGCATTTTATATTGGCACTAATGAAACAATCAGCAGCTACTATGCTTTGGATACGTAGAAATTAGTTTTCAACACGTTGAAATTCAGTCAAATAAGAGTGAAAAGAGTTTTAGACTACAACAGTTGAATGAAGGTATGACTCTTGAAAAAGTACCAAAACTTTAGAGAAATTATTATATTTTTTTCTTTTTTTTAACTTTTATTTAATGAATATAAATTTCCAAAGTACAGCTTATGGATTACAATGGCTTCCCCCCCATAACGTCCCTCCCACCCGCAACCCTCCCCTTTCCCACTCCCTCTTCCCTTCCATTCACATCAAGATTCATTTTCATTTCTCATTATATACAGAAGATCAGTTTAGCATACATTAAGTCAAGATTTCAACAGTTTGCTCCCACATAGAAACATAAAGTGAAAAATACAGTTTGAGTACTAGTTATAGCATTAAATCTCAATGTACAGCACACTAAGGACAAACATCCTACATGAGGAGTAAGTGCACAGTGATTCCTGTTGTTGACTTAACAAATTGACACTCTTGTTTATGGCATCAGTAATCACCCAAGGCTCTTGTCATGAGCTGCCAAGGCTATGGAAGCCCCCTGAGTTCACTGACTCTGATAATTTTTAGATACGGCAATGGTCAAAGTGGAAGTTCTCTCCTTCATTCAGAGAAAGGTACCTCCTTCTTTGATGACCCGTTCTTTCCACTGGGATCTCACTCACAGAGATCTTTCATTTAGTTTTTTTTTTTTTTTTCCCCCCCAGAGTGTCTTGGCTTTCCATGCCTGAAATACTCTCATGGGCTTTTCAGCCCGATCTGCATGCCTTTAGGGCTGATTCTGAGGCCAGAGTGCTGTTTAGGACATCTGCCATTCTATGGGTCTGCTGTGTATCTCACTTCCCATGTTGGATCGTTCTCTCCCTTTTTTTATTCTATCAGCTAGTATTTGCAGATACTATTCTTGTTTATGTGATCCTTTTGGTTCTTAGTCCTATCATTATGATCAATTGTGAAAAGAAATTGATCACTGGGACTAGTGAGATGGCATTGGTACATGCCACCTTGATGGGATTGAATTGGAATCCCCTGCTATGTTTCTAACTCTACCGTTTGAGGTAAGTCAGCTTGAGCATGTCCCGAATTGCACATCTCTTCCCTCTCTTATTCCCACTCTTACATTTAACAGTGATCACTTTTCAGTTAAGTTTCAGCACTTAAGAAGAATTGTGTATTGATTACAGTATTCAACCAAAAGTATTAAGTAAAACAAACAAACAAAAAATACTAAGAGGGATAACATATCAAGTTGCTCATCAACAGTCAGGGTGAGGGCTGATCAAGTCACCGTTTCTCCTAGTGTTCATTTCACTTTCACAGGTTTCCTTTTTGGTGCTCAGTTAGTTGTCACCTATCAAGGAGAACAAGTGGTATTTGTCCCTTTGGGATTGGCTTATTTCACTCAGCATAATGTTTTCCAAATTCCTAACAGGGATCACTTTTCAGTTAAAATTTAAACACCTAAGAATAATTGTGTGTTAATTACAGAGTTCGGTTAAGGAACAAAACCCATCTATTTGCTGCTTACAAGAAACACATCTTTCCAACAAAGTTCCATACAGACTGAAAGTGAAAGGCTGGAAAAAGATATACCATGCCAACAGAAATGAAAAAAGAGTGGGTGTAGCCATCTTAATATCGGACAACATAAACTTTACCACAAAAACTGTTAAGAGAGACAAAGAGGGACACTATATAATGATTAAGGGATCAATTCAACAGGAAGATATAACAATTACCAATGTATATGCACCTAACTACAGGGCACCGGTTTATCTAAAAGATTTATTAACGGACTTAAAGGGAGACTTAGACCCCAATACAATAGTACTGGGGGACTTCAATACTCCACTCTCAGAAATAGATCAACAGGATACAGTAGATTTAAACGACACTATAGCCCAAATGGATCTAACAGATATATACAGAACTTTCAATCAACAGCTAAAGATTTTACATTCTTCTCAGCAGTACATGGAACCTTCTCTAGGATTGACCACATACTAGGCCATAAAGCAAGTCTGAGCAAATTCAAAAGAATTAGAATCATACCATGCAGCTTCTCAGACCATAAAGGAATGAAGTTGGAAATTAGCAACTCAGGAATCCCTAGAGCATATGCAAAAACATGGAGATTGAACAACATGCTCCTGAATGAACAATGGGTCATAGAAGAAATTAAATGAGAAATCAAAAATTTTCTTGAAGTAAATGAGGATAACAGCACAACATACCAAAACTTATGGGATGCAGCAAAAGCAGTGTTAAGAGGAAAGTTTATATCAATAGGTGCCTACATCAAGAAATTGGAAAGGCACCAAATAGATGAGCTTTCAATTCACCTCAAGGATTTAGAAAACCTACAGCAACCAGACCGAAATCTAGTAGGAGAAGAGAAATAATTAAAATCAGAGAAGAAATCAACAGGATTGAATCCAAAAAAAATTACAAAAAATCAGCCAAACGAGGAGCTGGTTTTTTTGAAAAAATAAACAAAATTGACACTCCATTGGCCCAACTAACTAAAAAAAAAAAAAGAAGAGAAAAGACCCAAATTGTGGGGAGCAACTCGGACTAGACTGTTACTGGAATTAAGACTTATTCTATGCATCTGCTCTCCCACAATATGGCGCTGGGAGAGGAGGAAACAGCTTCTACTCAGCTGCCTCCAGTTCAACCAATAAACAGCAGGACCTGCTCCTGATTGGAGGAGAGCAGTGTACTCGGCGTGTGGGTAGCAGAGTTGGATTGGTGGAAGAGGACTATAAAGGAGGAGAGAGACAACATGCACCAGGGGAACATCTATGAGGAACACCTGAGCAGCCCCCGAGAGCCGGCCGGTGGTGTGCCACTCCCCCGCGGAAGTGGAGAAAGTGGCAGGGGGAACCGCCCTTCCACGGAGGTGGAAGGGATGGTAGCCAACCCGGGAAGAACCAGCAGCAAACCCGGGGAGGGCCGAGCAGACGAAAGAACAGCGCAGGGTCCTGTGTCGTTCCTCCATGAAGACGGGGAGCGACATAATGGTGCCATGACTCGGATATGAAGCCTAGGCAGGGTCTTGTGTCGTTCCTCCACGAAGAGGGGGAGCCACACCAAATCAATAAAATCAGAGATGAAAAAGGAAACGTTAACAACAGACACCACAGAAATAAAAAGAATCATCAGAAATTACTACAAGGACTTGTATGCCAGCAAACAGGGAAACCTATCAGAAATGGATAGATTCCTGGACACATGCAACCTACCTAAATTGAACCAGGAAGACATCGAAAACCTAAACAGACCCATAACTGAGACAGAAATTGAAACAGTAATAAAGGCCCTCGCAACAAAGAAAAGCCCAGGACCAGATGGATTCACTGATGAATTCTACCAGACATTTAAGGAAGAACTGACTCCAATTCTTCTCAAACTATTCAGAACAATCGAAAAAGAGGGAATCATCCCAAATTCTTTTTATGAAGCCAGCATCACCTTAATTTCTAAGCCGGAAAAAGATGCAGCATTGAAAGAGAATTACAGACCAATATCCCTGATGTACATAGATGCAAAAATTATTATCTTTTTCAATGTTTTCTCAAAGAATCACAGTTTTATATCTCATTAGAGCAATTTATAGTGTTAAAGGTAAAATTTGGATAGAAAATACAATGCCCCATTCAATAGGTATATTCAAGTATATATATACTTATATATATGTATATAAATGTATCTAATTTTATAATTCTATATATTAAGAAAAATGACACTGTAAGCATTTTATGTTCTGAGAAATTATTTCCAAATTCTAAAATCAGTTGTGGCAATAAGTATCAGATTTAAAAAACACAAATGATTATCAAATGAAGTATTTTGTGTTATTACATAATTTCATAAGATATTGATTTTTCTTCCTAAAATAATATTTGAAAAACCTAAAAAGTAAGGAAAATGAAATGAATGATTCATACTCTCAATACATAGAACAAATAATACCATTTTTATGGTTCCATGTACTTTTTTTTAACATTTATTTATTTACTTTAAAGGCATAGTTATAGACAGAGAAAGGGAGAGACATAGAGAGAGGTCTGCTGTGTGAACCATCTGCTGGTTCACTCTCCAAATGGCTGCAATGACCAGAGCTGAGCTAATCCAAAACCAGGAGCCAAGAGCTTAATCTGGGTCTCCCACACGGTTGCAGGGGCCCAAGCACTTGTTCATCTTCTACTGCTTCCCCAGGCCATCAACAGGGAACTGGAGGGGAATTGGAACAGCTGGGACTTAAACCAATGCCCATGTGGGATGCTGGCAACGCAGTCAGATGCTTAACCTATTAAGCCACAGCACTGGCCTCAATTCCATGTACTCCTTAGAATGGATGATCTAGTTAACCTAATTAGCATATATATATATATATATGCACTAAACACACACACATGAAAGCATACTGCAAATATTTATAGAAAAATAGAACTGAATGATGTTTATTTAGGTGCAAAAATATTTTGAAAGCCTTGCATAGTTTTTGCATAATATGCCTTTTTCATGAATATTTTGAAGATTCTTCATATGTATGGATTCCAAAATTTTATGTGATAAGTAGTAACTTTTTTTTATTTCCATTTTCCAAATAACATTGTAGCATTTCCATATATATGTATATGTACATATATATATCCATATATATATGAATGTGAATAAAATATATAACTTTGAATAGTTTTTTATTTTATATTTTCAGTCTGATTTCTAGAATACTGCCTTATGTCACATTATAAACAACAACACTCAAGAGGAGTCATTTTATAGACAGATAAGCTGCTAGTTGTCTTCCAAAAGTCATTACCACTTGCTTCTGTAGTAATTAAATCTTCACCTGGCTTATGACTGATTAACAGCTCCTCTTCTGCCATTCTGCTTACAATAATTGATAGATTATTATCATCCATGCTCACCCTGCAGTTCTGCAAACACTTGAAGCTATCACTTTGGTCAATCTGCGTTTTGGTACCCCTTATCTACCTTCCCACTACTCCGCTCTGCCCCTTTGCAGGTCCTAATAATGAGTATTCTAATTTGAGATCAACGAGTTTATTAATTTTTTCACTTCCACATGTCAGAGGACAAATGTCTTGCTGTGATTTCTAGTTACATCCTATTTTTGCAGATATCAGTATTTCATTCTTTCTTGTGGCTGATTATTATGCCACTGACTGTATATACCGCATTTCTTCACACATTCAATCACCGATGGTATGTGCATTCCATATCTTGTAATACGGTATGTGCTGTAAAAATATGAGAATGCAGGTATCTCTTTGAAAGACTGATTTCATTTCCTTTGGTTATACACCCAGAAATGTGGTAGCTGAATCATATTTTCTCAGTTTTCTGAGGAACTGCTGTTGTCCATAATGACTACATCAATTTGTTTGTTCATGATCAGTACTTAAGTGGTCCCCTTTCTCTGCATCGACCATAAAATTAATTATTTTTTATCTTATTGATAATGGGCATTCTCAAACTGGATTGACGTGAAATTACATCATGGTTTTGATTTGCACTTCACGCATAGTTAGAGGTACTGAACATTTCTGCATATATTTGATAGCAATTTGTGTTTCTACTTTTGATGAATGTATATGAATATCCCTTATAAATTTATTAGCTGTATAGTTCGATTCTTATTCTTGAAGTTTTTGTTCTTACACATTTTTTATATTAATCCTTTATCAGATGAATCATTTGCAAAATATTCTATTCCATACTGGCCATTGTCTCTTCACTTTGTTGATTGTATCCTTTGCTGAACAGAAGTTTCTTAGTTTGATATCATCCTATTTGTCAAATTATGGTTTTGTTGCCCTGACAGGTCTACTTTTGAAATAAATATGCTTTTAAATTTTGTTTGACACATAGATGTTAATGAAGAAAAGGCAATAAAATAGAATACAACAAAAAGATTCTGCCTTAGGATATCAAAAGATGAATCAATATTCTTTTATACAGAAACAAAGCATTATATCTCTGAGTCCAGCACAAAATACGAGAGGATCACAAAATGTTAAAACCCTTGGGGACAGCGCCGTGGCTCACTTGGTTAAACCTCTGCCTGCAGCACCGGCATCACAACGGGCGCCGGATTCTGTCCTGGTTGCTCCTTTTCCTGTCCAGCTCTCTGCTGTGGCCCGGGAGGGCAGAGGAGGATGGCCCAAGTGCTTGGGCCCTCCACCTGCATGGGAGACCAGGAGAAAGCACCTGGCTCCTGGCTTTGGATCGGCGTCTTCGGACGTAGCAGCCATTTGGGGGGTGAACCAATGGAAGGAAGACCTTTCTCTCTCTCTCTCTCTTACTTTATAACTCTATCTGTCAAAAAAAATAAAATAAAATAAAATAAAATTTAAAAAAAAAAAACATAACAATCATGATATAGTGTCCCTCTTTGTCTCTCTTAAC
The DNA here is from genome assembly GCF_964237555.1 of Oryctolagus cuniculus. NCBI lineage: Eukaryota > Metazoa > Chordata > Mammalia > Lagomorpha > Leporidae > Oryctolagus > Oryctolagus cuniculus. The sequence continues at coordinate 28,481,224 of NC_091433.1, forward strand.
AGTTTTTGTGGTAAAGTTTATGTTGTCCGATATTAAGATGGCTACGCCTGCTCTTTTTTCATTTCTGTTGGCATGGTATATCTTTTTCCAGCCTTTCACTTTCAGTCTGTATGGATCTTTGTTGGAAAGATGTGTTTCTTGTAAGCAGCATATAGATGGGTTTTGTTCCTTAACCCAATCAGCCAATTGGTGTCTTTTAACTGGACAGTTCAGGCCATTCACGTTCAAAGTGACTAATGATAAGTGGTAACTTTGCCCTGCCATTTGCCAAAGATAAGTTCTAATATATGCTTTGAATTCCCTGTGATCTTTTGCTGTGAGGTTTCCTTCCTTGGTTTCCTTCCTTTACCTTCTTTCATATTGATGACCGTGTTTCTGTGTTTCTGTGTGTAACACATCTTTAAGCATCTTTTGCAGGGCTGGACGAGTGGCAACAAATTCTTTCAATTTCTGTTTGTTATGAAAAGTCTTTATTTCACCTTCATTCACAAATGATAGCTTGGCAGGATATAATATATAATAATATATATAATATAATATATAATATAATATATAATATAATATATTATATATAATATATAATATTATATATAATATATAATATATAATATAATATATAATATAATATAATAATAATATAAACTGTTAAGAGAGACAAAGAGGGACACTATATCATGATTAAGGGATCAATTCAACAGGAAGATATAACAATTATCAATGTATATGCACCTAACTACAGGGCACCAGTTTATCTAAAAGATTTATTAACGGACTTAAAGGGAGACTTAGACCCCAATACAGTAGTACTGGGGGACTTCAATACTCCACTCTCAGAAATAGACAGATCATCCGGTCAGAAGATCAACAAGGATACAGTAGATTTAAACGACACTATAGCCCAAATGGATCTAACAGATATATACAGAACTTTCAATCCTACAGCTAAAGATTTTACATTCTTCTCAGCAGTACATGGAAGCTTCTCTAGGATTGACCACATACTAGGCCATAAAGCAAGTCTGAGCAAATTCAAAAGAATTAGAATCATACCATGCAGCTTCTCAGAACATAAAGGAATGAAGTTGGAAATTAGTAACTCAGGAATCCCTAGAGCATACGCAAACACATGGAGATTGAACAACATGCTCCTGAATGAACACTGGGTCATTCAAGAAATCAAAAGAGAAATCAAAAGCTTTCTGGAAGTAAATGAGGATAACAGCACAACATACCAAAACTTATGGAATGCAGCAAAAGCAGTGTTAAGAGGAAAGTTTATATCAATAGGTGCCTACATCAAGAAATTGGAAAGGCACCAAATAGATGAGCTTTCAATTCACCTCAAGGATCTAGAAAACCTACAGCAAATCAGACCCAAATCTAGTAGGAGAAGAGAAATCATTAAAATCAGAGAAGAAATCAACAGGATTGAATCAAGAAAAACATTACAAAAAATCAGCCAAACGAAGAGCTGGTTTTTTGAAAAAATAAACAAAATTGACACCCCATTGGCCCAACTAACTAAAAAAAGAAGAGAAAAGACCCAAATCAATAAAATCAGAGATGAAAAAGGAAATGTAACAACAGACACCACAGAAATAAAAAGAATCATCAGAAATTACTACAAGGACTTGTATGCCAGCAAACAGGGAAACCTATCAGAAATGGATAGATTCCTGGACACATGCAACCTACCTAAATTGAACCATGAAGACATCGAAAACCTAAACAGACCCATAACTGAGACAGAAATTGAAACAGTAATAAAGGCCCTCCCAACAAAGAAAAGCCCAGGACCAGATGGATTCACTGCTGAATTCTACCAGACGTTTAAAGAAGAACTAACTCCAATTCTTCTCAAACTATTCAGAACAATTGAAGAAGAGGGAGTCCTCCCAAATTCTTTCTATGAAGCCAGCATCACCTTAATTCCTAAGCCAGAGAAAGATGCAGCACTGAAAGAGAATTACAGACCAATATCCCTGATGAACATAGATGCAAAAATCCTCAATAAAATTCTCGCCAATAGAATGCAACAACACATCAGAAAGATCATCCACCCAGACCAAGTGGGATTTATCCCTGGTATGCAGGGATGGTTTAATGTGCGCAAGACAATCAATGTGATACACCACATTAACAGACTGCAGAAGAAAAACCATATGATTATCTCAATAGATGCCGAGAAAGCATTTGATAAAATACAACACCCGTTCATGATGAAAACTCTAAGCAAACTGGGTTTGGAAGGAACATTCCTCAATGCAATCAAAGCAATCTATGAAAAACCCACAGCCAACATCCTATTGAATGGGGAAAAGTTGGAAGCATTTCCACTGAAATCTGGAACCAGACAGGGATGCCCACTCTCACCACTGCTATTCAATATAGTTCTGGAAGTTCTAGCCAGAGCTATTAGGCAAGAAAAAGTAATTAAAGGGATACAAATTGGGAAGGAAGAACTCAAACTATCCCTCTTTGCAGATGACATGATTCTGTATTTAGGGGACCCAAAGAACTCTACTAAGAGACTATTGGAACTCATAGAAGAGTTTGGCAAAGTAGCAGGGTATAAAATCAATGCACAAAAATCAACAGCCTTTGTATACACAGACAATGCCATGGCTGAGGAAGAACTTCTAAGATCAATCCCATTCACAATAGCTACAAAAACAATCAAATACCTTGGAATAAACTTAACCAAAGACGTTAAAGATCTCTACGATGAAAATTACAAAACCTTAAAGAAAGAAATAGAAGAGGATACCAAGAAATGGAAAAATCTTCCATGCTCATGGATTGGAAGAATCAATATCATCAAAATGTCCATTCTCCCAAAAGCAATTTACAGATTCAATGCAATACCAATCAAGATACCGAAGACATTCTTCTCAGATCTGGAAAAAATGGTGCTGAAATTTATATGGAGGCACAAGAGACCTCGAATAGCTAAAGCAATCTTGTACAACAAAAACAAAGCCGGAGGCATCACAATACCAGATTTCAGGACATACTACAGGGCAGTTGTAATTAAAACAGCATGGTACTGGTACAGAAACAGATGGATAGACCAATGGAACAGAATTGAAACACCAGAAACCAACCCAAACATATACAGCCAACTTATATTTGATCAAGGATCTAAAACTAATTCCTGGAGCAAGGACAGTCTATTCAATAAATGGTGCTGGGAAAATTGGATTTCCACGTGCAGAAGCATGAAGCAAGACCCCTACCTTACACCTTACACAAAAATCCACTCAACATGGATTAAAGACCTAAATCTACGACCTGACACCATCAAGTTACTAGAGAACATTGGAGAAACCCTTCAAGATATTGGCACAGGCAAAGAATTTGTGGAAAAGACCCGGGAGGCACAGGCAGTCAAAGCCAAAATCAACTATTGGGATTGCATCAAATTGAGAAGTTTCTGTGCTGCAAAAGAAACAGTCAGGAGAGTGAAGAGACAACCGACAGAATGGGAAAAAATATTTGCAAACTATGCAACAGATAAAGGGTTAATAACCAGAATCTACAAAGAGATCAAGAAACTCCACAAAAACAAAACCAACAACCCACTTAAGAGATGGGCCAAGGACCTCAATAGACATTTTTCAAAAGAGGAAATCCAAATGGCCAACAGGCACATGAAAAAATGTTCAAGGTCATTAGCAATCAGGGAAATGCAAATCAAAACCACAATGAGGTTTCACCTCACCCCGGTTAGAATGGCTCACATGCAGAAATCTACCAACAACAGATGCTGGCGAGGATGTGGGGAAAAAGGGACACTAACCCACTGTTGGTGGGAATGCAAGCTGGTCAAGCCACTATGGAAGTCAGTCTGGAGATTCCTCAGAAACCTGAAGATAACCCTACCGTTCGACCCAGCCATCCCACTCCTTGGAATTTACCCAAAGGAATTTAAATTGGCAAACAAAAAAGCGGTCTGCACCCTAATGTTTATTGAAGCTCAATTCACAATAGCTAAGACCTGGAACCAACCTAAATGCCCATCAACGATAGACTGGATAAAGAAATTATGGGATATGTACTCTTTAGAATACTATACCGCAGTAAGAAACAACGAAATCCAGTCATTTGCAACAAAATGGAGGAATCTGGAACACATCATGCTGAGTGAAATAAGCCAGTCCCAAAGGGACAAATACCATATGTTCTCCCTGATCGGTGACGACTGACTGAACACCAAGAGAGAAACCTGTTGGAGTGAGGTGGACACTATGGGAAATGGTGGCTTGATCAGCATAGCCCTGACTGTTAATGAACAACTTAATACATTATCCCTCTTAGTAGTTTTTTTTATCTGTTCTACTTAATATGACTGGTTTAGATCTGTAATTGATGCACAGTTATTCTTAAGTGTTGAAAATTAACTGAAATGTGATCCCTGTTGAACATGGTGGTGGGAATGGGAGAGGGAAGAGATGTATAATTTGGGACATGCTCAGGCTGACTTGCCCCAAGTGGTGGAGTTGGAAGCATACCAGGGGATTCCAATTCAATCCCATCGAGGTGGCATGTACCAATGCCATCTCACTGTTCCAGGTGATCAGTTTCAGTTCACAGTTGGTCATGGTGAAGGGACTGGGAGTCAAAGGGAACACATAGACAAGTCTAGTACCTGCTAAAGCTAACCGATGGAGTAAATAAAGGGGAGAGTGATCCAACATGGGAAGTGAGATACTCAGCAGACTCATAGAATGGCAGATGTCCTAAATAGCACTCTGGCCTCAGAATCAGCCCTAAAGGCATTCGGAGCTGGCTGAGAAGCTCATGAGAGTATTTCAGGCATGGAAAGCCAAGACACTCTGGCAAAGATCTCTGCGAGTGAGATCCCAGTGGAAAGAACAGGTCATCAAAGAAGGAGGTACCTTTCTCTGAAGGGAGGAGAGAACCTCCACTTTGACTATGACCTTGTCTAAACAAGATAAGAGTCGGAGAACTCAGAGGGCTTCCATAGCCTTGGAAACTCATGACTGGAGCATAGGGAGATTACTGATGCCATAGACAGGAGTGTCAATTGGTAAAGTCAACAACAGGAGTCACTGTGCACTTACTCCTCATGTAGGATCTCTATCCTTAATGTGCTGTACATTGAGATTTAATGCTATAACGAGTACTCAAACAATATATTTCACTTTGTGTTTCTATGGGGGTGCAAACTGTTGAAATCCTTACTTAATGCATACTAAACTGATCCTCTGTAAAAAAAAAAAAAAGAAAAAAAAAAAAAAAGAAATTATCAATTCCCAACTTGACTCTCACTGGGATTAAACATGACAATAGGTCTGCTCTGATTTCATCATCATTTAAAAAAATCATCTATTATTTTTCACTTTATGTTTCTGTGTGGGAGCAAACAGTTGAAATCCATACTTAATGTATACTAAGCTGATCTTCTGTATATTAAGATAATCGAAAATGAATCATGATGTGAATGGAAGGGGAGAGGGAGTGGGAAAGGGGAGGGTTGTGGGTGGGAGGGACGGTATGGGGGGGAAGCCATTGTAATCCATAAGTCGTACTTTGGAAAATTATATGCATTAAATAAAAGTTTAAAAAAAAAAAAAAAAAAAACATAACAAAAAAACCTTGACAGTGAAGTGAGACAACCTGCACCTGAGGCATTAACATTTTTCCTTATAGTGTATGTAGTCTTCCTTCTGCTACAGGATCCCAACTATTCTAAATCAGTTTGATGTTCTGACACATCATTTAAAATTTCTCCATAATTTATGGAAGGCAAGATCCACATAGTTCATGTCCACAGTAATATATCGCCAAAAAGTTCCAATAGGAAAATATAATATTTTGAATTTGACTTCTCATACATTTATGTTTGCCAAAATGTTCTGAAAGGGGTAATAGCAAAAGCTTTTAAAGATCTTTATCCTTTTAAAAAATCTTTTGTCATAACCCACAAATGCTTCTGCAGGGTCGTCTCACAAATTTCATTACATATTACATGAAAGACTTGGCCTGAATGCTTTCCTCTTTATCCATGTTCACTTTGCCTTTCCATTCCTATTCTCCCTCTACTATTCAAGTATTCATCACAAAACTCCAGGAATATGGCTTATATGGCAAGAGCCAAACTAACAAAAAACATGCTCAGAGAAAAGCAGGATGTTCTTTAATACATAGATGAAAATACACCTTACAACTCGTACATTACTAATTGTCCTGACAAAGTAGTTAAATTTGTTAATCTATAAATATTCATACACAGTGAAGATTCAATATCGCAGGAAATATTTATTCATATTTTAAACATTTTACATCTAAAACGTTTTTTTTTAAATTGGGAAATGATTTCCTAAAATTGTCAAATTCAACTCTTAATATAAATTGTTTAATATACTGGGAGACCTCAAAGAATCTTGTGGTTCCTTTGATCAGTCCAGCTCCGGCTATTATGGCTATTTGGGGAGTGAACCAGCAGATGGAAGACCTCACTCTCTCTTGCTGTAACATTGCCTTTCAAATAAATAAATAAATCTTAAAAAAAATTCAGCTCAGAAATTGGATGTGAATTCCATGACTTTAAAGTAGTGGAGAAAGTCATGTGACTAATTTTTATGACTTTATTTTTTCTGCCATGGAAATTAGATTTTCCTACATATCTGCCCTTAGACTGGGACTTCACATATAGATTCTCATTTCTAAAAACTTCTTTCCTTCTATTGAAAGAATCCCATAACTAGTATGATGGGAGCTGCAAAGTCTTCAGATTTCAATCCTCTTTTATGTAATAATTGTGTCATTATGAATAATGAACACAAAAATTCAGTTTACAGTTTTCTCAACAATCTTGTCAACTTAATGATGGTAATATTATCTTCTAAAGTATGGGCACATTTTAACTCACTGCATCTGAGTTATGACTATGAATTAAAATGTTGTCTTTCACTGTTATTGCCTTGATTACCAATAAAACATAATTTTAAAATAATATTTAGATTATATCTCTAGGCTTCATGATGAAGATTTGATAAGAACAATTTTCTTACTTGTTTTCATGACTTTCATTAATTATAGTGTAAGAGTTCGTAAATTGCTGTTCATATGCTTTTAAGGTTAGATGTAATAAAATTCTACTCACTTTCATTGTTTCCATGTTTTAGAAATGTAAATATGTCTTTTCTTCTTCTAGCTTTTTTTTTGCCTCATTTTCTAAATAAATCACAATGTTCTCACATTTGGCCCTAATTATCCGTAGAACTTAGAAATAATATATAGTCTGATTCAAAAGTGAAATTTTTAAATTATAAGAGCATTGCTGGAAAGAAGTGGTCATCAAAGAAGGAGGTACTTTTCTCTTGAGGGAGGAGAGAACTTCCACTTTGCTTATGGCCTTGTCTAAATACTGATAGGAGTTTGTGGATTCTACAGGTTTCCATATCTTAGGTAGCTCATGTCAAGAGCCTCAGGTGATCACTGATGTCATACATAAAAGTGTTAATTGTTACATTTACAACAAGAGTCACTGTGCACTAACTTCCCATGCAGGACCTCTATCCTGAAAGAGTTGTATTATAATTATGTCTAAGTGCTCACAAAAAAATGTATCATTTCTGGATGCTTCTTTAAAGTTAATTTTCACAAAAAAAGTGAAATTAATGTCAAGATACAATGACATTGAACAGCCCCTTTTCTCAACTGTTGAGGAACAGTTTTTTTGTGTGTGCAAATTATTGAACTCTTTACTTAGTATAGAGTTGGTCTTCTGTTTATAAAGTTAATTGAAAATGAATCTTAGTGGAGAATGGGACTGGAAATGGGAGAGGGAAGAGGTGGAGGGATGGGAGTATGGGTGGGAGGGTGGGTATGATGAGAAGAATTACTATTTTCCAAAAGTTGTATTTATGAAATGCATGAAGTCTATATTCCTTAAATAAAAGTTTCCTTTGGGGAAAAAAAAATAAGAGCATTGCTAATCAATAAATGTACAAATAATCCTTATCATATATACATATCTCTCAATGCCAAGTTAAAACATAAAGCATACATTATGATTAAAAATATTAAATATTAAGCATAAAATAGAAATTTATTATTTTAAAATCACATTTTTATAAATGATAATAAAATGTTCATGATTCTAATGGCCAGTGTATCAATATAAATCTAAATATAATTTTATTCATGTGTATTAACTCTATAGATCCAAAAATTTAGAAATTATATGAATTATTTAACATTAAAATGATTATTTTGTGTAACTTGAGCAGAACGCACTATAAATTATTTGTAACTGCAAAACCACAAATTTGGAAGTGAACAATGGAAAGCTAACAGATGCTTCATTTTACTGTAATTGTATTTTTGTTTTTCTTATGTGAGAACCCATTGCATTCAGGCTATCGAAAGAAAGGTTATCTGAATTTACAAAATGTGGAAGTTTTTTTTTTTTTTTTCAAACAGTTCAATTTCTCCCTATAGCAGGGTCCTCTGATATTAGAAGTGTGCAGTCCACAACTGAGATGTGGATTACCATGTTGATTATTTATATATTGAAACAACAGTGTAGTTTTGGGATAAGTCTCACAGGATAGTGGTGAGTAATTGTTAGTGTGCGGTTGCATTCAGTTTTCTGATATTATGTTGAGAACGTCTATGGTTCTGTTCATTGCAGACATTAGCTATTAATCTCTTTTCGGGTGACTTTGATATCAGATCCTCTTGGCCTTGTAGAAAAAGTTTTGGCCAGCACCGCGGCTCACTAGGCTAATCCTCCACCTGCAGCTCCGGCACCCCTTTGTTCTAGTCCTGGTTGGGGCGCCGTATTCTGTCCCAGTTGCTCCTCTTCCAGTCTAGCAATCTGCTGTGGCTTGGGAGGGCAGTGGAGGATGGCCCAGGTCCTTGGGCCCTGCACTCACATGGGAGACCAGGAGAAGCACCTGCCTTCTGGCTTTGGATCGGCGCAGCAAGCTGACCATAGTGGCCATTTGGGGGGGTGAACCAATGGAAAAAGGAAGACCTTTCTTTCTGTCTCTCTCTCACTGTCTAACTCTGCCTGTCAAAAAAAAAAAAAAAAAAAAAAAAGAAAAGAAAAAGTTTTGAAGAATTCCCTCCTCTTTGGTTTTTGAAATAATTAGAGTAAAATAATTTCACCTCTTTCATGACTATTTACAGTGTATTCCTATTGACTAAGTAGGGAGGGGTCTCTTTATAGAGTGCTTCATTGTTAAGTCAGTACCTGTTCTGTTTCTGGGATGTTCTTTTGGTGCATTAAAAAATTTCAAAATTAAAAAAAAAGAAGTAATTAGAGTAAAATAGACATTTATCTTTAAATGTCTGTTAGAACTCAGAACTAGAGCTCTCTGCTTCTGGTCTTTCCTTTGAAGACTTTTTTTTTTTTTAAATTACTGATTCAATCTTGTTACTCATTATTGATCTGTTCAGATTTTCTATTTCTTTATGATTCAGTCTTTTGTCTGCCTGTCCAGGAAATTGTTCATTTTTCCGATGTTATTAAATAAGTTGGTGTTGTGTTGAGTATCTGTATTAATTTTAGTGTTTCTAATTTATTAAAGTTATAATTTTTTATAATTTAGTTTTAAAATATATTTTTCTATTTGAAAGACAGAACTACAGATAGAGGAGAAGATGGAGAGAAAGAAATCTCCTATTATCTGATGTTTCACTCCCCCAAATGGCCACAATTGCTGGAGCTGGGACAGGCCAAACCCAGGAGCCTGGAACTCCATCCAGGCATCCCACATGGGTATAGGGGCCCAAGAACTTGGGCCATCTTCTGCTACTTTCCCAGGCACATTAGCAGGGAGCTGAATCAGAAATGGAACAGATGGAACTCGAAACAGTACTCATATGGGGTGCTGGCATTATGGACAGTGACTTCACCAGCTGCACCACAATGCCAGTCCCAACATGTCCTTATTTTTTTCTTAGTTTTGCTTAGGATTTGTCAGTTTTAATTATTTTTTTAGAAACTGACTCTTCATTTTATTGACCTTCACGTTCTTTTTAGTATCTTGCTATTTTTTTCTTTTATTGAGACTTCTGTATTGATTTTAAAACTTGAAGTTACAGAACAGAAGGGAGAGACAGACACAGAGAGATCTTCCATACTCTAGGTCACTCTCTAGAAGGTGCAACAGGAGCAGGAGCGAGGAACTCCAGGTCTCCTACATGGTGGAAAGGGCCCATACCCTTGGATCGTCATCTGCTGCTTTGCTGGGGTATCAGTAGGGAGCAGGATCAGAAGTGGAGCAGCCAGGACACAAACTGGCACCATATGGGATGCCACTTTGCAGGCTTAGGCTTTACCCACTACTCCACAAGGCCAGCCCCTATTTTTTTATTTCTGCTCTGATATTTGTTTCTTTCCTTCTATATATTTCTTGTTTGACTTGTTTTTGTTTTTCTATTTTGAGATGCACTGATAATTTGCTTATCTAAAATATTTCTTCCTCTTTATAGATATTGATGGCTAAAAATTTTCCTCTTGATACTGCTTTTAAAGTGTTCCATTCGTTTTGATATACTGTATTTCCATTATCATTTGCTACACAGAATTTTTAAATGTTGTTCTTAAATTCTTCCTTGGTGGGCCGGCACCACGGCTCACTAGGCTAATCCTCCGCCTGTGGCGCCGGCACCCCGGGTTCTAGTCCTGGTTGGGGCGCTGGATTCTGTCCTGGTTGCTCCTCTTCCAGTCCAGCTCTCCGCTGTGGCCCTGGAGGGCAGTGGAGGATAGCCCAAGTGCTTGGGCCCTGCACCCGCATGGGAGACCAGGAGGAAGCACCTGGCTCCTGGCTTCGGATCCGCGCAGCACCGGCCATAGCGGCCATTTGGGGGGTGAACCAATGGAAGGAAGACCTTTCTCTCTGTCTTTCTCTCTCTCACTTTCTAACTCTGCCTGTCAAAAAAAATTCTTCATTGGTATATGAGTTATTCAGAAGACTATATTTAATTTTCATATGCTTATATGATTTCTAATGTTTTCCTTGTTATTAAATATTAGTTTTATTGTGTTGGGGTTGAGAAAGATACTTGTATGCATTCAAATTATTTTTAAATTAATTTATGTGGCCTACCACATGTTGTGTCCTAGAAATATTAAACTTGCTTTTCACAAGGATGTGTACTCTGTTTCTATTGGATGGAAAGTCTTTTAGATGTTGGGTTCATTTGGTCAAATGTAGGGTTTAACTTTACTGTGTTTTGTTGATTTTCTATTTACATGACCTGTCCATTTCTGAAATTTGGGTGTTAATGTCACCAACAATTATTCTTTTACAGTCTATCACTCCCATTTGGTCTATTAATATTTGCTTAATATAATTGGTTGTTCCAATATTGGGGACCATACACTTTTTTTTTTATTTTTTCTTGTTAAATTGATGACTTTATCATTATATGTATCATTATATATATATTATATTTATATGCCTTCCTTGTTTATTTTTACTGTTTTTAATTTAGAGTATACTTTATTTGGTAAATTTTATTTGATTCATTGTTTTACTGTATTATTTAGGAAATAGTAAGTTCATACATGCTTAGTACAGATGAAGTTTTGTTTTACAGATTTTTCTGCTCTGTCTTTGTTTGAATGGCAGATGCATAACCCGCAGATAGCAAGGGCTCACTGGGTGTAGAGTTTGCTTATCCATACAAAAAAAAAGATGCGATTTTTTTTCTGTCTGAAGCCTCTTTAGTGGGTTACTGGCGATGTGTATCACATCCTAGCTTAATACTTATTCAATAATACAATTATTTTCTTCTCTTTTACCTTTGTACAGAGATTTTAAGAGCTATAATGATATTTTGTTTTTAATTATCTTTTCAACACAGCCTAAATTGTATTAGGTTACCTCTTCTAAAGTTCATACAATCACTGATATTAGGAACTTAGATTTTTTCCCTTCATATTACACTCAAAAATAATTGAAAATTTACAAAGGTACTACAGCTCAAATACTTTATGACATACAAGTATAAGAAGGCTTTTATTCTTGAAAATAATATTTTGCAAAGCCAAATTGTAGTCTTTCCTGTACTAAATGGTTTTAGATGACTGAAATGTACCATTGTGCTCCCCATTTCCGGTAAATTACATTACAGGAGGACATTGTTGATTGTAAAATTCAAAAAAAGATTTCATTTGAATTGAAATATGCATATTTCTTGCAATGTAATATTGTTATACTTAAAATTTTATAACCTAAATACTTTCTCATAGAAAATTCAGTAGAAAATATTAAACAAAAATAGGACACGGCTAAGAAAAGAAATAGAAATAAGGATATCATTGTTAACAGTGATTGATTTCAAATAAATATTTTCATCATTTTACAATCTACCAAAATACACTTTGTTTATATAACAACTAAGTTACTCCTGTGATATCTTTAAAAATTAGATCTCATTTATTATTTATGTATTCAAAATGGTATAGCCAAAAAATGTATGTCTCTTTTTATAAATTCCATTTATCTCATGTATTTTCATTGTATGTTCCATAAAAATTACTGAAAGTAAAATATATGCCAAAAGTTGTCTGATAGATTATATATTTTATTTAGATATGTGTATGAATGCTATTTCCTATGAATTTCAATGTATCATAAGTTCAGAGAAAAGTGTTCCAATTTTAAAAATAAATAGCTACTGCTTTCAAGATAATTTAATAAAAAATTGTGTTTGTTTTCAACTTTATTTTTTTATGATGTTTTCTAGATGATCTTTGACAATAACTCAATTTCTATGCATTTTCCTTTTTTTCCCAGTATTTTCTGCTCTTTATAGTAAATAGATAACACTGAGTTTTTGTTCATCCACACACCCATGTACTAATTTTAAGTTAATATACTTTAGTACATATTAAAGGCTGCATGTTGCTTTATGTACTTTCACATATCCTCTTGTGTATAAAATTAGTATCTCACATTCAAAGTTTCCAAAATTCATAGCAAAACTGCTCCTTGTCTAGTACTGATTTATAAAGTGAAAGGTAGTCTCCATTGTTTTGAATCATATTTCCAAATATCTGTTTCTTTCAAGCTAGAAAAGTAAATTACAATACTTATCTCTTAAGCACTTGCAAGTTCTACCTACTTCAATTCCTTTGTAACTTAAGTTGTTTTTTCTGTATTGCCACTTATGCAGAGTAGACTTTCTATCTAGTAGTTTCTGAAGTGCTTTATTCTATCTTAGTTGTTTCCTAAATGCATTCTTTCTTCATTCAATTGGCTTTCAGTACTGAAATGGAAGTAGCATTATACAGTGAAAATGCAGATATACATTGATGTAGCATAAAGATCACTGTCTTTAAAACAGATTTTTAAACTACATGTGATTGGATCCTTGGATATTTTGTTTTTACATAATCTCCAATGCCATTCCCACTCCATTATCCATTCCAAGCTTGTCCTGATCCTCCTTTTCCTAGGGTCATTTTCCCATTCCTTTCTCTCTTCCTAAAATGAATGATCTTCCTTTCCTCATGAACTTAATTTTCACAAATCCCTTAGTTTAATCCACTAATAATCACAAGGAGAAAAACTTATTCAAATCTATAGACTTAAATCATATCCTCTGGTATATGCTCTCACAGTAACTTCTATTTTATCTAAAAAAATATGAGCAATTTGATAAAATAATTATCTATAGTTGGTCCTTTGATTTCTGTCACTTCTGGATTCAAAACTCAACAAAATGATCCAGTTTCTTATTCATATTCATATATGTAGTGGCACATTTAGCACCTTACAAGTAAGCAGATGCTCAGTAAATATATAATAAATAAATTAATTAATATGTAATGTAATATCTAATTCATTTCAGACATAATTCTGGTTATATTTTCATTAGTTTTCACATAAATATCTAAATGAATACAGTCAGTAGAAACACAAATAAAACAACAATGTTTTCTTAATTTTAGTTTATTTTCTCTTAGAAATTAGAAATTTACTAACATATTTTTACTTCTTTTTCCTGCCAAAATGTCTACATATGCTTTATATCATCAAATATATAAAAATAAATTTGATCATGAGAAACAACATTTTTACCTTATTTGAGCAATTAAGTTGGTGATCTAATAATGCCTTCTAATTAACTGAATGAATCTGAACAAAATAATTGGTTTATTTTATTTTGCCAACTGAATGTTTATTACACTAAGTAAGCAATTTGATAGTGTGGCAAATCAATGAAGTCAAAATATTTGAACAGTGTTTTAATGTAGGTGCAATCAGAAGTTAATGCTTCTGATAAAGTTTTTACCTTCCTTCCTGCAAAAATTTGGGCCAAATATTGATATAGGTTGTCCACCAAACACAGGCACTACAAGATTTTTAAAGCCTAGACAGGAGTGGGAATTTGTTAGTGCTGTTAAGTAGCCATTTGGAATGCTTGCATATCAGCAGGAGCCTGATTCAAGTCCTTTATCCTCTGCTTCTGATCCAGTTTTCCTGCTATTACATGTCACAGAAATAAGAAGAGAATTTGGGTCCCTGCCACCTACACTGGAGAACAAGAGTGAGTTTCAGGGTCCTGGCTTTGACCATGCCTATTCCTGGCTGTTATGGACATTTAGGGAGAAGTAGTGAAAGGAAGTTCTTTCTCTATCTGTCTACTATTCTATATTTCAAATGAAATGAAGCTGCTCACATAATAATAAGAGTGTAAAATTGATCATCTTGTAATTTAACAATGAAAAAAAAAAAACACTGTGTTGAACAAAGTATTTAAGCTGAGCTTCTACTAAAGCAATTTTCTTTTTATAAAGGAAACAATTCCCTTTCCCTGAACTGGGCTGCATTTTAAAGAATTTTTAGAAATGATTGATGAAATAGCACTATTTTACTTTAACAAGCATGTCTATTGCATGAAGAGGTGAACTGAAAGGATCAAAGGCTACCACAGGGTTACTAGTGAGCTAGGATTATGTGCCCACTGACCTGCCTCTTGCTGTCTGTTCTATAACCCCCAGAGTTCCACCTTGCAAAAGAACTTGGTAGTTGTTCCTTTCTTGATTTTGTTACTTTAAAAGACTTTCTAAGAAGTTTAGAATTAACAAAGGGGTTAAAATATTAGGAATATTAGTGCTGTGCAGAAGGTGAAGTCATTGCCAAGCACACTGGTATCCATTATAGGGGCCAGCCTCGTGTCCTGGCTCCTCCACTTCTGATCATTTTCCTGCTAATGGGCTGGGAAAATAGTGGAAGATGGCCCAGATCCTTGGGCTCCTGCACCCACATGGGAGACTCAGAATAAATTTCTGGCTGCTGGCTTTGGATCAGCCTAAACTCTGGCCATTGGGGCCATTTAGGGAGTGAGACAATGAATAAGATGCCTCTTTTTCTGTCTCTGTCTCTCTCTAACTCTGCCTCTCAAATAAATAAATCTTTTTTTTTTTTCAGAAAAATAAAAGGGTGACAAAGATCTGTATTTAAAAAACAAAACAAAACAAAACAGAAGGACAAGACATAATGATGAAGTAAGAGTTATAGTGAAGAAGTCTCAAGATGTGGACAACAATATAGGGAGTTAAGGAGAAAAAGAATTTTCCACACATTTTGTGAGCTAGTTATTAAGTAACTCTTTAGATTTCAACCTTCTATGCTTTTAAATGTTATCTTCAACATCTTTCATGATATTATGCCCTTTACTCGTATTTCTTTCTGCTCTCTCCAACTGTGATTAATAAAATACTATTTAAGGCCAAACTCAAATACCACTCCTCATCTTTGGAGTTTTTCCCCCAACATTTTACTCTAACACAGAATATTTTCTTTCTTCTTTGAACCTCTAGTTGCCATGAGGTTTGCAGTGATGGGATTATTGATCAATGTCTTTAGTGGTCACTGTTAATATTCTTCACAATTTGTCATACCATATGGAATATAGTAGGTCTTAATAACATTGAATGATGTGCTTCACTGCAGAACAACATTGTTTTAAGCATGTGCAATTATTATGACTACTCAGCATGCATTGAGATCACTATTGATTTTGAAATAAGAGCCTGAATACAGCCATTGTTATGTTTATTGTTCTGTTTTTTTGAATGATTTATTTATTTATTATTTTTAATTTTTTAATTTTTATTTTTTTGACGGAGTGGACAGTGAGAGAGAGAGAGAGACAGAGAGAAAGGTCTTCCTTTGCCGTTGGTTCACCCTCCAATGGCCACTGTGGCTGGAGCACTGCGGCTGGCGCATGGCGCTGATCCGAAGCCAGGAGCCAGGTGCTTCCTCCTGGTCTCCCATGCGGGTGCAGGGCCCAAGCACTTGGGCCATCCTCCACTGCCCTCTCGGGCCACAGCAGAAAGCTGGCCTGGAAGAGGGGCAACTGGGACAGAATCCGGTGCCCCACCTGGGACTAGAACACGGTGTGCCGGCACTGCAGTCGGAATATTTGCCTATTGAGCTGTGGCGCCGGCCTATTTATTATTTTGTAAGGCAGAGCTACAGAGAGGAGAGACACAGAGAGAAAAATATTTTTTTGGCTGTTCACACCACCAATGCCAGCTGTTAGGGAACCACTCATGGAGAAAGTAATTGTAGCGCCTTTTGAAACAAAGTAACTGTAGTGCCATTTGAAAGAAAGTAACTGCGCAGTAGCACAGCTTGAAAGAAAAGTAGAAAGGTAACCACTCTAGCTGGTAAGATTTGAAAATGGATGGCCTAACTAGAGGGCCAAACCACAAATTGTCGTTGCCATGACTACGGGACCATGGGGGGTCGGAATGTGGGCGGGGCTAGCCTCTAGAAACTGTATATAAGGGGACCCTCAGCCGCTGTAAACCAGAGGTGGTTCGGCCTCTCTCCCTGGTCCGTAGTGCCTAGTGCCCGCAGGAGTAGGCTTGAGCGATCTCTCCTCCTAGTCGCCTAGAGTATCAATAAAGTGTGTTTAGCTTGACCTTCCTCAGTCTCTACGACTTTTCCTTTGAGGTAACCCGGCCAGTTCCGAAGGGGGAGATCCTGACACCAGCAATGGCCAGGCCTGGGCCAGGACAACCTCAGGAGCCTACAACTCTATTCAGATTTCCCACATGAGTAAAGGGGCCCAGACATTTGTACCATCTTCTACTGCTTTCCCAAGCACATCAGCATGGAGTTGTATCAGAAGTAGAGCAGCCAGGACTCAAACTGGCACCCATATGGGATACCAGCACCTTAGGCAGCTACTGAACTCATTGTGTCACAATGTTGGACCCATCATCATTTGTTTCAATATAATAATATCTGAAATACAACTTCAGGAATACAAAGTATGGAAGTATAGAATAATTAAACAAAGATATGGAAAAGAACACCATACCAAGACACCTAGTAATATATGTAAAAGAAAATATATGGTGCAAAGTGACTAGGAGGAAGTTAAGTGATTTTCTAAACAAGAAATTTTGTTTGACAGTAATTATTATCAGTTTCTTAAAGTTTTGTGTTTGATCAGACAATGTAAGCCTGTACTCAAAATAGGAATGTGTTTTAGTGGAGGGCTTATTTTCCATATGTCAAAAAAGGAGTTTGAAATTTCAATCTAGAAATACACTTTGAAGTTATTTAAAAATATGTGAGGAATCATGGCCACATTTCAGAAAAGTTTTTAGAAAATTAAGGAAAAAATACAGCAAATTCATTATACCCAGAAATGATTAAAATGAATTTTAGGAACCAACATATTGCAAAGCAGTTTTACAAAGTTTGCATCCATGTATCTGGAACCAAATAAATCATCTTCTTTTACACAAACTATAATGCAATGTTCCACTGCACGGTTACCAAAAAAATTCACTAATAAAACTGCAACTTGAGTTTTCTTAATCTTAATAAAATACATTTCTTTCTATAGAGCATTATATTTTGAAATTATATAATCTCAGAGTTTAATTTTGTATTTTTAAAATAATGCTTATGTTTTAAAACTTTTAAAAGCAAAAAATGTGCTTATTAGGATGCTTGACAGAATTTTTGATTATTTAAGCAATATAAAGCAAGAGGTACAAAACATACATTATTAATTATCAAAATGCCAAAAAGATACCATAAATGCAAAAAAGATACCATAAATGAAAAAATGAAGATTGAAATATTTATTTGATCTGTAGAGCCGTAAAATGATTTCACATAGAATTATTTTACCAGTTTAAAAATTCCAATGTTACAATGAAATATTGCAGAAAAATTTACACAGTGTTTGAAATAATCAAATAAATGAAATTGGGGGACCGGCACCATGGCTCACTCGGTTAAGCCTCCGCCTGTGGCACTGGCATCCCATATGGGCACCAGGTTCTAGTCCTGGTTGCTCCTCTTCTAGTCCAGCTCTCTGTTGTGGCCTGGGAGGGCAGTGGAGGATGGCCCAAGTGCTTGGGCGCCTGCACCCACATCAGAAACCATGAAGAGGCACCTGGCTCCTGGCTTCGGTTGGCATAGCTCCAGCCGTTGTGACCATTTCAGGGGGTGAACCATAGGATGGAAGACCTTTCTCTCCATCTCTCTCTCACTGTCTGTAACTATTCCTGTCAAATGAATAAATAAATAAATCTTTAAAAATGAATTAATTAATTAAATTAGAACACCTACTATTTATATTAATGGCAAAAACATAGTTTCCTCTAACCACTTAACCAGAATCATATTACTATTACACAAATATGGCTATTGTTTTCTATAGCTGTTTTAATCTTCTTCTACAAAAAAAAAAAAAAAAAACTTCAACGTTTAGATTAAAAAATCAGTCACATTATTGCTATGTCTGCCACATAAATATATAAGATTGTTTGCCTTTGTAATCCCTTCTTATGACTCTTATAATTCACTTATCCAAATATTCAACATCTATCTGTTTGCTCTGGACTATAGAGTCACAGTTACTGATTTCTTTATAAATAAGACCGTGGGGTTTGCTGTTATACTTAGGCTTAAATTCTTCCTTTAGTGCATATAATCTACATGGCTTTGACAAGTGCATTGTTTTCCATGGCAAAATGTATTTCCTCAGTTCTGAAAATCAGAACCATAATTCAACACCATAGAAAGAAATGAAAGCGATACTGCATTTAAAGTGATTTTCCATAGTTAAGATTTAAGTAAATATTAGTGATAGTTATAATTAGAATAGTATAATAGCAAACTTTGCTTTATCAAACAGTTCAAAACATATAACTTTTAAATATAGTTGAACTTTGAAGCCCAAAAAAGTAAACGAGAATATTTGTGTTCATGAGTCGGAAAATGTATGCATCAGGAAAATGTATTAGAGAGTAGGACAAGGAAAATGATGTAATGAAACATTTTTGAGAAAAGTCTAAATCTAATTTTTTTATTTTTGACAGCGTGGACAGTGAGAGAGAGAGACAGAGAGAAAGGTCTTCCTTTACTACATATAGGAAAGAATTCTTAGCTTTTCTAAAGGGTAAGTCATTAGAACGTTCTTTAAAGATCATGAAGGTATGACAGGTTAGAAAAATAATTAACCCATATAAGGGAAAGAAAAGCAAACACAGCAGTCCTGTTGCTCACCTTTCTTTCATTCCTGTAAAGTGAATTTTTATATTTATTTATTTTGGAGGCAGAAAGAGACAATGTCCCCATCTCTTGGTTCACTCTCCAAATGCCCATCAGGGTTAGGGCTGGGCAAGGCTGAAACCTAGAGCATGGAACTCAATTTAGGTCTCCCATGGAAGCAGCAGGAAGCAAAGTACTCAAACCATCACTGCTGTCACACTGGGTCTGCCTTACCAGAGTGCAGGAAGCAGGCGTAAGAATTGGGAATTGAACCAAGGCACTGGGATGTGGGCCATGGGTGTCTTAGCTACTCAGCTAAGTACTTGCTCTTAATTTCCTTTCTGACACTTTTTCATTTGAAGTGTGCTTCAGCAAAACTAGACTAATTGTGCTATCTTCTGACTGCAATAATTTACAGCTGTTGTCTTTCTCAAGTTATGTTATTCAGTATTGCATGATTGAACTTTCGAACACATAATTCTGTTTCAAAAACATCAATTGTACTCCCTCACTTGTACAGACTACTAAAGTTCTCTACCCTTGTTGTTCAACATCCTTTATCAGGTGACCTTTGTCTCTGCAATATATTTTAAACCACCTACACATCACAGACAATATTGTCCTACTCAATGAAACCACTTTCCCTTCAAAAAATTGTTTCTTCTTTTTTTTACTCTACTCATTAAATTATTCATTTAGCTAACAAATGTTTACAGAGTGTAAAAAGGAACATGACATTGAGCTTGTTCATAGGAAAACATAATCATAATGCTTGTTGTCCATTACAATCTACTGAGTGAGGAAATCACACCATTCAATAGCAGTAGAATACTCATTCTGTAAAGAGATGAACATAGTTTGCATTCTTTTCAAAGAAGAGGATCATGTGAATCTAACTGAGAAAGTCAAGAACAGCTTGATAAAGTCACAGCTGAGCTAAACAGTCCTAAGGGATAATTTGAATCTATCAAAATGAGAAGGCAGAGTAGAATGATATTTCCGATAAAGAGAATATATAAAGCACAACATCTCTAATTCAAAGCTGAGGTCACAAAAACATATATGAAGTACGTCTACTGTGCATGTGCATAGTGCACATTGTATGTAAAATAATGCTTGCATGATTTTAACTGTTTTCATTACTAAAGAAAGATCATATACTAAAAAAGTCACAAAATTTTATGCTATGTGAGATTAATCTCTTTTTAATCAAGTGTAAATAGAAGAGATTGCAATAATTCTGCAAATTGATAGTTTTTTTTTATTTTTAGTAATCCAAAAATGTACACAAAATGTCAATTTTTCAGCCTTAATGCTAAAGCTGAGTATATCTACAAAACACTAGTTCTGTAGCAATTTACTCATTCTATATGGCTAAAATATTACTATAGTCATAAGAATAAAATTAATCATGTAATAAATTTCATTTTAAATAACTTCATTGGAGCAACAGTTGTAGCTCAACATTTTATTACAGATGTAAATGAATTCAGCTAATCACTTCATACTTTCAGACATAGTTAGTATCTAGGGCAAATGGCCTATGCAGCTAGATATGGTCCCTCACTCAGAAGACCTGTGTGTCTGAATTTTAAAATTCATCCCCAAATTGCATTTTTTTTCTTGGCTTGATTCTTACTGTGAGCTTCATTTTTAAGGTATATTATGTTTTCTGGATCTTCAAATAGTTTTAAAAATAAGGACATAGTTTTTAAAAATTGAATAATAATTTACTTGATTTTTTAAAAAAACTACTCTGATAAAAATGAAATATTTTTTCTGCTATAGCAAGGATGGAGTAAAATTCTATTATGCCTGAAATGGTTATTGTCTGAGCACAGAAAGTGTTCTGATACCTGCATTAGAGCATTAGAAACATTCTCCCACATGTAGATGAGTTTAATTTATGGTAAAATACACATAGTCTGCAGAAGTCAGTCTCAGAACTGACAAAAAGCTCAACACTTCCTGTTTTCATGGGTCAAACAGTGTCTCTAAAAATGCATACCTATCCAGAACTTGGGAATGTGACCTTATCTGTAAATGGCATCTTTGCTGATGTATTCAAGTAAAGACATATTCCCCCTGAATTAGGATGGCCACCAAATCTGTGATTGGTGTCCTGATAAGAAGATAGAAATTTGCATGTAGACCTAATCTGAGGATTGATGAGATGAATAAAAAAAGAACACCACAGGAAGAGACAGAGACACGCATCTTCAGAAATCCATGCAATGATGGAGGGTTTGGAATGGTGAGTCTACAAGTCAGGAATGCCAAGGGTTGACAGCGAATACCCAAAAGTAGAAGAGGAAAGAAAGGATTCATCATTAAAACCTATGGAGAGAGCACAGACCAGTAAAAAGCTGGATTTCAGTTCTAAATTCCAGAATTCAAGAACTTGTTTCTGTAATCTTTAGCCAGTTAGTTTGTGGGATGTTGTTAAAATAACCCTAGAAAACTAATAATTTTACCTCATTTTGACAAAATCTTTAGATATACTTAAAATATTATTGTTTTCCTAATATTGTACTAGTTTAAAATAAAAGACTAATGGCTACTTGTCGTGTAACAAGTGCCTAATCCTCTTAACAGGCGTTTTGCCATATGGTAATTCTGAAAATTTATAAATATTTCATTCACTTTCGATAAAATTAAATTATATTGCATTTTAATTATCAATTATGACTTGGTGGGCCAACATAAATCTTCCAAGATAATACAGAATATATGAATGTTTATCTTAAAATGTATTTAATAAAGACTAATCATTTTTATGATTCTTAAGAGTACACAAATTAAAGTTATGATTATAGCTGAACATCTTCCTTTAATTACTCATCTCTGTTAATTTTATAACTATTAAATCTTATAAAGCAATCATTGCCAATCATTACAGCCCAAGAGCAATAGCTGTTTTATTTGTTAATTAAATACTTATTTAGTGCACTTCATTTCAAGTGTAGACACATACTTACCATTTCTCATTAGGGATAAAAAAAAAAACTATTTGTAATAAACATGGATAGATGGAATTTTTAAGTTTTTAGAGGTTTAGAGAAAAATGATTTTGAAAAAATTACATCATGAAAGAAAAATGTTAAGAGCATGGACTTAAAAGATAGATAAGTACCCATTTTTGTTTTGTAGCAATTTATCCATAAGCTTTCTTGCTATATTTTGGAATGTTCTACATACTTTAGTGCTTTCAAGTACCACTAAATGTGTGCAGCCACATTTATCACCATGTAATCTGTAGATCCAAGTGCCATTTAGAGAACCCCAAACAACATTTATTAAATTTGCTAAGTAATTATATTTACTCATGCTAATTTCAATTCCACAGTGCGAATCAGCACAGGTGTGACTAGCAGTTACACTTCTTCATCCTCAGAGCCCCTGCTGTACATAAAGCATCCACCAGTAATTTTATTTAATTCATTTAATTGCCTGGGGCAGCCTGAGCTACTCTTTCCCCTAATTTGATGCTATTCATTGTGTTTCTTAAAACAGCAGAACAGTCTGAAGAGGGGCCACTTATAATTAAAAGAATCGAAATATAAGCACACTCTTGTCTAATGTAGACTTGGAGTCAAACTTGCAGCATTTGTACATGGATTTGTGTGATACAAACAATTTGTAAAACTGTAATAGCCCAGAACCAGGAAGAGAGAAACAATTAGAAGAGATTCAAGGGGAAATAAAATGACTGCTATTTATTAAAATGATAAGAACCTTACTTTCAATACAATGTTCCTAAAATCCAAAGAAATCTGGTGACTATTATTTTTTCTTGCTTGTATTATAATTATAATTATAATTATATTAATTTGTTTTTGAAAGATTCAGTCATAAATGTACACTCCAGTGTTGTTGAACTTTTCAAAGTTCATCAGACCACTTGAATTTGTTTTCTGTTGACCTTACCTTTGCAAATTCCTTTTCATATAACTAAAGAGAATCAGACCAGAATTATCTGATATTTTTAGTTATGCTCAATCTTTGATGAATGTAGTTTAGATAAATGGTTAATTTGATGGGTGAATAGTTCTTTTAATACCTTTAAAATATAAAGGTATGATCACAAATAGTTCTTGCAATTTACTAGTTTACCTTTAAGCATTGCAACTAAGGACTACTTAAGGAATTCATTTTATTGCATTCACAGTATATATAAAAATGAAAGCTAATGTTTTATGGTGTTAAATGGAATAGAAATCTTAATATATCCTGCAAAATTTCATTCAAGGGAACATAATAGAAGGAACAGTTTGTTTTTGGAAAACTCAATTACCATGGAAAGTAAAATACTGTGACTGAAGAAGCAGGTTACTGTAGAACAATGCAAATGACTGCATAATTTGAAATCTGGCTTGCACCTGCATGAGTGAGAGATAACTGTTGATTGCATTAATCTCTGTCATTCTTAGCAACATTGTGAGTTTTGTGTAACATTAAGTGAAGAAAGTGGCAGTGGCTGATGTATTGGTAAACATCTGCTTAATAAAATGATCTTCATATTTTCATTTGTATTTTAACTTGGTATTTAGACACTGAGCTGCATGTACAAAAACTGTGCATACACAGCAAACTAACGAAAAATTAATCCTAATTGGATTAGTTGAAAAATTGCCCTAGGGTCCAATCCAAGAGGTGTTCTATTAATACAAATATATTTATTCTCAATAATTTTTGAGATTGTTGAATTCTTTGAGAACATAGTTAAACCTAAGAACTTCTTGCCACAAAAATATATGAAGACACAAAATTTCCATGTTGATTTCAGGGGTGGCACGACACAGAATTCCTAAAGCAGTAATTGATGAGTTGATGAATTCAGGCTAAAAATGCTTTATCTGAAGACATCCACCATGGGAAAAACAAAAACAAAAGCAGCTATTTATTAATTTGTCTCTAGCGCACTATCTCATAAAAAGATGTCTTTTCTTTCTTTTTAAAGACTTATTTATTTATTTATTGGAAAGACTGGGTAAAAGAGGGATGGAACTTCCCTCCACTGTGTCACTCCCCAAATGGCCTCAACTACCAGGGCTGGCCCAGTCAGAAGCCTGGAACTTCACCAAGGCTTCCACATGTGAGTGGGGACCTAAGCACTTTGGTCATCTTCCGCTGATTTCCCATGCTGTTAGAAGGGAAGAATCAATATCATCAAAATGTCCATTCTCCCAAAAGCAATTTATAGATTCAATGCAATACCAATAAAGATACCAAAGAGATTCTTCTCAGATCTAGAAAAAAATGATGCTGAAATTCATATGGAGACACAGGAGACCTCGAATAGCTAAAGCAAACTTGTACAACAAAAACAAAGCTGGAGGCATCACAATACCAGATTTCAGGACATACTACAGGGCAGTTGTAATCAAAACAACATGGAACTGGCACAGAAACAGACGGATAGACCAATGGAACAGAATTGAAACACCAGAAGTCAACCAAACCATCTACAGCAAACTTATATTTGATCAAGGATCTAAAAGCAATTCCTGGAGCAAGGACAGTCTATTCAATAAATGGTGCTGGGAAAACTGGATTTCCATGTGCAGAAGCATGAAGCAAGACCCCTACCTTACTCCTTACACAAAAATTCACTCAACATGGATTAAAGACCTAAATCTACTACCCAACACCGTCAAATTATTAGAGAATATTGGAGAAACCCTGTAAGATATTGGCAACGGCAAAGACTTCTTGGAAAAGACCCTGGAGGCACAGGTAGTCAAAGCCAAAATTAACTACTGGGATTGCATCAGATTTAGAAGTTTCTGTACTGCAAAAGAAACAGTCAGGAAAGTGAAGAGGCAACCGACAGAATGGGAAAAAATATTTGCAAACTATGCAACTGATAAAGGGCTAATAACCAGAATCTACAAAGAGATCAAGCAACTCCACAACAACAAAACAAACAAACCATTTAAGAGATGGGCCAAGGACCTCTATAGATATTTTTCAAAAGAGGAAATCCAAATGGCCAACAGACATATGAAAAAAATGTTCAAGATCACTAGCAATGAGGGAAATGCAAATCAAAACCACAATGCGGTTTCACCTCACCCGGTCAGAATGGCAAATATACAGAAATCTACCAAGAATAGATGCTGGAGAGGATATGGGGAAAAGGGGACACTAACCCACTGTTGGTGGAAATGCAAACTGGTTAAGCCACTATGGAAGTCAGTCTGGAGATTCCTCAGAAACCTGAATATAACCCTACCATACAACCCAGCAGTCCCACCCTTGGAATTTACACAAAGGAAATTGACTTGGCAAACAAAAAAGCTGTCTGCACCTTAATGCTTGTTGCAGCTCAATTCACAATAGCTAAGACCTGGAATCAACCTAAAAGCCAAGAACAGTAGACTGGATAAAGAAATTATGGGACATGTACTCTATAGCATACTATACAGCAGTAAAAAAAAAATGAAATCCAGTCATTTGCAAAAAAATGGAGGAATCTGGAAAACATCATGCTGAGTGAATTAAGCCAGTCCCAAAGGGACAAATATCATTTGTTTCGCTGATCGGTGACAACTAACCGAGCACCAAAAAGGAAACCTGTTGAAGTGAAATGGACACTATGAGAAACAGTGACTTTTTTTTAACTTTTATTTAATGAATATAAATTTCCAAAGTACGATTTATGGATTACAATGGCTTCCCCCCCATACCGTCCCTCCCACCCACAACCCTCCCCTTTCCCACTCCCTCTCCCCTTCCATTCACATCAAGATTCATTTTCGATTATCTTAATATACAGAAGATCAGCTTAGTATACATTAAGTAAGGATTTCAACAGTTTGCTCCCACACAGAAACATAAAGTGAAAAATAATAGATGATTTTTTTTTAAATGATGATGAAATCAGATCAGACCTATTGTCATGTTTAATCCCAGTGAGAGTCAAGTTGGGAGTTGATAATTTCTTTTTTTTTTTTTTTTTTTTTTTTTTTTTTTTTTTTTTTTTTTTTTTTTACAGAGGATCAGTTTAGTATGCATTAAGTAAAGATTTCAACAGTTTGCACCCCCATAGAAACACAAAGTGAAATATATTGTTTGAGTACTCATTATAGCATTAAATATCCATGTACAGCACATTAAGGACAGAGATCCTACATGAGGAGTAAGTGCACAGTGACTCCTGTTGTTGACTTTACCAATTGACACTCCTGTCTATGGCATCAGTAATCTCCCTATGCTCCAGTCATGAGTTTCCAAGGCTATGGAAGCCCTCTGAGTTCTCCGATTCTTATCTTGTTTAGACAAGGTCATAGTCAAAGTGGAGGTTCTCTCCTCCCTTCAGAGAAAGGTACCTTCTTCTTTGAAGACCTGTTCTTTCCACTGAGATTTCACTCACAGAGATCTTTTGCCAGAGTGTCTTGGCTTTCCATGCCTGAAATACTCTCATGGGCTTTTCAGCCAGATCCGAATGCCTTTAGGGCTGATTCTGAGGCCAGAGTGCTATTTAGGACATCTGCCATTCTATGAGTCTGCTGAGTATCTCACTTCCCATGTTGGATCACTCTCCCCTTTATTTATTCTATCAGTTAGTGTTAGCAGGTACTAGACTTGCTTATGTGCTCCCTTTGACTCTTAGTCCTTTCATTATGGTCAATTGTGAACTGAAATTGATCCCTTGGACTAGTGAGATGGCATTGGTACATGCCACCTTGATGGGATTGAATTGGAATCCCCTGGTATGTTTCTAACTCTA
The DNA here is from genome assembly GCF_964237555.1 of Oryctolagus cuniculus. Taxonomy (NCBI): domain Eukaryota; kingdom Metazoa; phylum Chordata; class Mammalia; order Lagomorpha; family Leporidae; genus Oryctolagus; species Oryctolagus cuniculus. The sequence continues at coordinate 28,508,473 of NC_091433.1, forward strand.
CCATTTGGGTCAAGTCAGCTTGAGCATGTCCCAAATTATACATCTCTTCCCTCTCTTATTCCCACTCTTATGTTTAACAGGGAGAAACAGTGACTTTGATCAGCCCTTGTCCTGATTGTTGATGAACAACTTAAATCTTTATAACTTTTAGGGTTTTTTGTTTTATTTTGTTTTACTTAATACTATTGGTTGAGCTATGTCATTAATATACGGTTATTCTTAGGTGTTTAAATTTTAACTGAAAAGTGATCCCTGTTAAATATAAGAGTGGGAATAAGAGAGGGAGGAGATGTACAATTTGGGACATGCTCAATCAGACTTGCCCCAAACGGTAGGGTTAGAAACGTGCCAGGGGATTCCAATTCAATCCCATCAAGGTGGCATGTACCAATGCCATCTCACTAGTCCAAGTGATCAATTTCTGTTCACTATTAATCATAATGATAGGACTAAGAGGCAAAGGGATCACATAAACAAGACTAGTGTTTGCTAATACTAACTGATAGAATTAAAAATGGAGAGAACGATCTAACATGGGAAGCAGGATACACAACAGGCTCATAGAATGGCAGATATCCTAAACAGCACTCTGGCCTCAGAATCAGCAATTAAGGCATTCGGATCTCTCTGAAGAGCCCATGAGAGTATTTTAGCATGGAAAACCAAGACACTGTGGGTGAAAAAAAAAGAAAAACACCTGTATGAAAGATCCCTGTGAGTGAGATCCCAGTAGAATAAACAGGTCATCAAAGAAGGTACCTTTCTCTGAAGGGAGGAGAGAATTTCCGCTTTGACTATGACCTTGTCTAAATAAGATCAGAGCACTTGAATTCAAAAGGCCTCCATAGCCTTGGCAACTCATGACAAGAGCCCTGGGTGATTACTAACGCCATAAACAGGAGTGTCAACAACAGTAGTCACTGTGTACTTACTCCCCATGTAGAATCTCTGTCCTAAATATGCTGCACATTGTGATTTAATGCTATAACTAGTACTCAAACAGTATTTTACACTTCATGTTTTTGTGTGGGTGCAAACTGTAGAAAGCTTTACTTAATATATGCTAAATTGATCTTCTGTATATAAAGATAATTGAAAATGAATCTTGATGTGAATGGAAAGGGAGAGGGAGCGGGAAAGGGGAGGGTTGCGGGTGGGAGGTAAGTTATGGGGTGTAAAAGCCACTGTACTCCATAAGCTGTACTTTGGAAATTTATGTTCATTAAATAAAAGTTAAAAAGAATAAAAAAAAGAAGGGAACTGGATCAGAAGCCACACAGCTGTCAAAGGAACCAGGGCCCACGTGGGATGCCAGCATGCCAGGCAGCACCTTTATCCACTACACCACAAAGTCAACTTGAAGACTTTCTTGAGGTTCAAAATCATTCCCTCAAAAGATAATTTTCTTTTCCATGGTTAGTATACAGCGATAACAAATGTTTTTCTATGGCCGGCGCCACGGCTCACTAAGCTAATCCTCTGCCTTGTGGCACCGGCACACCGGGTTCTAGTCCCAGTTGGGCTCCAGATTCTGTCCTGGTTGCCCCTCTTACAGGCCAGCTCTCTGCTGTGGCCAGGGAGTGCAGTGGAGCATGGCCCAAGTCCTTGGGCCCTGCACCCCATGGGAGACCAGGTTTAGTACCTGGCTCCTGCCATCAGAGCAGCGCGGTGTGCTGGCTGCAGTGCGCCGGCTGCGGCGGCCATTGGAGGGTGAACCAATGGCAAAAGAAGACCTTTCTCTCTGTCTCTCTCTCTCTTACTGTCCACTCTGCCTGTCAAAAATAAATAAATAAAAATAAATAAATAAATAAATAAATACAAAACGTCTGATGATGGGAGCCAGCATTGTGCATAGCAAGTAAAGCTGCCTCCTGCAAAGCCAGCATCACCTATGTCCATTAATTCAGCTGTTCTGCTTCCAATCCAGTGTCCTGCTAATGGCCCAAGAAAAACAATGGAAGATGTCTCAAGTGTCTGGACCCTGGCCATCCACATGATAGACTCAGATTTAGCTTCTGGGTCCCATATTTGGCCTCTCCGAATGCTGGTCACTGGGGCCTTCTGAGGAGCGAACCAGTGGATGGACGATCTCTTTCTTTTCTTCTCTCTCTCTTTGTTTCTGTATTTCCCCCTCTCTCTCTGACTTTCAAGTAAATCTTGTTAAAAAAAAGAATGATGATGAATTTTGTGATACAGATTAATTAGTTGCTCTTTACAAAATATTAATGATTTATACTTCCAATGATTTGAGGAAAACTATTTCAAGAAATCATCAATAACTCAATTACACAGACATTGCTGTTAAAATATAAATAAAATATGAATTTTACCATTAAAATTTTATGAAAGACATTTTCTCTATGGAGACCTTTATCAGCTACATTGAATAATAAAACGGATAACAAATTTTGCAACAATTGAAGGGCAAATGGGAATTCACTTTTGTTTGATTACTTTTTCTGATGACCTTTGGTGAAGTAAAAATCACACTGGACAAAGTTCAACAGGCTTTATAAAAGGTTATTGCGATACAGAAAAGAGTTCAGAACTCAGTCTGAATTCAAGGCAAACAAAGTAAAAGAGAGTTTTTTTGGCACCATGGTGAGCTAATGATAACGTCCTGCAGGATGTCGGAAGGGAAGCAGACCAGGGGTAAGTGCTGAACGCATTCAGTCATTCCTGAGTTGGCAAACAGTGTTTTCTGCAGTTGGGCCATCTGTGTTTAGCTACTAGCACTCATTGGAGGTAAGTCTCTACTCTCACACTGGGGTGATCAGCAGTAGCTCCTGCATGTGTATATTTCAAAGATATTGTTCCCAGGTTCTTTAAGAAGATATTTCTGCTGTCTAAACTGATCATTAAAATATACGTCAGAGAAACACAAAGAGTTTAAAATTATAGGTTTTTTTCAACTAAATGCCTTAAGGAAAGGGAAGTCAATCACCTGAAGTGATAGCATAGGGTACAATATCAAGGCAATACTTCAAGAAAGTAAATCAAACTAGCAAAGCATCCGGCATTACAATGGAAGAATGTCTCAAAATTATCTATCTATCTATCATCTATCTATCAAAACATGTAAATATATACAGTATAGACTTCTTTTCATACCACTTTTAGTTGAGAAACTGCTGCAGGATGAATTAGATTCCAGACTTTTTCCTAAAGCTGTTTAATATGTATTACTATTTTTTAAAGATTTATTTATTTAATTGAAAGACAGAGTTACAGAGAGAGTTAGAGACAGAGAGAGAGAGAGGTCTTCCATCCGCTGGTTCATTCCCCAGATGACCACAATGGTTGGAGCTATGCTGATCCAAAGCCATGAGCCAGGAGCTTCTTTCAGGTCTCCCATGTGGGTGCAAGGGCTCAAGGATTTGGGACATCTTCTACTGCTATCCCAGGGCATAGCAGAGAGCTTGATCAGAAGTGGAGTAGCTGGAACTCAAACTGGCACCCATATTGGATACTGGCACTACAGGCAGCGGCTTTACATGCTACACCACAGTGCTAGCCCCAAATGTGTATTAATATTAAATGAAGATAATTTTATGACTTGTTACTCAAACATCTAAACATGGGGAAGATGCAGGGAAGCCTTTCCAGTGATTACATCTTAAATTCAGAGGAATCTATGTGACAACTCAGATTTGGTTCAGAAAATATTTCCAGACATTTCATACTTGTGGGATTTGCGATGGATACACAGTGAGATTTCTCTCATCCAGCAAATGTTCAAAACACCATAACCCGAGGCAAAGAATTCTTATAGGAGATATTAGTGATTTTAAATGAATATATCATAACTCTATTTACAGGAAATTCATAAACTGTAGAGGTGATAAAATATGCATAAATATGAATTCACATGCAGAATATCTGCTGATTTTATAAATCAATATCTTTTTGTTTATATGTTTAACATTTTAAACTTTATTTTATTGCCATATTCCCCTTTTCTATTTAACTTGTTAACTTTCCTTTCAATTTTTCTGCATATATCAACAAGTTTGAAAGTAATTGCTTCTCTGTTAATATTCTATTGTTCCTCTCCTCAAGGGAAAATATGCTGTTGTCTCTTCATATGTTTTTGCTTTTTCCTTCAGTTAATTTATTCAGTTATACATACTATTCATTCACAATGTGAACTTTCTACATTTAGAATATCTACTCATTATTAAAAAGTGATATTACACAATTCTGCAACTTCTCTAGTTAGGAAACATACGGATATTTTGCTATTATGATGTAGATGTGTTATGCCATATGGCAAAAGTACATATTTTCTCCTACCCCAAAGATTGTTGCAACATTTTGTGAATTTACTTTTTAACATATTAACTGCATTTAGTCCATAGCAAATTATGCAAATGAATAGTGTTCTATATCATACTTTATTTTCTGTTTTTTTTTTTAATTTTTATAAATAGCTTCCAACTATATCACAAAGTATTACATTAATTTAAATCTAAAGTTTGGAGAATTAGGTCCATAAATATGTTTCAGTTCCTCTATTGTAAATATTCTAGTTAAATTCATTGTAAAACAAGTGGCATGAAACTGTTTTATAATTAATACAAATCTTTCTAAAATTATGTACAACTTCTTTGGTTGTGTGAGACATCATGAATTTCTCAGGAAAACAGGGGACCTTGGCAATTCTCAGGCAGGATGAGGAGAAAAGCTCATTTTGGAAGAGCTATGGTTTGGCTATTGTTTGTCTCCTGAAGGATTCGGGTGTTGAAGCTTGATCTCCAGTTTGGCCTTGTGGGAGGCGGAGGAACCATTAAGAGGGGAAGCCTGGTGGAAAGAGAGCAGTGTACTAAGCAGGAATTGCATAATTGTCATAGACTTGATTAGTCCCCCAGGAGACAGCAGTCATGAAACAGAAAGACTGGGCCCTGTCTGTTCCCTGCTGTACAATCTCATCATGTGATCCCTCTTGCCTGTGCTCCTACCCGGATGCCACCTGTCAGAGACCATCACCAGATATTGAACAAATGGGTCCTGATCTTAGATGTTAATCCTCCAAATCTGTAGTAAGGTCTCCAGCCTCAGTTTTTTTTTTTTTTTTTTTAATACAGAATATGCATGCTCACTACAGCAGCACATATACCAAAAAAGGATAATACAGAAAATGGACAATTACATGTAAGAAAGTAACAAGACAAGTCAGCCAGCTCCTTTCTGTGATGATCAGGCAAAAATGACTATCACTATCTTTGTGTTAAGCAATTTAAAAATTTATTTTATATGAGTGAAGTTGAACATCTTTTCTTTTCATTATTGTGTTTATCTCATGCCTATTTTGCTGCTGGACTAGTAGTATACTGTGTTTCTACTTTTTGTTTAGTGATGCCAACAAGCCTTCAGCTATAATGTAAATTAAAAATGTGTTATTTTAAAAAATAAATAATTTTTAAAAAGGGAGAACTGTGTAAGTATGTGATGGAAATGACTTATGTATTTTTCCTGCCAAGTAATGAATGCCACTGGCTCCCTTCTAACATAAATGGAGGAGCCATGTTGAAAATGCACCTGACACAATGTTGATAAAGTTTATACAGCAAGAATTCCTTTGAAGGATGAGTGTTTGGCAGAGCTGTTAATAAGCCACTTGGTATACCTGCATCTTAGCGCAGACTGCCTGGGTTCCAGTCTTGGCTCCACTTCCAATTCCAGCTTCTTACTAATGCCACCTGGGAGGTAGCAGGTGATAGCTCAAGTACTTGGATTCCAGGCTCCTGGTTTCAATCTAGCTCAGTACTGGCTGTTACTGGCAGCTGGAGAGTGGACCAGCAAATGGAAGATCCCTTTGTGTCTGTGTCTGTGTCTGTGCCTGTGCCTGTGCCTGTGTCTGTGTCTGTGTCTGTGTCTGTGTCTGTGTTTTTGTGTCTTTCTTTCTCTCTCTCTTTCCATCTCTTTCATGTTAAATGAAAATAAATAATTAAATGAAGGTTAAGAAAGAATTCATTGAGAAAAATCTCTCCTAAAGGATAAATGCATTAATAATTTCTCGACCAATTTTCAAACTGAAAATGTTGGAATCCTGTCCATAGCAGTAATTCATGGACTCTAAGTTGACAGTTTCGTTATACAGTATAATGTTAAAATGAAGAATACTTCATGTTCTACTCTAGATCTAGATTTTTCCTAAGAATATAAAAAATGAATTAAAGATGAAAGAGGACTTCCTTGGAAGGGATTTTATTAAGTCACCATCAACTGACATTTTTTAATGATGATATTCATACTTCTAAAAAAATCTTGAATTTATTTATTTATAAGATAATTCAGCAAGACTGCAGCTTGAAGTCAGAGTGCTATTATGTATCCTAGTTGTAGACTATTTTGTTTTCTAGAATTTAGGAATTCAATGTGCAAACCCATTTCGTCAGCCTCAGCTAGACAGCTCTCAGCTAGGCAGCTCTCAGCTTATCTATCCAAACTTCCGTGTGCATGAGAAGAATTTGATTACAGTTTTCATAGGCTTGCCACTTGCATTCATTAGGCAGAGAAGCCACATGCTTGCTTCACACAGTAAATCCAGAAAAATTTTCTTTTTCCATAAACATGTATATAATCCATTATTTATGTTATAGTGTCAGAGAAAAGAAGTTGTTTGCTTCCTAGTTTCTCCTTGTATTCTTTGTTCTATAGTATAAAAAAGCAAATTGTAACATACATAATTAAAAATAGCAAGGGGCATGCACTTGATTCATCAATCCAAATGATGCTTGGGATGACCGAAAAAGAGTTGTGGCTCCGCTGTGGACTCCAGCTTCCTGCTAATGTGCATCCTGAGTTGCAGCGGAGATGGCTCAAACACTTGGATTCTTGCAATCCTTGTAAGCAACTCTGATTTAGCTCTTGTCTCTTGGCTTTCACCTCGTCCATCCTAGGCTGTTATAGGCATTTGGGTTGTGAACTATGCAATGGGATGGGAAATTCCTCTCTGTTTTTCTCTGTATGTTTTTTAAACACATAAAAAATTTATATAAAGGAATATTGTATTTATATAAGATCTGTAGTCAATTCAGGAGAGCTTAACGGTTTTAAAAATAACATAAAATACAATTTTGATGATCCTGTTAAGTAGAGATATGGTATATTAAATGACATCATCATAGGAAAAGGAAGCCCTTAAAATTGGAATGACTTTTGATGATGATGCCATTAATGATCTTCCGCTATGCAACATTAGTTATTTTGGCACAAAGTTCCTGGATTGCCCAAAAATAAAAGCTTATTGTCCCTCAGGGACATGAACTCAGCAGAGAGGAATTCAACCTCACAGCAGCAGAGCAGGCAGAATATGTCAAAATGTCAGACTGTGACAATGGAGTAAGAACGTAACAGAGGGAGATGGCCAGTCCTTGTGATTTTGTGAACGTTAAATCACATTTGGTATAAGAGTTGACATTCAGGAATTCACAAGTCACATGGGACACAGAGAAACATCTTTATAAAATAATGGGATACAGCACCTTCTATCAGATCAGTATTTCTCAACTTCTTCCTTTACTTTCTTTTTCTCAGAAGCCTTATTTGGATATTTTATTCCAATTCATTGTCCTTCATGATATTTCAGTACCACAAATAAACTTTATATCTATCTACTGTATATATTCCACATACATACATAGTATTTTTTTTCTTTTTAATTGTTTTTTTTTTTTTTTTTTTTTTTTTTTTGTATTTGAAAGAGAGAAATGAGAGAGAGAGAGAGAGAGAGACAATTCACATTTACTTGGTCACTTCCTAAATACCACAAAAAATACCTGGATTGGATCAGGTTGAAGCATAAAACTTGGCACTCAATCTAGGGCCCAAGTACTTGAGCCATCACCTGCTGCCTTTCAGGGTATACAGGAAGCTGAAATTGAAGCAGAGCCTGAACTTGGACCCTTGGAATGCAAGTGTCCCAAGCACTACCATCTAGCATTGTCAACTGCAAGTTCTATACTTGTAATCTACCCTGTAACCAGAAACAATCAGGTATCTGATGATAACTATTTACACCTTACTTCTCCTTTCACAGAAAACCCGTATTTATCAAAACTCCTTCCTCTGGTTTACCTGTCACTTCAGCATTGCCTGCCATGGCTATTGACTCCATGTTTTCAAGCTTTGATGTTTACTATAATCCTTTATCATCTCCACATGCTTTACACTATTTTTGTGTTAGAACAGCTTTCATATCATACTATTGAATGATTCCAATATTTTCTCTCTGCCTCCAGATTTATCTACACCAACTCAATCGGTTTAACTGTTTATTGGATAGTTTCACTGAGAAGGAAATGTATTAATATGATTCCTCTTCTTTAAAAACATTCCCCATTCCTCAAGAAATCATTGAAAACCTCTTTAACTGAATCTACAGAGCTAGAGCTGGCCTGGTCTGTGCAGATGGTGTCTTGCCTCTTTTATCCACACTTGAAACTGCAGTTCATTCTGTTCTTTACATGGTTATGCTTCTCTGAGATTTTGTAAATGACTACCAGCTCTTCCTGGCCTCCTTCTCCAACTCTAAATCAGCTAAATGTAATGTCTTCCTGAATTGCCCAGCTGGAGTGCACTACTAACACCCAAAGTGAGCAGTTTATTACTTACAAGTAATTCCCCTACATAATCATTATAATGTTTACCAAATACTTTATGTCTATCTCCTCAATTATGCTTGACAACAAGACAATTTATTTTGAATCCATATAAACTGGCCCAATTCGGTGTATACTCACATATAATAATGTATTAATTAGTTAATATATTCATCATCAATTAATGAATGCAAAGTATAGATGAAGGGAGAAAAAAAAAACAGGTTATCAAAGTAAATTACCAAAATAAACCATCACACAAAAAGGCACTAAATACTTGAAAATATTCATATGCCAATAAAATCGAAAGCAATATAGTTTTCTATTTGAAAGCGGATATAGTCTCTGGAATTTCAAATTAAAAAAAAAGCTGGCCGGCACCGCGGCTCACTAGGCTAATCCTCTGCCTTGTGGCACCGGCACACCGGGTTCTAGTCCCAGTCGGGGCGTCGGATTCTGTCCCGGTTGCCCCTCTTCCAGGCCAGCTCTCTGCTGTGGCCAGGGAGTGCAGTGGAGGATGGCCCAAGTCCTTGGGCCCTGCACCCCGTGGGAGACCAGGATAAGTACCTGGCTCCTGCCATCGGGTCAGCGCAGTGCGCCGGCTGCGGCGGCCATTGGAGGGTGAACCAACGGCAAAGGAAGACCTTTCTCTCTGTCTCTCTCTCTCACTGTCCACTCTGCCTGTCATAAAAAATAATAAAATAAAAAAATAAAAAAAAATGCTTAAGTGATCCATTCGGTATTGAACTATCTTTTCCTAAGGAAAAAGTTATTTTGATCACTAAAACAATAAACCATCTCACAAACCTTAACTGTTTATTTGTGGGTTTACTGCATGCTTGGTACTCAAGATAATAAGCTTTTTAAAGAATGAAATCCCCCAAGATGGGATACTTGAATACTTTTCTATTTTCTAAAGTTAATTTTAGCATCTCAAACCATCTCAAAGATAAATGAGCCAATTTTCTGTTAAATCTATTATTAATTCTACCAATTATGCATAGAATACCAAAATGTCTGCTATTGTACATTATCTATTTAAATGAGGAAAAGTAACTCACTCAACTAAAAAGACTTCCGTTTTTACTTGAAATTTGTTGCTTGTATATTAGGCTCAAGGATTTTTTTTTTTCTTTTCATTCTTAGTCGAAGTCTGTCTTAATGATTCTCCACTGATAGTTATGAAACATTTTGATACTTCTTTGGAAAATAAAAGGAAAATCCAATGCTTGTCAAATCTCTAAAGTTTTAATCTGATGTGAGCTTTAGGAGAGAAAAAAATCTTTAGATGTACAGATTATTAATGATAAAAGTCTGAACTCTGAAACATGGAGAAGGCTAATAGCCTATATATGCCTAACTGGACTATTGTGGAAGTATATGCCATCTATTGAGGTGATATAGTGCTAATTCAAGTATTAAAGAAAATATAGTACACAGAAATTGAAAATAAAAGGATACAATTTATAAGAATACAAGAATGGGGACTGGTGCTGTGGCACAGTGGGTAAAGCCATGGTCTGCAGTGACAGCATCCCATAGTGACATCGGTTCAAGCCCTGGCTGCCCCACTTCTGATACCGTTTTTTGCTATGGCCTGGGAAAGCAGTGGAGGATGGCCCAAGTCCTTGGGGCCCTTCACCCTCATGGGAAACCCAAAAGATGCTCCTGGCTTCTGGCTTTGGATCCGCCCAGCTCCAGCCATTGCAGCTGTGGGGAGTGAACCAACGGATGAAAGCCCTCTCTCTCGCTCTGCCTCTGCCTCTGCTTCTCTGTGGTTCTACCTTTCAAATAAATAAATAAATCTTAAATAGTAAAAGTAAAATGATAGCAAAGATAAAGAAGGAAACTTTTATTAGAAACGTAGATCTTTGGGGCCAGAGCTGTGGTGCAGCAGGTTAAAGCCCTGGCCTGAAGCACTGGCATCCCATACGGGCACCGGTTCTAGTCCCGACTGCTCCTCTTCCTATCCAGCTCTCTGCTATGGCCTGGGAAAGCAGTAGAAGATGGCCCAAGTCCTTGGGCCCCTGCACCCACTTGGAGACCCGGAAGAAGCTGCTGGCTCCTGGCTTCGGATCAGCACAGCTCTGCCCTTGGTGGCCATCTGGGGAATGAACAGTGGATGGAAAACCCCTCTCTCTGGCTCTACCTCTCCCTGTAACTCTGTCTTTCAAATAAATAAAATAAATCTTATAAACAACAAAGAAATGTAGATCCATAGATCTATCTGGCTAGAAAGTTTGAGCAGCTCAACCACTAATATCACATATTCTGTCATACAATTTGTGGTCTAATTAATTCCTTGCATTCAATCTGAATGCCAACATTTTTCTCTCCACCAAAGCTCTAGCATAGATACCAAACACTGCTTTTGTGGTCCCCTAAACCAACAGGCCCTACAAATCCCTGCTCTGACACACTGAGTTTTAGACAGATAAAAAGCAAAGGTAAATGTGCAAGAGATTTTGTTGAAACATAGAGACTAACTATTTTGTCTAAATTTAACATCTTAATGCCCAATTTCCCAACAATTTGTGCTTATCCACATTGCAACGACTTTCATCCTTTAAATTTGATTCCATTTTTGTTGTCCTTGTCTTTCCTGTACCATTTTCATTTGATTTTTAAAACTTCCTAAAAGTTTGTTTACTTGAGAGGCAATGTGACTGAGACAGACATGAGAGAGATAGAGAGATAGAGAGATAAAGAGATAGAGAGAGAGAGAGAGAGAGAGAGAGAGAGAGAGAGAAACACTTTTATCTGTTCATTGACTTTTCTAAATGCCTACAAAGGACAGAGCAGGGGGCCAGGCTGAATCCAGGATCAGAAATCATGTTCCAGGTCTCCCACACTGGGGGCAGGAACCCAATTACTTGAAACATTCACTGCTGCCTCTGATGGTCTGCAGGTCTGGAAACCTGGAGACAGGAGTCAAAGCTTGGAAGTGAGCCAGATGCTGTAACATAGGGCGCAGACTTTTTAACCAGTGCCTTAAATGTAATACACTGCCATTGATGTTCCATTTTTCAGAAAAGAGTACAATAGAAGTGCATGCTGCCAAATGCTAAAGCAGAAAAGAAGAAATAGCTAACCAGTTGATTTAAGATAATACAGATTCATTATGTTTAAGTGACTCTCCTTTCATTCACTTCTCAATTTGTTAGGACTGTAGGCAAAACTTTCAATATGCAAATGATTTCTATAGTATTGAATTAGGTGTATTTTCTGCTGAAGCACAAAGATTTACTTAATGCACATTCAGCATAAAAGACTTGACAAAATATAGCAAATTATCATGGAACTGTAGTTGAACTTAGTATAGAAAGGGTTAAAAAATTTTCCAATGCTTGTAAAGATGAAAATGTATCCAAAGAGAAAAAGGAAGATTGCTACTAATTGGGCAGTGCAGGGTTGATTTCCTTCCTGTACCAAACAATCTACATGATTTCTAAAATCTCCACAGCAAATGTGAACAAAATTATAAGGCAGAAAAAAAACATAAGAAATAATTAGACAAACACATCTGCTAGTGTACTGAAAGACAAAGTGCTTTAAAAAAGTTGGGAGGAACTATAGTCAATATGTAATATTCTGACCAAAAGGAAATGAACGATGACAGAGAAGATAATATCTTTCAAATCAATAACTGATCACAGACATACTGCATTTATTTAGCTCGAGATTTTAAAATGTGATACATGTTTTACATGAAAAATATAAAAAAGGATCATTACAGTAACTAGTGAGAATAAATTATACAGTACTTAGATTCACTTTTTATATTTATAATCCAGCAGGTTAATTTTTTTTTTTTTTTTTTAGTTTTATACCACTTAGTTTCCAAATTCCTAGAATTTCAGCTGGAGCTTTTACTTAGCATTGACTTTAAGGAACATAGAAGAATGATTTTAGAAATAGAGAAAAATACTATCTCTTGACTTTTAAATCAGATAGATAAACAAACAGTCAAAAAATCACTTTAGACAAAATAAATTCCAGGCAAGAAGAATAATGGAGGAAGTCAGAAAAATAAATTCTCTTCTGTAGTGTTATACCAAGTAGGGTCTATGTATTTAACCTGATGCCAACAAAATGCTATATTGATCCAATTAGATTCCATTTCATTGATTTCATATTCAATAAATGATTTTTTTCTGTGAAGAGTTGGGATTACATTTAATTTTGTCTATTTAAAGTGAACATTTTTGTCAAATTCAAATGAATATTTTAATTCCTATGGCAATTCTCCTGGTTAACAGAGTCAGGCATCAATATCTGTTATCAAATGTTAGATTGCCCCTAACCAAAACTTGATTGATGATAGGGTAACTGAGCAGGAAATGCTGACATTCAGAGTCTACTAGGAGAGAAATGACAAAGGAAATAATTCCCTGTGTCTCCTGACAGGCATTTACAGATCCTGTTTTGCAAGGCATAATCCTAGCTTCCAAGGTTTTAGAGCTATAGATCATCAGTGAAAGGCTGCATTTATGTGCAGTCACAACAAATATAAAAGCTCGAGACTTTTCATCTTTTTTATTTATTTTCTTTCAAGATCACTCTTCATTAAATTATATTCACAATTATGACTAAATATGTTAAGATGTATATTTTTAAAAAGCTCAATTTTCCTTCATAGTTTTCATTCTTTTCATCAAATTTGTCACATATAAGTATAGTTTTATTTTAACTATGCAGTGTTTCTTTGTATTCATAGCATCATCACTCAAGATGGTAATTATTATGGTGAACATTTGTGTCATTAGACTGGCTTATAGTTTAACAGATTGCTATAAAATTGGATCATATCCTTAAGCTCAAATGTCTGTATGTTCCTGATAATTTTGAAAATGCCATCCCCATTGTAACTAACCTCAGGAAATGAACAAATAGCTATAAGGAGTCCTGGTCTCCTTTGTGCATTTATATTGCTGGATGTTTAGCTTTAGAACAGCTCACAGGATATCTCACAGACTAATTATTAAATATTTTGACTGTAAGGTGATTTGGATATCACTGATGATACAACATATGCAAGTAAAATCATTATTTTTAATTTTGATTTTGATTTTATTTGAAAGAGAGACAGAAACAGGCAGAGATCTTCCATTTACTGGCTCACTACCCACATGGTTGCAACTGCCAGGAGTGAGCCAGGTTGAATCTAGGAGTGAGGAACTCAATCGAGGTCTCCCATATGGATGTCAGGAACTCAAGTACTTGAGTCATTACTAATTGACTCCCAAGGTGCACTTTAGCAGGAAGTTGGATCAGAAGCACACATTGATCTTGAACCAGGCTCTCCAATATGGCATACAGGGGTGCTGAGTGACATCTTAACTGCTGTGCTAAGTGCCCTCCCCTTGAACTATTTTGCGATTTTGCCTACATGTCTTACTATGTAGGGTTGATTTTTGACTGGAATCATCTCTGTGCTGACACAATACCATATGTCCTTTTTCTATGATCACATTTATTCTGCATTTAAAAAAAAGATGTGGGCCGGCGCCGCCGTGGCGCACTAGGTTAATTCTCTGCCTGTGGCACCAGTATCCCATATGGGCACCTGTTCTAGTCCTGGCTACTCCTCTAGTCCAACTCTCTGCTATGGCCTAGGATAGCAATAGAGGATGGCCTAAGTGCTTGGGCCCCTGCATCCACATGGGAGACCAGGAGGAAGCACCTGGCTCCTGGCTTCGGATCAGTGCAGCACCGGCCGTGGCGGCATTTTGGGGAGTGAATCAAAGGAAGTAAGACCTTTCTCTCTGTCTCTCTCTCTCTCTCACTGTCTGTAACTCTACCTATCAAATAAATAAATAAATATAAATAAAAAAGATATTAATTAGGTGAAAGTTATTGGGTTTAGCTTACTTTAGCTATTATATAAGTTTATTGTGAATGCTTACTTAGAAAAATGCTTGGCAGACATTCACAACATTATAAGAGTCTTTCTTTCTCTCTCTCTCTCTCTTTTTTTTTTTTTTTTATTTGACAAGTAGAGTCATAGAGAGACAGACAGAGAGAAAGGTCTTCCTTCCATTGGTTCACCCTCCAAATGGCCGCTACAGCTGGAACCACTCAGATCCATACCAGGAGCCAGGTGCTTCCTCCTGGTCTCCCATGTGGGTGCAGGGGCCCAAGTACTTGGGCTATCCTCCACTGCCTTCCCGTGCCACAGTAGAGCTACACTGGAGGAGGAGCAACTGGGACTAGAACCGGCATCCATATGGGATGCCGGTGCCTCAAGCAGAGAATTAACCAAGTGATCCATGGCACTGTCCCCTATTTTCTTATATATTTGAAAGGCAGAGAGAGATAGAGGTAGAGGTAGAGAGAGAGATGAGATAAACCTAGAGCTAGAGCTAGAAATAATCTAGAGCTAGAGCTTGGGCTAGGGCTAAGAGTAGGGCTAGGGATAGGGATAGAGATAATGATAGGGATGGGATAGAAATTTCCCATCTGCTATTTCACTCCCCCAAATGCCTGCAAAAGGCGAGGCTGGGCCAAGATGAAGTTAGGAGTCTGTAACTCCACTCAGATTTCTTAAGTGATTGCAGGGACCCAAGTAATTGAGCCATCATCTGTTGCCTCCCAGGATGTGCATTAGCAGGAACCTGGAACCACAAGTGCTCCCAGAACTGCGAATGTGAGCTTCCCTCGTGGCATGGTAACCAAAGTAACAAATGCCCTCCTTGTTTTGCAACTTTTAAAGTGTGTTATTCATTTATTTTTACATGATCGTGAAGATCATTCAAGTAGAAATATCTCCCATAAAACATCCATGCTTAGTCCCTGAAATGAAATGTTTTAGTTAAAATTTCAGTGAAAAGCTATGCATATATCACTATATGATTTTGTATATACATTAATTGTTTACTTTTTAAAGTAGAGAAAAGATGCAGTTGACAGGAAGGGATGTCTGCTCACCTCACAAAAGTATGCACATGAAGTACAGGTTTGTGGTGTCCCTAGGTTATGACTCCTTTCTCATGGCAACCTTTGAGATTTTGATGTCAGAGGAGATTAGAGTATCTCCTTTCAAATGCAGCAGATTTTGATCCAGGTAATAGATTCATGATGTGGGCTTTAGCCAATCAAAAGATATGTAGGTTTTTCAAAGGAGTTGGAGAGTGTTATGATTTAATTTCTCAGGAAGAACTAAGAAGAATGACTTAGTATCTGTTAGTGCGACGTAAAATAAGCTGATGTTTAGGGGAAAGAGATGAGAACTGGAGATCCTAGCAACTGACATAGAGTATCTGTTTAAAATCTTTCCTGAAGTCAGATACACAAATGCCTTTTCTGCTATTTGATTTTTAGTAGTGATAAAGCAATCATTTTTGGATTATTTCGTTCAAACTAGAATTTTTCATGATCAACCAAAATAAGAGATGCAAAAAAGATTGGTTGTGGTGGGGGTGAGGTTTAAGCATTGACCAAACAATATAATTAAATAGAACTGAATTACCACAAAATACAAACTGTATTCAAGGAAAGGCATTGTTCTGAAGTTAGACTGATACTTGGAATACTAGCTGCACCTTCTTTTTAGTTCATTTTTCCTAGCATTTGCAATTAGTAAAAACTTCAGCTCTGGAGGTGTAAATTTTTGAGATTGCTTTTACTCTTAGTAGATATCTGATGTGCCTTAGTGGGTCTGGGGGACATCTAGGCAAACAGCAGGAAGACTCAAAACAATGTAGACCAAAAGAGTTGCTTTTTATTTTATTTTTCATTTTCAAAGAGTTTCAGATTAATAATCCAATATTATAATGAAAAACATAATTTAAAAAAAACTTAATTTACAATGAATATGAAGACTTGAAAAATAAAAAAAAAATTTCATGAGGTTCCATGAGGGAGAATCTCAGTAGTGTTTATTAAAGTCCACAATACAATCAGAAAAAATGCAAGTCTTTCAGTTACAACACCCCCCCCTTAATCCAATTCAAGTTCCATTCTAAGTCTCCTGGTAGAGAGATTCTGCACCCCCAATATTTCAGGAATATTATGGCTTTAGGGAGGCACAGACAAGTCTTTATGGCATGATTGTTCATATATTACAGATCACATAATTTAAGCAAAGATGTATAAACCAACAAATTATGCATCCTTAACAATGTGTACAAAGTGGAAATCAACTTTAAATAGCATATTAAAAATCATTAATCAGCATTCTTATCTTGCTCAATAGTTGGAGCAAAATTTCCAGTGCATTTCAAAATATAAGCTTGAAGTTCTTCAATTCAATTGTA
Organism: Oryctolagus cuniculus; assembly: GCF_964237555.1. Lineage (NCBI taxonomy): Eukaryota > Metazoa > Chordata > Mammalia > Lagomorpha > Leporidae > Oryctolagus > Oryctolagus cuniculus. The sequence continues at coordinate 28,525,331 of NC_091433.1, forward strand.
AGACCAACCTATCTTACCTAGCTACATATTAAAATACATGAAAATATAATATGTGTCAAAGAATAAATACAAAATAAATGAAAGTTTACATTAAGAATGAAGGGAAGAAAAGGTTATGCTTGACATCATGAAAAACAGTTTTTAGACATTGATATTATTTACTCCTCAATTGCCTTTTATTTTTCTCTTTTCTGCTTGACTGATTCCTCCTATCCAACTAATTTCAACCAAATGTATTGAGGGATGACTTGAATATAATACTTCCACACATTTGCAATGTTTAGTTAAATGAAGTTTCACAAACCTGTAAAAACAGGTAATGACCTACATCATCAAACCATGGAATATTTCCTTCACCTTATTATTGCTTTCTTTGATGCCCTTTGCTCATCAAGCAGGCCATTTGCACTCCCAGAAAGCTAATGATGCATTCTATCTCTAGAAAATTCCAAATTTTGGTTTCAGGAAATTAATCTTTAATTAACTTGATTAATTTAATTATTTTAATTAATTTGGTTGATTTGATTGATTTGATTGATCAATTAATCTTTGATGCATGACTCCTTTAATTCATACATCTCTCTTTGTGTTTATTTGAAAGCACAATTTTACACACACACACACACACACACACACAATCTCCCATAAACTGTTTTGTTTACGTAAATGCCCTAAGCAGCCAGGGTTATGTCAGGCTGAATCTAGGATCTCCATACAGCTTTTCTACGTGGGTGGAAGGGACAGAAGTACTTGTGGCTTCCCAAGATACTCCTTAGCAGGAAGCTGGGTCAAAAGCAGAGGCAGTCACTCTGATATGGGATGCAGGCATTCCAAGCAGTGGCTTAACTAGCTGGTGCCAAAGCATCCACTACTAATTCTACCTTCTTGAAGATTTGCCATATCTTTTTAGTTTGTTTTATATGAATCCATATTCAGTGTAGGATCAGAAATAATTCATTTCCATTTTGGAACACTAGTTCAAGTCCATGTTTCTAAAGTGTATTTGATGAGTCTTCATTTTTGTCACTTCATACAATTCTTGCTCCTTTGCTAAGACTTCAAAGGGTCGTATACAAACTGAAGAAGCACATGGTATTTTATAGATCTAGTTATTTTAAAGCTAGGATTTTTATAGCCCTTTTATCTTTCTTATTATTTTATTGTTAGTGTGACAACCAATCTTAGTAAATATAACCTTTAAAATGTCAGTGCTGTCCAAATTATTTTCTAACAGATACTAGAATCAACAATCATGTACTTACAATAAAGTTAGCAATAGCTGGGGAGTACAGTTCAGATATGCACTATGGATATTGGGAAACTACTCTGTGTTATTTCACAGAGAAGGAAAATTTCTTGAGAATGTTTCTAGTCTTAATAGAAATGTAGTATGCCTTAGGAAACTGGGGACCATCTAGGCAAACAGTAGGAAAACTAAAAATAATGTAGGTCAAAAGAGCTGCTTTTTTGCATTTTAAGGCCTAGTTTCAGTGTAGCAACCCAATGCTATAATGAAAAAAAATTAAAAAATCTAAATTCACAATGAATAGAAAGATTTGCAAAATGAAAACATCTCATGAGACTTCATGAGAGAGAATCTCATACAATGCAATCAGAAAAAAGTCAGGAAATCATTGAGAGTCCAAGTCTTACACTCTGTGATGTAGCTGTGTACTCTTGTGTACTCTACAAAATCACCTATGTTAAATGGTACTTGAAAATGTATAGTCAGTCATTTTCTGCACTGTTAACCTGAAGTTAATAGTGATTTTCTATTTAAGAATTAGCTCTGGAAGTTGTGATCCTTCAATGGACTCCAGAGTTCCCAAATAGTTACATCAGATATATTCTGTCATTGCAATTGTTATCCAAGTAAGGAGTCAAATGTCTGGTGTTTCGTATACCCACAACTTCTCAGGACCACTGATCAGTAGAACTTTTGATTTTTCAAATAAAAAAAAATCACATCCTTTGTCACTTAACCTAAACAAATTGAAAAGTACACAAACAATGGGAAAGATACACAAAGTAACTGCACCAACAATGGTCATAGCATTATATCCAAAATGTCTCAATATCTCTTTCCTTCTGTATCTCTGGATGTTTATTACATATAAAGAATACACATGTGCATGATATATGATCAATATAAAATTACTTGGAGATGTGGAGTTCAATTTTCTTTCCTTCCAGATAGCCAATTATATTTTATTTACTTAATAACAAATAATGCAACAAAGACGAAAAAGTACAGTATCTACAATATGAAAGCTGTCAGGATCTCCCCCTTCAGGAACTGGCCGGGTTACCGCGAAGGAAATTGTCAAGGAGCCTGAGGAAGGTCAAGCTAAACACACTTTATTGATATTCTAGGTGACTAGGAGGAGAGATCGCTCAAGCCTACTCCTGCGGGCACTAGGCACTATGGAACAGGGAGAGAGGCTGAGCAACCTCTGGTTAGTCTGAGGGTCCCCTTATAGACAGTTTCTAGAGGCTAGCCCCGCCCACATTCCAACCCCCCCAGGGTCCTGTAGTCATAGCAACGACAGTTTGTGGTTAGGCCATCTAGTTAGGTGGTCCATTTTCAAATCTTACCAGGTAGGGTGGTTACCTTTCTACTTTTCTTTCAAGCTGTGCTACTGCGCAGTTTCTTTCAAATGGCACTACAGTTACTTTGTTTCAAAAGGCGCTACAATTACTTTCTCCATGAGTGGTTCCCTAACAAAAGCTTTCATCAATTGATGAAAAATATGCTAATAAAAGTAGATAAAAATGTGCATCAGGAGAGGTCATGTGTTTAGCCTATCCCTTAGGTGATGATTCACATGCTTTTGTCCTGTATTAAAGTGCATGAGTTTGATTCCTGGCTAAGGCTCCTGATTGCATACTTTGGGAGGCAGTCATGATGATACAGTAACTGGGTTCCTGCCACCCACACAGAAGACTTGGATTGGGTTCTCAGTTCCTGGCATTGACCTCTTCCTCTGGCCATTGGAGCATTTGGGAAATTAACTAGTGGATAGGGACCTTCACCTGCAAGGATCCTCCCTCCTGCTACTAAAAAAAATTTTAAAGGTCAGTATTTCTAAAAGGTGAATGCAAACAAAAGAATGGATATTACTTTTTAAATGTAATTTAATTAATTAATTTATTTTTTTATTTTTTTGACAGGCAGAGTGGACAGTGAGAGAGACAGAGAAAATGGTCTTCCTTTTTCCATTACTTTTAGCAATGAAATAATCCACATGCATATAAGAAGCTAACAATATAAGGTTATTTTAATAAGAAGGCAGTTTTTTAGAGGGCCTGCATTGTGGCACAGTTGGTTAAGCCTCTGCCTATGACACTGGCATCCCAGATAGGCAGTGGTTCTTGACCCTGCTGCTCTTTCGATTCAGTGCCCTCACATGGCCTGGGAAATGCAGTGAAGGTGTCCCAAGTGTTTGGGCAACTGTCACCCACATGGGAAACAAGGATAAAGCTCCTGGCTCTTGCCCTAAGCCAGGTCAAACACTGGTCATTGAAGCCATTTCAGCAGTGAACAAATGGATGGAAGCTCTCTCTCTGTCTCCCTCTGTTAAATCCTGACTTCCAAAGTAAATAAATAAATGTTTAAAATACATGAAAAGAAAATTTTTTCATGTGGTTGGAGAGAAAGAAAAAGAAAAGGAAAGTGAAAAATCTGTCAACATAAGAACAATTGATTTACTTTGGATATATTACAGCATCACATGTTACGGAACCAGGAAGTACAAACTACTTGGCAGTTGCACATTACAAGATTCAGGAAGAATATGTTGGTATTACTCAATTTTCTAAAAATAATTCTCCAAACCTATATTGGTGTAAGTGTACATATTTTCAAATGATTTTGAGTGTGAAGTATGCTACTGGAAAATTGAAGGAAGACCAAATTGGTTTGTTAAAACTGATGGATGAATGACTAGAGATGATATAAGTAAACAACAAGTGATTTGGCTTCACTGGAGTATAGCTGTATGAGTGTTTGTGTATGCATAATGAAACACATGAAAATTACAGTTGTTTACTTTGAAGTTGGGATTTAGAGCTTTCTGTTTTCTTCTAATCCCTTAAAAATAAAAATATTTTAAAGCGCTCCAAGAAACCCACTTAATTATGTAATAAGAGAAAATGCTACTCTCGGTAGAGAAAGTAAATAAGTGATAATTAGTTATAAGATATATACATATACAAAACCTGTAGAGTTATCACAATAGAAAAAAGAAAAAGGCAAGTTTTCATTACTTCTAGTCTATGCATAATGATTATGAGTGCTTTTGTAATTTTAGATGTCAAAAAGTTACAAAAAAGGCTTTTTAGAATCTAATTGATTTTAGTTTTAAAACCTAGATTTAAGATTTACTGTTAGAGTATATTTAAATATGTGAAGTTGTAACTTAATATCTAACAGGAAAATTGTGTGACTGAAAATGACAGTAATAAAAATATGCTTGGAAGTGACCATATCATACTGAGCTGTCCCATGATCAAGAGAATAAAATACAAAAAAGTGAGCCCTGGAGTACTGGATTACTAAATCACCAACTTAATTGCATTTTCATAAATTGTCTCATGTGTTTTTATTGCCCAGGGGTGCTGGCAATACTAATGAAGCCGTAACAGAGCATTTCCTAAAAATCATAAAAAAAGCAGTATAGAAAATAGGTGCACATAGCATATGAAATATTTTTTATTAAATAGAATTTATTTTTTCTCATGAAACAACCAAATTGATATGGCACCATTATTAAGAAATTGTTTCCCTGTGGTCTTATATAATTTATTCTTTTGCTCATTTGGCACTTTAGCAAATAACAAAGCAGCATGTGAAATGATTAATATGACAATTCCATGCACTCCATGGAATGCTTGAATATAAGCTGGAAAAGCATTATATTATGAACATGCAGCAAAAACTGCTTATCAATAATTGTAATTGGAAATTGCTATAATTCAGAGCTCTGATATTAAGTCTTGGTGGCTTTTATAAGAGATCTCATAGACATAGACACAGGCACACTCTCTCTTACCAAGCTGATGATCTGAGCTATCTTTTGACTTGGCCTACAAAAAAATACTGTTACCAGTTATTGAAGCAGTGGAGTCTGAAGGATCTTTAAACTTGAATCTCCAGAACTGTGATCCATAATAAATCTCTCATTCATAAACAGGTTGTCTCAGGTATTTATCTCATTATAGTGATGAAAACTTGACCAACACAGAAGTTGGTGCTTATTTATTCACAGTGAGTGACAATTTACATTATTAATTTGCTATGCAGCATGGAAAAATAAATCACCCTATATGACAATACGGCCTACCATTATGCTAAAGTTCAAGTATAATGGCTTCAATACATCTATTAACTGTAAAATAACGTATTGATATTTTCGAATTACTATTCAATAAATAAGTGAATGATTCCTATACCAAAATAACCTACATTTGGTAATTATTTCAAAGACAGGTTTCCCATTAATGAAAAAAAGCACTTTTCAAAACTTATTTGAAATTATGTATAAAAATAAAAAGCTGAAATATCCCTCTACCCTGATATAATTGGTTTTCATATTATGCAGTATGGCACATATTGATATTATCTTAATGACATTTAACAGAATTTATATCAACATTTCAGGAAAAAACATTATTTCATGCCATAAAATAATCCTAGTTAAGTTATTAAGTCGTGTTATTAGCAATGTATAATAAAATAAGTTTATTATTTTATTAAGTTAATGAGATAAACCATTGTCAGCAATAATTGAGCACATTATATATGCCAACAATCTCTATTAAGCATTCCAATTTTCCAATGAAGTTATAATTTGTCCAAAGTCACCCTGTTGAAATTCAAGCCCCAGTTAAGTCTAAGAAAGCTTTCCTTTTACTCCATGCTGCACTAACTCTCAAAGCTACATCATTTATGGTTTTTCATATACAATCCAATTAACTGAATATATCTCATATTGAATCTAAATAATGGAAAGTTTAATTATGTGTTTGAAGATCATTACTAGAAGACTTTTATAAGAAGCTTGACTTTGTAAATGATTGCAACTATAATCATGGGAATTATTTAGTACCGTTGAGTACCAGGGCACTCACTATTTGATTCTATGCTTAATTTATCTTTGTAACCTTGGTATTGTAAATACAAGGGTGTATTTATCTATGTATTTTGCTATTCAAGTTGATAGAACATTGCTAGGGAGAAGAAACCACAAATTATGAATTTTTATTTTTTCATACCAGGGTTATTGCAATGTTTAGTAATTAGCATTCGATAAATGGTTGAATTAAATTGTGAAAAAAAAGTTTTGATGTGTAAAATGTGTGGGGGGTGAGTATTTATGAAGCAGGTATTTATTCTTATACTGGATTACTTTATCTTTCAGAAAAAGAGAGTATAGCAGTTTCATTTTGTTTGAAATTTCTCAGTGGGTAATCCTCATTCCATCCATTCCATTTTTTGATCTCAGGAGATTCTTTTTGACAAAATAAGCAAATCAAATTGTAGCATTATATTGTTCTGTCTATAAGACTCACAATAGCTATTGAAATACTAATGCTCTCAGAAGTGATTTTATAAATTTCATCAATTAAGTTTCCATTACTTACCTGTGGCACAAATTCTTCTTTATTCATACAGTAGAAATGTGATGAATATTATGGAAAGACTCTCAGTAAAATATAATTTAATATACAATAATAGTTATATTTGTTGCCATCATACTTCAACAAACATTAGTGAAGATTATTAGTTGAATGAATACTGATTTATTTCTCAGAACCCTTGTTTTTGGACAAGAATCATCATTTTTTTTTTTTGAAATTCTGAACTACAGGATTAGCTGTTATTGGCTTAATGTTTTCAAGGACTGCCTTAAATATACTGTCAGTAATGACTAATCCATACATGTGTATATCAATTGGATATTCAAAACAAATCTACTAAGAGCTATCTTTGAAATTTAATTGGATTATTTTTTGCCATATTTGAAGTATTCATTAGGATGAGGGAAGTTGCAAAAAGTGTGAAAATTTCCAATACTTTTTTTTTTAGTGAATTTTTCAGAATTCTGTTGTAATCTTATCTGGAGTGGTTTTTTGACCATTCAGACACACTGATTAGCCATCCTACATTTTAGTAATTGTCTCAGGAAGCTGATATATAGAACCCTATTGCAGTGGTTTCATTTCTGAAGTTAATTTAGGAACAGATTTTGTTCCTAGGATTCTGATAACAGTTGAACACATCTGTGAGATGTTGTAAATAGTCACATTTTTCTTTTATTAAGGTTTATTTATTTATTTGAAAGTCAGAATTACAGAGAGAGGGAGAGACAGAGAGAGAGAAAGAGAGAGAGAGAGAGTCTTCCATTCCCTGGTTCACTCCCCAAATGGCCACAACAGCCAGGGCTGGGTTAGACTGAAGCCAGGAGCTTCATCTGGGTCTCCCATGTGGATGACCGGGGGCATTAGCAGGGAGCTGGATTGGAACAGCCAGGATCTGAACCAATGCCCATATGGCATGCCTGCACTGTGTTCAGGGGCTTTACCTGCTAAGCCACAGTGACAGCTTCAATAGTCACTTTTTTCTACCAGAAAGCTTTCATCTTTACATTTTTCAATTCACATATTTTCAAAATTATTTTAAGATATTAAAATCTTCAATGCATTTTTAAAATATAAATTATAAAAAAAGCTTTTGCATGTTGATGTTAAGAATTTTGGAAGGCAACAGCATGGGGGAAGAGCTGTCTGCTGTTTCTTCACCAAGGCATTGTGTAGAAGAACTACTATTGCAACTTAACTTTTTCACTTACAAACTTTTCTATATTTTCATAAGTCTTATACAATATAATTCAACTATTGAGACACAATGTCTCACATGGATTTAGAATTCAAATCCTTACAATGTCATTATTCTTAGGGAAAAGGTTTCATAAATTTAAAATGACAAGAACAGTTTTATGGAATTAGATACATATTTTTCTTGATCCACTCAAAAGCTCTCCCCATACTGTAGATACCCAAGGGCAGTAGGCTCTGCTCAAGGGGGTTAGACAGTTCTGTTGCAATATCACAAGAACTATTGGCTCCCACGTGTAAAAAATCAGTATAGAGCTTTCTATAGCCATCACGTGAGCTACCTAGACATAGTGCTTCTACAAACCATTTGTCAATTTAACTCTTCACTAGTTCTAAATTCATTAAATAAGTGTACTACATAAGACTACATAAGATCCTTCCTTGTTTTAAGGGCATGCAAATCAATTCTTTGCTAACTTTTACATAAAAATAACTTAGCAATTTTTTAAAAAAAGTCTTTTAACTATATTTAGAATATATTCATATCCAACAAATTTTACCATGGTACAGGAAAATCTACATTGATGATTTACTTTTTTATGAGGTGGGCATCTGATATGATGATTGTAAATTTGGGTTTCCCACATCACAAATCTGAGTGACTGAGTTTCCTCCTGAGGTAAGTGATAGCTACAGTGCCTGGATCCCAGCCACCAAAATTGGAAACCAGTATAGAATTCCTGGTTCTGTACTTTAACTTGATCCAGAGCCTCTCTCTCTCTTTCTGCCTTTCAAAAAATAGCAGAATAAATAAAAATATCTCTAAAATAGGCACCAGTTTTTTAAATTCAATCATCTATCATTATTTTGTCATAACAGTATAATACCTATTGAAATAAATGGAATGCTATATATATATGTGCATAAATAAAACATAAATAATATGTAAATTTAATGAGTCTTGTCTGCTTAGAAAAACTCCAGGATATTGAGAAACAATTACACATAGTATTTATGCTTTGTCCATATATTCACAGAGAGATTTAAGATTTATAATGTGTAAAATTGTCACATTAATTTTATGTGTTTATGTGACTTTCAGAGGCTAATAGATGAGGTTAATTTATTTGACCACAATATTTTCAAGAAATAAGATAATTTACCTTCTGAGTATGCAATGGTGGAGTTATAAGGAACAAGTGGGCTACTTTAGGTTTGTGGGAAGTTTATTCCAGTTGATTTAGAGAGCAGCATTCTAAAAAAAAAAAAAAAAAAAAAGAAAATTAAAAATGTTCAATAATTCAATGGTCCAGATTTTTTACAAAATGAATACTTCTTAAGCTCTTGCCATTATATATAATTTTTCACCTTCTTGTGTTAATGAAGATTAACTTGCTATATAAAAAAGTCAACTCTAGGTTATATGGGCTACAGTATACAAAAATAAGAATAACATTTAGGGTTTGTGGTTAAATTAACTTAAAGTGAATAGATTTGAAGAAAACGTTAATGCATTGGGACAAAGGCTCATTGACATGGGTAGCCAGCTATGATTTAAAAAGTAGTATGATGATAATCCTGAGTGGAAGGAAGATGGCGAAATAGAGAGGGAGGGAGCACAGCGAAGCTCCACTAAGGGAAGGTTCAAAGAGGGATGAAAATTTGTAGTTTTTAAGCCCTTCCTGAAACTGGGGTGTTAGGGTGGACACGCGAGGAGGACGCGGACGCCTGAGACTCAGGACACCAGCAGGAGCGTGTATGCACCAGCGCTGGAAGCCGAGGTGAGACGGGGCGCTCGCCCAGCACTGTGGCACAGCTGCCGCCGCCCCTCCCCCAACACACCCTGGGACGGACACTGAGACATGCACGACTGAGTGGGGGAGGAAATAGAAAACGGAATAGAGTGAGTGGCGCCGGCGGAGAGAGTGCACGATTCAGGGACACTAACTGAGAGACTGAGTAAGCCAGTGTCTCTTGGCGCCTCCCCGGCGCTCCAGCGGGCGGGAAGCAGCCATTTTGTTTGTTTACATTCGGGCTTAAAGGAGAACTATCTTTGCCTCCACACTAACCTTCGGAGGCGGAGCCCAAAGGTGGAGCTGAGGGTGCTCAAGGGAGGGCAACCCAAAGCCCTGAGACCGACTACTCAAGTTACTGAATAGCGCCTCCTGGTGGGGAAAAAGCACAGGATCCAGAGCTGCAGTGAGCAGAGAGCAGCCATCCTGTCTGTTTACCTGTGGGTTGTGTAGAGCAGCCTGGTTACACCGGATATTGGTAGAGACTCACAGCAGCCTATAGTAGAGGGAAATCAACCCGAAAAATCACCCAGACGGAATGCCAAAAAACAAAACCAAAAACCAAAAAAATATAGAAGATAATATAAATTTGCCAATGGAGCAGGCTAAACCAACCATAACAGAGGCAGAAGAAGAAGTTGAAAACATGCCAGAAAAAGAATTCAGAAAATTAATAATCAGAATACATAGAAATAATGAGAAACAGTGTCAAGAGCTGAATGGAAAACAAGCCCAAGGATTAGAGATCTTAAAGAGAAGCCAGAATGAGATACTAGAACTGAAAAACTCAATTAACCATATAAAAAACACCGTGGAATCCCTCAGAAATCGAACAGATGAAATAGAAGACCGAATATCAGAATTCGAAGACAAACTTCCAGAAATAATACAGTCAGTTCAATCGCAGGAAGAAGAAATTAAAAAATTAAAAAACACGGTCAGAGACCTACAAGATTCAATCAAACGGTGTAATGTTTGGATAATAGGAGTCCCTGAGGGAGTGGAAAGAGAGAATGGATTAGACAGTGTCTTCAACGAAATAATATCAGAAAACTTTAAACAAAGGCAGCTGGATAACAACACACAAATACAACAGATAACCAGGACTCCGAAAAGAGTAGACCAGAAGAGAAATTCACCACGACACATTGTGGCAACACTCAGTTCAGTGACACACAAAGAACAAATCCTAAAATGTGCCAGAGAAAAGCGACAAATCACATTCAGGGGTAAGTCAATCAGACTCACCCCAGACTTCTCATCGCAAACACTACAGGCAAGGAGACAATGGCATGATATATTTCAAGTTTTAAAAGACAAACAATGCCAACCTAGAATACTATATCCTGCAAAGCTATCATTTATGAATGAAGGGGAAATAAAGATCTTCCACGACAAACAGAAACTGAAAGAATTTGTATCCACGCGTCCAACCCTACAACACTTGCTCAAAGATGTGCTGCACACAGAAATACAAAAACAAGAACTTCACTGCAAAAAAAAAAAAAAAAAAAAAAAAAGCAAATGTAGAGTAACCCACAAACAAAGTTCAAAATACATAAACAGCTCGTTTCAGGAAACATGAAGGGAAAAAGACAGTACTTAACAGTAATCACATTGAATGTGAATGGTCTTAATTCCATGACAAAGAGGCACAGACTAGCAGATTGGATAAAACAAGAGGATCCAACTTGTAGGTCTCTGACCGTGTTTTTTATGCTGCCTTCAGGAAACACACCTCATCAGCAAAGATGCACGCAGACTGAAAGTGAAAGGATGGAAAAAGATACTCCAAGCTAATGGAAATCAAAAAAGAGCTGGTGTGGCCATCCTAATATCAGACAAACTAGACTTTAACATAAAAACTATTAAAAGAGACAGAGAAGGGCACTATATAATGATTAAAGGATCTATCCAACAGGAAGACATTACTATTATAAATGTATACGCACCTAATTACAGGGCGCCTGGCTACCTGAAAGAATTACTAAAGGATTTAAAGGGAGATATAGACTCAAATACAATAGTAACAGGAGATTTCAACACCCCACTCTCACCAATTGACAGATCAACCAGACAGAAATTCAACAAGGAAACAACTGAGCTAATTGATGCCATAGACCAAATAGACCTAATAGATATCTTCAGAACCCTCCACCCCACAGACTCAGAGTTCACATATTTCTCCCCAGTACATGGAACATTCTCTAGGATTGACCATATACTAGGCCATAAAGGGAGCCTCAACAAGTTCAAAAAAATTGAAACTACCATGCAGCTTCTCAGACCATAGTGCAGTGAAACTTGAAATCAACAACCCAAGAATCTCTACACCATATGCAAATATATGGAGAATGGACAACATGATCCTAAATGAACAGTGGGTCATCGAAGAAATTAAAAGAGAAATCAAAAGATTTCTAGAAACAAATGAAAATGATAATACAACCTATCAAAACCTGTGGGACACAGCAAAAGCAGTGCTAAGAGGAAAGTTTATAGCAATTAGTGCCTACATCAAGAAGCTGGAAAGGAACCAAACAAATGAACTCTCCATGCACCTCAAGGAACTAGAAAAACAGCAGCAAATCAAGCCCAAATCCAAAAGGAGGAAAGAAATACTAAAGATCAGAGAAGAAATAAACAGAATTGAAACCAAAAAAACAATACAAAAGATCAACAAAACCAGGAGCTGGTTCTTTGAAAAAATAAACAAAATTGACACACCATTGGCCCAACTAACCAAAAAAAGGAGAGAGAAGACCCAAATCTGTAAAATCAAAGATAGTAATGGAAATGTAACAACTGACACAATAGAAATAAAAAGAATCATCAGAAACTACTACAAAGAGATGTATGCTAACAAATTGGGGAACCTGGAAGAAATGGATAGATTCCTGAACAAATGCAACCTTCCTAAACTGAGCTGTGAAGATATAGAAAATCTAAACAGACCCATAACCATGGAAGAAATTGAATCTGTAATAAACGCACTACCGAAAAAGAAGAGCCCAGGACCGGATGGCTTCACTGCCAAATTTTACCAGGCATTTAGAGAACAACTAACCCCAGTTCTTCTCAAATTATTCCAAACGATTGAAAGAGGGGGAATCCTCCCAAATTCCTTCTACGAAGCCAATATCACCTTAATTCCTAAGCCCGGAAAAGACACAGCAGAGAAAGAAAACTACAGACCTATCTCCCTGATGAACATAGATGCAAAAATACTCAATAAAATTCTGGCAAACCGAATCCAACTACACATCAGAGAGATCATTCACCCGGACCAAGTGGGATTTATCCCTGGTATGCAGGGATGGTTCAATATTCGAAAGTCAATCAATGTAATCCAGCACATTAACAAATTGAGAAACAAAAATCATATGGTTATCTCAATAGATACAGAGAAAGCATTTGACAAAATACAACACCCCTTCATGATGAAAACCTTAAGCAAATTGGGGTTAGAAGGAACATTCCTCAACACAATTAAGGCAATCTATGATAAAACAAAGGCCAGCATCATATTGAATGGGGAAAAGTTGGAGGCATTTCCATTGAAAACTGGCACCAGACAGGGATGCCCACTCTCACCATTGCTATTCAATGTAGTCCTAGAAGTCTTAGCCAGAGCCATCAGGCAAGAAAAAGAAATTAAAGGGATACAAATGGGAAAGGAGGAAGTCAAACTATCCCTGTTTGCAGATGACATGATACTATATATAGGGGACCCAATAAACTCCTATAAGAGACTATTGGAACCCATAGAAGAGTTTGGTAAAGTAGCAGGATACAAAGTCAACGCTCAGAAATCAACAGCCTTTGTATACACAGACAATGCCAGGGCCGAGGAAGAACTACTAAGATCAATCCCATTCACAATAGCCACAAAAACAATAAAGTACCTTGGAATAAATTTAACCAAGGAGGTCAAAGACCTCTATGATGAAAATTACAAAACACTAAAGAAAGAAATAGAAGACGACACAAAAAAAATGGAAAAACCTGCCATGCTCATGGATTGGAAGAATCAATATCATCAAAATGTCCATTCTCCCAAAAGCAATTTGCAAGTTCAATGCAATACCAATCAAAATACCAAAGTCATTCTTCAAAGACTTAGAAAAAACGATGCTGAAATTCATATGGAGAAACAGGAGACCCAGAATAGCTAAAGCAATCCTTTACAATAAAGACAAGGCTGGAGGCATCACAATTCCAGACTTCAAAGCATACTACAGGACAGTTATAATCAAAACAGCCTGGTACTGGTACAAAAACAGATGGATAGACCAATGGAACAGAATAGAAACACCGGAGATCAATCCAAACATCTATAACCAACTCATATTTGACAAAGGACCTAAAACCAACCCCTGGAACAAGGACAGCCTCTTCAACAAATGGTGCTGGGAAAACTGGATGTCCACATGCCACAGTATGAAGCAAGACCCCTACCTTACACCTTATACAAAAATCCACTCAACATGGATCAAAGAACTAGAGTTGCGCCACGACACCATGAAACTAATTGAGAGCATAGGGGAAACCCTTCAAGATATTGGAACAGGCGAAGAATTCCTGGAGAAGACCCCACAGGCATGGGTAATCAAAGATAAAATAAACAAATGGGATTACCTAAAATTGAAGAGTTTCTTAACAGCAAAGGAAATAGTCAGGAAAGCAAAGAGGCAACCAACAGAATGGGAGACGTTATTCGCAAACTACACAACAGATAAAGGATTAACAACTAGAATCTACACAATGATCAAAAAACACCACAGAATCAAAACAAACAACCCAATAAAAAAATGGGCCAAGGACCTTAACAGGCATTTTTCAAAAGAGGAAATCCAAATGGCCAACAGGCACATGAAAAAATGCTCAGGATCCCTAGCCATCAGGGAAATGCAGATCAAAACCACAATGAGATACCACCTCACTCCGGTTAGATTGGCTTACATACAGAAATCAACCAACAACAGATGCTGGCGAGGATGTGGAGAAAAGGGGACACTAATCCACTGTTGGTGGGAATGCAAGCTGGTAAAGCCACTATGGAAGACAGTCTGGAGAGTCCTCAGAAACCTGAACATAGCACTACCACAGGACCCAGACATCCCACTCCTTGGAATATACCCAAATGGAATTAAAGGGGTGAAAAAAGCCATTTGCACCTCAATATTTGTTGCAGCTCAATTCACAATAGCTAAGACATGGAATCAACCTAAATGTCCATCAACGGATGACTGGATAAAGAAACTATGGGATATGTACTCTATGGAACACTATACAGCAGTAAAAAACAACGAAATCCGGGCATTCACAACAAAATGGAGGAAGCTGGAAAACATCATGCTGAGTGAAATAAGCCAGTCCAAAAGGGATAAATATCACATGTTCTCCCTGATCGATGGCAACTAAACAAGCACCTAAAATGATACCCATTGAAGTGAAATGGACACTATGAGAGACAATGACATGAGCAGCCCTTGTCTAGACTGTTGAGGAAAAACTTACTATTTTGTTCCTTTAGTATTTTTGTTGTTGTTGTTGTTGCTCGGTATGCTCTACTCAAGGCCACTGGTTGAACTCTGCAATCAATGCACAACCATTCTTAAGCGTTTAAAAATTAATAGGAAATTGATCTCTGTGGAACATGGGAGTGGGAATAAGAGAGGGAGGAGATATATAGGACGGCACATACTCACACAGACCTACCTCCAATGGTGGAACTGGAAATGTGCCAGGGGATTTCAACTCAATCTTACCAAGGAGGCAGGTACCAATGCCAGCACACTTGGTAAAGAGACAAATATAAATACACAACTGATCCAAAAGATAGGGTAAGTGTCGAAGAGATTACACAAATAAGACCAGTGTAAGCAAATAATGAAAGATAGAATCAAAAGGGTTGAGAATGATCCTGCGGGGGAAGCAGGTCACACAGCAGACTCATAGAATGGCAAATGCCCAAAACAGCACTCTTGCCTCAGAATCAACCCTTGGGACATTCGGATTTGACTAAAAGGTCCATGAGAGTCTCACAGGCATGGAAAGCCATGACACGGTGGCAAAAAACAATCTAAATGAAGGATCCTGGTGAACAACACTCCAGCAGAAGGATCAGGCCATCAAGGAGACAGGCGCCTTTCTCTGAAGGGAGGAAGGAACCTCCACTGTGATATGGCCTTGACTAAACAAATTCAGAGTTGGTGAACTCAAGGGGCTTCCATAGCCTAGACAGCTCATAGCAAGAGTCTCGGGTGATTGCTGACGTCATAAATAAGAGTGCCAATTGTTAAATCAACAATGGGAGTCACTGGGTTCATGCTCCCCTCGCAGGATCTCTGTCCTTAATATGTTTATCTATGAAACTCAAAAACAACACTACTAGTCGAACAATATCCTATACCTGGTTCAGTTGTGTGAGTGCAACCTGTTGAAATCCCTGCTTAGTATATACTAAATTGATCTTCGGTATATGAAGGTAACCGAAAATGAAACGTGATGAAGGGGGGGGAGGGGAGAGGAAGTGGGTGAGGGGAGGGCCACGGGAGGGAGGGAGGTCGGGGGGAAGCCACAACAATGCAAAAGATGCCTTTTATATTCTACTTAAAACTATTCGTTGAGCTCTGTAATTAATACACTATTACTCTTAGGTGTTTAATTAATGCTATAACTAGTACTCAAATAGTATTTTACACTTTATGTTTCTGTGTGGGAGCAAAATGTGGTAATCTTTACTTAACATACGCTAAATTGATCTTCTGTATATAAAGATAATTGAAAATTAATTGTGATGTGAAGGGGAAGGGGAGAGGGAGTGGGAGAGGGGAGCGTTGTGGATGGGAGGGAAGACACGGGGTGGGGGAGGAGGCTATTGTGGTCCATAAGCTGTACTTTGGAAATTTATGCTCATTAAATAAATTAAAAAATAAATAAAAAGTAGTATGATATAATCACACTAAGCTGATCATGATGATTATTCACTTATTCATTGTTTCCAATCCAGCTCCCGGCTAATACATCTGGGAAAAGCAGGGGAGGATGGCCCAAGTGCTTGGGCCCCTGCACTGGGAGATCGGTAAGAAGATCCTTGCTTCTGGCTTCATCCTGGTCCAGCCCTGGTCAAAGCGTCCATTTTGGGTGAACCAGCAGATGGAAGACCTCTGTCTCTCTCTCTCTCTCTCTCTCTCTCTCTCTGTCTTTAAAATAAATAAAATAAATCTATTGTTAGTTAAGATATGTTCACAGCAATCACGAAGTACTCCCAGTTGAAAGAGGTATTGTGTATATCTGATATTCAGTGATTAAAAAAAAACCTTAATATTTCACCAAAGTTTTTTTTAAGTCACAGTATGTGAAACTTTGAGGAAGAGTTACTTCCTATCTCTGGAAAATTTTCCTTAATGGTGTTCATCTATTCATCACATAGTTGAAACAGCAGTTATATTATTAACACACAATTATTCTTACGTGTTTAAATTTTAACTGAAAAGTGATCCCTGTTAGGAATATGGAAAAAATTATGCTGAGTGAAATAAGCCAATCCCAAAGGGACAAATACCACTTGTTCTCCTTGATAGGTGAAAACTAACTGAGCAGCAAAAAGGAAACCTGTTAAAGTGAAATGAACACTATGAGAAATGGTGACTTGATCAGCCCTCACCCTGACTGTTGATGAGCAACTTGATATGTTATCCCTCTTAGTATTTTTTGTTTGTTTGTTCTACTTAATACTTTTGGTTGAATACTGTAGTCAATACACGATTCTTCTTAAGTGCTGAAACTTAACTGAAAAGTGATCACTGTTAAATGTAAGAGTGGAAATAAGAGAGGGAAGAGATGTGCAATTCGGGACATGCTCAAGCTGACTTACCTCAAACGGTAGAGTTAGAAACATACCAGGGGATTCTAATTCAATCCCATCAAGGAGGCATGTACCAATGCCATCTCACTAGTCCCAGTGATCAATTTCTGTTCACAATTGATCGTAGTGATAGGACTAAGAACCAAAGGGATCACAGAAACAAAAATAGTTTCTGCAAATACTAGCTGATAGAATCAAAAAGGGAGAGAATGATCCAACATGGGAAGTGAGATACACAGCAGACCCATGGAATGGCTGATGTCCTAAACAGTACTCTGGCCTCAGAATCAGCCCTTAAGGCATGCAGATGGCTGAAAAGCCCATGAGAGTATTTCGGCATGGAAAGCCAAGACACTCTGGCAAAAAAAAAAAAAAAAAAAAAAAAAAAAAAACCTAAATGAAAGATCTCCACGAGTGAGATCCCAGTGGAAAGAATGGGTCATCAAAGAAGGAAGTACCTTTCTCTGAAGGGAGGAAAGAACTTCCACTTTGACCATGGCCTTGTCTAAAAATGATCAGAGTCAGTGAACTCAGGGGGGTTCCATAGCCTTGACAGCTCATGACAAGAGCCTAGGGTGATTACTGAGGCCATAAACAAGAGTGTCAATTTGTTAAGTCAACAACAGGAGTCACTGTGCACTTACTCCTCATGTAGGATCTCTGTCCTTAGTGTGCTGTACATTGAGATTTAATGCTATAACTAGTACTCAAACAGTATTTTTCACTTTATGTTTCTGTGTGGGAGCAAACTGTTGAAATCTTTACTTAATGTATGCTAAACTGATCTTCTGTATATAAAGAGAAACAAAAATGAATCTTGATGTGAATGGAAGGGGAGAGGGAGTGAGAAAGGGGAGGGTTGTGGGTGGGAGGGACGTTATGGTGGGGAAGCCATTGTAATCCATAAGCTGTACTTTGGAAATTTATATTCATTTAATAAAAGTTAAAAAAAAAAAGAAAGTTGTAAAACCAGTGAATTAAACTTATGGAGGTGTAAAAAGTCCAGGATAAAAAGCATTTCAGCTCAGTCCTGAAAGATAAGTAATAATTAGAAAGAATGATGGAAAATTTTAGGCTAAGGTTTCATTCTGGACAAAGGCACAGAGATTTTCTCGAAAAAAGTCTGCGCCATGCCCAATTAGATGGGACTAGTGGTTATATGAAAAAAGTAGTTACAGATGATAAGGAATGCGGGCTTGCAGACAAATCATGAAGAGATCTGTATGCCATAGAAATAATTTTAAACTTTATTTAGTGCATGAAGGTAAGTCTAATAACATTTTCTTTAAATCACTATAATATTTAGTGAATACTCTATAGACGAAGGCACAAAGGAAAAACAAATGAAAATGTAGATACTATTTCAAACAACAATTGCATTCGAATATTGATATGGGACTAAGAGATGCAGGATTGGATTTAAAAAAAAAATAAGTATTTTATTTATTTATTTGAAAGAGAGACAGAATGATTTCACTCCAGTCCACGGGTTCACCTCACAGATCCCAGCATCATCTAGTTCTGGACAAAGGATAAAGTCAGGAGCCAAGAATCAATTTGAGTGTCCCACACGGATGGCAAGAACCCTGTTACTTGAGCCATCACCTCTGCCTTCCAGTATATGCACTAGCAGTAAGCTGGAGCTGGAGTTGAGAATTAAACCTAGACACCCCAATGTGGAGTATAGGTATCTTCCAATATTTTTTTCATTTAATTTGAAAGGAAGAGAAGGGTGTGTGTGTGTGTGTGTGTGTGTGTGTGTGTGTGTCTAAGGGAAAGAGAGAGAGAGAGATTTTCCATTTGCTGGTTCACTCCCCAAACTCCTACAATAGCCAGCCCTGGCCCAGGCAGAAGTTAGGAGCCTGGAACTCCATCTGGTTCTCCCACATGGATGGAAGCACTCAAGTACTTGAGTCATCATCTGCTGCCTCCTAGAATGGATATTAACAGGAGGTTGAATTTCAAGCAAAGAAACTGAGACTTGAAATAAGCACTCCAGTGACGGATGCTGGCATTCCAAGTGTTGATTTAAGCCAATGCACCAAATGCCCACATCAGAAATATGTGTTTCTTAATTGTTATGCTACTCTTAGTTTTGAATTTTTATGATGATACACATGATACATCCAAGTTCTGGATGCAACTGCACAGGACAGTATGATTTACTCTGCAGTTCATCAAAGTTGTATCTGCAAGAAGTCAGTATATGTTTGAGGCTTTGAGATCTGTACGTTCTCTGTTACTATTCTGCTAGTGTAGTACAACAACAGCCACAATCAATACATAGAAGAATGCTTGCATTTAATTCAATAAAATATTTTTACAAAAAATGGTTGGCAGATCCTTTTTGTCCCGTAAGTGAAACTTCTGGGTTGTTAAATTAGAAAATAAAGGTGATCTGGAATTTTTTGTTAGCCAATGTTGAAGAAAGGCCAGCATAATACAGCATCTCTCTGTAGATTTCAAGAAATGTCACTGCTGACACTATTGCAAATTTAGGAGTTCCCAAGACCATCCACAGGTTCAGTAACTCACAGTAAAGACTAACAGTTTACTAAGCTGTCATACTCAGATTTTTTTTACAATAAAAGAACACAGATGGTAATTAGCCAAGGGAAAAGGTACATGTTGGCAGACCCTGCAAAAGTTGCAAGTATGAGACTTCCAGTTATGCTCTCCCAGCAAAGATGTAGACACCACTACCTCCTACAAGCCGTGATGTGTGCACAGATTTCTGCCTACCAGAGAAACTCACCTGAGCCTTGATGTCCAAAGTTGTATTGAGGTTTAACACAGGCTCCATTCACTGATTACATAGCTCACCTGAGTTCCTAGGACAAAGAAAGGTTAAGTTAAAATGTTAAGACCCAAAGTACTGTACATAAGTCACATTGCTAGCAGAAGCACTTTGAATGACCAAGACCAGCAAGTAAATAAAACTGTGCCTATCAGAAAGGACATTTAAAGGGTTTAGAGGACTGTCTTCCAGCAGTTGAGGGCAAATGATAGCCTTTTCTTGGGGCAAGTTTGTTTGTTTTTAGATTTATTTCTTTGAAAGGCAGAGAAAGAGAGAGACAGAGGAGAGAGAGAGAGAGATCTATCTTCCACCCATTACTTTTCTCCAAATGCCCACAACAGTCAGAGATGAGTCAGGCCAAAGCCAGGAGTTAGGAATTCCATCCATGTCTCCCACATGGGTGGCAGGAACCTAAGCATTTGGACCAGTATCTGCTGCCTCCCTGGTGCATGAGCAGAAAGATGAGTAGGAAGTGGAGGTTAGAGTTGAACTGGCATTCCCATACCGCTCCAGGTATGCCATGTGGTGGCTTAACCCATTTACTAGAATACCACCCCAGGAAGATCAATTCTTGGATACATTAGTTTACATTTTTTCCTAGGGTTGCTTGAACAAAGAACTGCTGAGCAGGTGACTGATAACATTGCAACTTGTCTCATGGTTCTACAGGTCAAAAGTCTCATTGAATGCTCCCCTCAATAGGGTCTAGAAGTTGATCTGTTCTGTGCTCTTCTCTTAGATTTGGGAAGCATTATAGATTCCACGGTTAGTAGATAACCATGCTTTCCTTGTGTTTCTTCATGGCATTTTCCTTCTGAGAAATTTCCTCTGTCTATATTTCTGCTTTTTGTAAAACATTAGACAGATTGGAGTAGATCCTTCCCTTATGACCTTTTTTAACTCAATTCTGCAAAAGTGTTATTTTTAAATAAGCTTACACTCTGAGGTACTTGGGGTTAGAATTTTCACATATTTAGAACAATTGAATTCATAAAAAAAAAAACCCTTGGTTTGTTGGGACGATTATGTAAATTAATGTTTATAAAATGCAAACAACCAAAAATACAGTTTTTGGAATAGACCAAATACAAGAGTATTCAGATCTAAAATGTGTTAGTCAGATAATTGAGCATAACAAGATCATGTAGATAAAGATAACTGTCTTTGATATGGATGTACATAATACAAGCAGAAGGTCACAGACTGAGGAAGCAAACTATAATAAGTGTTTCGATCTTTGAAGATGGAGCAAGCACCTGTAGATCTGTGGATGATAATAAGAATAAGGTCAGACTATCATAGATGGCGTTGACTCTAAAAAACCAGGTTGTATTTCTGTGCTACTTATGTCTTTAGTTATATGAGCAATTATCACCCATTGTTGTATGCCTTCCTTGTTTGTTTATGCTGAGTAGAATATGTTTTCATGAACAGCAGAAGCCAAGTCTATGCTGACAAGAGATATACCATTGCCTGATACACAATATTCCTATATTTTTAAATGATTTGATTAAATAAATAATAGCCATCAAGCCATGAAAATGGAATGCAAAATCTCTTTCCCTCTATTGCAAATTAGGATTTAAAAATCCTTAATGTATGTAGGGAAAGATGTTAAGGGAATTGGGCAAAATTTAAACATGCTGTTGTCAAAATACAGAGAGAGATTGATCATTTATAATAAAAATTATGGAGGGAAAATATAAAATATAAAGAGAGACATTTGTGTTTAATCTGGGTCAACTTTTTTATTTCAGGGATATTGAAATTTAGAACAAGGAACTTAAGAAGTTTGCTCATGTTTATGCAAATCATTGGAGGTCCCAAGGTTACTGCCTCAGTTTCAAATAACAGAATTTTAGAAATGAGGGAAATACATGCAAAGGTAAGTTATTTTCACTTTGTGGTGTCCAACTTCTATTTAATTTTTGACCATATGCCTTATTTAAAAAATGTAAATACTAATTTTTAACACTGTGTGTGCAGGGACACATTTGGTGCAGGTAATCAATTGATTTTTCAGAGAGGTCTGATTACATAATATTCCAAGCAAAGATCTTCAATGTCAAACTGGATTGTATCTACACCAGTGAATACCATAGAATAGAAACAGATAAATAAACAGTGAACAAAATTATTTTCAATTATTTGGTTTTCTAAATCAGAAAAGCCTATGGTCTCTTAGTTTTCATTTCCAATATTTCTTTTTACAATCAACCATCCTCCCCCATTTCGAAAAATTAAAGCCAAGTTTCCATCCTAAATTTCTTTGTGGAGCATTCTCTACAGATATAAAAATCTTGGCCGGCGCCGCGGCTCACTAGGCTAATCCTCCGCCTAGCGGCGCCAGCACACCGGGTTCTAGTCCCGGTCAGGGCACCGGATTCTGTCCCGGTTGCCCCTCTTCCAGGCCAGCCCTCTGCTGTGGCCAGGGAGTGCAGTGGAGGATGGCCCAGGTGCTTGGGCCCTGCACCCCATGGGAGACCAGGAAAAGCACCTGGCTCCTGGCTCCTGCCATCGGATCAGCGCGGTGCGCCGGCCGCAGCGCGCTGGCCGCGGCGGCCATTGGAGGGTGAACCAACAGCAAAGGAAGACCTTTCTCTCTGTCTCTCTCTCTCACTGTCCACTCTGTCTGTCAAAAAAAAAAAAAAAAAATCTTGAAAACTGACCCAAAATAGGATAATTGAGAGAGTCATGCATTTGATTGAGGATCATAGAGGAGCAAAATAAGACATATTCCAGGAAAAAAAATACCTTATTTCATCCAGCAAAGAATCTAGGTAAATTTTCAATCTAATCTGTCTAGTAGTGTGTCATAGAATTTCATCCTGAAGAAGCAAGGTGTTTCTCTTGGGAGAATACAATAACATGTCTATGGGAAAAGAAAAATGAATTCAAACTTTTTTTCCAGACAAAAAGTTTTATTTTGCTGGTTGACCTTAAGAACTTGCTTTCTAATTCTCTTTTAGTCGTCATCCAGCATTGTGGCCCAATGGGTTAAGCTGTATCTACAATGTGGGAATCCTATATGAATGCAAGTCTGAGTCCCAGAGGCTCCATTTCAGATCTAGCTCCCTGGTAATGAACCTGGAAAAGCAGTGTAAGGTAACCCGTGTACTTGGGCGTCTGCCATACATGTGAGAGACCCAGATAGAGTTCTAGGCTTCTGGTTTTGTCATGGCCCAGCACTGACCACTGCAACCATTTGGACAGCGATCTCTCTTGCGCCTGCTTTTGTTCTCACTCTGTCTCGCACTCTTGCCTTCTCTTCTGCAACTCTGCCTTTCAAATAAGTAAATCTTATTTTTTAAAAAGGAAATAGAGCTAAACCTATGGTTCTACATTTAAAAAACTTATTCATATAAAGATAACAGATTTTATGCATTCCATAGGTACAGTTCCAATAAGACAACCACACTTCTCTTACTTCTCTGTTCCTCCCATCTCCCTTCTCTGCCTCACCTCTCTTCATCAGTTTTTGCAAAGACATCATTTTAATCCACTCTATCTTCACAGACTTAATTTGCCACTATGATAATATTCAATAAGTAAAAGGTAGGAAGGCCACGGTTCTACAGCAGTATAAACAAGAGCTAAAAGCAATATTTTAAAAGAAATTCTATTTCTACCATACAAAATAGATATTATACTTTTGAAAATATTTAAACTTATAAAATAATCAAAACTCATATTAAAATATTCTAAGGCTATAAATCATCTGTACCTATCTTGGACAGAAACAGAAATGTCTGAAACCCACAGTCTCTGGAATATTTATTAGAGACTTCTAATGTTAAAATACTGTTTTCAGGCCAGCGCCGCGGCTCACTAGGCTAATCCTCCGCCTTGCGGCGCCAGCACACCGGGTTCTAGTCCCGGTCGGGGCGCCGGATTCTGTCCCGGTTGCCCCTCTTCCAGGCCAGCTCTCTGCTGTGGCCAGGGAGTGCAGTGGAGGATGGCCCAAGTGCTTGGGCCCTGCACCCCATGGGAGACCAGGATAAGCACCTGGCTCCTGGCTCCTGCCATCGGATCAGCGCGGTGCGCCTGCCGCAGCGTGCCGGCCGCGGCGGCCATTGGAGGGTGAACCAATGGCAAAGGAAGACCTTTCTCTCTGTCTCTCTCTCTCTCTCACTGTCCACTCTGCCTGTCAAAAAAAAAAAAAAACAAAAAAAAAAAAAACAAAAAAAAAAACAAAAACAAAAAACTGTTTTCAGTGTAGGCAGGAAAGCAGTAGTTGAAGACATTCTAATATCTTCTTTGTTGAAGAGACAGAAAATTCAACAAACTAAGATTTGTGAAATTTAGAAACCACAATTCCTGAGCATCTTAATATTTTGAGTATTTAGATTTTAGATGCTTCTTTATATTTTTCTCTGGAATAATTAATTTTTTCAAGGTTTGAATCCTAGAAGGAATAGGCAGACAGTTATGTCTCATGAGGCAGGGTCAGACATTCGTGTCTTATAATCAATCACATCAAAGATAACAATCAGACATTAGACAAGATTATTCCTTTTGGAAGAAAGAGAATGACAGAAAGTTTTTGTGAAACAAGGCCAGACCAATTTAACTATTAAGGCAGCCAATCTAAATGAACCCTTCTGTTTCTTTCTGAAATGTGTTGACAATGTTCATTCAGTTATGGGGAGTTACAGTGACTGCAATTATGTAGAATTTCCATCTGAAGGTTTTGAACTATGCCATGCAGGCTGTGATAATAATGAAGCTGTAGCTACCAAGGTGAACTCATCTAACTTATGCAAGATCCTTAATGTAAACAGTCTACCAAGAGAGATACATAGGCATGCAAATATTTGCAGGGGGATTTATTACATTCTCTATGGGAAAATAGATTAAAGTAGAGGAAAATGTACAGAAGTCTTTGAACAGTGAAACATTTTTACTAAACAACAGAGCTGTCAAAAGCCTTATTCCCAAGAAGTAGAGGATGATTACAGATTCCCAAGATGGCAAAGTGCATCAAATAAATTTTATCTTGTTATTTAGTGCTTAGACGAATTCTTTCTAGAAGAGTGAGAAGTATTTCCTACCATTTATAAATGCTACCTTCATCTTATTTATTTGAAGCAGCTGTTGGGAAACAATGACATTTGGAGCTAAGTTGAAGATAACAGAATTTATTAACTACAGATTTATTTGCATATTCCAACATAACACATCCACATGTGAAATTAGTGAATTAGAAAAGACTGGTGCAAAGAACTATGTCTAGACCAAACAATCTGGAAATGATTCAATTCTAGGTATTGCACGCAGCTTCATCATTATTAACATCTTGCTAATATAGTGATCAAAATTTCTTCTGAATTCTCAAATCATATTGGATAATTTAACTGAGTTAGTTATTATTCTGATTACTCTGAAAGGCAGCTTTCTTCTTATGTTGAGCAATATGCCAACTTTTTCCCTTAAATTCACATTTTTATAGAACATTCAAGGCTAAGACATGTCCATATGAGTTTGATCATTCCAGGACAATAGACAATATTTCAATGCCTAAATAAAACAGTTTTAATTGCCAAACAAGATTTCAAGGGACTGAGCTTCATTTTAATCACAAACAAGCTGCAAGGCAATTTTCAATTACAGCAAGCTTTTTATTTTTCTCCAGCTGTGTGTCCCTGCTGATTCCTGAAATTACATGTAAGTTGTCCCAGATTTTGAAGTGGTATACCTACTGAGGTTTTTCTTTTGTCAGTTGATGAAGTATCTGTGATTAGAACTTAAATAAATTGGCATTTATAAGATGTATTACCCCACCCTGTATGTTTCAGGACATGGTGATTGAGGAAGAAGAAATTCTGAGATATCCCCCAGTGACAGGAGTGTTCCTAATTAGGCTGCTAGAGTTGCACGTACTCACCTCTTCTACAAGAACATCAAAAGATAATGTGGGAACTAAGCCCTAGAAAAAGTAATCTGTTGGGTATTAGACAATCAGGTCAGTAATGCATTGTGTTTTTAAAGTTCTACAGTGCTCCAGCTTTTAGGAAAGTTTGCTATGGGAAACTCTGGGTTTGTATCATGTTAGTTGTTTCATTATAAACCTGAGTGAAGGGAGAGTTGAGACAGATGCAGTTAAAATTGGAGGCCTACAGAAAAACTAGATCTTAAGGGAAATCATAGAGAGTGTCCTGTAAAGGAACATGGGGACAAGCTAATGTAACACACAAAACTTCAGCTTGCAGTTTGATTACTAGGTCTCTGTTTCATCTTCTGCGTTACTTTGTTTATTCAATGATCATTCACTAAAGTCGTGATTGACATTATTATATGAAAAAGTTTTTACTTTTGCTAAAAACTGATATACAAAAATTCTTATGACAAAGTAGGAGAATATTTATAGAAAATGAGAAGATCAAGAACAGCCAGGCAAAACAAGGATACAAAAGACTGTAAATCAAAATAGAATACAAATATATGATAACTTTAAGATAAATTTCTGTAATTTTCTGTACAGATATGGCAGTGAAGGGCTGGCATTGTGGCATAGCAAATAAAGCTATCATTTGCAATGCTGGCATCACATATGGGTTCCTATTCATACCACAGTTGCTTCACTTCGGATCCAGCCTGCTGCTAACGGCCTGTGAAAAGCGGTGGAAGTGTTTGGGCCCCTGTCACTCACATGGAGACCAATACGAAGCTCTTGGCTTAGCCCTGGCCTAGCAGTGATAATTACATCCATCTGTGGAGTGAACTAGTAGATTGAAGATCTCTCTCTCTCTGTAGCTCTGAATTTGGAAATAAATAAATAAATATTTAAAAAATATGCAGTAGAAAGTGGTTTATCCTAGGATGGAAGAGATAACATAAAAGCACAAAAGGAAAAAAAAAACAACAATTTTCAGTATTAGAAGTAATAACCGTTAGACACATTTTTGAAAAAAATGCTATATTGTGTATACTTGTGAAGTATTTATCCTCACAACACTGGAAGCCATTGGATACATTTAACAACAGCATGCTATAGATAGATAGATAGACAAATCTTCAGAAAAGTCATTAAGATATAATAACAGGGCATATTAGAAATTAGAAAATGGGGGGCCGGTGCTGTGGTGCAGTGGGTTAATGCCCTGGCCTGAAGCGCCGACATCCCTTATGGGTGCTGTTCCGAGACCCGGCTGCTCCACTTCCTATCCAGCTCTCTGATATGGCCTGGGAAAGCAATAGAAGATGGCCCAAGTCCTTGGGCCCCTGCACCCACATGGGAAACCTGGAAGAAGCTCCTGGCTCCTGTTTTTGGATTGGCGCAACTCCCAATTGCGGCATCTGGGGAGTGAATCGACGGATGGAAAACCTCTCTCTGCCTCTCCTCTCTCTGTAGCTCTGTCTTTCAAATAAAATGAACAAATCATTTTTTAAAATAAACAAGTTAGAAAATGGGAACAAGGAAGCCCCTTAGGGTGGGATCTTGCTATCCTTCAGAGTTATTTAATGGCCTGTGTATGTGTTGACTGTGAGACTTAAAGACACTGTAGGTGTTGACTGTAGGATCTGAGGATAACGGTTTAAAATTGGAAAGGGTGTAAGGAAATGAGCTGGAAAGACGTGTTGATGGGTTGGATAACATGCAAACTAATTAAGAATGGCATTGGCTTGAATTTAAAAATCCTATACCTATAATTATTTTCCTTGTAATAAACTGTCTTGACCAAAGATCAAGAATTAGGGGACAAACAAAAACAAGCAAAAATTATGTTATGTCTTCCTTTTTACAAGTCATGATTTTCAAGATGCAGAAAGAATAACCAGTTTTCTTATACCCAACTTATTTTTTCTATCAAGTTTCTCTACTCATTAACACAGCAGCGTCAGTGACAATGACAACTTCAGAGCTACCCTAAGAACACTGGCATCCAGACTGTGTGAAGATTTACACATTCTTAAGAGGGTTTCTTAACACTGAAGCCAGCTAATTTAACTTTGCACAGTGCTGGACATGTTTGTGAATTTTAATGTATACCATTTTTAAAAAAAAATTCAAAATGATCCACAACCTTCTTACACTATTGCTGTGTTTATATTAATTCTAGTTTTCATGTGACTGCTCATCTTATCCTTTCTAATCATGCATATCATGCATAAATTTCATATCTCACTATCTCCATTGATCTCTTTTTCTTATAAAAGCATATGTTAATTAAGTGTCTATGGTGCCTTAAGGTATACCAAATAAAACAGGCAGCATAAATGACCAGGGAGGTTGTTAATGACAGCCAATGCATGTGGCGTCCCCAGTAGAAAAGGAACCAAATCAGCTTAATTACTGCTGATGTCTATTTTGAATAACTATTTCAGTCTTCATTTCATATTATTATTGTGGCCAAATTATGTAAGTAATTACCCTTTTAGAAAATGAACACATAAGGAGCAAACATTGTGGTGGAACAGTTAAATTTGCCACCTGCAGCACCGGCATCCCATATAGGTGCCAATTCAAGTCCTGGCTGCTCCTCTTTGATACAACTTCTTGCTAATGTGCCTGGGAAAGAAGCAGAAAATGGCCCAATTCCTGAGGCCCCTGCCGCACACATGAGAGACCCATAGGAACCTCCTGGCTCCTGGCTTCAGACTGGCCTAGCCCAGACTGGGGTCATTTGGGGCGTGAGCCAGATAATGGAAGATCTCACTCTGTCTGCCCCTCTCTCTGTAACTCACCCTTTCAGATAAATATATAAATCTTTACAAAAAAGAATACACAAGTGACAAATGAAATATATGTACATATAGATTTAGGCAAATAACCATATTGTTACTGAAGGAGACAATGGCCAATCTGTAACATCTGTCTTTTGGGAAAGGAAAGGTAAAACCCTTAATTGTGGGTCTGGGGTAAGATTTAAGGAAATAGAAAAGATAAATCAGTAGGTGGGCACATCAATAGATCAGTTTCTGAATGGGGATTCCTGTAGCAAGAGCATGCATGGATAGTTCAAGGAGTCCAATCAGTGGACACTGTCATCTGTAGTGCTCTTCATTTCTTTAAGTAGTCTGGCTCTTCTATTTCCTTTTATCCTTCTGTTTGGGTTTCCTTGAGGAGGCTGGGAGCACAAGGTTGATTGTGGTGTCACCTGTGGGTCATGTTTCTCCTTTTGGCATTTGTGGCTGGGTGGTCACTCTCAGACTAGTTGAAAAGTTTAAGCCAGCTTGATGATGAAATTGTAAAAATCAACCTAAGAAACTGTGATTTATTAACCTGACTTTTATGGCTGGAAAGACTGTTAAAGACTAGGTCAGGGAAAAGAGAAGGAAACACAGCAGGAAGCTTTTGAGTTCAAGTTGAAGAAAAGAATCCATGAAAGTGGCAACAAGGTGGTTTCAGTAGCAGGCCTTAGGAATGTGAGAGCACTGAAGACCAAAGTGGGATTACAAGAGACAGGAAAGCCTCAAGAAATCACCGGTCATCTGGCATACGTTAGACCATATCAGTTTTGACCCTAATGTCTACAAGAAAACTATTTTTCTCTTTATAGCCCTAGCCAATGTCCCATTGTTTCTCTAAATTTTTTCCAGTAAATTTAGTTCCTATAATTAATTCAGCCTTCAGGCATATTTAAAGAGAAAACTTAAAATTAATAAATTGTGGTTTATAAAACAGTGTTTATCGGTATTTTATTTTAAACACATTGTCTCTGATATTACTTCATGATTCTCATGTACTTATTTTATATCAAATGTGAATAGGCATTTGATGCACATCCCAATTCACCTAGATTTAAATCTCATGAAAAATAACCTAAAACTTTAATATAATCACTAATGTTGGTGATTTGTTCAAAATGTTTGCTTTCTTCCTTAATTGACATGTTCTGCAAAATCTCAATCAAGTATTTTTCATTAATGTAATGCACATGAAAGTCAATTTTTTGTTTCTTTATGTAAATATAAAATGAATCTCCACAAGAGTTAGCTTTAACTAAATCAACTTACTATGGTTTTGAAGTTTATATTTCACTGCTAGACCTGATCTATTTGTGAATATTTCCATGAGGTACTTTAATAAGTGGTTCCTGTTAACTGTCGTTATCACAGCAGCCATGTGATTCCCCAGTTGCTCCTGGCTTCCTAACCACCATTCACAGTAGACAACAGCAGGAACTTAACTTTCAAGCCTAGAATATAAGCCTGGGATCAGGTGATTCAAGGAGAGGAAACACCTGTCAAATTTGGACTAGGATGAGCACTAATTGTGAAAATAAAAATGCGTCTAAGTAGCATATGTATTGAAACATGAAGTAATGGACATTGATGAACACAAAGGAGATGTGATTTTTTTTTATATATAAAAGACATCACTTCAACTCTAAACGCACCACTGATTATCTAAAAGAGAATGCGAAGACCGCAATTACCTCCATTCCAACATGTGAAGAGTAAAAGCCCTTAGACATATTTATAACAACTGTTAAAAATCTAGAAAAGTGAAAAACAATGTTGTTTGTCTTGTTTTGTTTTAATCCATCAGAAGGAAGATTAAAGGGAAAAGTGCAATCACAAAATCTGGAACTACAGGGAATCAAGATAATCACAGAGCAATCTGTGTAACTGGAGGAGAGGTTACTGAAGCCATTCCCTGGTAGGATTAATGAAATATTAGTCTTGATAAATTACTGGAGGATGAGAATGAGTGTGAGAAATTTTGGGGGCTAAAGATTTAGGGGCACTCCCACACTGCTGTGATTTCCCTCTAGGAACCCAACCAACTTTTCATAGTGAAGAGCCAACTAAGCAGCCCTCTAGGCTTTACAGATGGAGAGGGAGAATAATAATTGGAAAATTAATACTGAGTATTCTCCATAACAAAGTCTTACTCTCCTAGAAAAACATTACTGCACCTCAATCCTTCTGCTGGACATTTTTCAAATTCCATCTCCATACAGACTTCCTTTTTTTAACCTATCAAGTTGAAGGCAGCTGACTAAAAGCTAGAAAACAATAGTGAAGGACACATCTAAGGGACTCAGGTTCATTAAATACTGGCATTTAATCACAGGATAAAAGGAATGAATGCTTTTCACTTTATCCCTTACGTTTTCTATCTGAGAGAAAATGGAGTGGGCTGGTCCAGGATTTGAACCTGGGACCTCTCTCACCCGAAGTAAGAATCATACCCCTAGACCAATGAGCCGCACCAAAGGGGAAACTTGTTGAAGTGAAATGGACACTATGAGAAACAGTGACTTGATCAGGTCTTGTCCTGACTGTTGATGTACAATGTAATACTTTATCCATTTTAGTATTTTTTTTTTTTGTTCTAGTACCATTGGTTGAACTCTGTAATTAACACCCAATTATTCTTAGGTGTTTAAATTTTAACTGAAAAGTGATCCCTGTTAGGAATATGGAAAACATTATGTTGAGTGAAATAAGCCAATCCCAAAGGGACAAATACCACTTGTTCTCCTTGATAAGTGACAACTAACTGAGCACCAAAAAGGAAACCTGTTAAAGTGAAATGAACACTAGGAGAAACGGTGACTTGATCAGCCCTCACCCTGACTGTTGATGAGCAACTTGATATGTTATCCCTCTTAGTATTTTTTTGTTTGTTCTACTTAATACTTTTGGTTGAATACTGTAGTCAATACACAATTCTTCTTAAGTGCTGAAACTTAACTGAAAAGTGATCGCTGTTAAATATAAGAGTGGGAATAAGAGAGGGAAGAGATGTGCAAATCGGGACATGCTCAAGCTGACTTACCTCAAACGGTAGAGTTAGAAACATACCAGGGGATTCCAATTCAATCCCATCAAGGTGGCATGTACCAATGCCATCTCACTAGTCCCAGTGATCAATTTCTGTTCACAATTGATCATAATGATAGGACTAAGAGACAAAGGGATCACATAAACAAGAATAGTGCCTGCAAATACTAGCTGATAGAATCAAAAAGGGAGAGAATGATCCAACATGGGAAGTGAGATACACAGCAGACCCATGGAATGGCAGATGTCCTAAACAGCACTCTGGCCTCATAATCAGCCCTTAAGGCATGCGGATACGGCTGAAATGCCCATGAGAGTATTTCGGCATGGAAAGCCAAGACACTCTGGGGAAAAAAAAAAAAAAAAAAACTAAATGAAAGATCTCTGTGAGTGAGATCCCAGTGGAAAGAATGGGTCATCAAAGAAGGAGGTACATTTCTCTGAAGGGAGGAGAGAACTTCCACTTTGACCATGGCCTTGTCTAAAAATGTTCAGAGTTAGTGAACTCAGGGGGCTTCCATAGCCTTGACAGCTCATGACAAGAGCCTAGGGTGATTACTGAGGCCATAAACAAGAGTGTCAATTTGTTAAGTCAACAACAGGAGTCACTGTGCACTTACTCCTCATGTAGGATCTCTGTCCTTAGTGTGCTGTACATTGAGATCTAATGCTATAACTAGTACTCAAACAGTATGTTTCACTTTATGTTTCTGTGTGGGAGCAAACTGTTGAAATCTGTACTTGATATATGCTAAACTGATCTTCTGTATATAAAGAGAATCAAAAATGAATCTTGATGTGAATGGAAGGGGAAGGGGGAGTGGATAAGGGGAGGGTTGCGGGTTGGAAGGACGTTATGGGGGGGAAGCCATTGTAATCCATATTCTGTACTTTGGAAATTTATATTCATTAAATAAAAGCTAAAAAAAAGAAATAGATATAGAGAAAGCAAAATAATTCCAGAATGAATATTAAAGCTTATTATAAATCAAAAAAAAAAAAAAAAAAGCAATGAATGGAGGCCAGCATTGTGGCTCAGTAGGCTAATCTACCTGCAGCTCCAGCATCCCATTTGGACATTGGTTCTAGTCCCAGCTGCTCCTCTTCTGATCGAGCCTTCTGCTAGGGCCTGGGAAAGCAGTGGAAGATGGCACATGTCCTTGGGCCCCTGTACCCAAGTGGGAGACCCAGAAGAAACTCGGATCAGCCCAGCTCCAGCC
The DNA here is from genome assembly GCF_964237555.1 of Oryctolagus cuniculus. Classification (NCBI taxonomy): domain Eukaryota; kingdom Metazoa; phylum Chordata; class Mammalia; order Lagomorpha; family Leporidae; genus Oryctolagus; species Oryctolagus cuniculus. The sequence goes on from NC_091433.1 coordinate 28,558,583, forward strand.
ATAGTGGCCATTTCCGGAGTGAACGAGCAGATGTAGGACTTTTCTGTTTCATTCGCTCATCATCAGTAAATCTAACTTTCAAATAAATAAATAAAATATTTAAATAAAACAATGAATTATAACATAAATAGCTTCTGGATGCAGAATTTCTTGGAGGAATAGTATGCAGGGAAGCCCCATATCAGTATAAAGAAGAACCCTAGAGGTAATTGAAGCTAACACCTAAGGTGTAGAAATCATTAAACAGTGGAATACTTACTGTTATTAATATTAATCTTCACAGTACATATCTAGATATCTTTGTGCCTATTATTCAGTATATCAAATATATATATATATTTATACATATATATGGAAAAATCACATCTGAAGATATAAAATAATCATTAGAACATTTTTCTTTGTAAAACAGAAGATTTGTATTCTCTCAAATAAGGGGATAACCCAGGCTGGCACTGTGGCACAGTGGATTAACACCCTGGCCTGCAGTGCCGGCATCCCATGTGGGTGCCAGTTTGAGACCCGGCCGCTACACTTCCAATCCAGTCCCCTGCTGTGGCCTGGGGAAGCAGTAGAAGATGGCCCAAGTCCTTGGGCCTCTGCTCCCTCGTATGAGACCAGGAGGAAGCTCCTGGCTCTTTAGCTTCAGTTCGATGCAGCTTTGGCCATTGTGGCCAATTGGGGAGTGAACCAGCAGATGGAAGACCTCTCTCTCTCTCTCTCAAAGAAAAAAAAATGAGTAAGAATAAGGTGACACCTCTTTCTTATTTAAAAAATAGGTGAATTTGTTTTACTATTATTTTCATTCTATTGTGCCCACTTTTCTGAGATTTCTGATCCTTTCTTTAATTTTTAAGTATATTTTTTAAAAATAAAGAATAAGAAACACTATTACGTCTACTATCATTGCAATCAAAAAGGAATCACCAAAATTAGATCTAATAAACTATTTACTAAAAATATCTGGACAATTTAACTTGGTAGCTTAAGTAAATGCTAATTGATTCTATAGTTTACACTTTGTTTCTAAAAATCTAGATCAACAATTCAACAGGAAGATGTGACTATAAAAATATAATATAATGATATATGCACCGAATTACTGTTTAAAAGAAATGCAATTGAAAAGAAATGTTAATGTATCTAAAAGGAATCATAGACTCCAATACAATAGTAATGGGAGACTTCAACACCTTGCTTTCAGCAATGGACAGATCAACCAGACAGAAAATCAACAGTTAATAAACACTGTAAACCAAAGGGACCTGACTGATATCTAAATAACTTTTCTTTTTTTTCTCAGAAAAAAATTTTAAAAAATATTTATTTATTTATCTAACTGAAGATTCAGAGAGAGAGAGAGAGAGAGAGAGAGACAGAGACAGAGACAGAGACAGAGAAAGTCTTCTCTCTACTGGTTCACTCCCAGAATGGTTGCAACAGCCGAGGTGGGCCTTGCTGAAGCCAGGAGCCTAAGCTTGCTCCGAGTCTCCCACACAAGGGCAGAGGGCCCAAGGACTTGGGCCATCTTCCATTGTTTTCCCAAGCCATAGCAGAGAGCTAGATTGGAAGTAGAGCAGCCAGCACTCAAACTGTCACCCATGTGGGATGCTGGCACTGCAGGCTGCAGCTTTACCCACTATGCTACAGTGCCAGTACCACCTCAGAAACTTTTCATTTAAGGTATGCAAACTTCATGCATTACATAAATACAACTTTAGGAACATAGTGATTCTCCCCATCCTAGCCACGCTCCCACCCCCACTCCCACCTTTATTCCTTCTCCTTCTATTTTAATTCTTACTTTTTTACTAAGATCTACTTTCAATTAACTGTATACACATAACATTATCCTAAGAGTTCAACAAATAGCATTAAAAAAAAAAAAAAACTGTTCCTCAACAGGGCTGATCAAATACTACAGTTACAGAATACACATTTTTCTTACCAGGACATGGAACTTTCTCTAGGATAGACCATATGCTAGGGCATAAAAAAAGTCCCACAAATTAAAAAAAAAAGAAATTATACCATGCATTTTCTCTGATACAATGGGATGAAGCTGGAAATCAACAATTCAAGAATCTCCAGAACATATGAAAACACAAGGAGACTGAACAACATGCCCCTGAATGAACAGTGTGTCATAGAAGAAATCAAAAGAGAAATCAAAAATTTTCTGAAAACAAATGAAGATGACAATACAACACGTTAACGCTTATGGGATACATCAAAGCAGTGTTAAGAGGGAAATTTATAGCAATTGATGCATACATCAACAAATAGGAAAAGCACCACATAAATGAGTTATCAATGCATCTCATGGACATAGAAAAACAACAATAAACCAAACCCAAAATTGTGGGTGGAAAAATAATTAAAAATAGAGAAGAAATAAATAAAGTTGAAATTTAAGTGAAAATAGATCTTTGTAAAATAAATAAGAATGGGAATAGAGGCCGGGGGTAGAAGAAGTTTGCCGGCGGGTGGGAGGTTAGGGTAGGAAGAATCACTATGTTCCTAAATTCGTATATATGTAAGATGCACAAAGTTTGAATACATCAAATAAATGCTTCTGTAAAAAAATCAATATAACTTCTGAATTATACTGTGTAAATTTTCATTATTTATCTTATTTTAAAAACAACATTCAGGAATCAATATCTTTTGGAGATATTTAAGTAAATAAGACAGGTAATATTCATTAGGTATTGCTAAGAATTTTTTTCCCTTAATAATGCATTAGGACCTATATTGGGTCTTTTCTGCTACTCAGAGACAAGAAAATATTAATTTAAAACATAATGTATTATATATAGGCAAATAATCACCAACAGCATTTTACTGTAAAGATTGATCAATGTGTTGATGCCTTTTGAAGCATGTTAACAAGTAAATTAAACTAAAAGTTCACCTTAAGGGTAAAAAACGCCAAGTTCAACTTTGTTGGGGTTACTTTCAATGTAATATATTGTATAAGTACAATTATTTCCACAAGATGACAAAATTTGTGACTGATATTCATATGGTTTGCGATTGTGGTTGGATTAGAATTTGACCTATGAGTACTACTATGGAATAATAATATCCACTGGGTAATTGACATTTTTCTTAATAAGGAATACTATGTTCTAATCCATCACTATATGTAATTCTATGAAGAAAAAAATAACTGACAACAAACCCTCAGAAGCAACAAATATCACGTATCCCATTTTTCAGAGAATGTCACTTAGTCTCAATGAGTTTAAATTAATTATCCTTATAAATAAAGTTCAACAAAGTGAAAATTTTCTGCCTATCAATGTGATTTTTGAGAGCTTCCTCAGTTTAAATTGGCCTTTTGCCTAGTCTGCATTTCTGAAAACAATCCAAAAAAATTGTATGCTTTAATAATGGATTGACTGCTATGCCTTATTCTGCATTTTTCTGAACTCTTTGCTTTTCCATTCATTGAATTAGAAGATAATTTCATAGTCTGCCAAAACTTCTAATCTTTATCACCTTGGGATTTTGCATTTCCCAATGTAATATTTTCTTTTATCACAGAAGATCTTATACATCAATTGTGTTGAAGAGATTATAGATTCTTCTACAGAATAATGTCATGTCTTCCAAAGAATGGCTATAGAGTGTGAGTTATGAATTCACATATCTTGAGGCTGGTGTTGTGGTGCAGGCAGACCATATCAGAGTGCCTGTTCTAGTCTGAGAGCTCTACTTGCAATTCAGCTTCCTGCTAATGTGTCTGGTAAGGCAATGGAAGATGGTCCAAGAATTTGGACATCTGCCGACCATCTAGGAGACTAGAATGGAGTTTCTGTTCCTGGTTTTTCCTGGTGCAGAAGTACTGGCTATTGCACCCATCTGGGGAGTGAACTGGTGGTTGGAAGATCTCGCTCTTTCTGTCATCTTGATTTTCAAAGAGATTTTTAATGCCCACATTTTTCTGGGAAGGTAATAACTTCATGGATTTCAAAGCAAAAATCCTCCAGGACAATTGTGAGATTGAACTTGTGACTAAATGGAGAAAAGGATTCATTTTTTAGAGTTTACAGTATTCTCTCTCTCTGTAGGCAAACATTTGTTATTTGCAACTTCATTCAGCAATCTCTCATAACCAACATTACAGTTTTAGCTTCTATGAGATTGCTTTTATTTTGTTAGTTTCCCCATACAGGTGAGATCACTTGTCTTTTTACACTTGGCTTATTTCACTTAACATAATGACTATGAGTTTTATCCATGTCATTTCAGGATTTTATCAACCTGAAGGGTTTCTGCATAGCAAAGGAAATAATCAGCATGGTGAGATGACCTAGAAATGACCTAGAGATGACCTAGAAAATGGGAGACAGTATTTGCAAGCTCTACATCTGACAAGGAACTCAAACAACTCAATAGCATAAAAACTAATAATCTAATTCAGAAATGGGCAGTAGCTCTAAATTCCTTTCTCCAAGGCAGCATACAAATGACCTCCAGATTCAAATGGTAATAACTGTTAGGGAGGCAGTGGAAAAAAGAGAACACTTGCACACTGTTGGTGGGAATGTGTATTAGCAGAACCATCATGGAAAACAGTATAAGGTCTCCTCAAAGTGGCTAAAGATAGATCTAAGTTGTGATGCCACTATCCTACTGCTGGTTATGCAAGGGAGTGAAGTCATTCTGTGGAAGATTCATCTGCACTCTAATATTTTAAATGATGTATGTCGGCCCGCGTGGCAGCTCAGTAGGCTAATCCTTTGCCTTGCGGCGCTGGCACACCAGGTTCTAGTCCCGGTCGGGGCACCGGATTCTGTCCTGGTTGCCCCTCTTCCAGGCCAGCTCTCTGCTGTGGCCAGGGAGTGCAGTGGAGATTGGCCCAAGTGCTTGGCCCCTGCACCCCATGGGAGACCAGGATAAGTACCTGGCTCCTGCCTTTGGATAAGCACGGTGTGCTGGTCGCAGCGCGCTGGCCGCGGCGGCCATTGGAAGGTGAACCAATGGCAAAAGAAAGACCTTTCTCTCTGTCTCTCTCTCTCACTGTCCACTCTGCCTGTCAAAAATAAATAAATAAATAAATAAATGATGTATGTCATTTAGAGAAATATATATAAGGTAATATAATATAATATTTTTATTCATTGTAAATATAATTTCTAACTGCCATGCTAAGATATTTCAGATTTCTTCAAAATATAGAAAAAAAAAAGTGATTTTGCCATGTGAAAAGAATACGTTCCCTTTTAGCTTCATTGGAATTATTAAAATATATAATTAGTTTAAATTTGTAGAGTGTGTCTACATAGGATTCAAATATTTTGTTCAGAACTTTTCTTGTGATAATAAGGATATTCAGCCAAAATTTGTGTGGGTGAGCTTTTCTGAATTCAAGACATCCTAATTTTCTGATTATGTTATAAAGCACTACTGTCATTGAATTGATGCTTTTGTAGGTAGCTGTCAATTCTCATCAGTTAATTAGCAAGTTGTATTTTTGAAAGCAAAGAACAATGATAGTCAAAAAATACATTTTAAATGTCATATTAACTATTAATTATCCAATACATTCTTCACTAGGAAAATACGTCATTTTTTCTCTCATATTTTTTTCTTTTAAATCAGTGTCATGCTGTTTCCCATAATTCCCTGTGTGTTGTACTTAATAGGAGATACAAGAAATACAAGATGGATTAGAACCATACATACACATATTACATGTTGAGAACAGTGATCACAAAATCCTGAGAGCACACATAATTAAAAACATGAGTTGCGTTTGTGACAAAGGAAAGAAAATGAAAAGTAATTCTCATAACTCACTTAATTTTTTTTTCTTTAACACCAAACATTAACTGATCAGAATTCTGTGATGTAATTTAATTTAAAAAGTAAGTTGAGATTTGGTCCTTATTGTTGCCAGGCATTGTGATGCCTTACCATTTTTCCTTCTTTCAAGATGAAAGTGAAGTAGGAGCTGTAGGTACTAGCTCTGTGTCCTGTCTCTCTGCTGGTTTATGCAGTTTCTGTTCTGTTCTGTCACTTCTACATTGGCTTCTTTAGTGTTTGTGAATGTGGCATGATGTTTAAATAGCTGTTCAAATTTGTGTCTCTGGACAGACGATCAGTGGAGCTTGTTACTCAGCCACCATCTTGATATTTGCCTAGTTTCTTAAGGATAAATTTATGAAAGTCAAAGACAACTCTGAATATTTGAAGATTGACTCCAAATAGCTTTGATAGTGATTTATTCATTTACTCAGAGCTTTCCTACACTTCTTCATTCAAGATTTACCGAAGTATTTTTGGAAAACATCATACTATTTTTTGGAGATGGATAGGTACAACAGAGGGAAAAGTTTGACCTTTGAAGTCAAGTAAGTTCATAGTATGCAAAAAAAAATATAGAAAGGCTTAAAATAAAAGGACATTGTCCTTGATTTTTGCTGCTATTGGGATTGTTGTTAAAGCTTAATATTTTGGTTCTGAATTACTGCAATGATGGTATTTAGCTGATCTCCAAAACTTTAATTTCTCATGACATCTTGTATTTGGAGTTCCAGATTAAAAATTATACTCATATTTTAGTATTGGTAATAATTAATAAGACTTAAAAATCTACTTTATAGTATCCCTTACTTGGGTGAGTAATATAGTGTGCTGTCCTGTGAAAGATATATCATTTTTAAATATTGCATGAGGTTTTAAATGATAAGATCATAAATTTTAAATGATAAGAATCCTAAGATCCACAAAACTTTTAAATTAATGACAAAAACAAGATGATAATTATTTGATTTATAAAGTAAATGTAATCCAATTTCAATAATATTTTCCCTTTTTTGTTCTATTTTATAGTACATTTTTGTGGAGTACAGTGTGCATTGACCAAATCCGGGTAATAATCTTCCTGTTTCCTGAAATACTTTGTGTATTTTATTAATAGAGAAGAGAGGAGCTTCTACTTTCCAAAACAAAGATAAGTAAAGATAATGAGATGGAAAAATTAAATACTTGGCTTTCATGAGTACATATTGTTTACACATATTGACATACCCTGCCATATGTATAATTATTAAATGTATATGTATAATGAAATGCTCATAAGATTAAATATTTAAAAGCATAGGCTATTTGCTTAATTGAGAAAATTCATCAGTAGAAATATGAAGACAAAGTATGAAAGTCATCTGTTATCCCACTTCTGAAATTTAACTTCCATTAATATTTGGTTGTTGCTCCTCCAAATGGTATTATTTCAATTCACCACAATTACAGGTAAACCTTTTTCTCATGTCTTATAAAAAGTAGCCTAAGTTTCAGCTATACCTTGTATTCTGTTTGTTTCACTTATTTTTCAATAACCATTTTTTAAACAGACTTAACATTGCTGTATCTCTCTCTTATTGTTTTTGTTATTGGTAGAAATAACATAAAGCTTTGTGATGTCTGCAGGTGTATGTGTGTCAGAAGCAATGACATTCAATTTTGTATTAAAATAGACTCTTCATTTTAATATCACATATTGACTCATTATGTAAGAGATCAGTTAGTTTTAGCTATTTGGTATTATAAATTCACCACCTAAAACAATTGGTTTCTCAGATTTATAATGCTTTTTGAGTAACTTTTGATAGCTTCCAAGAGCTAGAGATAAGAAGGAGCTACTTTTTCTCCTAAAAAAAGTTGCTATCATAAGCTATCTGATAATAAAGCCACGTATTGGTTCATTGCCACTGTGATTAGCAAGCGTTTGTACTTACACAACCATTTCTAAACACTTGGGGATTTCTCTGATCTTGATCTTGTGGGAATTCAGTAAGTTCCTTGCAAAAAAAAAAAAAATCACTTTTCATGATTTAATGATCCTTTTTAAAGGATCCAATGACAAAAATTCTTATTTTGAACAAAAGAGATGCAGAGTCTAAGACTGAACAAGCCCTTTAAGTTCACTAGATTCTTTGATTTTTTTTTTTTTTTAAAGCAAGATTTATTTAAATCAGAGACCTCCTAGAGAGGGGTTCCAAGAGAGGAAAACCCAGGGAAGCCGGTAGTAGTGGAGCTGTTAAACACATTTTGAGGTTTCTAAATATATTTACTATTGATCATTACCAGTGAAAAATGACTTCTGATATTCATTGTGCTGATTTTCAAGATCTTTAATGTGGAATGGACATATATAAAGATGTCCTGATGGCTAATTCTTGAGTAAAGTTTCTAATTAACTCTCTTAAAATGCTGATTCACATCCTTAAGATGATCCTTAACTATATCTTTACATCCATGCTCCACATGTATATTTTATATTCTTTGGGTTGATATACACCTTCACTTAAAATGACAGTCTTTTCGAGTTACAAATAAAGCTATTCCTATGATTTCCCAAGGATGTGTTGTTACTTTATATTAAGGAGCATTCTATTCCTCAATATTTTTATAGAGAACTCACATGCTATATTTGAAGTATGCAGGCATAAAGGCTAAAATTGATTAGATTTGTGAACTGGAAGAACATGCCTTCGCCACGCCCCTGTGTGACCTCATGCCCCTACCCAATGCCTCTGCCACACCCCTGTGTGGCCTCATTCGCTTACCTGGCCACATGTGGGTGCCCACCAGCCAATCAGGTTAATTAACTACTCCCCTTTGGAAGTGGGTTAAAAGCCAGGACAAGGTGTGGCCCAAGCCGCTCTTCTTCCCTGGCCTCTTGTCAGGAGGGGGCTTGCTGTAGCCCCACACCTCCAGGGCACATGGCCTTCGGCCCATGTGCTCTAGGCTTCCTGGCCCAGATACAGGCTTAGATGCTCTTCCACATGGATGGTTCCTGGTGTTCGGTGTGAACCCCTATTTACCTCTCTCTCTTAAATAAAGCTCTCACTTTCCTATGTACCTTTCTCACTAAATAAAAGCTTAAAACGTACCATGCTGCCTTGTTTATCTCTGCTGGTATTCAGAATTCTTTTCTAAATATTAGGCAAGAACCCTCTTGGGCTTATTAATATCCGGGATTTAGTAATAAGCCCGTGGTGAAATTGTAAGGCACCCCAAATTCCAGTACCACATGTGGCACCCCAGGTAGCATTTCTAGGGAACTTTAAGGGGCCACATTTCAGTGCAGATTTTAGGGGGTCTTCTCTGATTTCATATCCACTTGAGAAGAACACTGTACAGTGTGTCCAGTTACCTAATCATTAAAGTATTTTTATCCAGATAATTCTCTAATTGTGGTGGATAAGCATCAGCTAACTATCACTAGAGAAATTGTTTCCATGAGGAGAGCCACCTTCACTGATACCTGCCTTTCTGGGACAGCCACATCTAATAAATATGGAGCTATAAGATTTAGCCTTCTTTTAGTTACAAGCAGCTGTTTTAAAGATACTGCTTATATTCAGAGATCCTAAAATGGATGCCTGAAATTGTCACTGGGCCTGCATTGCTGTTCATTATCTCCAGCTGGTACTTCCTGTCTCCTTTTCTCTTCAACAGAGGTTGATTTCCTGGTGATCCTTAAAATCTCTCTGACAGATTATACTTTCCAGGGATCTCCATGCATGTTCCACCCTTTGCCATTATCCACCTGTTTGTAAGATCATTACACTTCAACATAAGATTGAAAATCCTGGCCAGCACTATGGCTCACTAGGCTAATCCTCCACCTGCGGCACTGGCACCCCGGGTTCTGGTCCTGGTTGGGGCACCGGATTCTGTCCCGGTTGCTCCTTTTCCAGTCCAGCTCTCTGCTGTGGCCTGGGAGTGCAGTGGAGGATGGCCCAAGTGCTTGGGCCCTGCACCCCATGGGAGACCAGGAAGAAGCACCTGGCTCCTGGCTTCGGATCAGGGCAGTATGCCGCCCAAAGTGGCCATTTGGGGGGTGAACCAACAGAAGGAAGACCTTTCTCTCTGTCTCTCTCACTGTCTAACTCTATCTGTCAAAAAAAAAAAAAAAAAGAATGACCATCCTACAACATGTTACTATGGTAATATAGTCTCCTTGTATGGCTCTATGTCTATCTCCTTAGATCAACTCAAGCTATAAGCAGTGGTTTTTTTCTTTCTACTGGTTTTGAAGCTTAGTGTAAAATTTTGTATTGGTCTAGCCAAGCATTCATTTTCTCACTTAATCCTAATATCCATATTATTATTTATAGTTTCATTTTTATCTTATTATGCCTATTTTAGGGAGATGTAGAGAGGTTATTTTATTCACATCGTCCAGTTAGTAAATATCTGTGTGAGAATAAACAGTATGATTTACCATAAAATTATAGTGGAACTAGAATTTTATAGTTGCAATACACAAACTAATCAAGTATTTAACAATGAACTATTAATTCCCCAAATGCTTATCACAACTTCCTTGAAAGTAACAAAAGACAGACAGACAGACACACACACACACACACACACACTGGATATTAGTTTGTCCTGGGGTGAGTGTTTTGTGTGGAGGTTCAGGCACTGTTTATAGCACCCATATTCCTTTTCAGAGTTTGTGTTTGATTCCTGCTGTGCCTCAGTTTCCTACTGATGTACACGCAGTAAATGATGGTTCAAGTACCTGGGTCCCTGCAACTAAAGTGAGGGACCTGGACTGGGTTTCTTGTTCATGGCTTTGCCCTGACCCAGTATCAAGTGATGAGGACATTTGGGGAGTGAACCAATGAATGGAGATTTCTCCTTCTCTCTAACCCCTTTCATTCAGTGTATGTCTCAAATAAAATGAGAATTAATACATAAAATTTTAAAAAATTTCTCCTTCAACTTTAATATATTGTCTATATGTCAATACTTATATAGATCACCTTAATAAATCTGAGTAATTTAATATTGTAAATAAATAAACAAAATGCTATTAGGTACATAAATTGTAGCAAATTATTTTGCTCAATTTTTTGCTTCTCGCAGAAAAATTCTTCTGCTGTATTTTATGTTCCCCTGAGAGAGAATTCTAGTTGGTACGTTTAATCTACAGAAGAGAACAAAATATTTTTAATTGTAGCATATTAATACTATCAGATAATACCTGGAAAGCACTAAAGCAGAATATGCCCAGGCAGAATGTAGACAATAGAAAGGGAACTTCAAGGCTAACATGGGGCCAATCACAAGAATGACTGCAATGAGCAACCCACCAGAGCGATCGCCACTTTTCCTCTACGACCTAGGGCTTAGCTTTTTTTTTTTTAACTGTAGAAAATTTAGATGGAAGCCATTCCTAAGAAATCTTGAAACTAAGGTATTTTAGCGATTGAAATCAGAGTAGAATGAATAAAGCCCTCTAAATTTTAAAAAATAGAATTGAAAGCTTTGAGTTCCTGGAATAAATTATAAAACCAAAGAGAGGTGCTCTAGTTTTGTGTACAATATATCTTTAAGGTTAAGTATTGATAAAATCAATTCAACATGTACACACACACACGATGAAGGCACTTCAAAAAAGTTTCTATTGGGATGGGATTAGGGTCCCACACTTAAAAGATACTCCTTTGGATGCTCCTATCCCATATCGGAGTGCCGGAGTTCCAGTCCAGCCTCTGCTCTTTGTCCCAGATTCCTGCTAATAAGTACCTTGTGAAGCCATTGGTGGTGACTTAGGGATTTGGGTACTTGCCCACCTGAATGGGAGACCTGGAATGTATCCCTGGCTCCAAACAGGCCTAGCCCAGCTCTGACTGATATTAGTATTTGAGGAGTGAATCACCAAATTGGAGATCTGTCGGTCTCTTTTTGTCTGTTTATCTGTGTGTGTGGCTTGCTGGCTTTCTAATAAATAAAATAATTTAAATAACAAAAAATTGTTGAAAATGTAATTATAAGCCAAAATTATTCTGAAGCAAAAATCTTTGAAATCCATGAATTTTTTTCAAAATGGATGTTTTTCATGAACTTTTAAAAGATTCCCTCATATATTCATTCATATAACCACACCATATAACCATGTGCACAACATATACATGCATAAACCACATGTATACATGAATTAAGAGACAAAGGTGTTTTCAAAGAGCATCCAGTTTCCCATGTGATTTTTTTAACCAATTAGACATTCAAAATTATAAGAGAGATTACATAAACAGCTTAATCAATGGTAAATGTTGGAGTCAATGGCATGGCTCTGATCTATGCCAAATAAACTTGCCTAACCAATTAGCAAGTAGTGAGGACCAGACTTATTTGTTTTACCCAGTTGAATCTTAGTAGAAGGAAAAAAGGAACTATCTTACCAATTTTGTTTACTCTCTTCACCCAGTTTCTTTAGTAATGTAGCTCACTTCTCTAGTGAAAGAATAAATATTATTGATGACAATCAAAGAATGTGATTCTAAAGATGTCCCTTTACATAAGTTTATTGTAATCATGGTTTTTAATGTCTCCATTTTGGTTCAAAATTTCTTATTGGTGTAGAAGGTCTGTGTAAGAAAAAACTGTGCTTGTATATAAGAACCATCAAACATCTTGTGGTTTCTTTTTAGTGTTATCTTGTGAATTCATAGTTTTTAAAATGCATTATAAGCCACTCTCTCTTCTATAAGCTGATTAACGGTTTAATGAATGTCATTTGACTATAAGATAGCCTCTGTTTATGACTGCAGATTGTGATGCCAAAAAGTAGAGTAACAGATTTTTCCTCAACTTTAACAAAGTTATTTTATGAATACAGAAATTAAAAAGAGGAAGGTCAACTGCTTCACACAGGCTTCGATAAATTATGACCATCTTAACATTAATGTAGTTATGTAATCATCAACCATTTGTTAAATTAATATAACTAAATAAGCCAATTTATTGATCTCTGTTATGCAAAAAATGATTTTAGTGACTACTAAGATTATACAAACAAGACTGTAATAAGATAGATTCCATCAATAAAGGAGACTAAGCACAGCATTGTGGCATAGCTGGTAAAGCTACTGTCTGAGAAACTGGAATCACATACGGGATTGTGTTCATGTCCCAGCTGCTGCAGTTAAAATCCACCACCATGCTGAAGTGCCTGGGAACGCAGCAGCAGAAGGTGGCCCCTGCATTTGAGCCCCTGCCTTCCACGTTGGAGAAAAAGCTCCTGATTTAATCTCCTGTGTGGCAACCATTTGAGGGATGAACCTGTAGGCAGACCTCTTTCTCTCTCTGTCTATCTCTCTCTCTCTCAGTGATTCCGCATTTGAAATAGATAAACAAATAAATCTTTAAAGATAATAAAAATAAAGCAGACAAATATAATCTGGAAAAATGATACTAGAAATGACCATTGTCGTTCTATTTTAAATGAGGAGTGTAAACTTTTCCCTTCTCCCATAGTGGGAATAGATTTGAAATGCACATGACCATGCTTATTCTATCCCCTCACACATTCACATAATAAAATCACCACTCATGTGAATAAGTAAAATCCAGGATGCTCACTGGGACATGTGTTTAAGCTTGTAAGGCCGTGTCTCCCACTGTATTTACCCTTTATTCCAGAAACTGCATGCTAATCATGCAGTCAATGCCACAAGGAAACGGATAGTAAACTAACTGACTCAGTCTCCCAGGCAAATAAAAGACATTCTGCTTTCATATTTAGGCCTGGAGCAAGAGGCTTTATTATGCTGAAATCTTCCACTTGTTCATTGTTAAGAAATGAGTTTATTGCGTATTTGCTTATGTAGCAATGATAGTTTGAGTTTTCTTTCTGCTTTTTTTTTCAGTTTTTTAAATTAAAAGAAAGCATTGAATGATTTGTATTAAAATTTACAATGTACTAGGTAATGTACTAGAGAGACAATAAAAAGCTGGTTATGTGTCTCTTATTTCAAGTAAGGTATTTATACTGAAGTCTCAGATTTCTGACTCATGGTCAAAAACCTTTAATTGCAGAAGGCATTTTAAGTTATACTGAGAATATAAATTCATATTCAGAGCACTTACTATGGTTTTATACTAAATGCTTTACATGCAATATCACATTTAATTCTCATGACTAAGGATAATAATGTCAAAAGCAACATCTAAATGAGGGTTTCAAATGTGTGACTACTATTCTGCGTTATCTATGTAAACTATCACATTTAATTCCCAGAGCAACCCTCTGAGGTAAATACTATTATTATCTCTATTTAACAGAGAGGGCATGGAAAATTAAGTAAATTGACAGATTACACAGCTATTATTGCTAAGATGTTCTGATGCCAGAGGCTTTAGTATAGAACTGTAATATAATAGATAATCTTAGCTTTAAAAATAACAGTGGAAAAATCAGAGAAACATCAGCAAAGAGAGAAATTGGGAGCTACATTTGGATATTGGAGGCCAAACTGGTCTTACGTAAAGGGAAAGGAAAAGATACCCATAATGATATGGCTGGGATTAATATCTTTGAAATGTGGAGCTCAGAAAGATGAAAATATTTTATCCATAACAAAATCAGTGAGGATTACTGGGGCTGAGGGAACTCTAAAAGAAGAAAAAAGGGAAGAGCTCAGAGAGTAAACAAAAACATTTCCTTAAGCAAAGCATTCTATCCAAAAATCTAGTGAAAGACAGTTTCTTATGTTAAGACGGAAAGCCAGTAATGGAATCATACCTAGAGAAATTTTATTACATAACCCAGAATGGTTAAATTTACTACTTTATCAGATTCAAAAGGATTGGTGAAGAAAAGACTAGAATTTCAGTTGAAATATCTCAGCAAGCAATCATGGAATATAAAACTTGTAGTTATTGTGCATGGGAATTTGGAGTAAAAAGAAACACATAGATAATGCAAACTGGGCAATTATACAATTAGTGAATCTTAAAATGAATTGACATTTGGATTTACAGACTATGTTTCAGTACAAAGATATTTTACAATATTATGATTTTTGTGCTGGACTGCAACTATAACTTTCTATTTTGTATTACAGAAGAATTCATTAGTCAATTTTTGACATGGTACTCTAGCAAGTCTTGTGTCACTTAATATTTTTTCTATAATTGTATTAATTCTATGAATTTTCTACAAAAATTCTTCATATTAACATGTTTGTTTATGCATACATAGTATATACATAAATATACATATGGATACATACATATACATACTTAGAAAATAGGTAGTTTTCAAAAGGAAGAATAGATCAAACCATTCTGATAAAATAACGTAAATTATAGAGAGGCAAGTTATCAGAATTGTTCTACAACAGGGCATGTATTCATTTTCACATAAATGCTACATACCAAATCATTCCAATTCTTAGGCTTGCAATGTAAATTTTAATTCTTGTATTCACAGTTCTTGAGATGGACTGTCCTCAGTTGACCTAGAGTTTGTTTGATGTGTGATTGCTTCAGTTTTAATCCATAGCTTTGGGTGATCCTGTGACTGGTTGGTTGTAATCCATAGAATGTGGGTTATCCTCTGCCTAGCAGAGAGACTGCCTGCATAGCCCATGCAGGAGTTTAAGAGGGCATGGCACACCACGCCTCTCAGAAAAGACCCTGGTTGGGGGCTCAGCACACTGAGATGCACATTTGACCTGACTGCTGGCAGGCAGTCGGGAACCCAGGCACATTATCCCCACCTGCACTTCCTGTTGAAAGGCCTTGTAATTGTCAACTAGGTAAACAGCTCCCAGTTAGACCCAAAAGACCACCTGGATGGCTATGTGGGCTATGTGACCTTCAAGCTGATTGGAGAAACATAGAGATGCCAGTATCAGCTTTATCCTATAGAATTAGTATTGCTACCCTGAGCTAGCCACTCCCATTTGACTGCCCCATAAAAACTTGTGCCTGATTGTTAATAAACGGACATATTTACCAAAATTCTCTCCAGTGCTTCTTGTAGAAGAACTCCATCACCCCACCATCCTGACAGTGTGGGCCTCACCAGAGAAGCCCACAGGTGAAACTAGTTTCACTCTGGCTACAGATTGCAAGGTACCTTGGGAAAATGCTTCTTATAGTATGAAACCAGATCACAAAACTATGTAAGGTGTCTGGTTTGAAAACATTGCATTAATCAAAGTAGTTCAAAATACCAAGCCCAATATCAATGGGACCAAGCCCAATAACTGAGAAGCAGTCTACTCCCAGTGCATGAGGAGATGAATAAATATTTACAGAACAGTAATCCAAATCAATTATGAGTTTGAGAAAATAAAATTGATAATTCAAAGACCAGATGAAATAGATTATTTTGATTATAGGAACTTTTCTATCAAAAGACAGGTTGGTGGAAATATTGGAAATCACATTCATTGGTTTAATGAAGTGAAAGTTAAGAACAATATAATATAGGGATCATTATGTATTAAGAAATGAGTACAGTCAAGACTACCAAATCCTGGATTTCTTTGTTCTAGTAACTCCCAGAGCCATGGATAGCAGTCTCTGGGGAATTCTAATAACCTAACTCTGTGGGTTTTTCAATTTTACCCGTGTGCTTCAGATGGCTTAATAGAGTACACCTTGTAGTGAAAGAATATGTTAAGTGAATGAGAAAATGGGGGATACAGCAAATAAATGAAGACATCCAAGTAAGAGAATGTACTTCAATGGATAAATGCATCAGTTCATTAGCACAACGGTCCAATCTGTAGCAGAGCTGGGACACAAATCTGCACACTCCAATATGGGATGCAGGCATTGTAACTTGTGTCTGAAACCATATGTTAGATTTTTGTCCCAACTACAAACCTCTTAAAGTCTACCACACAGAAAATAAAAGATTTTTCTTTTCAAAATTTAAGTTTGTCAGCACTCTGGCCTCAGAATCAGTCCTTAAGGCATTCGGATCTGGCTGAAGAGCCCATGAGAGTATTTTAGGCATGGAAAGCCAAGACACTCTGTCAAAAAACAAACAAACAAACAAACAAAAAACTATATGAAAGATCTCTGCAAGTGAGATCCCAGTAGAAAGAACGGGCCATCAAAGAAGGAGGCACCTTTCTCTGAAGCGACGAGAGAACTTCCACCTTGTCTAAATAAGATCAGAGTTGGCAAACTCAAAATGCTTCTATAGCCTTGGCAACTCATGACAAGAGCCTAGGGTGATTACTGACGTCATCAATAAGAGTGTCAGTTGTTAAGTCAACAACAGGAGTCACTGTGCACTTACTCCTCCTGTAAGATTTCTGTCCTTAATGTGTTGTACAATGTGAATTAATGCTATAACTAGTACTCAAACAGTACTTTACACTTTGTGTTTCTGTGTGGGTGCAAAGTGTTGAAATCTTTACTTAATATATACTAAATTAATCTTCTGTACATAAAGATAATTGAAAATGAATCTTGATGTGAATGGAACGGGAGAGGGAGCAGGAGATGGGAGGGTTGTGGGTGGGAGGGAAGTTATGGGGGGGGGAAATCCACTGTAATCCATAAGCTGTACTTTGGAAATTTATATTTATTAAATAAAAGTTAAAAAAAGAAAAAAATGGAGTAACTTAAAAAATGTAAGTTTGTTACATTAAAATAATTTTATTCATTGAATACATATATAATGATTGAAACAATAGCCCATAGATAGGAAGAAAATATTTGTAACATGTTTTATAACATACATGGTGAAGAAGCTAGACAAACAACATACAACATATTGGACCAGGAAATCCATGTTTGGCATGTGTGCCGAGGCATGCTTGGGCACACACAAAAGTATACACACACATTTAAAACAGTCAATGATGACATAAAATGTAAAATTCATAGTAATAACAAAAACATGAATTAAGAGTCAGTGAAATAGCATTTTCCACCTATCAGGTTATAAAACGTGGAAAAGCCAGACAATGTCATGTACTGGCAAAAATGGCAATTACAGATTAATTCCACACATTTTTGGGGAAATTTCTATACAGATTCTGTAAAATTATGTAACACTTTATAGAAAATGTAAAGATGAACACATAGACAACTCAGCTATTCCACGTCTATGTATATGGCATGAACCTGCACCATTTAACTCATTAACCTGTAACTGCACATGACATTTGAATTCATATATAAATAAAATCAAGTTAAAATTCCATTGCTGAGTACAGTTACACTAACTGCTGTTATGTTGCCATGAATGGTTTGCAGTCACCATTTTGGACTAGCTAAATAGTAATATTTATATCACATAAATGTGAAAAATTTACAAGAATAAAAGTGTGAAATAAGTTTGAAAAGCAATAATAGGAAATAATTCAAAGGTTCAGGCATTTTGGATTGGACAAAGAATTGCAGTAGACTCATACATTCCCATTCTTTATAAAGATTTATTTTATTCATTTGAAAGGCAGTTACAGAGAGAGAGTGTGTGTGGTGGAAAGAGAAGGCCATGCCAAAATGGCCACTGGCAAGGGAGCATCAGATAGTAATGGCTTTGGAAACCACATGGCAATGGAGCCTTCCTGGCAACAGGCTTTGATTGGATGGCTTCAGAAACTACATGGCAACAGAGCCTGCCTAGCAACAGGCTGTGATTGGATAGCTTCAGAACCCCACCTGCAAAGGAGCCTGCCTGGTAACAGGCTGTGATTGGTTAGGGCATAAATCACCCCTTGACCGAATTGGCTGCCTTGGCTATATAAGCTGCTGTACCAACTGAAATAAACGAGTCTGCGGGCTGCCCACCTCTGGCCCACTTTCACCCAACTCCCGGGGTCTGTGTGGTGACTCCGTGCCTTTGCCCCCACTGCGCTCCTCCTCTCAGAACAAATCCACAGCAACAAGAGAGAGTTTTCCATCTACTGTTTCCAAATGGCTGCAATGGCCATGCTTAACTGGCGCACATACATTTCCGTTGGAGTAGAATGCAGTAAAGTGGATAAGTATTAATTGGGCATCCTTGTTAGAAATTCATTCATCTAAAGATCCATAAAAAGAAGTAGAGAAAATTGTGTTATATTTACAGTAGAAAACATAAAGACTGAATGTAAAATGACAACCTCAGGTGAGCACACACACAAAATATGAACACATTAACAAATTTGAGAAGGATTAATATTATACTAAACTTTTTAAGCTTCCAAACTCATAGCCATCTGGCATGGGAATCGGCAGGGAAATAAGAATGTTTTACCAGATACACTGTGTTTAAGAAAAGATTAGGATATTCAAATCAAAATATCTGTTAGGCAGCTATACATTTAAAGCCAAATCTATAAATTAATTTAAATTAAAATGATAGACTTAAGAATCAGCCACATTCAGATAATGATTGATGTTATGAGATTAGGTGAAAACCTTAAAAACTATGCTCTAAGGAGGACAAGTCACAAAGGTAAAGAAAAAGTAAAGAAATAAAGAAAGGCAAAGCCCATTAAGGAGGTGCAGCAGCCTGCCCAAAGAAATCAGCTCTGCAGGTACTCAGTGCACCAGCATCATGGCTTTCCATATTTCAATGGAATAAATGAATCTGAATCTGACCAGTTTATGAAAAGAAAACCTGGCATTAAACCTTTGCATGTTCAGCTCTGATCTCATTTAGACACAAGGAAATATTTCCTACTCTTTCAAAGTCAGTTGAAACCTCAGTTCTCAGGATAAGCCTGCCTTGTCCACTGGGCCCTGGCCTAATTTAGGCGCATTGGTAGCCGCTTTTGTTCTCTAAATTCCTTTTATAGCAACAATCCCAGATTGGAATTACAAATCTAGAGTAGGACTGCTGTTTTAATGATTGCTGCCTCTACTGAGATTTGCAGAAACAAGAAAAAAATACCATTTTAACTGACCATTTTATCGCTGCCTTCTATGAAAAAGTTGCACAAAATACGTGTTTGTTGAACAACTGTTGACGAAATAAATAAATTTATTGATTACCATCTTGTTATTTGCACTTGTGGTTTAGCTCTGTGAATGATTCAAAAATGTTGATTATTTGGCAAAAGACATAAGGGAGGATATAATCTTTATTTTTGAGGATTTTCTGGACATTTCCAATGATCATATACAAATGTATGTATATATTCTTTCTACAGACTACCAACACAAGAACCTGAATGTGTTAATGTGAAAAAGAAGGGAACCAGGTAGGTGCTTAGGCTAATGGTTAAGATCTCGAGTCCCAAATCGAAGTACCTAACAATTGTCAAAGTGCATCCTGGGAAGCATCAACAATGCTTCAAGTATTTGGGTTCCTGCAACTGGCTTGGGAGACCAGGATTGAGTTACCAGTTCCCAATTTCTGCAGACAGATTGAACTAACAGAAGAAAGCTCTCTTGCTGTCACTCTCTCTCAGAAAGAAAGAAAGAAAGAAAGAAAGAAAGAAAGAAAGAAAGAAAGAAAGAAAGAAAGAAAGAGAAAAATAATAAATGAGCCCAGATAAAATTCAATAAATTGAATTGATAAATCCTCTCCCTCTTTATTCCCCCTTCTGTGCATTTCAAGGCATTTCATTTAGTCTTTAATTATGCAATGGATGTTACTGAAATAACCAAACATCTCTGATAATTGGGTTTTATTTTCCCAGAAAAGTTTCCTAAGAATGAGATCTTAGGAAAGATTTTTGCTGGAGAGAGAGTAGGTACTGTGGAAATAACTGAACTCACACTCTTTATTTTGAAAACAGCTTTCAAAATTTGAGAGCTATTTTCTTAATTCATTTTTTTCTTCCCTCTGTACTTTCGGGGTAACTGTTCTTAATTGTTGTGCTAAAGTCTAATTATTAAAAGTTTACACAATTAAATGTAAGGATTAAGCATTTATCAATTCCCAGATTTAGATATTAATCCAAGATGTACATAAATTGAAATTGGCATGTACATGATTTCAGCTCTACCAGATGTTCTGAGAAATCTTTGGAAACATAGGGATTACCACCAGCATATTGATTTGGTGGAACTGATTTGGCTAAATATGTGAAAATGAATGGGCTTATTCAGTGTTATTGCACACAAACAAATGTAGAGAAATTCATGATTTCATCCTGCATGTCTTTGAAGGCTCTTTAAGTTCACTTGTTTCTTCTGACGCTAGATCATTTGGTGTGGTACATTTTTGCTTTTAAATTGACAAAATGTG
Source organism: Oryctolagus cuniculus (assembly GCF_964237555.1). Classification (NCBI taxonomy): domain Eukaryota; kingdom Metazoa; phylum Chordata; class Mammalia; order Lagomorpha; family Leporidae; genus Oryctolagus; species Oryctolagus cuniculus. The sequence goes on from NC_091433.1 coordinate 28,579,545, forward strand.
TAGTTTTCACAATCATCATGAGAATCTTAACAAATTCGAGGAAAATGTTTAATCTGATGACAACATGCTTGGATTTAAAAATCTTTCAACTAAAATAAACATGTCTTCTGGATCTGTTTGCTATGAACTTTTTAAAGTTCCCATGTATATAAATTCAGTTTAAAATTTAACAAGAGCTTTCAGGGATCCCTAAGTTAATTAGAAGCCACTTACACATTTGTACAAGTCTGAGTAAGATCAAACATGAATGGGTCCATTTCTTTATAGGAACATTTTAGATTTTTGCAAAAACTACTAAGCCATGACATCCAGGAAATTTCACATTAAGTTGACTAATGAAGGATTCTACTAGGTTATTTTAATAGAAAAAATCTGAGACAGAATAATAAATTGTTGTGTATAGTTTGTTGTGAAGTTAAAGAGGAATTTTTGGATATTTTCTTAAGATAATGAAGTTAAATCATACATTCCAACTTCACATTTAAAGAGGAATCATATCAAAAACACTGGTAATGTTAGACGATTATGTTAACACAAAATCACTCATTTTTTGGTTATCAATTACAGTAATAAATTGCAGAAATGTAGACATATTTCCTTAGTAATATTTTTGATTTATCACAGGTATATCTGACCTAATGGGTTATACCTTTAACCAATATGAATGTAATAATATTGGCCTTTCTAATGATCATACTGCCTTATATTTTCTTTGATGATTTTATTTATTTATATTTCTCATCTATTTATTTCAGAAAATGATTTAAAGCAATGTAAACTTTTTAAAAATTGCAACTTTATCCGATGACATTGAAGGACAAAAGAAGAAGCAGTTGAAAGGCTTATTCTAAGATTCCTAGCGTAAAAATTTAGATTAAATAAAGTATATCAAATACTCATTAGATAATTACTTTTATGAGATGCTAAAAAGTCTTATGTAAATCTTTTCATGATAGACTTTCTAAGAGAGTTCATTTAGTAATGCTCGATCATTTAATTGTTCTCAATATGTGAAATTTAGTAAAACAAATTTTATAATTTATGGTAAATGTCTCTGTGCACGGCCTTTTTATTATTGTCAGTCAAAAGAAAAGGTAAAACGCATCTTCTTGCTTTTCTCTGTCTTCAGGTTACAAAGTGTGCCAGACAATATTAGGAATATACCTGAAACCTAGCTGAAGGAAATGATGAAGAGACTAAAATTATCTGTTTTCCATAGGATTATTATGCCAACATATTAGCCATGAAGTATATTTTTCTAAAAACCCTGAAGTCTGGAACTCAATCCAGGTCTTCCACATAGGTGAAAGGTGTCAAAACAATTGAGCCATCATCTTCTGCCTCTAAGGCTGCATGAGCAGGAAGCTAAGTAAGCAGATGTGGGAATCAAACCCAGACATGCCTGCACTCCAGGCCACACACACACACACACACACAGAAAGACATCTTTTCTCTGGTTTACTTCCCAAATGGCCACAACAACTAGCACTGGGCCTTGCTGAAGCCAGGAGCCTGGATCTCCATCTGGATCTCCTTCAAGGTTGGCGGGGTCCAAGCAATCGGGTTGTCTTCTGCTGCTTTCACAGAAGCATTAATAGGGGACTGGATCAAAAGCAGAACAGCTGGGACATGACCAGTGCTCCAATACATGATGCCTTGTCATAGGTGGCAGCTCAACCTGCCGCTGCTCCACACCCAAGCCCCACCAGGCAGTGGCTTAATCCACATTGCCATAATGCCAGCTCAAAATATATATGCTTACATTTTCTACTTTCATAAATGTAGCTCTAGTTTTGAAAAAAAAAATACAAGAACCACTCTATATCTGTGTAATCTTCATGCTTGTATTTATTTTTTGTCCTTTTTTAGTTACTATTCTACTGTCTGAAAATTAAAAATTAATTTTTGAACTTTACATTGTGAAATAAACACAGATACAATCACTTCACAAAATATATAGCTTTTTGAATAACTAAGTAAATGCCCTGTACTTACAATAAAAAAAAAAATGGTGATTATCCCACAAGCAGCTCTCCCTGCCCTTGTCCCAGGAAATTGATCCCTACTCTGAATTATGTATCAACGACTATTTTCTTTCATGCTAGTATCCAAGTGTGCATGTGCAGAGATAGCTCTTTATTTTTCCCCAACAGGAACGAGAAATGATTTTCCTTTAGTGACTTGATTCGTATAGTCCTAGCTTAGTAATCTTCTTGATAGGTGTCTGTTTCATAATCCATCTGAGGTGGAGAATTTCCCTCATGCCAGATGTTGCCAATTGCAAATGCACAGTGCATTTCAGCTTGTTCCTCCACCCTCTGTGCCTCATGCAAACTAGCAGCCAGAGGCAAATCTTTGTGCAGGTCTAGGTTTAGTCTTCTTTTAAGATTTTGGAGAATTGTTATATTTCATCAGCAATGTATTTCTGATTATCCTTATTTTTTGTGATAGTAGGAGAACAGTAAAGATTAAGACCTGGATATGCCAATTCATTATGATTTTCAAAATGCAATATTACTCTTACTATAGAGTCTACCATATATCATATATCATGCATATATAGTCTATAGTAAGATAATAGTACGAGAGAGAGAGAGAGAGAGAGAGAGAGAGAGAGAGATGTCTCCCATCCTCTGTTTCACTCCTTAAACAGCTGCAATAGCCAGTGTTGGGCCAAAGTCAGGAGCTTAATCCAAGTCTCCCATGTAGGTGCAAGGGCCCAAGCACTTGGTGCCCTTCCTTTCTTTCTTCCTTCCTTCCTCCTTCTTTCCTTCCTTGCAGGGCATGAGGGTGGCAAAGATGGCACCGAGAGGAAGTTAGATGGGTGGAGTCTGAGTGGTTTACAAGAAAACTTGATTGGGCACAGGCATCAGGAAAGATGACGTCAGCATGTGAACAGCAAGTGGACCTTATGGAAACTGAGCGCATGATAGGGTAACCTTTAAAATGATTGGCTGGCTTCTCTTCCCCTCCCCTATAGCTTTGCAGTTTTTTGCTTTAAAAGAGACTTACTGTGCAATAATAAATTAGTTCCTGCTTGACTGGACTCCCACAACGTCTGATTGTCTCTGGGATCAAGGGAGGCTGGTGAATGGGCGAGCGGCACACTTACCCTTTTCCTCGGACCCGGTACATCCTCGTTCAGGTGGACTAAGACCCTGCACTTCCTTCCTTCACTCTTTCCTTCTTTCCTCCCTTTCTCCCATTTTGGAGCTAACACTTTTAACTTACATTATAGTCAAAACCTTACTGCTTCAATATATAGTATCACAAGTAAAAAGTTAAAAGTCACTAGTTCAGTGACAATACAAGCAAGTGATATAAACAACAATTAAATGAAAAGATGGCCATTTCACTCATATACAGTAAATTTTAAAATAATCACAGATCACTAAAACTACAGCAGTATGCCATTAATGGGTATTCCTTATTCACCAACTTTTAATATAAAAAGATGCTCTTATTCACTAATTACAAGTTGTTTTAAAAATACTATAGTGAAACAATAGAATTAGTTACGTTAGAATGATTTTAACCACTGTAACCATTATTGTTATGAGGGTTCTTTGGTCAGTAGATCCTCTTCAATAGAGGAATTGTTTGAAAGTGACTTTGTAATCACCAAGCTTCTTTGCTATTTGTTTGTTAACATGTAATTTACATAGTTCATCTTGTATATTTTTTACATTATACTTGGAATTTGCCATTTTTATAAGATCTGATTTCTTTTGGTATAGAATAAATTTTTCAAACCATAGTCTGTATGTTTGGATTGCTTGTTTATAATGCAAAACCCTTATTTATTGGTCTTAGAGTGAACACAGATTCAAAAAAATATAGAGTACTGATTTTTATTTATGTATGATATAAATACATTTATAAATTTATATTATATAATATATATGCACACAGATGTAAAATATATCAAGATTTTTTAAAGAATTCTCCCAATTAAAATACAGGACAATAGGTAACTTCTTCTATAATTCTATAACTGTACGTTAACATTGATTGTAATTATAATATCATAATAATCCGTAATACATCTCATATTTTTGCTAAATGTTTTGGCCCACAAGCACACAGAAGATGGTAAATGATAAAATCTAATGATTACTTTATTGCTTTATTTGCAGTAGTCATAGAGTACTTTCTGATTTGTACCAATACTATATTATTGTCTCAGTAAAATTACTGAAAATATTTATGCATATGCTCTCTTTTTCTTTCCTCATTTTCAGTTTTAGTCTTCCTATGTTGATAGGACAAGTAATCTTTTCATATATATATATATATTTATGCATATATATATATATCACTTCAACTGCTGCTTTAGGCTTTTTTTCAACTTTTATTTAATAAGTATAAATTTCCAAAGTACAACTTTTGAATTATAGCAGCTTCCCCCCCATAACCTCCCTCCCACCCACAACCATCCCATCTCCCACTCCCTCTCTCATTCCATTCACATCAAGTTCATTTTCAAATATCTTTATATACAGAAGATCAACTTAGTATATACTAACTAAAGATTTCAACAAACTGCACCCACACAGACACACAAAGTATAGAGTACTGTTTGAGTACTAGTTATGCCATTAATTCGCATAGTAAAACACATTAAGGACAGAGATCCTACATGGGGAGTAGGTGCACAGTGACTCCCGTTGTTGATTTAACGATTAATACTCTTGTTTATGACGTCAGTAATCACCCGAGGTCTTGTCACGAGCTGCCAAGGCTATGGAAGCCTCTTGAGTTCACCAACTCTGATCTGATTTAGACAAGGCCATAGTCAAAGTGGAAGTTCTCTCCTCCCTTCAGAGAAAGGTGCCTCCTTCTTTGATGGCCTATTCTTTCCGCTGGGATCGCACTCACAGAGATCTTTCATTTAGGTCATTTTTTTTTTTTGCCACAATATCTTGGCTTTCCATGCCTGCGAAACTCTCATGGGCTTTTTAGCCAGATGCAAATGCCTCAATGGCTGATTCTGAGGCCAGAGTGCTGTTCAGGGAATTTGCCATTCTGTGTGTCTGCTGTGTATCCTGTTTCCCATGTGGGATCATTCTCTCCTTGGGCTTTTTTCATTCTTCTATAACCATGTTTCTCTAGTTAGTTGAATTGTCTGATACTAATACATGTATATTCCTCAGAAAAGACTCAGGAACAAAATTCATCAAAATGCTGCTGGTATGATTATCCAAGTATCTTAAATATGCATTTAATATCAGTTTGTTACTGAATAGAATACTATTCTTGCATGTCTTCTATGTGGATGCATGGTACCAAGGACTTGGGCCATCCTCTGCTGTTTTCCCAGGGCCATCAGCAGGGAGCTGAATTGGAAGAATACTCATATGGGATGCTTGCATTTCAGGTTGGGGCTTTAACCCGCTATGCACCAGCGCTATCCTGATATTTCTACTTTTAGTAGTCACGTGCTAGGGGGTGGATATTTGGCATAAAGATTAAAGGGCTGCTTGAGACATGCACACTCATAACAAAGTCCTGGGATTGAGTCCCAGGTCTGCTCTCAATTTAAGCTGCCAGTAAATGTGGATTACATAAACAGCTCTTGCTTTGTACTTCCTCTTGTTTAAATAATTCATATATAAATATATACACATGCATATTCATTTTTATGCCTAGTTCTCCCTCATTTCTGAGTTTAAGTTTTAAGTTTTTACTCATTTGTGTTCTTCTGTGAACTCAGAAAGTTTGTCTCACTAATTTATACTCTTTCATGCGTCATTTAGAAACAAATCTGTTAGCTTCTGTGGAAACAGAAGGTAACGGTTTCCTCTTGTCTTGTCCATATGCCTGTTGGTGAACTATTATGGTAGGGATGTTCTTGTGCTACTTTTGAAAGAGATATTTTATTAATATATCTTTGTTGTTCATTTTTCAGGAAAGTAATTTGCCTCAATGTATGGAGGTAGAAAATGCTCAGGATGGCCTATTCTCTTGCATCTCTACCCATCCTCCTCCTCATTCTTCTTGTCCTCATCCTTCAAAACTCCTCTCTCTCCTCTCCTTTATCTTTTGCTCAGGGGGTTCTCTTTTGTGGTATTCAAAAAGATGGCAGTTTCTATTGTTTTCTGTGGTTGTTTCACTTTGCTTAGTTCTCTTCAACTTTCTCCATGTGTAACCCCATCCTGATCAATTCTACTTTTCTACCAGAAGTTTTCTTCAATAAGGGACCCTGATGGTATTAGTTAGTTAGCATGCATACAAGGCTCAATATTTTTCAGAGGTTCTTGTCAAAGCAACATACTAATAATAGCAATAAAAGTAATTCATACCAAAACTGGAAATAAAGAATCAACATGACCTCATTTTTCTACCTACAAACATCAATAAGATTTTAGTAACTATATGGTGCATAAAATTCATAAACAAATCACAATTTTTAAAAAACATGACAAATAAGAAAGGTAGAATAAAATTATATTTATTGTGTCAATACAATCTTTTCATTCATTAGTAACAAATTTACCATAAAGTTTCCACACCTAAATGATAAAACACAATCTTATTATACTACATAAGGTGATTAGAAAAATGAAAAGAAGAATACAATTCTCAAATGTAAGGAATAAGAATAATGGGCTGCGGTCGGCACCGTGGTGCAGTAGGTTAATCCTCCGCCTGCAGCGCCGGCATCAGGTATGGGTGCCGGTTCTAGACCCCTCTGCTCGTCTTCCAGTCTGGCTCTCTGCTACGGCCTGGAAAAGCAGTAGAGGATGGCCCAAGTCCTTGGTCCCTTGTGCCCACGTAGGAGACTGGGAGGAAGCTTCTGGCTCCTGGCTTTGGATCAGTGCAGCTCCAGCCATTGTAGCCATCTGGGTGTGAACCAAAGGAAGGAGGACCTTTCTCTCTGTCTCTTCCTCTCATTGTCTATAACTCTACCTCTCAAATAAATAAATAAAATCTTTAAAAAAAAAACAAGAATAATAGGTTGCATACAAATATTGATTCTCCGAAATTCGATGCATGCATTTAGTACAACTTCCTCTATAATCCAATGTAACATAACCGGATAAAATACACCAAATACTTCATATAAGTGATATAAAGTAAACAGAATCATCACAAGAGTATAAGAAAATAGTTAACATCTTCAATGTTTACCATATATTATAAAACAGAATATAAATTCTCTGTAAAAACAGCTAAACCACATTGTTGTTCTTACTTTCAGTAATTATATTTTTTTATTTTATTCAAGGTCTACAAATTTCAAGTATTTCATATATACAGATTCAGGAATCATATATACAGATTCAGGAACATAGTGATACTTCTCATCATATCTTCCCTCCTGCCCATGCTTCCACTCTTCCTCCTCCTTAACATAAAGGCACAACTGTACTTTATAATCAAAAATAAATTTCTGAAGGTTTAATGGTATAAAACCACATTAACAGCAACAGTTGAAAGTGGCTTTAGAGTAAAGTTTAACATGTTATATGTATAGGAAAGAACTTCCACTTTGACCATGGCCTTGTCTAAAAATTATCAGAGTCAGTGAACTCAGGGGGCTTCCATAGCCTTGGCAGCTCATGACAAGAGCCTAGGGTGATTACTGAGGCCATAAACAAGAGTGTCAATTTGTTAAGTCAACAACAGGAGTCACTGTGCACTTACTCCTCATGTAGGATCTTTGTCCTTAGTGTGCTGTACATTGAGATTTAATGCTATAACTAGTACTCAAACAGTATTTTTCACTTTATGTTTCTGTGTGGGAGCAAACTGTTGAAATCTTTACTTAATGTATGCTAAACTGATCTTCTGTATATAAAGAGAAACGAAAATGAATCTTGATGTGAATGGAAGGGGAGAGGGAGTGGGAAAGGGGAGGGTTGTGGGTGGGAGGGAAGTTATGGGGGGGAAGCCATTGTAATCCATAAGCTGTACTTTGGAAATTTATATTCATTAAATAAAAGTTTAAAAAAAAACATGTTATATGTATATTCAAAGTACCAGGAGGAAGTACTAACATGACAGAACCTGAAAAAATATGGACTTCTACATATTAATCTACATACATACATGCAATTTGGATTTATATTGGGAGCAAGAAAAATGCATACAATATTATATTCCATATATATTTAGTTGAAAATGTCTTAACTATTTACATAAAACTAAAAACAAACAATGTAATTTGTACAAAAGGGATGAAACATGTTGATTTGTCAACCATACAACAAAATCCCTGTCACTTAATTTTTATTTCTTTGCAAGCAAAGAGGAGAGAGAGAGAGAGAGATAGAGAGAGAACCACCAATCCAGTGGTTCATTCCCCAAATGTCTGAAAGAGTTGGGCCTGGGTTATGGCTTAGATTGAGTCAGGAATTCAGTATGAGTAACACTAGCTCAGTTACTTGACCACCTACACATCCCAGGGTATGCATTAGAAAGAAGCTGAAGGCAGAACCAGAGTCAGGACTGATCAGGAACATGGACATCTCAACTGTGTCTTATCTACCAGAACAAATGCCGGCTCCTTTTTGACATGATTGAAAGATTTAATTTTAGATAGTTCTAAAAGAACTAGAAAAAATGTCCTTCTCATTTTTAAATTAAATAGTTGGAAGCCATGAAGGGAACGTAGTGTTTACATAAAAAGCAGAGTAAAAGTTCAATTACTGGAATATTTCAAGTATCTACCAACTTCGGTGGCAGATTACTTTTATAGATGTTTGGGCATTAAAGATTCACTACCTTCTAATAGGCTTATGTGCAAAGGGAAGTACACCTTTTGTTTCTTCAGTTGTTGCAAAAACACAGAACATAAATTTTATCTTCTTAACAACTTTAAATGTCAATCCTAAGCACAATATTGGTACAATATATCTCTAGGACTTTTTATCATTGTGGATGACTATAACAGTTGTGCTTGCAAAACAGAAGGTAAAGAAAGCTTCTGTGTTATTTTGTTATAATCTACTCCTTTAGTATAACTGGGATTGTATTTATTATTTTTTCTTTCTTTACTCTTGTTTAAAGGCCAATTGTGAGCGTATTTTGTTTGTGCTGCAGGGCCTTAGTAATAAAATGTCTTTAGCTGATACTCCCCCCACCTTTGACATTTAAGGCATGCCAAATCAAACTAGAGTTTTATTAAAGCTTTCATGCTCACTGCTTTTATTTCATTAATTTGCTCCATTTCTATAATTTCAATATTTACAAAAGACATCTATCTTGATCCATGTCTAAAGTGTTCAGTTTCATTTTTTGAATTTTGACTTTCTGTATTTGATGAAGTAGGCTCAGGTGACAAATCACAAGGTGTTCTGCCCACCTCAGTAGGATTTTCAGTTTCATGTGATTTTGATAGAATACAACGACTTTCTTTTATACTCAAAATTTCCAGGAATTCAACATCCCAGCCATTTTCTGCTAACAACAGCCAGTCTGTAGTTTTCTGACCATGTAACCATGGAAAAATGACTCTAACACAATAGTAATGTGCTATTAATGTTTGTGATTTAGACTCAGAATCCTTCGGAAAGAATTGGTGTTCTCTCTTTGTCTCTGTCTATGTCTCTCTCTCGCACCTTGAAATGTATTTAAACAATCAGAATTGGATGTTAGGAATTTAAAGATAGACGCCCTATAAACCTAGTCCAATCTTCTCCAAATAACCTAAAGTGAAGGTCATTTGATTAAGCTATCTGGACTCTATTTCTTACCCTAGACTTTTCTGTTTCCCCTGAAGGAAGCAGTGTTTCCATGTAAAATATTCAAAACTAATCTTAACTTCCTCATTCATAGAAAATCTAACATCATTTGTAATTGTAGCTCCTGCCTTTCCACAACATAACTTTCATCAGTTAAACATGTGATATAGATACCTTGGCATAGAGAAAAAGATAAAATGTGTTTTAATAAAAAATTGTAATTTATAACCATTATGGCAAAACAAATTTACTTTGATTCCATGAGGAAAACATTTTACATTTCTTTTTCTGATTCATGTAGTAAACATATATTTGACAGCACACTATGAACCAAATCCATCATCTTTTCTGGAATGACTACTGAGGACGAAATTGACAGTATTATTGCCTTAAAGATTATTTTGAATAATTCTACCAATTAACACAATTTCTATAAGCGTACTAAGAAGTAAAAGTATACGATATAATGAATGTAAGACTTACATGAGTCTTCATTTTTGAGATGAAAATTAAATTAAGACTGGGGTGAAAAGTTCTGTAGATATCTGTTAGATCCATTTGGGCTATGGTGTCGTTTAAATCTACTGTATCCTTGTTGATCTTCTTTCTGGTTGATCTGTCTATTTCTGAGAGTGGAGTATTGAAATCCACCATTACTATTGTATTGGAGTTTAAGTCTCCCTTTAAGTCCCTTAACAAAACTTTTAAATAAACCAGTGCCCTGCAATTAGGTGCATATACATTGATAATCATTATATATTCCTGTTGAATTGATCCCTTAATCATTATATAGTGCCCTCTTTGTCTCCACTGAGATTTGGTACCAGACATGGTTGCCCACTCTCACCACTGCTATTCAATATAGTTCTGGAAGTTTTAGCCAGAGCTATTAGGCAAGAAATAGAAAATAAAGGGATACAAATTGGGAAGGAAGAACTCAAACTATCCCTCTTTGCAGATGATATGATTCATTATTTAGGGGATCCAAAGAACTCTACTAAGAGACCATTGGAACTCATAGAAGAGTTTGGCAAAGTAGCAGGATTTAAAATCAATGCACAAAAATCAACAGCCTTTGTATACACAGGCAATGCCATGGCTGAGGAAGAACTTCTAAGATCAATCCCATTCACAATAGCTACAAAAACAATCAAATATCGTGGAATAAATTTAACCAAGAACGTTGAAGATCTCTACGATGAGAATTACAAAATCTTAAAGAAAGAAATAGAAGAAGATACCAAAAAATGGAAAAACCTGCCATGCTCAGGGATTGGAAGAATTAATATCATCAAAATGTCCATTCTCTCAAAAGCAATTTATAGATTCAATGCGATACCAATCAAAATACCAAAGACATTATTCTCAGACCTGGAAAAAATTATGCTGAAATTCATATGGAGACACAGGAGACCTCGAATAGCTAAAGCAATGTTGTACAACAAAAACAAAGCCGGAGGCATCACAATACCAGATTTCAGGACATACTACAGGGCAGTTGTTATCAACACAGCATGGTACTGGTACAGAAATAGATGGATAGAGCAATGGTACAGAATTGAAACACCAGAAATCAACCCAACCATCTACAGCCAACGTATATTTGATCAAGGATCTAAAAACAATCCCTGGAGTAAGGACAGTCTATTCAATAAGTGGTGCTGGGAAAATTGGATTTCCATGTGCAAAAGCCTGAAGCAAGACCCCTACTTCTCACCTTACACAAAAATCCACTCACCATGGATTAAAGACTTAAATCAAATTATTAGAGAACAATGGAGAAACCCTGCAATATATAGGTACAGGCAAAAAACTTCTTGGAAAAGACCTCAGAGGCACAGGCAGTCAAAGCCAAAATCAACTATTGGGATTGCATCAAATTGAGAAGTTTCTGTACTACAAAAGAAACAGGAAAGTGAAGAGGCAACCAAGAGAATGGGAAAAATATTTGCAAACTATGCAACAGATAAAGGATTAATAACCAGAATCTACAAAGTAATCAAGAAACTGCACAACATCAAAACAAACAACCCACTTAAGGGATGGGCCAAGGACCTCAATAGACATTTTTCAAAAGAGGAAATCCAAATGGCGAACAGATACATGAAATAATGTTAATCATCACTAGCAATCCGGGAAATGCAAATCAAAATCACAATGAGGTTTCATCTCACCCCAGTTAGAATGGCTCACATGCAGAAATGTACCAACAACAGATGCTGGAGAGGATGTGGGGAAAAAGGGACACTAACCCACTGTTGGTGGGAATGCAAACTGGTCAAGCCACTATGGAAGTCAGTCTGGAGATTCCTCAGAAACCTGAATATAACCCTACCATTCAACCCAGCCATCCCACTCCTTGGAATTTACCCAAAGGAAATGAAATTGGCAAACAAAAGAGCTGTCTGCACCTTAATGTTTACTCTAGCTCAATTCACAATAGCTAAGACCTGGAATCAACCCAAATGCCCATCAACAGTAGACTGGATAAAGAAATTATGGGACATTTACTCTATAGAATACTATACAGCAGTCAAAAACAATGAAATCCAGTAATTTGCAACAAAATGGAGGAATCTGGGAAACATCATGCTGAGTGAAATAAGCTAGTCCCAAAGTGAGAAATATCATATGTTCTCCTTTATTGGTGACAACTAACCAACCACAAAAAAAGAAACCTTTTGAAGTGAAAGGGACACTATGAGAAACAGTGACTTGATCAGCCATTGTCCTGACTGTTGATGTACAATTTAATACTTTATTCTTTTTAGTACTGTTTTTGTTCTAGTTAATACTATGGTTGAACTCTGTAATTAACACACATTTATTCTTAGGTATTGAAATTTAACTGAAAAGTGATCCCTGTTAAATATAAGAGTAGGAATAAGAGAGGGAGGAGATGTACAATTTAGGACATGCTCAATTGGACTTGCCCCAAATGGTGGAATTAGAAATGTGCCAGGGGATTCCGATACAATCCCATCAAGATTGCATGTACCAATGCCATCTCATTAGTCCTAGTGATCAATTTCTGTTTACTGTTGATCACACTGATAGGTCTAAGAGTCAAAGGGATCACAGAAACAAGACTAGTGTCTATGAATACTAACAGATAGAATTAAAAGTGGGAGAACGATACAACATGGGAAGTGGGATACACAGCAGACTCATAGAATGGCAGATGTCCTAAACAGTACCCTGTGTCAGAATTAGCCCTTAAGTCATTCAGATCTGGCTGAAGAGCCCATGAGAGTATTTTAGGCATGGAAAGCCAAGACACTTTGGCAAAAAAAAAAAAAAAAAAAATCCTAAATGAAAGATCTCTGGGAGTGAGATCCCAGTAGAAAGAATGGGCCATCAAAGAAGGAGGTACCTTTCTCTGAAGAGAGGAGAGAACTTCCACTTTGACTATGATCTTGTCTAAATAAGATTGAAGTCAGCGAACTCAAGAGGCTTCCATAGCCTTGGCAACTCATGACTAGAGCCTAGGGAGATTTCTGACATCATAAACAAGAGTGTCAAATTGTTTAGTCAACAAGAAGAGTCACTGTTTTCTTACTCCTCATGTGGGATCTCTGTCCTTAATATGTTGTCCAATGTGAAGTAATGCTATACTTAGTACTGAAACAGTATTTTACACTTTATGTTCTGTGTGGGTGCAAACTGATGAAATCTTTACTTAATATATACTAAATCAATCTTCTGTATATAAAGATAATTGAAAATGAATCTTGATGTGAATGGAATGGGAGAGGGAACAGAAGATGGGAAGGGTGCGGGTGGGAGGGAACTTATGGGGGGGAAGCCATTGTAATCCATAAACTGTACTTTGGAAATTTATATTTACTAAATAAAAGTTTAAAAAAATAAAAAAAATAAAGCTTGGGGAAGGGGCTGGCATCCTGGCCTATTTGGTTAATCCTCTGCCTGCCACACCAGCATCCCATATGGGCACCGGGTTCTAGTTCCGGTTGCTCCTCTTCCAGTCCAGCTCTCTGCTGTGGCCCGGGAGGGCTGTGGAGGATGGCCCAAGTGCTTGGGCCCCTGTACCCTCATGAGAGAACAGGAGGAAGCACCTGGCTCCTTGCTTTGGATTGGCACAGCTCAGGCTGTTGCACCCAACTGGGGAGTGGGCCATCAGATGGAAGACGTCCCTCTCTCTCTTCCTCTCCTCTTTCTGTGTAACTCTGACTCTCAAACAAATAAACCTTTAAAAATATTAAACATATTAAAATTAAATTTCCAGAAATAAACAATTCATAAATTTTACATAGTAGGTCATTGACAATAGAGTGAAGTTACTTCACTATGTCCTGTTTTGCTGCCCATGATGGGAACCATTCTTTGGTTCAACATGCACAGTGTGTTTGCCAATCACCCTGTAATCATTCAGTAGCTGACTTGTTATCTGATGGATGGCCATGCTATTGCAGTGCTGTGTTCATATAACACTCATTTTAATTAAAAGTGGACCCAAAGTGTAAGAATATGAATATTGACACTTCCAGCATGTCAAGGATAGATGGTCATTTCCTTTTTTCTTAGTTGAAAATGAGAGTACTGAATATAAGATTAAATAAAAAGCATGCATATACTGCTAACATTTAGAGTACAGTTGATATTTTGAAAGCAAGGGAAAGAGATCACATTAATATAACTTTTACTATAGTGCATTGTTATAATTGTTCTATATTACTGTTGTTGTTTATTGTGCCTAATTTACAATTTACGTATTATAAGTGGAGGGAGGCTCAGAAACGTCATAGGAAAAAACTGAAAAACAGCATGAATGTTTAGAAGTTCTCTCATGTGTGTGTAGGAAAAATTATAATTTGTGTGGGACTTGCTATTATTTTCAATTTCAGGCACCCATCTGTGTCTCAGAATATAAGCCTGTGCATGAGGAGAGTTGCTGTGTTGAAAAGAATACTTCAAAATATTGTAAACTCCTGCTGGTAAGTACTTTATTTAGTAGTGAAATAATGATGATTAATTATTATAAGTGATAGCTTTGGGAACCACATTCTTCAAGGTAATTATAAGGTACCCAATATTTTGAAAATTGGATAGAAATGAATGAATTCCTTTCTCTTTTCTTTAATTTCCTCATTTTCCAAAAATGATTGTATTTATGACTCAAACTCTTCATGCTATTGTATGTAGTATTTATGCTGTTTAGCAAGCCCAGTCCTGTTGAATTTTAGTACCATTTACATTTGCTTTTCTAAAAATCTTTAAATGATTTTGAGTTATTTGCATTTCAGCTACAGTTCTGTATAACCAATTTACCTTATGATATATATCAAAAACTTTAATATCTCTATCTTTACTTATTACTGTTAGTATCTTATAGTGATTGTGCCATGTAGATATTATACACAAAAAAGCTAACTGATGAATATAGCCACCCCAATTTTATTTCTAAACACTAATTTAAGTATAATTTAGGAGCATATATATCCCTTTGAAATGTCAGCTGTAATTAAATTCAAACCAAATCAAAATCATACAGGAGGCCGGCGCTGTGGCTCACTTCATTAATCCTCTACCTGCGGTGCCAGCATCCCACATGGCCTCCAGGTTCTAGTCCCAGTTGCTCCTCTTTCAGTCCAGCTCTCTGCTGTGGCCCAGGGAGGCAGTGGATTATGGCCAAAGTGCTTGGTCCCCGGCCGGCGCCGCGGCTCACTAGGCTAATCCTCCGCCTTGCGGCGCCGGCACACCGGGTTCTAGTCCCGGTCGGGGCGCCGGATTCTATCCCGGTTGCCCCTCTTCCAGGCCAGCCCTCTGCTGTGGCCAGGGAGTGCAGTGGAGGATGGCCCAGGTGCTTGGGCCCTGCACCCATATGGGAGACCAGGAAAAGCACCTGGCTCCTGGCTCCTGGCTTCAGATCAGCGCAGTGCACCAGCCGCAGCACGCTGGGCGCAGTGGCCATTAGAGGGTGAACCAACGGCAAAGGAAGACCTTTCTCTCTGTCTCTCTCTCTCTCACTGTCCACTCTGCCTGTCAAAAAAAAAAAAAAAAAAAAAGTGCTTGGTCCCCTGCACCCATATGGGAGAGCGGGAGGAAACACTTGTCTCCTGGCTTCGGATCAGCATAGCTCCAGCCTTAGCAGCCAGTTGGGGGTGAACCAGCAAAAGGAAGACCATTCTCTCTGTCTCTCTCTAACTGTATAACTCCATCTGTCAAATAAAAAAAAAATTCATACAGAATAACTTTCAGATGTGTTTATGTGTATGTATGTGTGTTTGTGTATCTGTGTGTGTTTATCTGTATGTGGGGGTGTGTTTATGGCTGTTTTCTCTCAGGCAGCAAGTGTAGTTAATTATTTGATGTAATCTGCCTGCAAATTTTTAAGTGCAATTGCATAATAATCTATTTATCTGAATTTATACACTCACTTTGAAAAGTAAACTTGAGGCCGGCGCCACGGCTCAATAGGCTAATCCTCCGCCTAAGGCGCCGGAACACTGGATTCTAGTCCCTGTCGGGGAGCCGGATTCTGTCCCAGTTGCCCCTCTTCCAGGGCAGCTCTCTGCTATGGCCAGGGGGGCCAGTGGAGGATGGCCCAAGTGCTTGGGCCCTGCACCCCATGGGAGACCAGGAGAAGCACCTGGCTCCTGCCTTCGGATCAGCGCGGTGCGCCGGCCACAGCGCGCTGGCCGCAGTGGCCTTTGGAGGCTGAACCAACGGCAAAAGGAAGACCTTTCTCTCTGTCTCTCTCTCTCTCACTGTCCACTCTCTGCCTGTTAAAAAAAAAAAAAAAAAAAGTAAATTTGAAAAATGTTTTGTTTAATGATCTCTTCAATTTCATTCATCATGAGTCTGCTATTTTTTCTTTTTCTTGCATTTCTTTCTTCCTTTTTCTTTCTTTTATATTTAAAAGAATGTGTAGGGAAAAAGAGGAGGAAGTTATGCTTTTTCCCTTTGCTCATAAAATTATCCAGGAGGACACTCTGCCACAGATCTGTAGAGTGCTGAGCCATCAGTGTTTTGCATTTTTTGCAGGAACAATTACATAAGCCGTCATAAAATAAATTCCACAGAATTAGCTTGTTCTTTAATAGTTGTAGATGTCACTAAAGAGAATAGTGTTTGAAGCTGCTCTGGCCTTCATCTTGGATTTGCTATTCTTCTCTTCCTGTGACTCAGGTCAAATCACAATGCAGGCCTCTCTGAGCATGCTGCTGTAGAAGGGAATGGCTCTTACGGATGCTCTTAACACTGCAGGACAGTTTAATGGTGAGGATAAATGAAAGCCAACACAGCATCTTTGCAATATAATATCTAACAATTAAGAAATGCTGCTGAAATAAGTTGTTTATGTACGCTACAGGCCCTAGTAAGTTAATCTCATCTAATCAGGAGAATCTTATTTAAAATGAAACAACACTTGAGTCTAAAATTGACTTTCCTATGAAGGATACTAACTTTATTAAATGGAAGTATGAAGTATTATTTTATTTGGATGAAAATTAATTTAGTATGACATTTTTGTCAAATATTATGATAGTAACTTAATCATAGAGCATTATTTTCCTGTTTTTTTAAAGGAGGATAAATTAATAACAACCATATAAATTTCCCTCTTCTATGGTTGTTGAGGTAGAAAAAGAAGAATTGAAATTAAATATTATCTGAATCAAGAACTATGACAAGCGGAACTTCTCAAATATACTTTTAGCTTGAGTTGACTTAAGTTGTACATAGTTTGCTCCTTCCTCACCATTTTTACACTATTGCTAATATATGGAATAAATATGCAAGGTCTAAATAACACCTGATTTAGTAATTACATATATTTTCACATTTTACTGGCAATTACCTTAGTGTAGTCATGAATATGCCTTTAAATAGAACAATTAAAATTTCAGGATTTCTTATTTTCCTACGTTGTGTACTTCTTGCTTATAAGCCTGTCAGTTGCCAAAAGTCCCTTTTAATAAAAAGTTGAAGTTGTACACTGCTATGAGCTGTACATTGACAATGGAAAGGTAAAGAAGATCATAGAAAGTAAGATAAATGACTACTCTCTTCTCTATTTCCACTATATGTGCTTCCCATCATTCTGATTTACTGCTTTAATAGACATATAAGACCTTGTTACCAGCAGTCAGTCTTCCTTTCCAACTTTATCTTCACCAACTTCTGCCTTTGAATATCAGTCTATTAAGCTTAAACTACATGTTTTCCAAAGATTCAATTGTTGTTTTCTTTCTTGATTCATTTTGCTCTCATTGGAATAGATTTTCTTAACTCATTTTCAACATAGTTGGTTGTCTGTAACACATCATGTTTTCTAGGAAGTTCACTTGATTCCTCAAACTGGGGCAAGTTTCTTTCTTCTATCCTTCCTGATAGCTTTTCTTTAGAAAGCTTTTATTTAATAAGGATAAATTTAATAGGTACAGCTTTAGGGATATGGTAGTTCTTCTCTCCATACCTGCCCTCCCACCCCTACCCCTGTCCTACCTCCTACTCCCTCTCCCACCCCATTCTTCATTGATTCACTTTTAATTATCTTTATATATAGAAGACCAACTCTATACTAAGTAAAGATTTCAACAGTTTGCACCCACACAGACACACAAAGTATAAAGTATTGTTTGAAAACAAGGGTTTTTTAACTTTTATTTAATCAATATAAATTTACAAAGTACAACATTAAGATTGTAGTGGCTTTTTCCATCTATAACCTCCCTCCCACCCCCAGTCATCCCATCTCCCACTCCCCCTCCCACCCCTTTTTTCATCAAGATTCATTTTCAATTATCTTTATATACAGAAGATCAAATTAGTATATACTAAGTAAAGATTTCAACAGTTTGCACCCACACAGAAACACAAAGTATAAAGTAATGTTTGAGTACTAGTTATACTGTTAATTCGCATAGTACAGCACATTAAGAACAGAGATCCTACATGAGGAGTAAGTGCACAGTGACTCCGGTTGTTGATTTAACAACTGACACTCTTATTTATGACGTCAGTAACCACCTGAGGCTCTTGTCTGAG
Source organism: Oryctolagus cuniculus (assembly GCF_964237555.1). NCBI lineage: Eukaryota > Metazoa > Chordata > Mammalia > Lagomorpha > Leporidae > Oryctolagus > Oryctolagus cuniculus. The sequence continues at coordinate 28,598,243 of NC_091433.1, forward strand.
CTGCCAAGGCTATGGAAGACAAGTTTTACCATTAATTCTCATAGTACAACTCATTAAGGACAGAAGTTCTACATGGGAGCAAGTGCACAATGACTCCTGTTGTTAACAATTGATACTCTTATTTATGACATCAGCGATCACCCCAGGCTCTTGTCATGAGCTGCCAAGGCTATGGAAGCCTTTTGTGTCCACAAACTATGTCAGTATTTAGACGGGTCCATAAGCAAAGTGGAAATTCTCTCCTCCCTTCAGAGAAAAGTACTTCCTTCTTTGATGGCCCTTCTTTCCAATGGGATCTCACTCACAGAGACCCTTCATTCTGATAGCTTTTACAATGCTGTATTAAACACATTTCTTTATGTTACCTGAATACTGGGATACAAACTTTGCTTTGAAGGGGAGTATTCCTTATTCATCCAGGTAAAATTCTACATGTGCTAACCTCTTCAAGAGTGACTGTGTGTGAATGGAAATGAACTAATTGCTTGGGAGACATTAATCTAATTAATATTATTTAACACATGGAAATGAAATAGACTATTGTAAATCAAAATTAACCAAAAATGTTATATTGGACGAGGTTTATAATAAACTGGTAAAAGTTGATTGAAAAACTCATTCTTCCAATATTTTAAGCAAAAATACTTCTAAAATATATGTAATTACTTGGATTTGTTGTAACAAATACATGTGGATTTAGTAATACCTGTCTGATGATAAACATTTACATTCTATAGAGTTTTATTAGAAGTGAATTTAAGTTGTTTGATTTGGTCTTAACTAGCAAATTGTAAGCTATCTAAGGAAATCAAATGTGTCCTATAGCAATTCTTTATTGAGTCAGCATCATTGGTCAAGAATGGTTTCCCCATCGAATCCATATTCTGGAAAAGAGGAATATGAGGGATAAAACAGAGCATGCTCCTTCATTTTTGAGTCATGAAGACAGAGTTGAACATTTCACTGTCACTCATTTTATTTGCCAAGATTTGATAACATCACTCTTCAAAGGAAGTGTTAAGAAACAATTCTTAAGTACTGAATGATAGGGATGTTCAGCATGTACTATAGGATCTATCATAATTCATAGTAACTCTAATGATATTGGTTTGAACTATGTTGATATTTTATTACTGCATAACAAATGACCAAAATCTTTGGTGCCTAAGATAATACGAACACATTGTCTCAGAGTATTTGTGAAAAATCTAGCAGAGAATAACTGGATTCTCTGCTCAAGTCTAAAATGATAAAATTAACCAGTCACCTGTATAAATCCTCACCAGGAATGATCTAATTACAAGTGTTCTCAACTTGTTGGTTTAATTCATTTCCTAACTGTTGTATACCAAGAGGTCCCCTAATTATGCTAGCTAATGGTCTGAAAGTGCTCTCAATACTTAGATGTTATTCTTCCGTTACTGCCAATGACCACTTTGCAATATTGCTATTTACTTTTCACATCTTAAATCTCAAAGCCACACAGGATAATTTTCCCTTTGGTTAAGACAAACCAACTAATCTGGTATGTAAATAAGTTACCTCCACAAATACATTTTCCAAATATGTTAGAATAATAACCAGATGATATCTCATCATAGTCACAGATCACCTTACCCTTAAGGGAAGAGGATTATACAAGGTAAACACACCACAGGGTGGATCTTGACAATTAGTATCCTGTCTTCCTCATTTCTCTTAATATTATACCACAACTGTAGAACATATGGGAGAGGAAATAAAATATGTTTTTAACCTGGAGCAGTTTTCTTTATTAAATATCTATGAAACTATTTTTTTGTATTGACCAGATTTTCCTGGTATTTGATATCTCATGCAGTAATTTATCCATTTATTTATTTTTAAAATGCACAGGGTTTTCACAATTTTTATCACGTGAATTTTCTAAAAAGGAACTGGAGGCACATGTAACCTTGGTGACATTTAATTTAATATTAAAAGGAAGGGGAATCCTCCTCACAGTTTTTTTCAAAGGATAAAATTTTAACAGAAATATCTAATTTTAAATAAAAAACTACATTTCTGACCAAACAGACTTGAAATTTCAAACACGTGTGCCATTAATATTTCACAAAATCTCATCAGTCTTCTTTAGTGTGTTGTTCCCAAATAAAGCACTTTTTTTTTTTTAACAGGCAGAGTGGACAGTGAGAGAGAGAGAGACAGAGAGAAAGGTCTTCCTTTTGCCGTTGGTTCACCCTCCAATGGCCACTGCGCCCAGCGTGCTGCGGCTGGCGCACTGCGCTGATCTGAAGCCAGGAGCCAGGTGCTTCTCCTGGTCTCCCATATGGGTGCAGGGCCCAAGGACTTGGGCCATCCTCCACTGGCCTCCCGGGCCATAGCAGAGAGCTGCCCTGGAAGAGGGGCAACTGGGTCAGAATGCGGCGCCCCGACCGGGACTAGAACCTGGTGTGCTGATGCCTTAGGCGGAGGATTAGCCTATTGAGCCGCACTTCTTTTCAAACATTGTAAATGACTCTGTAGCACATAATCATGTAGAATACTCTCCTTTCATACAAAAAAGCATTTTACTATAACACAGAGAAAATGCAGTGAACTCTTTCACTGTGCATGTATGTTTCCAAAGTCTAAAGCAAGTGTGACACTTTATCTTGTTTTATCAATTGAATATCTGGAAGATGCCAATGTCTGATTTCAAACACCAAAAGAAGACACTTTGAGAACATTTCCAGAAGTCAAACTTTCATATTTGTTAAGTACAAAAATAGTTTTCTTCTAAACACTTTATTCCACAAACTCAAGTTATGCATTAGTGATACAAAATAAAATTCAAGCCATTATTAAAGTGTGCACATAGCTAAAAGAACCTCATTCAAATCTGAATTGAAATAATTTTAATTAAAAAACAGAAGAGTATGAGCATAAAGGAAATACTACATTTTTACATTCAGAAAGAAAAATCAGTGCTGTCTGCCTGTCCTAAAATCACTATATCGTACTGTACTAATATTCTAGGGAAAGTACATCAAAGCTCTCTCTGAAAAGTGGATAATAAAAAAGGGATATTTCCTAGGAGCATATATAGATGAGGACTTGGTAACACTGATTTTTAATGCACAGTCATTTTGTGTCAAACTGAAGTATGATGGACTCAATATGTTACATTTAAGTAGCAAAATACAACTTATGCACTACATATTATGAACATGTGGTATGTAATACTTTGTTAATCCAGTCATATTTTGTGGAGAGAATGTAGACTGTCTCATCATGGGACTGTAAATATTCAGTAAGAAACATTTTTAAGTACATACTATAAGCCCATGTTATATGTCCTTTTTATGTATAGCTTCATTAATCCACACAGTTTTACTGCTAATACCCTCATTGTACAGATACAGATTGTAACAAAAGATCAGCTAAAGTTAGAGCTGGAATTTGAAGTTTGAGTCATCTCCCTTCTAAGAAGATGTACATTAAGCACATTTGTGAAAAGAAACTGCAAGAAGAAAGAACAAGTACAAGGGTTTGTTGCATTGAACAGGATGAAACCTGAGGCAAATGCTCCTTCCAGGATCAGTTTTTCTTCTGCAGGACAAATAGGTAGATTCAGACGTCACGGCAACTCAGCATTTCCCACAGATGAAACAGAGTGAGCATGACAACAGATTTTACTCCAACTGGATCAGAAGATATCTCTGAGTCCTGGAAGGACTCTTACCTCCTTGGCCCTGAGTTGTCTGTTCTGGAGTAAATACTCAAAAATAAGTTGTGTCTTTTAGGGTTTCTTTTGGCTACACTGTCATTGCCTACCAAGCTTCCCAAATCTTCCATCTTGGCCTTGTCTAAAATCATATTCTTAGTCTGGAGGAGTCAGTGTGAGGCTACATTGTTTTGTTCTGATTGTTATAATGAACCTGGATCATATATATGTGTTCTACTAGGACTCTAAAATGCCACAGGCAGGCTCCATGTTTTACAAGCCAATGACACATTTTTTTCTGATGCTAGGTAAGAAACATTATCTTTTAGGACACATTGAAACAAGTTAAACTAAAATTATATTAATAGCCCATTCTACCTTTTAAGAAAAATATACAGAATTAAGTTAGACATTCATCATGTAATCAATTTCTTTTGTGTACATTTTCTTTCCATTTCAACTTTAATTTTAATATAATATTTGAGATATTATCATGTGTTCATGTTGGTCAAAAGCTGGCACAATTAATAACTAAATAGGAAATATTCAAAAGTAGTCTAAGTAAGTAATCACTTAATCACATACAGTGAAATGGACAAGACTATTACTGCTAATTTGAATAAAATTTAATTTTAGATCAGTGTTTGTAATCTATTAATAAACTGACTTTAATTCAGGGTTTAGAAGCATTAGAAGAGGTGGTTATAAATAAGAAATGGAGAACTGTAATAAACTCTCTGGTGTGTCATTTGTGTTGAGTGAATAAGAAAAACTGGAATTTAATATAATTGATTGATATAAAAGCAGATATAGATGAATGTGCACATATTGTTTTCAAGCTATAGCTCATAAAAGTGCTTGGCAGCAAAGGAACTCTGATGCAACAATTGTATCTGTTCAAATAAAATGGTTTATATCTGGTATTCTGGGCTCATTCATTTAAAAAAAATGATTGGCAATTGGGGCTGGAGTTGTGGTGAAGTGGGTTAAGCTACCACCTGCAATGATGGCATCCCATATGGGAGCCACCTGCAGTCCCAGATGGTCCCTTAATATCCAGTTCCCTGCTAATGTGACTGAGAAAGCATAGAAAATGGCCCAAGTACTTGAGCCCCTGGCAGCTACGTGGTAGACCTGGATGATGCTCTTGGCTTCTGGCTTCAGCCGCAGCATGTGTTGTGGTCATTTGGGAGACAAAATAGCATATGGAATATCTCTTATATCTCTTTCTCCATCTTTCTTTCTCTCTACAGATTTGTCTTTCCCTATATCTGTAACTCTACATTCTAAATAAAATAAATAAATCTTAAAGAAAGAAAGAAAGAAAGAAATGGCTGACAAGAAGCATATATACAATGTAAATTTTTCATAAGAGGGAAGAAGTAACTCATGAGAGGTTTCATTATTTACACAAAGGCCAGACAAACAGGTGTGAAAGACAGCAAACTTTTCTTGCTTTCTGACTGAAGATTCACACAGTCTTCATTTTCCAGTCTTGCCACTTTGGGCAATGCTCTCAGGAACCAGCCTCCAGTTTATTTGGCAATAAACCTTTATAACAGTGACTATCTACTTCAAAACTAGGCTTGTCATGAGCAACTAAATAATACATGCAAAGTGAAAAAATATTACAGACTATAATCACAGTTTTCTTTTTATTATATTTCTATTTTTATTTTACACAACCATGCCTGTCTGAATCCACAAAACATCCATTTTCTAGGAGAAGATCCAAAATTGAACAAAGTATTTTATAAATGGTGATCAGTAAGTGGATTTTAAAAGCTTGTATTGTGTTTATGAGAATGTAAAGAAATTTATCTAAACATTATGGCATTTAAGAACTGGAAAAGAATAAGAAAATTGGTTTGGCAGAGTGGTTGAAACCAAATTTTACTCATCTGTAAGAAAGAAGTGCTCATGTCTTTGAAAGAGAATTTTTTTAGTGAATTTACATTCAAATCTGTGTGTAAGATATTGTGTTGTAGTTCAGGAAATGAATTGCCTTTCCCCTATACATGGACAAAAGACAGTCACAATGTGGTTACTAACACCTAATTGTACTGGAGAAATTATAGGAAGGCATCATAAACTCGAAATAATTGATGATGGATCCCACTTCAAAATAGGAACATGATAGATCTGTACTACATATAACATTTATAATTTTAAGTTTATGAACAATAAGTTAGCCTAATAAGTTATTTTACATAATGACCTTGTGGCAAGTGATTTTAATATATATTATATATAATTTGTGTAATTAAGAATCTTGTTTCATTTAAATAATTCATATAAACATGATGTCTTTATTACTCAGTATTTTTAATTTTGTGCATTGGAGTTTTTATACTGATAAATCATCTACTCATTTTCCCCAAAAGCAATGCAAGACAAATCTATAAAGCCAAAGTAAGCACTGAAAACTTTGTGTATTCGTTTGAAATAATCTTGTTTTTTAAAAGCCAGTAATAAAAAATCAATATTGTTTGCATTCATATTTTATCATTTTCCTGTCTTTTTTTTACCGGCTCAATGTACAGCCAAAAATTAAGGTAGAGGAAAAGGGAGAAGAATTGAAGTTAGAAATAAGGAGGGATATAGACAATCACTCCTACATAATTGAGAAAGAACACCATGTTTCTGCTAAAATAAGGGCCAGCATCATTATCATTATCCCTATTTTCCTGCAAAAATATGTATGTCACCTAGAGGTATTGCTAATTTACTTATTGAAGCATGAACTAGTGGCCTCTAAAAGAACCTGTGGTTACTCAAGGTTGAAATAAGAATGAAACTCACCAAAGCATGCATATAAAACTTCGCTTGACCTAGAAGAACTAGTCCTAATTCTGCAAAATCAGTAAAATGCAGGAGAATAGGAAGCAATGTATCTCTAAACATAATTTGGTCTATCGCTTTCTGCAATTCCTTTTCTATATCAACCTTACTTTTATAAGAAATGAAAGGCTGGCAGTGTATCTAGTTAATAGATACAGGGGTAGCCAGATCCCCCAAAGGGCCACTATGAAGTTAGGATGAACAGAGAAACACTAAACAAAACAAAACTAAAGGCAGGTGTTGTGGTGTAGTGTGTTAAGCCTCAGTTGGAACTTCCACATCTTATATCAGCGTGCTGATTGCAGTACTTTGCTTTTGATCCAGCTTCGTACTGATGCATTCTGGAAGGCAACATGTGATGGTCCTTGCCACCTATATGGGATCTTTGTATTGAGTTCTCTGCTATTGCAGGCATTTGGGGAGTGAATCAATATTGGGAGATGCTTGTTGCTCTGCATTTCAAGCAGAGGAAAATAAATAATTAAATATTGTTTTTAGAAACAAGTAAAATAAAACAGTTCTCTAATACATACAGTGCATATTTCTCAAAAATACTTCATTTCATTCTAAATATTAATCTGAATATACAGCCTTCCTAAATATGATTATGATTTTGCTTTCTTAAATGTTGGAACAGTTATGATGCTTCCATATCTAGTCTTTTCATTCTTTTGTAGTCCTCAAAAAAATATTGACATAATTCTGTATTTTTTGATTCTAAATGCTGATACAATGTAACTAATATCCCAGTCCAGTAGAAATTATGAGCTGTATGTCCTACAGTACTCATAAATTTTGAACCATCTTCACCACTGACATTGTCAACTGTGGTGGTTATAGTTGTGGTTGTGGTTGTGGGGGTGTGTGTGCATGCTCCCAGCTGGGTTGATATAATTTACATCAAACTCATACTCAATTAAGTTATTCTTATTCTTGCTTTTAGGTATTTTTTTCTGCCCTATGTAATAAGAAATACTCAAAAACACTCAAACTATGAACATACGTACATTGAAAAAGAACCATTAGAGATGCAGTGGGAATGTTGCCTGAATCAGTGTCAAGCTATTGAGTACAACGCTATATTGAGTAGACATAATTTTGAAGTAATGTTGAAGAATTCAATCTTGGGAAAATTGGTTTGGATGATTTAGGTAGAAAGTGAGATTAATTTTTACGTGTAAAGTTGAAGTGATTATTGTATAAGTTTTGTTAATTCATTTTGAAATGCAAACATTTTTAATAGATTCAGCCTTATCCACAAATTAATCACATTCAGTGTCATCCAATATTTTTTTTCTGTCACATCTCTTACCATGTGGTTGAAATGCAGGACTAGATTTGGAATAAAAAGGAATTAAATAAGTCCCTACTTAAGGAGTAAAATCTTTTTGAACCTTCTAAGAATGAAGCAAACACATAACAACAACAAAAGCAAATAATTATCAAAATGCTATAGATGTTTTGCTATTTATATATATATATATATATGTCTATATATATATATGATATCATGGGACTATGACAATGGGTATGTAACACTAACTGAAGTTCAAAAGGAATGAATGAAAGGTTGATGGACCAGGAAACAGTCAAAGGATTTCAACAAGACAGGCAAGAACTCTAAACAGACCTGAATTCACATGGCTGGAGAACAGAGCATTTTCATATATTAATTTATGTGATTTTTTTCAAAATAAATTCATCAGGCAGAAAGGATGGGTTACTTTTTAACCATGTTTTCATTTACTAAAACAAAAATTTTTGGAAGACTTTTAATGATAAATAATGTTTCAATGATATTGATGAATATTGAATTTTCTTTGATTAAAATAAAAACATGCTACATATAGTAATAAGTACTGAATAGTGTTGAAAAGCATCCTAAAATGAAAGGCATAGTAATAAGGTTGACACTTATAATGATTATATTATACCATGGACTGATAAGACCTTCAAGCGTATTATTATTTTTTTAAATTTTATTTTAAACTACAAACTTCATGTAGTTCCTACATACAGATTCAGGAACCTAGTGATACTTCTCATTCTACCCTCCCTCCTACCCATGCTCCCACCTTTCTTCCTCCTCCCTCTCCTATTCCCATTCTTAATTTTTACAAAGATCTATTTTCAGTTTACTTTATACTCATAAGATTGTTTCTTGTGTGTTATCAAACTCTTCTAATCCTCATCATCTATGAAGTAACTACTATTGTTATCACTGTTTTTGGACAAGAAAACCAAAGTATATAGAGAAAAACCTTCACTATTTTTTCCTAGTTAGTACATGGTATAACCAAGTTGTGAATCCACACAGTTCAGCTTTGAATGCCACATTCTTAATTGTGAGATTACTGCTTTTTTCCCTCCTATATTATTTATGTGAGAAAGACAAAATAAATCAATATAAAATAATCACTATATAAGAGGTCAATGTTTTATACACAGATACACCTATCATATTTAGAGAGAAGGAGCTTATTATTTGGGAGTGGAAACCCTTGGTTTTGAAAATACAGAAGAGTTAGCCTTAATGATTGCAATCACGTATGTGTAGTGTGCTGCCTCGATTTTCCTTCAGAACGGAGGTGTTCATTCCACCTTCTACTGTTTAATTCTGTCTATCGAAGAGTAGGAACCAGGACTTAACTCAGGAATTACCCATATTTGAGTGGAGCTGCCTTAGCCGAAGCTATACCTCATTTTGTTTGGTAAACTGGGAATAATGATTGATGAAGCACACAGACAAATTAGGTAACTTTATCAAGGTCACAAAATTCCTAAGAGAAGAATTTGATCCCATATTTGACTGAATCAAGCCCCAACACATTTTCTTTCTCCACATTTCCTTCTATTTCTAAACTTTATGGACCAAAGTAGTTATTTTATGGGAACTGACAGATGTAAGTACGTTCATTTCATACAATCTTCAGACTTCTGTCCTTTCAATGAGCTCTCACAAATAGGTCTGTCTCAATCTTCAATACTGGCTTCAAACATAAAAGAAAAATGGGGCAATATGAAAGGAGTAAATGATTTGATGTGGAAACATGGAATGATAATTGGCGTTCTATGTTACTGATTAAAGGTATATGTCTTACATAGCTGAAGAACATATGTGGGTTTTTTTTTTTTGGTATTGTCAATTTTGGACTCACAGAGATGAGAAGAGTATTCGTGTTGGGCATCTAAGCTTCACTTTGTAAATAGTAGGATTCAGTGGCACTGCAATATAGGTTTTTATGTGTCATTGAATCTTTTATGGTTACTGAAAGAGCTGGAATATCTATTATTTGAAATACTGTGTATAGCAGAACGTGCATCAGTTGTGCTTCAACTGTTTCTAATAGAAAATCTTTACAGAATATTTCTAGGTCACTAAAGTAAGCTTTTCTCTGAATTTCATCTGCCATTGATTCAAGATATTTCCTTATTATATTCAACAACAACTAGTTAGGCTGAATACCATAATAGTTTGAGCAATTGAGACTCCACATGGTGGGTTTCTTGCTGACAGCATGGATTCTGGCTTGAGGGCACCGATCTATCAAACCACATGTTATGATCAAAGTGATATTCACTGGCAATCACAAGGAGAATTCCTATTTTAGAATTGCAGCTTTGTGGAATACTTGCATAGCTCAAAGATAATTAAAAGAACTAATGCCAGTTAAGGTTAACTTTTAAGAGCCATTAAATAGAACTGTGATTGCAGAAATTCATCGCCCCACCATCAAAGTCACTACAACCCCGGACTCCAAGTCTGTGTTAAGATGTGTGTAATTTTTTTAAAGCCATTCTTTCAGTTCCAAGATCTGTTACAAAGGAGAACCTTCATTAGTGAAATAGTACAGGGAATACTGACTTCTAAATGGCTCATGAATTGCCCCCAGAAATAGTCCATTTCAGAAATTTTACTACTATGTCACATAGCAATTTGATAATTTGTTATTAAAATAAATGAATAGAGAACTCTTCATATATATTATATATTTTATAGTTGTAAAGTCATATCTTGAAATCATGTCGTATTTAGCAGTGTAACCCAAGAAAATGTTGCAAGGATCATTGTATATGTAATAAAACTATGCTGTTTAAAGCTTTATCCTTACTATTTTTAAAATATTTATTTATTTGAGAGGTAGAGTTACAGACAGTGAGAGAGAGAAACAGAGAAAAAGGTCTTCCATCTGCTGGTTCACTTCCCAAATGGTCACACTAGCCAGAGCTGTGCCAATCAGAAGCCAGGAGCCAGGAGCTTCCTCCAGGGCTCCAAGGTGCCTGGGCCATCTTCTGCTGCTTTCTCTAGGCCATAGCAGAGAGCTGGTTCAGAAGAGCAGCAGCCAGGACTAGAACCAGCACCCATAGGGGATGTGGCACCACAAGCAGAGGCTTAACCTACTGTGCCACAGTGCCAATCCCCATCCTTACTATTTTTATAGAAGATAAAATGTACAACTGATTTTTAGATATTTCCTACATAAATAATTATTCTTGCTTTAATTTTGAGTTTGATATTCATGACGGCATATTCTTACAGGAGATATCATTATCAGCATAATTATATCAATTATATTTTCTTTGACAACAAATGGCATCTCTAGGGTACTTGCTAATATCAATAAATGGGTACATATGCAATTTGGACTGACCTCTCTAAGAATAATGTTGGTACACGTGTTAGAAATAAGCATCATTAATTTACTGGCACATCATTAATTTATAAGCACATATTATCATATGCAATATACCCCATAGCTACCTAGATTTATGTCATAGCAACATAAGACTCTTTGCAACGAGATGAATTAAGAGGTGGTTGTATATCTAAAAGATAAGCAAACAACAATTATTGGAATTATCACAAAATGACAGGCCCCAAATATTTTAGCTAAATTAACTTGATTAATGTTCACTCCAGATATATGAATTGAATATTATTTCTCAATTTGATAGAGATGATTGAGCCTAGGGAAGATTAAATACATTTCCTCAAACATCAGATAAGGGATGATAATTGGTGAAGGTGTTGAAATGTGACATTCTTGTCCTTTGTATAATGTTTTTTTTTTTTTAAAGATTTAGTTACTTATTTTGAAAGTCAGAGTTACACAAAGAGAGAGAGACAGAGAAAAATATAGTCCATCCACTGGTATCCTCAAATCTAGAATCAGGAAGCCCAGGTTTTGGTTCTGTTTCTAGTGTGTTTCTATTGAATTTACGTGTAATTACCCTAGAGATGCCATATAATAGCCTATGGTTTCTTCAGGTGTCAAATAAGGGGACTGCTTACCTTGTTTGTTTCTCTTTCAACATCCCAGAGTTTGAAAACATTTCTGCCTAATCATGTAATAACATAAAGTTCTAGCAAAGCATGCCAACAAAGTCTACATGTTCTAGACATTTGTGTAGTGAAAAATCCATGACTAATAGTCAATATAATTTGAATCAACATAGCATCTTACATTGAAAAGAAAAGCAAAATCTTACATACATTTATTACAACATATGTTGAGAACTTATCATATTTAGTGATGGAAAAGAATATAAATAAAGGATCAAGAAGGATGGGTAGGAGATAAGGATTACAATTTTAAATAGTGTTGTCAGAAAAAAATGAATTGTGATAGGGCTGTTTGGGATACATCTGAAGAATTTTAGAAAGTAAGTCAGAAAATTTAGTGAAAGAGAAGCATGCCAGAAAGGGGGAAACATTTAGACTCCAAAGGCAGGAGAATTTGATTCTTCAGGACACTTGGGAAAGTCATAAAGCTAGAGTAGAGGAAGCAGATGGTAATGCTAAAGGCAGAGAAGTGATAGGGGCCATGTTAGGTTAAGTCTTATAAGTGAATGAAATAGGAATCATTGTCAGGTTTTGAATAGATGAATAAAATCTAAGGAATTTTGAAATTGTCACTCTGAACGCTTTGTTAGGAATTGATGAAGACTCTTTGGGAGGCAAAGCTGCCATTAAGCAAGTATGCCTCTGTCATCAGAACCACACATTGAAAAAAGCACTGATTCAGACTATAAAAAATCGAATTCCTCATATAAGTAAGAATGTAGACCACACAGATACTGTACAAGTACCTCTGCATCATTGCAATGCACATTCAATGTGTAAAGTATGCAATGTAAAATGCAGACATTACCAACCCTGTATTTTGAAATGTTATTTGCAGAATCCCAAGTATGCTATATTTTGAAAATCTGTTTACTTAAAATCATTAACAATTGTTGTAGACCATGTAGTCACTAAAACCTGATATGCTTCATCTCACTTTAGAGAGGACACTTCACATTGATTCAAAAATGCCTCTTAAACTTTTATTTGTACAAATTAGCCCACAAAAGAATTCAAACAGAAGATGAGCCATTTCTAAAGCAATGTTCTAAGGAGATCAGTTGAAAAAGTGAGTCAGCAACTGTTCGTATCTGCCAATACAATAGCCAATTTTATTCATGGACAAAATTTAAATTAAAAAAAAAATCATGGTAAGGATTAAAATTTAAAAAAAAAAGTTAACAAAAAGACATAAAGGAAAAATATTCAATTTTGCTTCTGAATGAACTTTGTCTATAGCCTTGTTTTCTGAAGAGCCATCTTTGCTTTCTTTTTGACACCATAACTTTACCCAAATAAATCAAATTTGTCTGATAGCACTGCTTGACAGGAGACATGAGTAACAGCCAGGAGGCCTGACTGCACCTGTGGCTCTCCTGTAGCACACATTTGTGCTTTGTCATTTGAATCTGTGCTTCAGTGCATCTCTAAAACATTTCTTCTGAATCAAGAAATTGGAAAGATATTAAATAAATGACCTAACAATGCATTTCAAGGACATAGAAAAACAAGAGCAAATCAAAACCCAATTATTAGAAGAAAAGAAATAATAAAAATTATAGATGGAATAAAGAAAATTCAAATAAAAACATACAAAAGATCACTGAAATGAAGAGCTGATTTTTCAAAAACATAAACAAAATTGATAAACCATAGTCCCAATTAACCAGGGAGAAGACCCAATTAAAACAGGGAGAAGACTCAAATTAATAAAATCAGAGATAAAAAGGAGATGTTATTACTGATGTCATGGAAATAAAAAAAAATCATCAGGCTATACTACAAACAGCTAAATGCCAACAAATTGGAAAATCTAGAAGAAATGGATGGATTTCTAGAAACATACAACTTACTTAAATTGAAACATAAAGACATTTAAAACTTACATATACCAATAATCAAAGTGGCAATTGAATTATTATTAAACATACTTCCAAAAAAGAAAAGCCCAGGACTGAATCGCTTCACTGCTATATTCTACCAGTTTTTTAAAGAAAAACTAATCCAACTGCTTCTTAAACTATTCAAAACAATTGGAAGGGAAGGAATCCTCTATGAGTCCAGAATCGCATTAATTCCAAAACTAGAAAAAGATACAAGAGAGAAAAAGAATTATAGACCAATATACCTGATGGACATAGATGCAAAATTCTTCAACAAAATACTAGCCACTTGAATCCAAGAACACATCAGAAAGATCATTCAGCCAGACAAATGGCATTTATCCCTGGCAGGCATGGTTGGTTCAACAACCACAAATCAATAAATGTGATACACCACATTAACAAACTGAAGACAAAAGTCATAGAACTATCTCAATAGCTTCAGAGAAAGCATTTGACAACATTCAGCATCCTTTTTAGATGAAAACCTTAAATTGGGAACATTCCTCAATATAAACAAAGCAATTTGCAACAAACCCATAGCCAGCATCCTACTGAATGGGGAAAAATTGGTGGCATTCCAACTAAGATCCAGAACCAGACAAGGATGCCCACTGCTACCATTGCTATTCAATATAGTCCTGGAAATTTTAGCCAGAGCCACTAGACAAGAAAAAGAAATAAAGGGATACAAATGAGGAGGAGGAAGTCAAAAATATCTCTATTTGCAGATGACATGATTCTATAGATAGGGGATCCAAAAGACTCCATTAAGACTGTTGGAATTCACAGAAGAGTTTGTTAAGTAACAGGATATAAAATCAACACATAAAATCAATAGCATTTGCATACATAGACAGTGACATAGGTTTGAAAGAATTTGTAAGATCCATCCCATTCACAAGGATATCAAAATAATACTTTGGTATAAATTTAATCAAGGATGTCAAAGATCTTTATGATGAGAATTACAAAAGAATTAAGAAAAGAAATAGAAGAAGACATAAAAAGTGGAAAAAAAAAACATGTTCATAGATTGGAACAATCAATATCATAAAGATGCTCATACTACCAAATGCAATTTATAAATTCAAAAGAGATGCATAGTCCAATGAAACAGAATAGAAACTCCTGATATCACAGATTTACAACCAACTTATCTCTGACAAAGGAGCAAAAATTAATCTCTTGAGCAAAGACAGTCTACAGCAAATGGTGCTGGGAAAACTGTATATCCACCTGTAGAAGTATGAAACAAGACCCCTCCCTTACACCTTACACCGAAATTCACTCAAAATGGATCAAAGACCTAAGTCTATGAACCAATGCCATCAAATTACAGGAGAACACTGGGGAAACACTACAAGAAATTGGCTTAGTTAAACAATTCTTGGAAAAGACACCAGAAGCACAGGCAGTCAAAAACAAATTTGACAAATGGGATTAAATCAAACTGAGAAGCTTCTGCACTGCAAAAGAAGCCCTATGAAAATTTAAAGAGGCAACTGAAAGAATGGGAGAAAATATTTGCAAACTATGCAACTGATAAAGAATTAATTCCCAGAATATTTGAAGAGCTCAAGAAACTCAACAACAACATAATAAACAACCAATTAAGAAATGAGCAAAGTATCTGAACAGATATTTTTCAAGAGAGGAAATTTAAATAGACAACAGACATATGAAAAAATGCTCAAGATCTCTAGCCATCAGGGAAATACAAATCAAAACCACAATGAGGTTTCACTTCACCCTAGTTGGAATGGTTTTCAGACAGAAATCAACAACTAACACTTGCAAGGATGTGCAGAAAACGTGCTCTAATTCACTTTTGGTGAGAATATAAACTGATGCAGCCACTGTGGGTGACAGCATGGAAATACCTCAGAAATCTGAGAATAGACTGACCATATGATCCAGCCATCCCACTCTTGGGAATTTACCCTAAGGAATTGAAATCCGCATATGAAAGTTATCTGTACCCCCATGTTGATTGCAGCTAATTTTTCAATAGCTGAGATACAGAATCTACCCAGATGTTGATCAACTGAAGAATGGATAAAGAAATTATTGTATCTATACACTATGGAATGCTGCATATTGATAAAAAATGAAATCCTATCGTTAGCAACAAAATGGATGTGACTGGAATTCATTGTACTTAGTGAAATAAGCCAATCTCCAAAAGACAAATACCCTATGTTTTCTCTGATCTGCGGAACAAATAGAGTACCTGAAAGGTAATTTACGGGAGTGAAATAGACATTTGTGATGTGATTATTTTGAACAGCCCTTGTTGAGAAACAATGTTTTTTGTTTGTTTGTTTTCTTTTTTCTTCATACTATTTGATGAACACTCTACTTAGTGTAAGTTTAATCTTATAAGTTAACTGAAAATAGACCTTTGTAAAAATAAGAATGGAATGGGAGAGGGAGAGGGAGAGGGACAGAGAAGAAGGGTGAGTACATGGGCAGGGGAGATAGGATGGGAAGAATCCCTGTGTTCCCAAGTTTGTAAATAAGAAATTAAAAAATTAAAAAAAATTAAATAAATTAACGAATAAATTAAAATTAAAATAAATAAATTAAAAAATATATACTTTATGATAGGTTATCTAAGAAGATAAAATTATGATGATTTAAAATTATGATGACTCAAGCTAAAAATAATCATGATGAAAATAGGAGGGGCAGGTTTTTGCCCCAGTAGTTAAGATGCTCACATTTTATTTTGGAGTGCATGGATTCAATTATCAGCTCTGCTTCTAATTTCAGCTTCCTGCTAGTACATCTGATGTGGCTATAGATAATGACTCTAATAGTTATATCCCAACAATCATGTAGGTAACCTAGATTTAATTCTGGGCTCCCACCTTTCTTAGTTAAGAAAGGCTATCTGATAATTTTTATTTATTA
This sequence comes from Oryctolagus cuniculus, assembly GCF_964237555.1. Taxonomy (NCBI): domain Eukaryota; kingdom Metazoa; phylum Chordata; class Mammalia; order Lagomorpha; family Leporidae; genus Oryctolagus; species Oryctolagus cuniculus. The sequence continues at coordinate 28,614,912 of NC_091433.1, forward strand.
TTTATTATATTATATATAATAATATATTTATTATTTTATTTATTAGTTCATTTTTAATTTTTATTATTTTATTATATATATAATAACTAAATCATTTATTATTTAGCCTTGCCCCAGCCTGTGCTATCATGGGCAATTGGTGACTGAACTGCGAGATGGAAAATATGACTGTCTCACCCTCTGTTTTTTATAAATAAAATTTAAAAAGAAAAAAGGAAAAGGGGCAATAAAAAAGATGACCATTACTAATTTCTTGAATAATAGCATAGTATGGCCATATGTAGGAGACTATAAATAATTCTAATTCTATTATCCCAAAAGTCTGAGACAAAAGTAGAAATAGGTCAGCCTAATATAACTACATCTTTCAAAAACCTTATAGAAATCATCCTTAGATAAGCAAGATGACATTACAAGAATCTTGGGCCAGCATTTTAGAATAGCAGGTTAAGTCAATTCTGGAAATGCTGACATCCCATTTTAGGGGTACAGGTTCTACTCCTAGCTACTTCTTTTCTTATCCTGCTCCCTGATAATGTCCCTGGAAGGCAGTTAAGGATGACTCTAGATCTTGGGACCCGTCACCAAGTGAGAGCCTAGGATGTAGTTCTTGACTCCTGAATTTGACTATCCCAGACCTGGCTGTTAACGCCATTTGGGGAGTGAATAAGCATATGGAAGATCAGTTTGCTGTTTAACTAAATAAATACATTAGAAATTAACATTAGTAGAGAAATAAGGATACACTTTTAGAAGTCAGGAACTCAGGAATACAGTAAGTTTGGTATCCAGCTTATTAGTGCAATTGTTAATAACACAGTGTTATCTGGGTACTTCACACTAATGGCTTGTTATATCATTTAAAATGTTAATATATTCCTATATAATGTAATAGTTGGGTGTATTTTTATTGTAAGCATAGTTCCATAGGCAGAAATTCCATCTCTGCTGCATAAGTAGTCATACAAAAGAGATTAAAAGAAGTAAATGCTTACTTTTGGAGAAGAAAAATAGTAGCTGGAATCTTGGGGTCTTTGTGAATTTCTAACTCCCTAACTGATCAGCTCTGGAATTGGCTTATTTAAAATATCATTTTTTAATCAGGGAAACTTAAGTAGCATTGTCAAAATAAAGAAGTCAGTTACTATTTTTCAGTTCCTTCACTTGAATCTATTTTTGTCTGATTCCGAAAGACAAGTTTAAACCAAAGACCTTTTTGAGAGATTATATGACTTTGGATCCAGCAGTGAGAGTGTGATATTGGCATGCATGAAGAAGATAACATTATTAGCACAGTGTTGAGCTAAGGCCTCCCACCTGATAATGTATTTAGAGAAAATGTTTAAACCAACATTCCATTTTAATTGCCAACTGAGGAATTATTGTAAATGTCATGATTTTTTTCCTGTTTTCTTGGGTTGGTATATTTGATTTCCCACTAGTATTTTAACTCAAACAATGAAGTGATTAAAAAAATAGGCACTATCATTTTACTTATTTATAAAAAGTTGTCAGTGAATTAAAAACCTAATATACCACTTTGAAATTCATATATATTGAAATGATCTCATAAAATTATTAGAAAGCAATAATAAATGCAGTTATCAGATAGCAATGTATCCTCCTATTGTAAGCATATCAGCATAACACTGATTTTCCCAGTATTTTAATGAAGGTATTATAAATTGCTGATAGGTACCTTATTCTTGAAAATTGTATGCTTTTATAATTAAAATGCTCTGATGATAGGATTTCACACTGCTTTATGTTAAACATAAAACTACATGAAAACGGATATAATAATAGAAAGCCTCATTAGATTAGTACTCTCTAACTGTTAGCTAATGTAAACCTAAAACATATTCCTTTAATTAAAATGTTAAAAAGAACAACATTCCGTGAACTTTAATAGAATCCACACATTTTTGTAGGACAATAGGTCTGTTATTCTCGTTTTGAATTCTATACTGAAAAGAATAGTATTATATTTTGTATAAAATGCACATGCATTACTCTATGGACTAAAATGAGTTACAAATGTAAATATACATACAGCAAGCACAAGAGTACATTTTCTTGTATAACTTGGCAACTTTTATCATTATTAGAAAAAAATTAATATGTGTATTTCTAATACATCTTCATTTCCAAGTTTGACTATGTCGAAGTTAAATTTATGTATTCTAATTATGATCATATTTCAAAACATGTGTAGAGACAAAGCTGTGATGCTCTGCTCCTTTTATTCTCTTGTCTCTGGAAAATCCAGAGGAGTTTTAAACAAGATTTTGCAATTGATATTCTACAACTTAAAAATATTGGTGCGATGTTCTTTATTGATGATCTATTCATGCCGCTATCATATTCAGGATTTCAATAACCTCTTTCTTGAGAGAATAAAACCATGCATGTTTTGTTTGTTCTGCATTCACCTAGAGCCTTGCCTGGGAGTAGTTACAAGTAAAGTTCACAGTGAAAGATTCAACAAGTTTAATATATTACTTCTGGAATGAAATAAAAGGAAGGGAAAGAGTTTGGATGGGAATGGCTAGTTTGTTGGTGGTGGTGGTGATGGTGGCGTTAAAGACCATGCATTGAACTTGGTCTGCACTATTTGCCTAGGTGAGAAGAATCTGACAAAGTCATCAAAATGACAATGATTTTGTTACTAGCAAATTTTGAGGAAAACAAAAAAGAATAAATTACCAAAAATATTAGCTGCATTCTGAAAAACATACTAGTTACATTACACCACAGACTGTAATGCATTTTATATAGAAAATAAAATAGTAATGCCAACTATAACAGCCATTGAAAATAATAAAATATATATTTATTGAGATAGGGGTCATCTGTCAGTATTCCTGTGGTGCCACTGGCTTTGGTATCAGAGCAATGTTGGTTTTGTAACATGAAATTAGAACCTTTCTCTCCTCTTCAAGTTCTTTAGATGAGTTGGCTAAGTATTGGTATTAAGTACTATTTACATATGTGATAGAATTCAGTCAGGAACACATCTGATCCTGAGTTTTTCTTTGAGGACAGGTTTGATACTGATTAAATCATCTTACTCATCTTTAGTGTGTTCAAATTTCGGCTTTTAACTTGAGATATCCTGATAGTTTATGTTTCCATGAATTCTTCATCCCTTTTAGTTTATTTTTTTGTGTGTGTGTTAAGAAATAAATTGTGTAGTACTTTTTATGATCCTTTGTGGTGGTGTATTATCAATTGTGTTTGTTTTATTTTTATTTTGTTTGAATCTTCCCTATTTTTAGTCTAGCTAAAAGTTTGTCAATTTTGCTTTTATTCTGAAAATCCATCTATTTATTCCATTGATCTTTTATGTTGTTTTATATAATCTCTATTTCAGTTATTTCTGCTTTTATGTTTGTTATTTCCTTCTTTTTGGTGGCAGTTCTGGCCTAAGTTGTTCTGCCATCTATCATGTACTTACCTATTTTTTCATCTACCTATCTATATTATTCTCTCTTTTGATTCCTTTTTAGATTTAATAAGTATTCATAACCACAATGTTTTGAAATTTGTGAAGTTTTTTTATGATTCCTACAGTCAGTGATTTCTAGTTTTACACCTTTTCAGAATAGAAACAGCATAGATGTAAAGAATCTTCAACAATACACCAGCAAACTGAATTCAACAGTATAGAAAAAGAATCACTCGCCGATCAGGGAGAACATATGGGACAGGTTTAATTCACTTAGCATAATGTTTTCCAGATTCCTCCATCTTGTTGCAAATGACTGAGTTTCCTTGTTTTTGACTGCTGTATAGTATTCTATAGAGTAAATGTCCCATAATTTCTTTATCCAGTCTACTGTTGATGGGCATTTTGGTTGGTTCCAGGTCTTAGCTATTGTGAATTGAGCTGCAATAAACATCAATGTGCAGACCGCTTTTTTGTTTGCCAATTTCATTTCCTTTGGGTAAATTCCAAGGAGTGGGATGGCTGGGTTGAATGGTAGAGTTGTATTCAGGCTTCTGAGGAATCTCCAGACTGACTTCCATAGTGGCTTAACCAATTTGCATTCCCACCAACAGTGGGTTAGTGTCCCTTTTTCCCCACATTCTCTCCAGCATCTGTTGTTGGTACATTTCTGAATGTGAGCCATTCTAACTGGGGTGAGATGAAACCTCATTGTGGTTTTGATTTGCATTTCCCTGATTGCTAGTGATCTTGAACATTTTTTCATGTGTCTGTTGGCCATTTGGATTTCCTCTTTTGAAAAATGTCTATTGAGGTCCTTGGCCCATCTCTTAAGTGGGTTGTCTGTTTTGATGTTGTGGCGTTTCTTGATTTCTTTGTAGATTCTGGTTATCAACCCTTTATCTGTTGCATAGTTTACGAATATTTTTTCCCATTCTGTTGGTTGCCTCTTCACTCTCCTGACTGTTTCTTTTGCAGTACAGAAACTTCTCAATTTGATGCAATCCCAATAGTTGATTTTGGCTCTGACTGCCTGTGCTTCTGGGGTGTTTTCCAAGAAGTCTTTGCCAGTACCTATATCTTGCAGGGTTTCTCCAATGCTCTCTAATAATTTGACGGTGTCGGGTCATAGATTTAAGTCTTTAATCCATATAGAGTGAATTTTTTTTGTAAGGTGAAAGGTAGGGGTCTTGCTTCATGATTCTGCACGTGGAAATCCAGTCTTCCCAGCACCATTTATTGAATAGACTGTCCTTACCCCAGGGATTGGTTTTGAATCCTTGATCAAATATAAGTTGGCTGTAGAAGTTTGGATTGATTTCTGGTGTTTCAATTCTGTTCCATTGCTCTATCCATCTGTTTTTTTTTTTTTTTTAATAACAACTGCCCTGTAGTATGCCCTGAAATCTGGTATTGTGATGCCTCCAGCTTTGTTTTTGTTGTACAAGATTGCTTTAGCTATTCGAGCTCTCCTGTGTCTCCACATGAATTTCAGCATCATTTTTTCCAGGTCTGAGAAGAATGTCTTCGGTATTTTGATTGGTGTTGCATTAAATCTGTAAATTGCTTTTGGGAGAATGGACATTTTGATGATATTGATTCTTCCAATCTATGAGCATGGAAGATTTTTCCATTTTTTGGTATCTTCTTCTATTTCTTTCTTTAAGGTTTTATAATTTTCATCGTAGAGATCCTTAATGTCCTTATTTATTGGAGAGGCAGAGAAAGGGAGAGACTGAAGAAGAGGTCCACTGGTTCATTCCTCAAATTACTATAACAGCCAGAACTGTCCCAAAGCCAGGAGAGAGGAAATTCTTCCAGGTCTCCAATGTGGATGCAGGGGCCCAAGCTCTTGGACCATCTTCTACTGCCTTTCCAGGCCATTAGCAGAGAGGTGGATAGAAGAGGAGCAATGGAGATATGAACCAGAGTCCATATGGGATGCCAGCACTGCAAATAGACAATTAACCTAATAGACTAGAGGGTCGGACTGTGAAACTAAATCTTAATAACTTCATCAGTAACATCTGGTGTTTCATCTATGGCAGAATGAAATTCTAGGCTGTCGCCGTGGCTCACTTGGCTAATTCTCCACCTGTGGCGCTGGCAGCCCTGGTTCTAGCCCTGGTTGGAGCTCCGGGTACTAGTCCTGGTAGCTCCTTTTCCAGTCCAGCTCTCTGCTGTGGCCCAGGAGGGCAGCCGAGGATGGCCCAAGTGCTTGGGTCCCTGCACCTGCATGGGAGACCAGGAGGAAGTACCGGCTCCTGGGTTCGGATCGGCACAGTACCGGCCGTAGCAGCCATTAGGGGAGTGAACCAACGGAAGGAAGACCTTTCTCTGTCTCTCCATCATTGTCTATAACTCTCCCTCTGTCTCTCTCTCACACTGTCTAACTCTGCCTGGCAAAAATTAAAAAAATAAATAAAGAATGAATGAACTTCTAAATTCAGAAAATCGAAAAAATATGAGCCATTTTTGAAATTAAGTGAATTACTACACAAAGTAATTAATAATAACATATGACATTATTTAAATATTATGATTTTGTTCTACTGTTAATAGTCTTACATATTAATAACTTTTTCTATGTGTACTAGAAAACTTGATATTGAAAATGAGAAAGATTAATTCAGAAGACTCATTTGATTTGAAAAAAATCTTTTGTAACAGTCATATGGAAATGCAATTTTTCTAGCTGGATTCTTAAAATCATCTTTATAACTACTAGCTTTCAAAATATTACTGACATTTTTTCAGTAGATTGGTCTTCATTTACGACTTTTTTTTCTTAAAGATTTATTTATTTGAAAGCCAGAGTTAAACATAGGAGAGGCATAGAGAGAGAGAGCTCTTCCATCTGCTGGTTCACTCCCCAATCTGCTGCAATGGCCAGAGCTGCACTTATCTGAAGCCAGGAGCCAAGAGTTTCTTCCAGGTCTCCCATGCGGGTGCAGGGGCCCAAGGACTTGGACCATCCTCCACTGCTATTCCAGGCCATAGCAGAGAGCTATATTGGAAGAGGAGCAGCCGGGACTAGAACCGGCGCCCACATGGGATGCCGGCGCTTCAAGCCAGGGCGTTAACCCGCTGTACCACAGTGCCGGCGCCATTTACTACTTTTATTATAAAATTTTAGTTTTTGAGGCTGGCACTGTGGCATAGCAGGTAAAGCCATCGCCTGCAGTGCCGGCATCCCTTATGGGCTCCAGTTTGAGTCCTGTCTGCTCCACTTCCAATCCAGCTCTATACTATGGCCTGGGAAAGCAATGGAAGTTGTCCCAAGTTTTTGGGCCCCTGTACCCTAGTGGGAGACCTGGAAGAAGCTCCTGGTTCTTGGCTTTGGATCAGTGCAGCTCCAGCCCTTGAGGCCAATTGGGGAGTGAACCAGTGAAAGGAAGACCTCTCTCTCCCTGCCTCTGCCTCTCTGTAACTCTGCTTTTCAAGTAAACAATTAAATCTTTAAAAAATTTATTATTTTGAGCAAATTAATACTATAAGTATTATAAAATTTTCAAATTGCTTATATTTCACAGTAATTTAAAAATTTTATATATATTTTATATATAAATTTTATATATATTTAGAACATATTTATAGCAGTAATAACTGAATAACTTTCTATAACATGTAACTGACTTTAACTTCAATATATATTTTCTTGATGTCTAACCTATAATATATGATTTTATAGCATCATCCTAACTATAAATTCTCTAAATTTAAAAACTAATTACTTCTGTATCAAACTCTTGACTATAAATCACTATATCTTCTCTCTGTACCCCACTAATTCCCTATAATCCCTGTTTTCTGACAAAATTAAAGTTGCTGTTTTGTAATTTATTTTTTTCATGAATTATACCTTTGTATAAATATATCCTTATGATACCCACACATTATCTATTATTTAAGCCACACTTTTTCCATTAGTATTTTTTCTGTAGAAAAACATTAACCTGAGTATGCAACACTGCTGTATGACTTTCCTTGTTAATCTTCCATTTATACACTTGATTCCAAATTGATGTGCTTAAAATCAGTTTATTTACTCATTCACGTCACACACATTTCCATGTAGTCCCCTGAAACTAACCTGAATTGTTTCAATGGTTGTTGTTAGCCAAACAGTTTTAGTCATTATTTGAGAAAGATATTCATTGACACTGCTGACCTCCACCAAGTCCTTGAAATCTTCTCTTTTTTGAGACAGCTTCATATTCTCTGAAGACTAATTATGGATAGCCTTTACACAATATTTTTATTTGTATTTAAAAGGTAGAGCTTTTAGTTTTCAAAATACCTTGAATGATAAAACAAGATAAAGAATGAAAGTGGTAACTGAATTTGTCATAAAGCTGCTGTTATTGCCTTGAAGGATACATTTTCACTAAGTAGAAAAGCAGTTAGGGGTCAGTGCAGGTGAGGATATAGTGATGTCTTTCCAGAAATTGACTATTAACCAAAAAGAAGAGTAAGACTAAGGATAATGAATACTTATAGTAAAAGGAATTTTATCTCATATATATATATATATATATATTTTCACACACACATATATATGTGTATATATATATATATGTGTATATATATATATGTGTGTGTGTGCATGTTTAATTTTTGTTTTTATTATTTTATGGCCAAGATCAATTGGAAATTCTTAAATACCTAAGAATGAAATTATCTCAAGATTCCAGTTAAGAAGGGCATGGATAACACTAATATCCTACTTTCTTTTACCTTTCATTAAAATTTTGGTACTTTCTAATATACCTAATATCAGTATCTTACACATAAACCGTATCAAGTCATAAAATCTGTTATTAAATTCAAATTGACTTTGGAATAAAAACCTAAATTCCTCAGCATACAATAAAAGGTCCATTGTTAAAGAGCACTTCACTAAAAATTCAGAATGATATTTTTCCACCTTGGTTTTCAGAAAATATCCTGGAATCTATGTGGAGATTCTTGCCTGGGTAGTATGCAGAACATTGACACAATCTCTATATTCTTCCTGAAACATCATTTCTTCTTCCCTTTACCAAACTAATTCATCCTGGAGAATTCATATAACTTATCGTTCAAAAAATATTTACTATGAGTAAGTAAAGCACTATATTAGAAGAAATAAAAAGGTAAAAGACATATACAATTACGTATATTTGTCTGATATTGTATTTGTGACATTTATAATCACTTTTTATAAGGTAAATATGTAAGTACAACAAACTTTACTATAATGGAGAGGAACTCATCAAATACCCTGAAAATGTTCAGCAAAATGCCTTAGACTTTGGAAAGGATCTAAAAATGCATCTAGGAATACATGATACTTAATATGAGGCTTGATAATTTAGTAGCAAAATAGAAGTGAGTATCATCTAATAAAAGTACTGGAATGGAAGAAACTATAAACGTCAATGATCAGTCTAGAACTTATAGTATTAGAGAAATAGACAAGCAACCAGAATAGTTGGGGAGAAATATAGGAAAAGAACTACATGAGCTTAGACTAGAGATATAAACCAGACATTATTATGCAGTAACTTGTAAGCCATGATAAAAAGTGAAATAAAATAAAGTTGTTCTTCAATATCATAGAAAATACTGCTCTATATTTTCAGCAAATATAAGCCATGATCAGATATAAATGCTTAAAATGTAATGGAAAATGTTGCTTATATAACTGAAAGAGTGCAGACATGCAGGGTCAGGTGTAGAGAACCTTGTTAGGAAGACATTACATACTTTGGGTAAAAATGATTAAGTTGAACTAGGATGCTAAGACTGGATATGGAGTGAAGGCACTGACTGAAGAGTTTTCAAAGAAATGTGGAACTGTTTCAATACTGGAGATAAGCAACAGGTGGTCAGATCTTATTTTGTTCATAATGTTTACTGGAACCCTTTACCTTAGCTTAGTGCTCATTTATATGAATTGCAAGCCTATGGTGTTCTTGAAATTGACCAGACATTATCATCATTGTTCATTTATTTTCTCTCTCCTTGTTTTGTGAGCTCCTAAGAGTAAAAATGTATCTTTCTTTATCTGCATGTTCAGTATAAAATCCAGTGCCTAAATTATCTTCACTAAATAAATGTAAATAATGTGAGAATTAGAAAGACATTTTGAAAACTCTAGGTGACTTTTACTTTCTGGGTATTCCTAAAACTCATGTTGCCCTAAGTTTCTCCTGTGTTCCAGGGCAACTCTCTGTGTGGACACACAGGAACTGAGAACTTATATTAAGTATTCATAATATCTCAAGTCAAATTGATTTGAGAAAATTGTGATCTTTAAAGGCTCATTTTTTAAATTATGTTTTGAAATTTATTTAATGGATACAAATCTCATATTTCATCTACACAGTTTTAAGAACTAATGATACTACTTACTCTACTCTCACTCCCACCCTTGTACCCTCCCACCTCCTTCCTTTCTCAATTTTTTAAAATTTTTTTGCAATGAGATACTTTAAATTTACTTTGTAATCACAAGCTCACATTTGCAGAAGTTTTGACTCAAAAAATAGCTGTGATAACATTTAACAGAAATATCTTTAGATAACAACATTGTGGTATCCTGGGAAAAAAATCTGAATTATTTATTATTTGTTTGTTTGTATGTATTTTATCTCAAAGTAGAGAGAGAATAAGACATTGTTCATATGCTGGTTCACTCCCAAAGTGGATGCAACAGCCTAGGTTGCAGAAGGTCAAAACCAGGACCCTTGAACTCCATTCAAGTTTCCTACATGGCTTTCAGCAATCCACCTGAGTCATCCCCTGCTATCTCCCTTGGTGCCCAGAAGTGGGAAGCTGGATTGGAGGTGAGGGAGTAAAGAGCACTCCAGTAGGGCATGTGGGTATCCCAAGCAATGCCTTCATTACTGTGTCAAACTCTTGTCTCTTGCAATATATTTATAAACAGTCAACCTCAGCCTGACACTGAGTAGTTGTCAGGTATTTAACTGAATTTAGATAGTACTTAGAATTTGCATAGAAAATTGGACATTTACTTGTACTTCTCCACACATAAGCCACTGTTCTGCCTCTTTCATTACCTCTCCTTTGCTATTCCTATGGCTACATCCTACAGAGATTTACTAGTACCTCCTGTACATGAGTAAGAGAATTAATTTTCATACTTCATACAGTCGGAAGAATAAATCTGAAGACTTGGAAAACAACCAGTTCTCTAGGTTTGCAGCAATGCTGCTTATGTTGCAAATATGCCATGCTGGGGGCATAGGAAGAATTGAAAACAGCAGACCCCTCGGTTATCTGCTGACTGCAGGTGCGAAGAGACAACCAAAGGCAGGAATGCTAGAAGGTGTCCTTTAAAAGGCCCTGATACACTTTTAAACATTAGGCATAGCTGTGTAACATCAGGAGCAGGAGGCGCTACAGTGCTATCTGTTGTGCCCCTGCTGGAAACCCAGGGATGTCTACACTATCAAAAGGGTCCAGAATAAAAAATATTAAGCCAAGAAAATAGAAGTTAATATTTATGGGAAAATGTTGATATGCTTATTGTTTTAGATTTAATTTCTAATTCATTTTAACTTAATCCTCTCTATAATGAGATCTGTGGCCTATGTCTTCATGTCCCAGTGAAACACTGTTTCTATATTTACTGTTTGCAAAAATAAGACAATTACCAGTCTTTCACATACAACTAAACAGCAATTTATTGCAAGAAGTAAATGTTATGGTAAATATGGTAGAGAGACCATCTAATAAAAACACCGTATTTAACACATCAAAATTATATATTGATGTAACCATTGTGGCTTTTAGTGGATGAGAATGGCGCCGTGGCTCAATAGGCTAATCCTCCGCCTTGCAGCATTGGCACACTGGGTTCTAGTCCCGGTCGGGGCGCCGGATTCTGTCCCGGTTGCCCCTCTTCCAGGCCAGCTCTCTGCTGTGGCCCGGGAATGCAGTGGAGGATGGCCCAAGTGCTTGGGCCCTGCACCCGCGTGGGAGACCAGGAAAAAGTACCTGGCTCTTGGCTTCAGATCAGCGTGATGCGCTGGCCACAGTGCGCCGGCCGTGGCAGCCATTGGAGGGTAAACCAACGGCAAAAGGAAGACCTTTCTCTTTGTCTCTCTCTCTCACTGTCCACTCTGCCTGTCAAAAAAAAAAAAAAAAAAAAAAAAAAAGGCTATTCACAATTATTTATTTGAAATATGTTGATTTTGATTTTGGTGTTTCTTTTTTGCTTTCCTTTGGTTTTATCCATTGCTTAATTACTTCATCAGCAATACCAAGGTTGTGCCACAATAAAATGATAAAGAGAAATTCAAACTTTTTCTAATAACCTGAGCTTATCTTGTAACAAAACTAAGTGTACATCTGACTCAGTTCTGAAGATCATTTGCTGAATGTGTGGTTGATGATACTTCCTAGCACTTCCTCCAGTGGAAATTCTGTATTAATCAGATGCCCATTTAAGGAGAATATAAATTGCTTAGCATGAATATCAGATTTTGTATATAATGTTATATATTAAAATTATATTTGTAATTATTTCTTTTCAAATATATATTCAATATATATTAAATATTTCTTTGAGAATCAGAGAGAGGGAGAGAGAGAGATTGAGAGAGAGATAAAGAGAAATCTCACTCACTGGTTTGCTTCCCAAATACGCATAACAACTGGAGATAGGATAGGGTGGAAGCCAGGCACTGGGAATGCAATCGAGATATCCCACAAGAGTAACAGAATCAATTGATGCATCACTGCTACCTCTTCAGGTCTGCATTTATATAAAACTGGAATTAGAATCTAGAGCCAGGAATTAAACCCAGTACTCCAATGTGGGGTATATGAGTATTCACAGGCTGAACATTCTCTCCAAAACTGTATATATTTGAGTATATCAATAGCAAGTTCAGATTTTGTAAACTCTAACAGTATTTTTGATTAAGATACACTTTATGAATTATAAAATAGAAACTTTAAGTGTTCAAATTTTACTGAAATAAGACATATGAATAAAACTTATAGCTACATGGATATAATTCTGTTATATCACCCCCAGATAACTAAGCAATCTTTTCCAAACCCAGTGTTGTTGATATTTTGTATATATTTATTCCAGAAGTTTTATAGTTTTTCATTCTACATTTAGGTTTATTATCCATTATAACTCACTTATTATAATATGAGTTACAGATCAACTTACTTTTTGTTTTTTCAAATAGTGTCTTTTTCAGCATTATTTGTTGTATCATCAATATTTGTAGTACTTGTTTCCTTATTGAATTGCCTCTGTTACTCTAATAAAATTAAATGATCACACATCATACATGCATATGTTCATCGATTTCTTGACATTATGTGTCTCTTTATTCCAATTAAACAAATTTTTTGATTTGTGTAGTTATGTATTGAAAATTGTATGAGTTCTTAATCCTTAATTCTTTATTTTAAGTGAATGTACTTGACCATCTTAGATCCTGTTGCCTCCAAAATTCTCAAATCAAAGTGCAATTTTCCACAAAAAGTCTGACTATAATCCTTCAACATTAAATATGATTTTATTAATAAAGCACTCATAGATGATCTTTAACTCATTGAAGAATTCCCATTCTAATACAAATTTTTCTAACTGTTTTTATCCTGAATGTTAGATTTAGAAAAATATTTTTGTTAGGCAAGTGACTAAGTTATTCTGTTTATATTGAGAAACACAATATTTGCTTTTTACAAATACTGAACTACTACTCTAGCGTTCCTGTGGCAAACCTCGCTTAGTAATGATGTAATAACCTTTTAAAATGTTGATAGGCTTATTTTGATTGTATTTATTGGAGGATTTTTTACAATTTCCATGAGGAATATTGGTCTGTAGTTTGCTTACATTGCTTTTCTCTAGCTTTATGAACATAAACACCTTTATTTTTTATTTTTTATTTTTTGACAGGCAGAGTGGACAGTGAGAGAGAGATGGTTCCGTTGGTTCACCCACAATGGCCGCTGCTGCCAGCGCACCGTGCTGATCCGAAGCCAAGAGCCAGGTGCTTCTCCTGGTCTCCCATGGGGTGCAGGGCCAAGCACTTGGGCCATCCTCCACTGCACTCCCTGGCCACAGCAGAGAGCTGGCCTGGAAGAGGGGCAACCGGGACAGAATCCGGCACCCCAACCAGGACTAGAACCCGGTGTGCCGGTGCCTCAGGCAGAGGATTAGCCTAGTGAGCTATGGTGGCGCCAGCCCATAAACACCTTTAAATATCCTTTTTTCTCTACCATCCATATCCCTTATATACTGCACATACAATATTCTTCAGGAGTACATGCATACCCACTATTGGCCGTGCTGCTTCAATCACTAAAGATACAGTCCAAGATATCATAGAGTCCCTACTATCTTAGAGTTTTTAATCTCTTGTAGTTACATATTAGAAACACATGAAAGATTACCAAAATATAAAATACTAATGACACACAGTTTAAAGGAATTCCATTTAGTAACAATCCTTTAGTAAGTCCTTGGGCCCCTGCACCAGCATGGGAGACCCAGAAGAAGCTCCTGGCTCCTGGTTTCAGATCGATAGGCTTAGCTCTGGTCATTGTGGCCATTTAACAAACAAACAAACAAACAAACAAACAAAAAAACTCTGTTATCATATCATTAGTGACCACCATTAGTATGTTGAACAAAATTCTTACGTACAATCAGACTTAACTGCAATAATCTGTTTTATCTAGAAACCACTTGAGTAAGAGGAAATAGCTTGCAGGCCAGTGGATACCTTTTTCTATAAAATAAAGATTATGAAAAGGCAAGTGGAATACAAACCCATGTATTTGGTTGTGGATAGGAGGCAAAATGGCTTATCAGTGAGAAAGGAGCCAAGGAAAGGGGTTAGTAAAGATACTAATTTGATGACTATATCACATTGTGTGTCATATCAATTATTTTACATTATGGGGTAAAAGAGGATTTATCTTATAAAAGTAGACAGTATTATATTCATTGTTCTCTGGATCATGAGAACAAAATTTACTGTGCTTGATTTAGCTCATGGTCTATGTTATCAAAGGGAAATTTAAATGGAAAATACTAGAAAAGATTACAGTAGGTCTAACTTTTATCTGCAAAATTTTACTTTCGAGGTTATTTCCCAAATATTTAGACAGATCAACTTAGTTCTTATTACAGGATAAGAACCAATACATGCTTATATACATATGTAAATGAATTATAATATGTATTCATTGATAAACATTTTATCAATATCATTATTCAAAGAACTCTGTGGTGACTGTGCTGTCAGTGGTCTTATCATACAGAAACTTGAATCATGACAGCTGATGGAAATGACAAAGCAGTGCTGCAGGGCCAGGTAGGAATCTTCTTATTCCTCAGACATAATTTTACATCAAGGATTTGTTGTGCTTTTCAAATTCTTGCATTCAACCCTCTGTAACTCCTTTAACCCTCATCTCTGGAGTAGAATCAATCATATTATGTTCAGTGGGAGATGCACTAGTTGAAAAGAAAAGCAAATAGCATACACTATTTAAATTTGGATTTTATGATGAATAATTCATGTCCCTTTTCATCTTTGTTCTTATTGTTCTTTTAATTTTGTGGTAATTTATTTCCAAAAGGTTAAAAATGTGTGCTGTTTCTTCTAAGAAGAAGGCATCTAAAATCTAAGACATCTAAGATCTAGAATAACAAATCTACATGTACCATAAGACTAACCATTATAAGTGACTAACTGAAAAATGGAATTTATAGAGGGAGGCCCTTGACCTCAGACAATCTCCAGAAAATCCAAACCTACAAAGATTAGCATCACTTTCATTTCAATAACGTATATTATACTTAGTGTACATAAATAATTGATTATGAGCTGTCATGATATATGAGATAATAACAGGATGAAATAATAGCAGCAATAAATAGAAGAGAAAGAGATGTTTTTGAGGAATAAATTTTGAAAATGATACTTAAAAAGATAATTTTCTCTTTACTTGACTGTTATTATCCTCATGTATTTGCTAAATTTATGCCATGGTTTCCCACAGTGAGCAGTGATTTGTGAAGGTCATTTCTCAAGCACCTTCTTTTTATTTTTTTTATTTTTATTTATTTATTTATTTTTGTTTTTGACAGGCAGAGTGGACAGTGAGAGAGAGAGACAGAGAGAAAGGTCTTCCTTTTGCTGTTGGTTCGCCCTCCAATGGCCACCGCGGCTGGCGCACCGTGGCCAGCGCACCGTGCTGATCCGATGGCAGGAGCCAGACTCTTATCCTGGTCTCCCATGGGGTGCAAGGCCCAAGGACTTCCTCCACTGCACTCCCTGGCCACAGCAGAGAGCTGGCCTGGAAGAGGGGCAACCGGGACAGAATCCGGCGCCCTGACCAGGACTAGAACCCAGTGTGCTGGTGCTGCAAGGTGGAGGATTAGCCTAGTGAGCTGCGGCGCCGGCCTCAAGCACCTTCTGTAATGAGGATTCCTAATGTAGACAAGAATGTCTCCATACAAGGTAAAGTATAAAAAAGGAGATAAAGTAAAAGGCTGGCAATAAGAGAAGGAGAGTTGCAGGGGAAAAGATATGAGTGCTAAGTGATTATCAATAAGAATCAAAGTTCTGATTTGAGTAGACATTGGCCTAGCCATTAAGATGCCATTGGGATGCCCACATTGCATATGGAGGTGCCTGGGTTTCACTCTGAGCTCTGCTCCCAATTTCAGCTTCTTGGCAGTGCACATCCTGGGAGATAACAGTGGTAGATCAATTCCTTTGGTCTCTGCCACTCATGTGGAAGATCCAACCTGAGTTCCCAGCTGCTGGTTTTGAGCTGACACAGAATGCTGTTTGCTGTTGCAGGCGTATGGGGAGTGAAGAGCAGATGGGATCTTTCTCTCTCTCTCTCTCTCTCTCTTACTCACTCTCTCTCTCTCTCTGCCTTTTTCATCTCTCAAATTAAATAAGCTAATGTGTCGCTCCCCCATTCGCGGAGGAACGACACAGGACCCTGCGCTGTTCTTTCGTCTGCTCGGCCCTCCCCGGGTTTGCTGCTGGTCCTTCCCGGGTTGGCTGCCGACCCCTCCACCTCCGTGGAGGGGCAGTACCCCCTGCCACTTTCCCCGCTTCTGCGGAGGAGTGGCACACCGCTGGCCGGCTCTCTCAGGGGCTGCTCAGGTGTTCCTTCAGATGTTCCTGGTGCATGTTGTCTCTCTCTTCCTTTATAGTCCTCTTCCACCAATCCCAACTCTGCTGCCCACACGCTGAGCACGCTGCTCTCCTCCAATCAGGAGCAGGATCAGCTCCTGCAGTTTATCAGTCAAGTTGGCGAGAGGCAGCTGCGTAGAAGTTTACTCCTCCCCAGCACCATATTGTGGGAGAGCAGATGCATAGAATAAGTCTTAATTCCAGTAACTTAGTCTAGTCTCAATTGCTCCCCACACTAATGCTTTAAAATGTTCAAAAAAATGGATTAAAGTTCATTATCCTATCTAAGCAACAATAGTCTCTACCTAAACTATTCCAGGCACTTATTTTTGTTCTTTTTCTCTGAAAGTCATGAAAGAGAAGGGAAGGTGGTGTGGAGGTGTGGAGGGGAAGGCAAAGGAAGAGAGGAGGGGGATGAACTGGAACAAGAGGATGAGGAGGGGAAGAAGGAAAAGGAGTCAATATCTTGGGACACAACCAAATTTATCAATAAATACATTTTAAAACATTTATTTAATAAATATAAATTTCCAAAGTACAATTTTCATAAATTGCTTTGATTGTATTGAGGAATGTTCCTTCTATAACTAATTTGCTTATAGGCTAATCCACCACATGCGGTGCCGGCACCCTGCGTTTTAGTCCTGGTTGGGGCACCGGATTCTGTCCCTGTTTCTCCTCTTCCAGTCCAGCTCTCTGCTGTTGACAGGGATGGCATGGGAGGATGGCCCAAGTCCTTGGGCCCTGCACGTGCATGGGAGACCAGGAGAAGCACCTGGCTCCTGGCTTCAGATCAGCGTGGTGTGCCAGCCGCAGCATGCCTGCCAGGGCGGACATTGTGGGTGAACCAATGGAAAAGGAAGACCATTCTCTCCGTCTCTCTCTCTCACTGTCCACTCTGCCTGTCAAAAAAAAAAAAAAAAAAAAAAAAGTCATTCTAACCGGGCTGAAGTGAAACCTCATTGTGGTTTTGATTTGCTTTCCCTATTGGCTAGTGATCCTGAACATTTTTTCATGTGTCTGTTGGCCATTTGGATTTCCTCTTTTGAAAAATGTCTATTTAGGTCCTTGGCCCATCTCTTAAGTGGATTGTTTGTTTTGTTGTGGAGTTTCTTGATCTCTTTGTAGATTCTGGTTATTAAACCTTGGTTATTAAACCTCCGATGTTCTCTAATATTTTGATGGTGTCGGGTTATAGATTTAGGTCTTTAATCCATGTTGAGTGGATTTATGTGTAAGGTGCAGTTTCCAGCACCATTTGTTGAAGAGACTGTTTTTGCTCCAGGAATTGGTTTTAGATACCTGATCAAATAAAAGTTGGCTGTAGATGGTTGGGTTGATTTCTGGTGTTTCAATTCTGTTCCATTGGTCTATCCATCTGTTTCTGTACCAGTACCATGCTGTTTTGATTACAACTGCCCTGTAGTATGTCCTGAAATTTGGTATTGTGATGCCTCTGGTTTTGTTTTTGTTGTACAAGATTGCTTTAGCTATTTGAGGTCTCCTGTGCTACCATATGAATTTCAGCATAATTTTTTCCAGATCTGAGAAGAAGGTCTTTGGTATTTTGATTGGTATCACATTGAATCTATAAATTGCTTTTGAGAGAAAGGACATTTTGATGATATTGATTCTTCCAATCCATGAGCATGGAAGATTTTTCCTTTGTTTGGTATCCTCTTCTATTTCTTTCTTTAAGGTTTTGTAATTTTCATCATAGAGATCATTAACATCCTTGGTTAAGTTTATTCCAAGGTATTTGATTGTTTTTGTAGCTATTGTGATTGGGATTGATCTTAGAAGTTCTTTCTCAGCCATGGTATTGCCTGTGTATACAAAGGCTGTTGATTTTTGTGCATTGATTTTACACCCTGCTACTTTGCCAAACTCTTCTATGAGTTCCAATAGTCTCTTAATAGAGTTCTTTGGGTCCTCTAAATAAAGAATCATATCATCTGCAAAGAGAGATATTTTGACTTATTCCTTCCCAATTTGTATCCTTTGATTTCTTTTTCTTGCCTAATGCCTCTGGATAAAAGTTTCAACGTTATATTGAATATCAATGGTGAGAGTGGACATGCCTGTTGTGTACCAGATCTCAGTGGAAATGCTTCCAACTTTTCCCCATTCAATAGGATGCTGGCCATGTGTTTTTCATAAATTGCTCTGATTGTATTGAGGAATGTTCCTTCTATAACTAATTTGCTTATAGTTTTCATCATGATTGGGTGTTGTATTTTATCAAATGCTTTCTTTGCATCTATTGAGATGATCATATGGTTTTTCTTCTGCAGTTTGTTAATGTGGTGTATCACATTGATTGATTTGTGAATGTTGAACCATCCCTGCATACCAGGGATAAATCCTGCTTGGTCTGTGTGGATGATCTTTCTGATGTGTTGTTGGATTTGATTTTCCAGAATTTTATTGAAGATTTTTGCATCTATATTCATCAGGATAATTGGTCTGTAATTCTCTGAATGCTTCATCTTTTTCTTTTAGGAATTAAGTGATGCTGGCTTCATAGAAAGAATTTGGGAGGATTTCCTCTTTTTCAATTCTTCTGAATAGTTTGAGAAGAATTGGAGTTAGTTCTTCAAATGTCTGGTAGAATTCAGCAGTGAATCTATCCGGTCCTGGGCTTTTCTTTGTTGGAAGGGACTTTATTACTGATTTAATTTCTGTCTGGGTCTGTTTAGGTTTTCTATGTCTTCTCGGTTCAATTTAGGTAGGTTGTATGTGTCCAGGAATCTATCCATTTCTGATAGATTTACCTGTTTGATGGCATACAACTCTTTGTAGTAATTTCTGATGACCATTTATACCTGTTGTGTCTGTTTTTACATTTCATTTTCATCTCTGATTTTATTGATTTGGATCTTTTCTCTTTTTTTAGTTAGTTGAGCCATTGGTGTGTCAATTTCCTCAACACTGCTTTTGCTCTATCCCATAAGTTTTGATATGTTGTGTTGTTATCCTCATTTACTTCCAGAAAGTTTTTGATTTCTCTTTTGATTTCTTCTATGCCCCAGTGTTCATTCAGGAGCATGTTGTTCAGTCTCCATGTGTTTGCACAGGCTCTAGGGATTCCTGAGTTGCTAATTTCCAACTTCATTTGACTGTGGTCTGAGAAGCTGCATCGTGTGATCCTAATTCTAATTCTAATTCTTTGCTAGACTTGCTTTATAGCCTAGTATGGGGTCAATCCTAGAGTAGATTCCATGTACTACTGAGAAGAATGTAAATTCTTTAAGTGTAGGATGAAAAGTTTTGTAGATATCTGTTAGATCCATTTGGACTATAGTGTCGATTAAATCTGCTGTTTCCTTGTTGATCTTCTGTCCAGTTGATCTGTCTATTTCTGAGTGTGGAGTATTGAAGTCCCCCAATACTATTGTATTGGAGTCTAAGTCTCCCTTTAAGTCCCTTAACACATCTTTTAAATAACCCGATGCCCTGTAACTAGGTGCATATACATTTATAATAGTTACATCTTCCTGTTGAATTGATCCCTGAATCATTATGTAGTGCCCCTCTTTGTCTCTCTTAACAGTTTTTGTGTTAAAGTTTATTTTGTCTGATATTAAGATGGCTACACCAGCTCTTTTTTTGATTTCTGTTGGCATGGAATATCTTTTTCCAAGCTTTCCCTTCAGCCTGTATGCATCTTTGTTGGAAAGATGTGTTTCTTGTAATCAGCAAATAGATTTTTTTTAAATCCATTCAGCCAGTCTGTGCCTTTTAACATTTACATTTACATTCAATATGATTATTGATAAGTAGTGACTTTGCCCTGACGTTTTTCCAAAGATATTTCTGATATATGCTTTGAACTTCTTGTGATCTTTTACTGGAAGATTTTCTTCCTTTACCTTCTTTCATATTGATTGCTGCGTTTCTGTGTTTCTGTGTGTAACACATCTTTAAGCATCTTTTGCAGGGCTTGATGAGTGGCAACAAATTCTTTCAATTTCTGTTTGCTATGAAAGGTCTTTATTTCACCTTCATTCACAAATGAGAGTTTTTCAGGATATAATATTCTGGCTGGCAGTTTTTTTTCTCTTAGTACTTGAGCTATATCTCGCCATTTTCTCCTAGCCTATAGGGTTTCTGATGCAAAGTCTGCTGTGAGTCTAATTGAAGATCCTCTGAGAGTAATCTGACGTTTCTTTCTTGCACATTTTACAATCTTTTCTTTATGTTTCACTGTGGTGAGTTTGATTACAACATGTCGTGGTGAGGATCTCTTTTGGTCATGTTTATTGGGGTTTTATGTGGTGCATGTACTTGGATGTCTCCATTTCCAAATCTGGGAATATTTCTGCTAGTATCTAGCTTAAAAGGCCTTCTAATCCTTCCTCTCTCCCCATGCCTTCAGGAACTCCTAGAACCTGAATGTTAACTTTTTTAGTACTATCCTGTAGATTCCCAACAATATTTTTAGATTGCTAATTTCCTCTTCTTTTCTTTGGTTTGACTGTAAACTTTCCTGTGCTATGTTACCTAAGTCTGATGTCCTCTCTTCTCCCTCACTGATTCTGTTTTTAAGGCTTTCAAATGCGTTTATCTTTTGTTCTATTGAATTCTTCATTTCATTTTTATTTCACTTCAATATCTTTTTTTAACTTTTATTTAATGAATATAAATTTCCAAAGTACAGCTTATGGATTACAATGGCTTCCCCCCCATAACGTCCCTCCCACCTGCAACCCTCCCCTTTCCCATTCCCTCTCCCCTTCCATTCACATGAGGATTCATTTTCAATTCTCTTTATATACAGAAGATCAGTTTAGCATACGTTAAGTAAAGATTTCAACAGTTTGCTCCCACACAGAAACATAAAGTGAAAAATAATAGATGATTTTTTAAATGATGATGAAATCAGATCACACCTTTGTCATGTTTAATCCCAGTGAGAGTCAAGTTGGGAATTGCTAATTTCTTCTCTTTTTTTTTAACAGAAGATCAGTTTAGTATACATTAAGTAAAGATTTCAACAGTTTGCACCCCCATAGAAACACAAAGTGAAATATACTGTTTGAGTACTCGTTATAGCATTAAGCCTCAATGTACAGCACATTAAGGACAGAGATCCTACATGAGGAGTAAGTGTACAGTGACTCCTGTTGTTGACTTTACCAATTGACACTCCCGTTTATGGCATCAGTAATCTCCCTATGCACCAGTCATGAGTTTCCAAGGCTATGGAAGCCCCTTGAGTTCTCTCACTCTTATCTTGTTTAGACAAGGTCATAGTCAAAGTGGAGGTTATCTTAATTTCATATTCTACTAAATTCCTCATTTCATTTTGATTCCTCCTTAAGATTTCATTTTCAAGAGAGAGATTTTCTGGCCTGTCCTGAATGGATTTCTGTAGTTCACACATTTGTTTTTGATAACTTCTAAGTGTCCTTATCATAAATTTTTTGAAATTCGTATCTTGCATTTCTTCTATCTCTTCATTTTCATAATCTTGTATTGGAGTGTCATGTTCATTTGGGAGTGTCATGATGTCTTTCTTGTTCTTATTTCCTCAGTTTTTCTGTTTGTTGTTTGGCATTATGGAGATATTCTTTGGTTTCTTCTTTTTTGGTATATAGATTATGTGGACTGTCTGCTTTTGATGAATCTCTAGAAGGGGAGCAATTCCACTCAGTTGAGCTCTTCTCCTTGATGGCAATCAGTGCCTGAGCCTAGCCCCAGTAGGTATATTATTTGTCTTCTCTGTCCCAAGGACCACACAAAGGATCTGTGCAGTCCTCAGTGTAAGCTCAGATTACCCTGAAATGTCTCTCATTGCATAGCCAAAGCCACCTGAATTTGTGGCATCTCCCACACACCCTCAGTATTTTTTTTTTCACAGTCCCAGTTATAAGCTCCACATATTCACTAGGTCTTAGTCTCCTGTTATTTTTCCCCACTAGAGTCAGGTTTTTCTGTTTGGCTGACTGCAGGTGCAGCTCTGAGCTGGCACAGCTGTTAAGTATGTCCGAAATGGCACCTGCTCTATTGTCTTGCTCGCCTTTGTAAGGTGAGTGGAGAGAAAGAATCATGTCTGTACCAGTCCCTTTATTTTTTTCTCCCCTCTAGTTAGGCTGGTGTACTTTCCCCCACAGGGCTTCAAGCCTCTTTCCCTCTAGGCTCTTCCTGCCAGTTTTCTACCCATATTTCGGGCTACTGTGGTTTCACCTCACCTCCCTTTCCAGCACTGGTATGTAGACTCAGCATAGGGGTCCTGAGCCATGGGCTCCCATGCCCTCCACGTAGATCCACCATGTCCCACTAATTCTGGATGAGTTTCCTCTGCAGTTTTTCCCCTAACTTTTCCCTGAGACTACAGTATCTCCATTTTTTTTAAACTACCTTTTCCTGGACTATCAGTGAGCACCCTCCCTATTCTGTCATCTTGGAGCCCTCCCCAAGAATACATTTTGATGCCAGAAACACCTGTGTGTATTGTCATGTTTTCAATATTCTGAAAAAATAGACATTTGAATAGACATTTCATAAGAAACACAAAATATTGGTTAATAGAAGAAAAGAAATAACAGCATTAATTGTTATAAATTAGACAAAGTTTGTGTATTCACCTCAAACAAAAGTCAATTGAGAACCAAAAAATAATCAAAACTGACTAGTCAAGAGAAAACAATAAATTTCAATAACTGCAACTATTAGATTATTTTACCTTAATCTTACTTTATTGCCATGTCATCTAATAAATTGCACAAATGATGTTTGCACCATGCAAAGATATCAGTGAAGAGATGAAATACCCAGTGTCTCTATATTCCTCTATGTGAAACAGTCAGTGCAATCTTGTGAGATGAGGAATCTGCCTGCCAGGTATAGTGAGTCTAGAGCTATGGGCTGTATGCATTTGGTTTCATAAGTCTTGGGAAGCTATTCTATCAGCATTCCATCATCTACTTATTATCATTGTCCTCCTAAGGGTATGTGCATTTCCAATCTATTAAACTTTTAATTATCATTCCAACACACTTAGCTGAGTTTTAAAAAAAGATTTCTTGGCCGGCGCCATGGCTCAATAGGCTAATCCTCCACCTGCTGTGCCGGCACACCAGGTTCTAGTCCCGGTTGGGGCACAGGATTCTGTCCCAGTTGCTCCTCTTCCAGTCCAGCTCTCTGCTGTGGCCCGGGAAGGCAGAGGAGGATGGCCCAAGTCCTTGGGCCCTGCCACCAGCATGGGAGACCAGGAGAAGCACCTGGCTCCTGGCTTTGGATCAGTGCAGTGCGCCAGCCGCAGCAGCCATTGGAGGGTGAACCAACAGAAAAAGGAAGTCCTTTCTCTCTGTCTCTCTCTCTCGCTGTCCACTCTGCCTTTCCAAAAAAAAAAAAAAAAAAAAAAAAGGATTTCTTTATTTGAAAAAATTACAGAGATAGAGAACTTCACCTGCTGATTCACTCACCAGCAGCCAGGAGCTTCTTCTTCTGGGTTTTCCCATGTGAGTGGCAGGGGCCCAGGTACTTGGGAAATTCTTTTGCTGTTTTACACAGATCATTAGCAAGGAGCATGATAGCAAGTGAAATAGCTGGGATTCAAACCACTGCCCATATTGGATTCTGGTATCATAGGTGGAGGCTTTACATGCTATACCACAATGCTGGCCCCCTAGGTGAGTTTTTAATTCTAAAACTTAAACGCAGAAAAGTACAACTAGTTTTAAATAGCTCAAGAAGTTTAATCTCTTATAAAAAATATTTCTAGATACACAAATACAATTGTGTGAATGGTACTACTTTAGTATCCATGATCAGTATAATTAAATCGCAAATTACTAATTCAGCAAGAGCAGAATCGAATTTTATAGCTATTATTTAAATTTTCCTTTGCAACATAAAAAACCCAGAATCAAGGATCAATGGATCTGATTTAATGCTATGGATACATCACTTATAGACTGTGAATATTAGCAAAGTATCTACACCATTAATAACATTAGTGCCTGTTTCCAGCAATAGGATACAGCACAGAGATGTTGATTAAATGGTGAGGTTCAAATATGAAGGTAAATTGAAAAACAGGTCTTTGACCTCATAAGTACGATTCACTTTTTAATGCGAGTATGAAATTCTAAAATAATATGAAGATAAATGAAATACCAGGCAGTAACCATGTCAACAATGCCACAAAATGTGGTATGACTTTGAGTTTGCCATTTTAGTAATCTAGGATCCTTGGAAATATTAAAGGTTTTAGGTAACAGATTGGGTACTAATTCCACTTATTTGTTTAAACTATATGAATCAATAAACAGAAGTTGACTTTAGAAGTATAGAAATCTATCCTATTAATAAGCATTGGGTGTCCTGCACAACATCAATATCTTTATATGGAGTAGTTATTCAGAAATGTGTTCTTAATATTGTAATTAAAATAATAAAATCAACAAATATCAATGCAAATGTTTTGAAGAAAAACCATTTTTCTCAATTTCCTTTGAAACATACTAAAATACTGATTAAATAAAAATAAGTATTAAATTATTCCTTGAATTGTCTACCATTTAAAGCTTCTAACTAACCATGTGTTCTTCAATCTAGATAGTAACATAAGAAATGTTTCTATGACTAACATTCTTCTCAAATAAAGAAAAATATTAGCGTGTTTGAATAGCATTTACATTTAGTAATGTATAAAAAGAAATTTTTAAAATTTCCTGTTGATAGAAGACATAATTGCTTCATGACTTAAACAATGTTCTGAAGCACAGAATTTAATTCCACATGCATCATATATCAGTGGATATGAATTACTATTATAATCGTCCCAGGCTCAGACTAATAATTTTTTAAAAAAAATAAATTTATCTTTTAATTCAGTTTTACTGACTTTTTTTTTTCTTATTTGAGAAAGAAAGAGTGTGAAACTTCCATCCCAAAAGCCTATAAAGACTGTGGTGGGACTGGCCTACGATCCTAAGCGAGGATCCTGGAGGACAATGTTGGTCTCTCCCATGGGAGCAGGAACCCAATTTCTTGTGCTGTCACCATTGATTCCCAGAGTCTACTTTAGCAGGAAGCTAGAGCATGGAACCAGAGCCAGATAACAAACCCAAGATCTCTGATTTGGATTTGATATGCAGGAATTTTTTTTTTTTTTTTGACAGGCAGAGTGGACAGTGAGAGAGAGAGACAGAGAGAAAGGTCTTCCTTTGCCGTTGGTTCACCCTCCAATGGCCGCCGCGGCCAGCGCGCAGCGGCTGGCGCACCGCGCTGATCCGATGGCAGGAGCCAGGAGCCAGGTGCTTTTCCTGGTCTCCCATGGGGTGCAGGGCCCAAGGACTTGGACCATCCTCCACTGCACTCCCTGGCCACAGCAGAGAGCTGGCCTGGAAGAGGGGCAACTGGGACATAATCTGGAGCCCCAACCAGGACTAGAACCTGGTGTGTGGGCGCCACAAGGTGGAGGATTAGCCTAGTGAGCCTAGGTGCCGACTATATGCATGAATCTTAACCCAGGTCTTATGCACTAGGTTAAAACGAAGCACTCAAACTGATAAATTGTTGATTTATCCAAAGGAGGTACCTTTCTCTGAAGGGAGGAGAGAACTTCCACTGTGACTATGACCTTGTCTAAATAAGATCAATGTCCGCGAACTCAAAAGGCTTCCATAGCCTTGGCAACTCATGACAAGAGTCTAGGGAGATTACTGACGCCATTAACAAGAGTGTCAATTGTTAAGTCAACAACAGGAGTTACTGTGCACTTACTGCTCATGTAGGATCTCTGCCCTTAATGTGTTGTTCAATGTGAATTAATGCTATAACTAGTACTCAAACAGTATTTTTCACTTTATGTTTCTGTGTGGTTGCAAACTGTTGAAATCTTTACTTAATATATACTAAATTGATCTTCTGTATATAAAGATAACTGAAAATGAATCTTGATGTGAATGGAATGGGAGAGGGAGCGGGAGTTGGGAGGGTTCCAGGTGGGAGGGAAATTATCCCATAAGCTGTACTTTGAAAATTTATATATACTAAATAAAAAAGTTTAAAAAAGAAAGAAACAGCTTCTAGAAGCATTTAAATTCATATTTTTCCTGAAATCAATTTAAGATCAGCCTACTTGAGAAATATCACATGTACACAATATATATAGTGATATACTTTAACTTTAAATTAGCAAATCCAGATAAAATTTGTTCTATTCTAAACAGCATTGGAAACCAATCTTCATACAAAATGTGAGCACAAAATGACCCACATATTATACATTTAATCAATAAATCCAATAATTTCTAATAAAAATAAAATATGCACACATAGAAGCATATATGTATGCATGTATATGAAATATAATTTTGTAAACTTATCTCCTTAACATTTAATTGTATTGCTTTCAATGATATGAATATCTAGTTTATTAAAATGTCATTCATGTATTTGTAGTATTGCTCTTTTTAAAAATTTTTAAACATTTTAAACAAGCAGAGTTAAGAGAGAGAGGAAGAGACACACAGAGAGATCTTCCATCTACTGATTCACTCCCCATGAGGCTGCAATGGCCTAGGCTGCATCTGATCAAAGCCAGGAGCCAGGAGCTTCTTCCAGGTCTTCCACTTGGGTGCAGGGGCGTAACCACATGGGCCGTCTTCTGCTGCTTTCCCAGGCACATTAGCAGGGAGCTGGGCCAGAAGTTGAGAAGCTGGGATACAAATGGTGACCGTATGGAACTCTGGAGTCACAAGTAGTAGCTTAATTAGCTATGCCACAACTCCTGCTCCAGTGATACAGCTTTTTATGGGTCCAAAACATGTAATAGGCTTCGTTATCAAATGTTCGAGTCTAACAAAATCCTAATACTAGTGCACAAAAATATGAAAATTGAACCTGTACTCTATTTTTGCTTTCAATTTATTATTTTTTGAGAGTTGTAATTATTTTCCTTTCAAAAATAAATATATTTAATATTTTAGGTTTTTATCATGTTCATTAAGTATGTAAAACTGTATATACATTCTATATTTTTCTTGAAAGCAGAGATATTACCACATAACATGGGATTCATGACAAGGAGCTTAAATTGAAAAGTATATTATTATATAGGAGGTATAATTCAGCGAAGACATTATCAATATTTATATACCAAATAATATGGCATCCATGCACTTTAAATGTAGGAGGAAGAGTGAATATGTATTTATTTATGTATATTATATATAACATTTCTTCATTGACAGTTATCAGTGAGTTTATTTGCTTTAAAATTATTAATACCATATTGGCATTATTTTATTTTTACATATAGAAAAATACTAACTATAGCAAAATGTAGGTAATGTCTCTATTGAGAAAAATGATATGATACATTTGACAGCTTAATTATTCTATTTTGGGTGACCCTGAACTTATAAAAGCTATTTTATGCATAATAAGGATCTTCAGTCCCAGAGCATATGAGTAACAATCTCAGTTCAATGTCTTTATCACAGCGGATATGTTACTGAAGCACTTGTACTTATGCTGAACTCAGAGATCTAAGTGAGTTATACCAATACCACTAACATAGAAGAATTTCATTATTCTTTAAAGAAAAAATGTATTTATGTCAATCCAGATACAAAAGTGAATGCAGATAATGAAAAATTATCATGAAGCCAAGTGATGATACATTTCATTTTTAAAGATTTATTTATTTGAAAGTCAGAGAGGGAGTGCTGGCTCACTCCCAAAATGACTGCAACGGCCGAGGCTGAGCCAGGCCAAAGCCAGGAGCCAGGAGCCAGGTGCTTCTTCCAGATCTCTCACAAGGGTGTAGTGAACCAAGGACTTGGGCCATCCTCTGCTACTTGCCCATATGCATGAGCAGGGAGCTGGATTGAGAGTGGAGCAGCTGGTACTCAAACTGGCACCTAAATGGGATGCTAAACTGCTATGCCACAGCACTAACCTTGATGTATTTCATTTTAAATCATGGAAAATCAGAATATTTGCTACTATATAGCCTATTCTAGGAAAAAAAAAACTTGTTTGAAATTTTCTATAAATATTTTCAATAACTATAATAAAGATCATTTTTCCCAATACGTTAAACATTAAATTACACATTGCTAAATCTTAATCATAACACAAAAATTAAGGCTGTAGATTGTGATGTTATTAGATGGTTTAAATACTAGGCATTGTAAATTTATTCTTAAATATTTTCATAGATTTGAATTCAAATATTTGAAGAATGTAATCCCTGACAAGAATCCAGATTATATTTTATAATGATATTTTTAAAAATTCAAGCTCAATCATTAATTGAAATGCTTTTTTAATATTTCAAAAATATTAGTTTTGATTTAACTATGACACCATGGGTATTAAAGGAAGGATCAATTAACAGTTTTAATACCTTTTAACTAGACAATTTTGTGAAAAATCACTTAAAGTTCTCTGAGCCTTGATTTGATCATGATTAAAGTGGGGATCTAATATGTCTTAAGATTTGCTGTGATAACTAGAAGACAGCATATAATTACAGTATTTCACATGATGTACATGCCTAATTGATGAAATTTGTTTACACTAACTTTATTGTAGGGGATGGCTGCCACCAGATAGACTTTTATCACTCTGTGCTTTGAGTTCACAAAACAAAGGATCTAATACTTTGCAATGATTGTAACAATGTAAGTGCTTTCCTTTACTTCCCAATTTCCCATTTGTAACACTGAAATGTATGTTAGTTGGATGAATATTCTAGCGAATTATATCTCATTTCTTGATGTTTAGAAAGACATAACTCTCAGCCAGCATATAATGGATAGTGTTCTGCAATCATTCCTGTATATCCTTAACCACTATGGTTTTCAGAGTAATAGAATCGATTTAAAACTGCAAGTACTAAACTTAACTGCATTCAAGAGAATATCACAATGTTTTATCTGGAGTGCACATATTGACAAAATAAGTAAAATTTCAAACTACACAACTTAATTTTGAGTTGCAAAATGAATTTTATAATTAATTCATCTTCATAACTTAAAATATTTAACTCTAAAAAGTTATGATGCTCTCAGCTGAAAAGGTGCTCATATCTGCCTCTGCCTTTTACCCTAAACCCATTTGCTTTTTATACCATTCTTGTGAGATTTAATCCTATTTAGCTGTGCCTAGTATGTGCTCTAGAGGGTTGTGTAACATTATAAACAAAAATATCCTTTTCTCAAAAAGTTTTCCTCAGACATTAGTATCTCTTCTGATAACTTCCTCGACTGAAATCAAAATTTTCTTAATTCAGATTCTTGTCTACCATTTCTTACCTCAAGCAAATGGAAGATTTCACTGCCTTTCAATATCACCAGATACTTATCAATTTTTAGTTTCCAAATTTCTCCTAAATGTGTGATTTTCTGACATTAATTTCCAGGAGACAGGGTCATCCACTCTAGTTTTATTATATTAGTGGCTTTTCAAATGGTATCATTACTTTTTTCACATATTCTACAAATAATTCCCTTTAAATGTACCATCATTTTCTACTGATTACTAAGGACTATGATTAATATATCAATAATTTTTAGCTCATAGAATTTTATGCAGAATAACTTCATAAATGCATAAGAACACAGAGAATATTATTTCTAATGTAAAAAGTCTTTCAATTAATATTAAACATTTTATTGAGTATTAAGCAATCCATTTGCAGGTACACATTTGACTCATAAAATTGCCTATTATTTTCCAAAAGCATTTAAATAGTCTATGCTACTTTTGAATATGACTAGTTTATAAATATTTTCATAAGACACCAATAAATATGTGCAAGTGCATATGTAAAATAGACACTCCAATATTCCCAAACTATGACACTGAACTAGTAATATGTTCTGTACACATTTTATTTAACTGTGAAATATGCAAGAAACTATCATGGTAACATCAAGAAAATTAATGCAAAATCTTCAATTTAATACACATTTAATAGTATGGTGACATATATGCTAGCAACAGATTAATGCCAATTTGCTAGTTTGTCTCCAATTCTATTTGTTAGGCAATTGTTTTTTTCATGTGTTTTGTTTGCTTTTTTATTTTGAATGGAAGAGCTGAACTGAGGACAATATCTGTGGAGAGCACCTGATTTAAACAAGCAATGACAGGCCATTTCTGGATAGCACGGTATTTTTGTAAATTGATTTTTTGAGTTGTATAGGATACATGGACTAGCTAGTCATCAGTGGTAGCTGGAGTTCCTTGAGACACATTCCCAACAAGAAGATTTGGTGCTGTGTTCAAGTGGCTCAGATCTCTTTAGACAAAATTTCCATGGACATCCCTGGAATTAATATGACTGAGACAAAAATGGGAATGCACATTCTTGTCCATAATCAAATGAATGTAAACTGCTTCTGATTCTCCTTTAAAATTAGAATGAAGAAGAAAGTTCTTCCTCAGTAAATTACTGCATAACCAATAAGACATCTGCACATAACAGCTGCAGCAGTGGCTACTACAAGGTTGAACTTGAGGTAATCCACAGTTTTTCCACAGGAGCCATTAGGAGCTTGTTAGGAGTAAAATGAGTTAAATTCTAAAACCATAACTAGAATCACTTCAGCCTTTATTAGGATTTCATTAGTCACGTACACCATGCCATTTCTTACCCATAGGATAGAATGTGATTTTTTAAATTTATAATCTTGTCTATGCATAAATTTCATAGGTTTCTATATGGCCATTGCTCTATCACATTCTATCACATTCTAATTATAAC
This sequence comes from Oryctolagus cuniculus, assembly GCF_964237555.1. Taxonomy (NCBI): domain Eukaryota; kingdom Metazoa; phylum Chordata; class Mammalia; order Lagomorpha; family Leporidae; genus Oryctolagus; species Oryctolagus cuniculus. Next base: position 28,646,290 of record NC_091433.1, read on the forward strand.
AAGTGAGCCGTGGCTCACTTGGTTAATCCTCCACCTGCGGAGCCGGCATCCCATATGGGTGCTGGGTTCTAGTCCCAGTTGCTCCCCTTCCAGTTCAGCTCTCTGCCGTGGCCCAGGAGGGCAGTGGAGGATGGCCCAAGTCCCTGGGTCCCTGCACCAGCATGGGAGACCAGGAAGAAGCTCCTAGCTCCTGGCTTTGGATAGACGCAGCGCTGGTCATAGTCACCATTTTGGGAGTGAACCAACAGAAGAAAGACCTTTCTCTCTGTCTCTCTCTCTCACTGTCTATAAGTCCACCTGTCAAATAAATAAAATATATATATATATATACACTTTGGAATCATGGTGTAGGTCTAATAGACCAGTGATTCCATGTTGAACAAGGAATCTGTTTATTCTTCTGAGTTCTCACCCTAACATAAGACAGAATAACATTGTGAGACTCAGGATATAAATGTCAACTCTGTTCCGATATGCATAGTCTCTCAAGTTTATGGGTATTTCCCTTTTCTCAACATTCTGTCCCTGACACACATAGAAGGAGTCAGTGTCTGCGCAGATTTGTCATGGTGTTGCAGACACATTCCTTCTAGGAATCCAACCACATTTTCAGTCTTTGGCTTCCAGATCTAAATATGGTTTTGATAAGGCACTGATGAGGAACTGTGGCTTCTTCTTGGGGCAACTGCTCTCAGCCTCCTGCATCTTCATATTCACTCTTTATTTGCATATATTTAATAGTGTGCTTGTTGACTTCCAGTCTATTTTATTCTCTCAGACTGCTCTGTCATCCATATCCACAGCTGCCCATGATTTATCTCACCATCATTTCCCCCAAATTTGAATATTTATTACAATTACAGCCTCTTAACTTCTGAAGATTCTTTGACACCTGGACTTTATTAATATAGGACCTATTAATATCAATGGGAATTAATGAGCCATTTTGAGACTTTCTCTTATTTTCAATCTTGACCTACAGAGGACAGTCAACATTGTACTTCTTAATGATATTGGAATCCTTCCTTTAAGTGAATTTCTGTTGGTTCTAGTGATGTCCGTCCTCTTGGGCTCTGTCCTGTGAAACAGAACTGTCGAACAGCCCTTCTCTTCTTGTGTCATACAGGTGTCCCTCATGGGCTTCACGATGCCCTTCAGAGGTCGAAACACAGGGATATTAAAGTCCTTGTATAAAATGGTTTAATATTTGCATGTAAAAGAGGGTTCCTAAAAAATTCCCAGACAATGTGTTTTATAAAAGAACCATGAATTGGGGCTGGCATTGTGACACAGCACTTTCAACTGCCATCTGCACAGCTGGCATCTCATATTGATGCATGTTAGAATCCCACCTGCTCCACTTCCAATCTAGTTCCCTGCCAGTGTGCTGGGAATTTTGCAAAGGATAGCCCTTGTGTTTGACCCCTGCCACCCACATGGGAGACAGGATGCAAGTCCGGTCCTGGCCCTATTCTGGCTGTTGTGGCCATTAGGGGACTCAATTAGTGCATGGAGGCTCGCTAGCTCTCTCTCTCGCTCTATCTCTCTAATTCTGCCATTCAAATAAATAAAGAATTATCTTTTTATAAAGATTTGTATTTACTTATTTGAGAGGTAGAGTTATAGACAGCGAGAGGAAGAGACAGAGAAAAAGGTCTTCCATCCACTGGTTCACTCCCAAAGTGAACGCAATTGCCGGAGCTGGGCCAATCTGAAGCCAGGAGCCAGGCACTTCTTCTCATCTCCCACAAGAATGCAGAGTCCCAAGCACTGGGGCCGTCTTTCACTGCTTTCTCAGGTCATAAGCAGAGAGCTGGGTTGGAAGAGGAGTAGTCAGGACTAAAACCAGCCCATATCGGATGCAGGTGCTGCAGGTGGAGGATTAACCTAGTGCACCACGGTGCCAGCCTCATAAATAATTCTTAAAAAAACGAACTATGAATGGATTTTAATTTTTGCAATAAAATAAAGTTATCTTAATTCCATTTTTCATAATCTTTTAAAGATACCTTCATGCTTTAAGGTATCTCTTGATTACTTATCATATCTAATATAATGTAAATACTGTGACGGTAGTTGTTTTTCTGCATTTTTAGGGAAAAAGTCTCTAAATTTGTTCAGTATAGATTCATTACTTTTCCAAATATTATTGAACTATGCTAGGTTAATTCCATGGATACAAGTGTGCAGCAGTTAAGTTACTACTTTTCAATGAGTTAATTCAAATTAGCAATAACCAGTCATTTCTAGTTGTGTCAACTTGTCACCTCCAAGGACTTAAAAGGCCTGAAGAGGGCTTCCACCACTTTCCCAGGGAATTGTAAGTTGAAAAATCATCTTGGTATCTTATTAGGTTGGTTGCACTCATAAATTTCATGTAGTTTCTTCCTTTTCTGCCAAAGAGTTAATGACTAAATCTTAACAATTCATTTTCCCATCTGTTTTCTTAAATATTTTAGTACAATTTACATTAGTTTAGCACTTTCCAAGACAGAATTAGAAGTTCAAGAATTTTATTGTAATAGGGATTAGGAATAGGACAGTAGAGTCTTTGTATAACAATGCCAATGTGATACCAAGGGAAAAAGAAAAAGGAGGAGCAAGGAATAAAGAGGGAGATTCCAGGATATTGTGTGGTCCCAACAAAGGTTTGGACAAATATAGAGTTTACTGTTGGGGAACTCCTGCATTGTGCTGTAGTTAGCCTGTTTAAGTAGCTGCATTGTGTTGTCATTGACTCAGTAAAGCCCGGAGAAAGCACACTCTCAGTAGGAATGCGATAGTGAATACACAGGCAGCATCTGGAGTCATTGGTAAAGCATCAGTCCCACAGCTGGTCTGAGAGGCTCATTTCCACAGCTGTCACATATATGATTCCACATATTGTACTTAATTGTATGGGATTCCCACGTGTACCTGCTTGAGAGTGTTAAGTGTCCTGTGCATTGAGATCCAGGTAGAAGAATAGCTGTGAGGAATGCAGGTCAGGAGGAAATGAAAACATGCAGAAGGGGGAGAAAAATCTCAGGAAGTAGAAACTAGACATTGTTCCAAATACATTTTTCTTGCATCACAATATTTCCTAGAATCAACCTTGCCTACATCTGAAAGTCATCCACCTTTTTAAAATGTTACTCAAAGGAGTAATTTGTCACACTGAAGTATTTTATGTGAGAACTGGGAGAGCAAGACAACACACAGTATGAAAAAATCATTGACTGCAATCTCAGTGCACAGAAGAAATATACACATTTTCCTCTTAGGAGTCCTGGAGCTCTCAGTCTTTTATACTTTACCTTTGCTCGTGTTGTTCTACTCTTCCAGTGTCTCGCATTTATTTCAACTCCCTGTTTGCTTCTTTTTTCCTGTGCCTTTTCATTTTTTTTCTTCAAGCCCGACTTCCTTTTCCCTACCTCCCCTTGGAGTATTAACAAGAACAGTGTGATATATTAATTCTGGAAAATACAGGCATAAGATTCAGTACTTGGAAATGTGCTCTGATGTTGATAAATGCCAAGCTGTGCCTGGCTAATGACATTTGGGACTGTGTCTATGTTCACATACTCAGTGTATAAGTGGCTATGGAGATCAATCTTTGGAGATTAGTTTTTATATTCTGTGTGAAAAAGAAAAAAAAAAGAAAAAAGAAAAAGAAAGCACTTCTGTCTCCAGAGGTTGTCTAATGCAAATATTCTTCTGATTCTCACTTTGCAATGTGAAAATTGTTTTGTTGAGTATAATTTCTAACTTTAGAGAAAAACAAAATTTTGTTCTTATCACTGTCTGGAATTAGGAGAAACACAACACCAAGGTCAAAATTCTTCCAGATATAAAATTCTATTTTAATTGAGGTGAAATTGTATTTCTCTATAGTGAACAGACAGGATTGCTGTATGAATTTTATAACGAACTTTTTCTTTGCTAGAATGATATAGTTGACACTATTGGTAGTAGTAAAGCCAAGCAGCTTATCATGCAGCATTAAAAAGCATGGTATGCTACAAGTGGTGGCTCAGATCACAGATTCAAGGATAGTTAGATGTCGAAGTTGTGATGTAACTGTCCATTCCCTGGAGGAAAGTTAATTATGAGGCTGAATGCACAAGTGAACTGGACATATCCAATTGATGGAGTCAATTCAGAAGTGCAAGTAAGACCAGGACTGAATACAAGGGTTACCTGAGATCAGAGGTGCAAAAATCAGCATTAAGAACACCGAGAGTATTTTTGGACTTATTAAGGAAAGAATTTCCAAGTGAAAATGGGCAAAATGGTGGTTCTGGCTTGGTAATGGAGTCTTATCTTTGGGGCCCACTGGAACTCTGAGTGAAGCTTTTTCTGGAGTTTTATTGTGGGATTCAACAAATTGGAAGGTCAGAGGATTACTGGAAAGAAACATGAAAAATACATTTAGTCACACTGGAGAATTAGTTTCTGAGCTGAAAACTTCCTTTGTTTGTGTGGTGTGGCAGCTGTGCCTTTTCTGTCTTATACACTTATTAAAAGAGAGCTGCACTGACATTTACTCTACCTGCTATGTATTCCCACCAACACTGCTCAGTCTCTGTAAACCAGGAATATGTACCCTATCTGGTAGAGGGCTGTAAAGCTACACTGAACCGCAACACGGTGCTATTTTTTGAATTCAACTTTTGCTGTTTCAAGGGCCTTAAATGGATTTCTTCAGGAATTTCTTCCATGTTCCAAGCCACTGAGTTCTTTCCATTGTAGTAAAGACACGTTGCTATTCTATTCTGCTTGAATAAAAATTAATATGACAAAAATATAAATCCTGACTTTTTTTCTCCCATTGAACATATTTTTCCTTAGTCTTGTCTCTTTCATGAAAGGCAACATCATGTGCCCAGTTGGTTAGCCTTTATTTCCTATCCTCTATTTATTGTCATTACAAAATTTTTTGGCTTGGTCATTTGCAAACACTTAAAGTCTTGAGCTGCCACTACAAACATTTTTCTACCATCATCTCTTACTTGTACTACAAAAGCACTAGGCTAATTCTGGTCTTATCTTTGAATCTGCTCTCCAAACAGAAACTAGTCTGCTTAAAATACTGGTCAGAGAATGCCCTTCCCTAAGTAAATAGTTGCTAATAGTCTCCATTTACACCAAAAATTCTAAAGTGTTTAATGTTTTAACCTTTAAACTGGTATGCTGTCTGATATGCTCCTGCTTTTGCTTCTGAGCTCTTGAATCAACTATTGCAATTCATTTCTACCAGTTCTTTACATTTCTCCAATATATTATAACGTGTTGCTGAATGGTTGAGGGTGAGAATGAACCAAAAATTAACCACTATATTTTGCAACACGGAAGTGTTTGATATATCTTCTACTTGCTCTCTGAGTCAAATTCTGCCTCTCTGATTGTTCTATTGCTCCTATCTAATTTTCTTATAATTGATATTTTTGATCCATTTGCCACCGCTTTACCTGAAATACTTTACCCAGATGCTACAGAAATGGCATGCTAGATGGTTCCTTCCATCTTGGAAGGGAATGTTCTTTCTGTTTTTTCTCCTAAAGACCTTCTTTGAGTACTTCATCTAAAATAATTGTCACTTGACTCACTGACTGCTTATTAATATTCTATGTTTTATTTTCTTCTTGACACATAAGTGAATCATCTCTAATGCTAAATATCTCTGTTTCCCTTGGGATTGTCATTTATCTGACCATGTTGAGACCAATCCATTGACATTATCATTTCTAAAAATTGTATCAGTCAAGTTCCTGGCGGAGAAAAGGCACATTCAAAAATGACCATCTCGAAAAAAGTTTCAGTTTAAGGAAACCAGCAAACAACTAGTTAGCATTACCACTAGTTGCAGAGCTTGAGAACATATGAAGATTAAGTGTGAAGGAGCAAAGAAAAGTGTAAAAATGACCAACACAATAGAAAGGATAGGCATACAGAGAAGGCCACATGGAGGACTTGTGTCCTTGGATCCTTAGACTCAATAACCCAGTTAAACTTGACAGTTTGGTGGACCAAAAAAAAATTAGACTTACTTCCATCCACATCCCCTGTCATTCTCAGAATACAACTTAAATCCATAATTATTATTGGATAAAATTGAAACATCTTCCAGTATTAAATGCCATGAAAATTTCTGGTTAAATAAGTCAATTCATTGTAGTGACTTTTAGAAAATGTCAAACACTAAATGAAAGATCTCTGTGAGTGAGATCCCAGTGGAAAGAACAGGTCTTCAAAGAAGGAGGTACCTTTCTCTGAAGGGAGGAGAAAACCTCCACTTTGACTATGACCTTGTCTAAACAAGATAAGAGTTGGAGAACTCAAGGAGCTTCCATAGCCTTGGAAACTCATGACTGGTGCATAGGGAGATTACTGATGCCATAAACGGGAGTGTCAATTGGTAAAGTCAACAACAGGAGTCACTGTGCACTTACTCCTCATGTAGGATCTCTGTCCTTAATGTGCTGTGTATTGAGACTTAATGCTATAACGAGTACTCAAACAGTATATTTCACTTTGTGTTTCTATGGGGGTGCAAACTGTTGAAATCTTTACTTAATGTATACTAAACTGATCTTCTGTTTAAAAAAAAAAAAAGAAGAAATTAGGGCGGAGCCAAGATGGCGGAATAGTGAGGGCGCGCACCGATAGTCCGGGAAAATTTAGTTTAATAAAAGGGGAGTTACGGTAGCCTCAGAAAAAAGAACCAGGAAAATATTGCAGACAAAACTCTTCTGGATCCAGTGGGCGTGAATCGGAGGACCTACTGGGAGAACAAGGTCGCCCACCGCGCGCGAAAGCCGAACCGCAGGACCGAGCCGCGGGACTGAGCCGCGGAAGCCGAGCCGCGGGACTGAGCTGCGCAAGCTGCAGGGTCTGCACGCAAGTGCTCGAAGGAGAGTGCAACAGCGGGGAGACTTGGGAAGTCCAGGGCTCCGAGTCCACACATCGGCGCTGGAAGGGGAGCAGACCTGCGTGGAGAGCGTGGGAGCCCACAGTTCGGGACATCAGCGGCAGACTCAACACACCAGCGCTGGAACGCAAGGTGAGCCGAACCTCAATAACCCGAGACACCGGCAGGCAAGCGGAGAGAGGAGACTAGAGGGAACGACCCCCGGGGCGGGGGGGACTTCACCAAGCTAACTGGAAGAGAGAGAGAGGGAAAAAAAAAAAAAGGTGACTGGTATGGACACGGGTTTCTCTCTCTCCGCTCACCTCTCAAGGGCGAGCAAGACAAAGAGCAGGCGCCATCTTGGACATACGTCATAAGCAGAGCGACCTCAGGTCTGCACCGGCCCTGAGCCTAGCAGTAAAACCTGACTCTGGGTGGGGCGAATTAACAGGAGATTAGGACTTAGTAAATTTATGGTGCTACTGAACTGAGACTGTGAAAAAAGAGACGGTGGGGGAGAGAACTCACGGAATTCACGTGAGCACTCTCCAGAGACGCTACAATTCCGTAACTTTGGCAACCCAGTGGGAGACTGAAGGAGAATTTGAGCCCACTCTAAGGGCCGAACAGATTCCCTGTGTGGTCCTTGGGAAAGAGCTTCTGATCTCTGGCTCCTGTGGGTATATCATTTGCCTGATAACTACCTCCAACTTTGTTCAGCTGTGCAGAATAACTTCCCTGTTGAATCAAAAAAAAAAGAGAGAGAGAGAGAGAGAGAGGTTTACCACGCCTAACCTGGGAGTGTCACCTTTGGCACACCAAACAGAGCTCTCAGGCCACACCCATCTCAAGCCCTAAGGCTCCATCAAAAACAGATAGTCCACTTAATCTAGAGTCATAGTATAACAAGAAAAAGCACCACAGTGAAGAAACCAAATATCTCCAATATGACAAATAACAAACGCAAAAACCAAGGTAATAAAAACAAGGAAGTCACCATGAAGCCCTCAAATGAAAAAGACACCCCAGTTCAAGATTATGAGGATGATAACATAGAAGAAATGCAAGAAGCAGATCTCAAAAAATTGATAAGAACATTAAGAAGTTCTCAAAAACAAATTCTTGAACTACAGAAATCCTTAATGGACAAGATAGAAAATCTCTCTCGTGAAAATGAAATATTAAGGAGGAATCAAAATGAAACGAAACAACTAGTACAACAGGAAACTGGGATAGTGACTGAAGTGAAGAATTCAATAGATCAAATGAAAAACACAATAGAGAGCCTTACAAACAGAATGGGAGAAGCAGAAGAGAGAATATCGGACTTAGAAGACAGAGAACAGGAAAGGATACAGTCAGACCAAAGAAAAGAAGAGGAAATTAGGAATCTAAAACATATTGTCGGGAATCTTCAGGATACTATTAAAAAACCCAACATTCGGGTTCTAGGAGTTCCTGAAGGCATGGAGAGGGAGAAAGGATTAGAAGGCCTTTTTAGTGAGATATTAGCAGAAAATTTCCCAGGTTTGGAGAAGGACAGAGAAATCCTAGTACAGGAAGCTCACAGAACCCCTAATAAACACGACCAAAAGAGACCCTCACCACGGCACGTTGTAATTAAACTCTCCACAGTGAAACATAAAGAAAAGATCCTAAAATGTGCAAGAGAGAAACGTCAGATTACTCTCAGAGGATCTCCAATCAGACTCACAGCTGACTTCTCATCAGAAACTCTACAAGCTAGGAGGGAATGGCAAGATATAGCCCAGGTACTAAGAGAGAACAACTGCCAGCCCAGAATATTATATCCTGCAAAGCTATCATTTGTGAATGAAGGTGAAATAAAGACTTTTCATAACAAACAGAAATTGAAAGAATTTGTTGCCACTCGTCCAGCCCTGCAAAAGATGCTTAAAGATGTGTTACACACAGAAACAAAGAAACACGGTCATCAATATGAAAGAAGGTAAAGGAAGGAAACCAAGGAAGGAAAGCTCACAGCAAAAGATCACAGGGAATTCAAAGCATATATTAGAACTTATCTTTGGCAAATGGCAGGGCAAAGTTACCACTTATCATTAGTCACATTGAACGTGAATGGCCTGAACTGTCCAGTTAAAAGACACCGTTTGGCTGATTGGGTTAAAAAACAAAACCCATCTATTTGCTGCTTACAAGAAACACATCTTTCCAACAGAGATCCATACAGACTGAAAGTGAAAGGCTGGAAAAAGATATACCATGCCAACAGAAATGAAAAAAGAGCAGGCGTAGCCATCTTAATATCAGACACCATAAACTTTACCACAAAAACCATTAAGAGAGACAAAGAGGGACACTACATAATGATTAAGGGATCAATTCAACAGGAAGATATAACAATTATCAATGTATATGCACCTAACTACAGGGCACCGGTTTATCTAAAAGATTTGTTAACGGACTTAAAGGGAGACTTAGACCCCAATACAATAGTACTGGGGGACTTCAATACTCCACTCTCAGAAATAGACAGATCAATAGGACAGAAGATCAACAAGGATACAGTAGATTTAAACGACACTATAGCCCAAATGGATCTAACAGATATATACAGAACTTTCAATCCTACAGCTAAAGATTATACATTCTTCTCAGCAGTACATGGAACCTTCTCTAGGATTGACCACATACTAGGCCATAAAGCAAGTCTCAGCAAATTCAAAAGAATTAGAATCATACCATGCAGCTTCTCAGACCATAAAGGAATGAAGTTGGAAATGAACAACTCAGGAATCCCTAGAGCATACGCAAACACATGGAGATTGAACAACATGCTCCTGAATGAACAATGGGTCATAGAAGAAATCAAAAGAGAAATCAAAAACTTTCTGGAAGTAAATGAGGATAACAGCACAACATACCAAAACTTATGGGACGCAGCAAAAGCAGTGTTAAGAGGAAAGTTTATATCAATAGGTGCCTACATCAAGAAATTGGAAAGGCACCAAATAGATGAGCTTTCTATTCACCTCAAGGATCTAGAAAACCTACAGCAAACCAGACCCAAATCTAGTAGGAGAAGAGAAATAATTAAAATCAGAGAAGAAATCAACAGGATTGAATCAAGAAAAACATTACAAAAAATCAGCCAAACGAGGAGCTGGTTTTTTGAAAAAATAAACAAAATTGACACCCCATTGGCCCAACTAACTAAAAAAAGAAGAGAAAAGACCCAAATCAATAAAATCAGAGATGAAAAAGGAAATGTAACAACAGACACCACAGAAATAAAAAGAATCATCAGAAATTACTACAAGGACTTGTATGCCAGCAAACAGGGAAACCTATCAGAAATGGATAGATTCCTGGACACATGCAACCTACCTAAATTGAACCAGGAAGACATCGAAAACTTAAACAGACCCATAACTGAGACAGAAATTGAAACAGTAATAAAGGCCCTCCCAACAAAGAAAAGCCCAGGACCAGATGGATTCACTGCTGAATTCTACCAGACATTTAAAGAAGAACTAACTCCAATTCTTCTCAAACTATTCAGAACAATTGAAGAAGAGGGAATCCTCCCAAATTCTTTCTATGAAGCCAGCATCACCTTAATTCCTAAGCCGGGAAAAGATGCAGCACTGAAAGAGAATTACAGACCAATATCCCTGATGAACATAGATGCAAAAATCCTCAATAAAATTCTCGCCAATAGAATGCAACAACACATCAGAAAGATCATCCACCCAGACCAAGTGGGATTTATCCCTGGTATGCAGGGATGGTTTAATGTGCGCAAGACAATCAATGTGATACACCACATTAACAGACTGCAGAAGAAAAACCATATGATTCTCTCAATAGATGCCGAGAAAGCATTTGATAAAATACAACACCCGTTCATGATGAAAACTCTAAGCAAACTGGGTTTGGAAGGAACATTCCTCAATACAATCAAAGCAATCTATGAAAAACCCACAGCCAACATCCTATTGAATGGGGAAAAGTTGGAAGCATTTCCACTGAGATCTGGGACCAGACAGGGATGTCCACTCTCACCACTGCTATTCAATATAGTTCTGGAGGTTCTAGCCAGAGCTATTAGGCAAGAAAAAGAAATTAAAGGGATACAAATTGGGAAGGAAGAACTCAAACTATCCCTGTTTGCAGATGACATGATTCTTTATTTAGGGGACCCAAAGAACTCTACCAAGAGACTATTGGAACTCATAGAAGAGTTTGGCAAAGTAGCAGGGTATAAAATCAATGCACAAAAATCAACAGCCTTTGTATACACAGACAATGCCATGGCTGAGGAAGAAATTCTAAGATCAATCCCATTCACAATAGCTACAAAAACAATCAAATACCTTGGAATAAACTTAACCAAGGACGTTGAAGATCTCTACGATGAAAATTACAAAACCTTAAAGAAAGAAATAGAAGAGGATACCAAGAAATGGAAAAATCTTCCATGCTCATGGATTGGAAGAATCAATATCATCAAAATGTCCATTCTCCCAAAAGCAATTTACAAATTCAATGCAATACCAATCAAGATACCGAAGAACTTCTTCTCAGATCTGGAAAAATTGGTGCTGAAATTTATATGGAGGCACAAGAGACCTCGAATAGCTAAAGCAATCTTGTACAACAAAAACAAAGCCGGAGGCATCACAATACCAGATTTCAGGACATACTACAGGGCAGTTGTAATCAAAACAGCATGGTACTGGTACAGAAACAGAAGGATAGACCAATGGAACAGAATTGAAATACCAGAAATCAACCCAAACATCTACAGCCAACTTATATTTGATCAAGGATCTAAAACTAATTCCTTGAGCAAGGACAGTCTATTCAATAAATGGTGCTGGGAAAATTGGATTTCCACGTGCAGAATCATGAAGCAAGACCCCTACCTTACACCTTACACAAAAATCCACTCAACATGGATTAAAGACCTAAATCTACGACCTGACACCATCAAGTTACTAGAGAACATTGGAGAAACCCTTCAAGATATTGGCACAGGCAAAGAGTTTCTGGAAAAGACCCGGGAGGCACAGGCAGTCAAAGCCAAAATCAACTATTGGGATTGCATCAAATTGAGAAGTTTCTGTACTGCAAAAGAAACAGTCAGGAGAGTGAAGAGACAACCGTCAGAATGGGAAAAAATATTTGCAAACTATGCAACAGATAAAGGGTTAATAACCAGAATCTACAAAGAGATCAAGAAACTCCACAAAAACAAAACCAACAACCCAATTAAGAGATGGGCCAAGGACCTCAATAGACATTTTTCAAAAGAGGAAATCCAAATGGCCAACAGGCACATGAAAAAATGTTCAAGGTCATTAGCAATCAGAGAAATGCAAATCAAAACCACAATGAGGTTTCACCTCACCCCGGTTAGAATGGCTCACATTCAGAAATCTACCAACAACAGATGCTGGCGAGGATGTGGGGAAAAAGGGACACTAACCCACTGTTGGTGGGAATGCAAACTGGTCAAGCCACTATGGAAATCAGTCTGGAGATTCCTCAGAAACCTGAAGATAACCCTACCATTCGACCCAGCCATCCCACTCCTTGGAATTTACCCAAAGGAATTTAAATTGGCAAACAAAAAAGCGGTCTGCAGCCTAATGTTTATTGCAGCACAATTCACAATAGCTAAGACCTGGAACCAACCTAAATGCCCATCAACGGTAGACTGGATAAAGAAATTATGGGATATGTACTCTTTAGAATACTATACTGCAGTAAGAAACAACGAAATCCAGTCATTTGCAACAAAATGGAGGAATCTGGAACACATCATGCTGAGTGAAATAAGCCAGTCCCAAAGGGACAAATACCATATGTTCTCCCTGATCGGTGACAACTGACTGAACACCAAAAAGGAAACTTGTTGAAGTGAAAGGGACACTATGGGAAATGGTGACTTGATCAGCATAGCCCTGACTGTTAATGAACAACTTAATACATTATCCCTCTTAGTAGTTTTTTTGTCTGTTCTACTTAATATGACTGATTTAATTCTGTAATTAATACACAGTTATTCTTAAGTGTTGAAATTTAACTGAAATGTGATCCCTGTTAAACATAAGAGTAGGAATAAGAGAGGGAAGAGATATATAATTTGGGACATGCTCAAGCTGACTTGCCCCAAATGGTAGAGTTAGAAACATACCAGGGGACTCCAATTTAATCCCATCAAGGTGGCATGTACCAATGCCATCTCACTAGTCCAAGTGATCAATTTCAGTTCGCAATTGATCATAATGAAAGGACTAAGAGTCAAAGGGAGCACATAAGCAAGTCTAGTACCTGCTAACACTAACCGATAGAATAAATAAAGGGGAGAGTGATCCAACATGGGAAGTGAGATACTCAGCAGACTCATAGAATGGCAGATGCCCTAAATAGCACTCTGGCCTCAGAATCAGCCCTAAAGGCACTCGGATCTGGCTGAAAAGCCCATGAGAGTATTTCAGGCATGGAAAGCCAAGACACTCTGGCAAAAGATCTCTGTGAGTGAGATCTCAGTGGAAAGAACAGGTCTTCAAAGAAGGAGGTACCTTTCTCTGAAGGGAGGAGAGAACCTCCACTTTGACTATGACCTTGTCTAAACAAGATAAGAGTCGGAGAACTCAAGGGGCTTCCATAGCCTTGGAAACTCATGACTGGAGTATAGGGAGATTACTGATGCCATAGACAGGAGTGTCAATTGGTAGTCAACAACAGGAGTCACTGTGCACTTACTCCTCATGTAGGATCTCTGTCCTTAATGTGCTGTGCATTGAGATTTAATGCTATAACGAGTACTCAAATAATATATTGCACTTTGTGTTTCTATGGGGGTGCAAACTGTTGAAATCTTTACTTAATGCATACTAAACTGATCCTCTGTAAAAAAAAAAAAAAAAAGAAAAAGAAAAAGAAAAGAAAAGAAACTATCAACTCCCAACTTGACTCTCACTGGGATTAAACATGACAATAGGTCTGATCTGATTTCATCATCATTAAAAAAAATCATCTATTCGGTCGGGGCGCCGGATTCTGTCCCGGTTGCCCCTCTTCCAGGCCAGCCCTCTGCTGTGGCCAGGGAGTGCAGTGGAGGATGGCCCAGGTGCTTGGGCCCTGCACCCCATGGGAGACCAGGAAAAGCACCTGGCTCCTGGCTCCTGCCATCGGATCAGCACGGTGCGCCGGCTGCAGCGGCGGCCATTGGAGGGTGAACCAACGGCAAAGGAAGACCTTTCTCTCTGTCTCTCTCTCTCACTGTCCACTCTGCCTGTCAAAAAAAAAAAAATCATCTATTATTTTTCACTTTATGTTTCTGTGTGGGAGGAAACTGTTGAAATCCTTACTTAATGTATACTAAGCTGATCTTCTGTATATTAAGATAATCGAAAATGAATCTTGATGTGAATGGAAGGGGAGAGGGAGTGGGAAAGGGGAGGGTTGTGGGTGGGAGGGACGGTATGGGGGGGAAGCCATAGTAATCCATTATTTGTACTTTGGAAACGTATATTCATTAAATAAAAGTTTAAAAAAAAAAAAAGAAAAAAAAAAAAAAAAAAAAAAAAGAAGAAATTATCAATTCCCAACTTGACTCTCACTGGGATTAAACATGACAATAGGTGTGATCTGATTTCATCATCATTTAAAAAATCATCTATTATTTTTCACTTTATGTTTGTGTGGGAGCAAACTGTTGAAATCTTTACTTAACATATGCTAAACTGATCTTCTGTATATAAAGAGAATTGAAAATGAATCCTCATGTGAATGGAAGGGAAGAGGGAATGGGAAAGGGGAGGGCTGCGGTGGGAGGGACGTTATGGGGGGGAGGCCATTGTAATCCATAAGCCGTACTTTGGAAATTTATATTCATTAAATAAAAGTTAAAAAAAAAGAAAATGTCAAACACTTTCATGTTACAAAGTATAGTAACTTATATATATATAGTTACTTTTTGATTCTTACCCTCAGCCACTTCCCAACACATGTTATAATATATTGGAGAAATGTGATGAATTGTTCGAAATAAGTTGTAATAGTTCAGTCAAGAGGTATCAGTTTGGGTGTTGGTAAATGATTCGAAAATAAAAGAAAAAGATTGGATAGAGAGTGAAAGGAAGTGAGGCTATCTTAGAAAAAGCTGTCAGATATATGGGTATTGATAACTGAGATGAGTAATTGAGATGAGTGGTAGTCATGAACATGGAGATCTATGGAGTTCTATGTTAGACACTACTAAATGCTTTACATGTATCAGTTAATTTAATAATCGCCACAATCATAGAAAATAGATATTACCAGCATCTTTTACTCTATTTTAAGGAGTTTCACTAGCATAAAAACACAGAGGAACCCCAACAATATTACCTGTGGTATGTATCTACTTACAGTCACTGTCCTTGCAATGCAGTGTGGTACTAGAAGTGCTATGTAAAAAAAATTCTATCCAATTCTAATTTAAGAAAAAAAATTATAATTACATGAAGCTATCAGTTGAAAGTGGTTTCAGACGTTTATTATAATGTGATCCTCCTAAAGCACTTCTATTGTGAATTAATTAAAAATTCACTTAATGAATGTATAAACAAATATAATGTACACACACATCTATATTAAACACACATATTTAGTTTCCTTTGCTATGCATATATTCTTTGCTGATATTTCTGTTTTCTACCACTTCAATCCCTTTCCAAAATAGTGCTTTATAGTGTTTAATTTGTCAATTTTCTGACTGTTTGCACAGTAAGTAATGTTCTCCCAAACTTAGAAGGAATCTTAAGACTGAAAAATGAAGAAAGAAGCTACATATGAAAATAAAATGGCTTACTAGGAAACTCACATATTGGATTCAGATGAGGTAGATGAGTGACCTGGGAAATGCAGCAGGAAGGGGAAAAGGCATTTTCCACACAGGAGTGTATATTGGTCAAGATTCTACATATTTAAAAATCAGTACTAAGCTTCACTTTTCAGTTAAGTTTCAACACTTAAGAATAACTGTGTATTGATTACAGTATTCAACCAAAAGTATTAAGTTGAACAAACAAACAAAAAAATACTGAGCCGGCGCCGTGGCTCAATAGGCTAATCCTCCACCTTGCGGCGCCGGCACACCGGGTTCTAGTCCCGGTCGGGCGCCGGATTCTGTCCCGGTTGCCCCTCTTCCAGGCCAGCTCTCTGCTATGGCCAGGGAGTGCAGTGGAGGATGGCCCAGGTGCTTGGGCCCTGCACCCCATGGGAGACCAGGAAAAGCACCTGGCTCCTGGCTCCTGCCATCGGATCAGCGCGGTGCGCCGGCTGCAGCGGCGGCCATTGGAGGGTGAACCAACGGCAAAGGAAGACCTTTCTCTCTGTCTCTCTCTCACTGTCCACTCTGCCTGTCAAAAAAATAAAAAAAAAAAAAATACTAAGAGGGATAACGTATTAAGTTGTTCATCAACAGTCAGGGCAAGGGCTGATCAAGTCACCGTTTCTCATAGTGTTCATTTCACTTTAACAGGTTTCCTTTTTGGTGCTCGGTTAGTTGTCACTGATCAGGGAGAACATATGATATTTGTCCCTTTGGGACTGGCTTATTTCACTCAGCATAATGTTTTCCTAACAGGAATCACTTTTCAGTTAAAATTTAAACACCTAAGAATAATTGTGTGTTAATTACAGACTTCAACCAATAGTACTAGAACAAAAAAATACTAACATGGATAAAGTATTACATTATACATCAACAGTCAGGACAAGAGCTGATCAAGTCACTGTTTCTCATAGTGTCCATTTCACTTCAACAGGTTTCCCCTTTGGTGCTCAGTTAGTTGTCGCCGATCAGGGAGACCATATGATATTTGCCCTTTGGGACTGGCTTAGTTCACTCAGCATGATGTTTTCCAGACTCCTCCATCTTGTTGCAAATGACTGGGTTTCATTGTTTTTGACTGCTGTATCACGTTATCCCTCTTAGTATTTTTTATGTTTGTTCCACTTAATACTTTTGGTTGAATACTGTAATCAATACACAATTATTCTTAAGTGCTGAAACTTAACTGAAAAATGATCCCTGTTAAACATAAGAGTGGGAATAAGAGAGGGAAGAGTTGTGCAATTTGGGATATGCTCAAGCTGACTTGCCCCAAAAGGTAGAGTTAGAAACATACCAGGGGATTCCAATTCAATCCCATCAAGGTGGCATGTACCAATACCATCTCACTAGTACCAGTGATCAATTTCTGTTCACAATTGATCATAATGTTATGACTAAGAGTCAAAGGGATCACATAAACAAGTCTAGTGCCTGCTAATACTAGCTGATAGAATAAAAAAGGGAGAGAAAGATCCAACATGGGAAGCGAGATACACTTCAGACTCATAGAATGGCAGATGTCCTAAACAGCACTCTGGCCTCAGAATCAGCCCTTAAGGCCTTTGGATATGGCTGAAAAGCCCATGAGAGTATTTCAGGCATGGAAAGCCAAGACACTCTGGCAAAAAAAAAATGACCTAAATGAAAGATCTCTGCGAGTGAGATCCCAGTGGAAAGAACGGGTCATCAAAGAAGGAGGTACTTTTCTCTGAAGGGAGGAGAGAACTTCCATTCTTTCTACGACCTTGCCTAAATATGATCAGAGTCGGTGAACTCAAAAGGCTTCCATAGCCTTGGCAACTCATGACTAGAGCCTAGGGAGATTACTGATGCCATAAACAAGAGTGTCAATTTGTTAAGTCAACAACAGGAGTCACTGTGCACTTACACCTCAAGTAGGATGTCTGTCCTTAATGTGCTGTACAGTGTGATTTAATGCTATAACTAGTACTCAAACAGTATTTTTCACTTTTTGTTTCTATGTGAGTGCAAACTGTTGAAATCTTTACTTAATATGTGCTAAACTGATCTTCTGTATATAAAGAGAATTGAAAATGAATCTTGATGTGAATGGAAGGGGAGAGGGAGTGGGAAAGGGGAGGGTTGCAGGTGGGAGGGAAGCCATTGTACTCCATAAGCTGTACTTTGGAAATTTATATTCATTAAATAAAAGTTAAAAAAATCAATATTAAGCACAGTAGAAGCGTGCGTTACAACATTCCTTCAAGATATATTGTAGAAGTTAGCCCCTTAGGTGGCCTGCTAATTTTACAGACCTTATCAGTGAGATTTGAAAGAATACTTAAACTTTAAGGCTGGATAGTGGCACCAGCTGGGTTCTGGAAGAAAGTAAGTGACTTTTTGAGTTGAAGAAGTAGAGATGTAGCAATGTAGAGCTAGAGCTGGTGCTAGAGCTGCAGATGGAGTTAGAGATGGAGAAAGAGAGAGAGAGAGAGAGAGAGAGAGTCAGAATGGAGGTAGTGAGATTCAAAATGTTATAACTATGGTTTGCTCTTAACATCATTGTACTGGGCCTAGATTGAGTTTTGAAATGAAGAGGATATGGTTCTTTAGGCACTAGAGGGAAAAATTGTCATTATCCTTGTGATTGAGACTTAGGAACAATCTTTTACAATTTTTTTGAAGTGCCAATTAGGCAAAAGCTTCCCTACATTCTATTCAGAAATATGACTCAACATACAAAATGAGGTAAAATCCAACATACTCCTTCACCTCCTTTTAATCTCTTGGGTTTAAGGGGTATCCAGTTTATTTATACACATTGCATGTCCAACTTTTCCTGAAAGACACACAAGTTTCAGAATACCAAGCTCTTCTAAAGATGCATTAATTACTTTTCTATGCACTGAAATGTTATTGTTAATTTCCTGCAATTCATCGAAACTCTGACTTCATACTGAATCTCAATAAATACTAAGGTCCATGAGCTCCCAAAGACCTATTCTCAATTTATTTGAGAAGAATTGCATGATTTTAGAATGAATGTTGAAGTTGAGAGACCCAATTTAATTATTGTAAAAATATTTCTTGGTTTTAAAAATAATTTAGAGAATAATTCCCACTGTATTCTCCTAATGATAAGACAAATATACACACAGTTGCATTAACCCATCCATTATTTCTGTTTAAATTGTTTAAAATTTTAATTTCATATATACACTGATCTTTACTATCTTACCTCATTGTATATATTAAAGTATTAAAATTATTTTAATATTGTTAACTTGTGCTCTAGAGCTTATGGGTATTTCTTTTAAGGACACTAATTTCTATCATATTTGGAAGTAGTATAGTTTGACACAACTTTGTTCTTTGGTTAGTGCAAAATAAGGTAAAGTGTTTTAACACTGAAATTACATAAACCTGGAAAAATAAGCTGAACTTAAAAAATGAAGTTGTTTAATTTTTTCATCTTCAGTTTTTGCCTTTAATAAGTTTAGTAGTATCTTGAACAAGTATTCAGAAATTAAATACATATCAAAATTTAGAATTATTAGTTTGAATAAAAATATATAATAGGAATTCAAACAATATTAACATATCATTAATTTTAGCAATAATGTATTTCATTGCTTAATACTAACTAGATATCATGAATAAAAAGCAGTAAATTTAATGATATTATACTAATTGACTTCAAAACTAAATATAAACCTATTTGAGATGCTTCAGAATCAGTAAGTTCTTTTACATCCCATTTACCAATGGTCTGAAGACATCAATTTACATAACCTACTATACTAGAATTTAAATTTTTGCTCTTTTTAAATTAAATGATCATAATTGCTTCATATTTTTAAATGATCATTTTATGTAAGCTACTGTCTTCCTTAATTTTAATCCACTCCTCCTTGGCTGTGCCATTTTTAGAGTACTTCATTCACAAGATCATGCTCTTTTATATTTTTTCTATATGAGTGAAAATAAAGTCTTGGTGAAGGTTGGTAGAATATAAATGAATACTTGTGAGTGAACTATATGAAAATAATTAACTAAATTCACCACATTTCTCATTACAGGTACGCTATTTCTAGATGAACTTTGTGGAGACGAGTTGACAGGTTATCAATGTCTGTTAGAAAACAAGAAAGGAACCTTCTTAGTGATGGTTCTCATGACTTCAGTGAACTCTAGTTTTTATAGTTTACCAAATTTAACTTTAAAGAAGTTGCATTCACTTCTGACACATTTCAACTGTCTCTTCCCCAGTGAAGTTTTCCTGTGTTTTAAAATATAATTAAAATAAGGTGGTGGCTAACTGAGATAATGGCGATTGAGAAGAGGGAAGGCACTTGCACACAATCCATTAATCACAAAAGTCCTATTAATTTACCTCATCTTAAAACAGCACAATATTAGTTAAATTGTGTTTCTTTCATTTTTTATGTTCTTTCTTCATTATGAACATGACAATAACCTCTAAAACAAGCCAAAGTTAAGGAATTATGGGAGGAAGAAAAACATAAAAAAAAAAAATCATGAAGGAGCCAGCATTATGGAATAGCAGGTAAAGACTCCTCCTGCAGTGCTGGCGTTTCATAAAGGCACTGGCGCTAGTCCTAGCGGCTCCCCTTCCCTTCTAGCTCTCTGCCGTGGCCTGGGAAAACAGTGGAAGATGGCTCAAGTCCTGTGGCCCCTACACCCGCATGGGAGACCTGGAAGAGGCTCCAAGCTCTGGTTTCAAATCAGCACAACTCTGGCCATTGCAGACATTTGGAGACTGAACCAACAGATTTAAGACCTCTGTCTCTTTCTCTCTCTCTCTCTGCCTCTGCTTCTTTAACTCTGCCTTCCAAATAAATAAATCTTTTAAAAATCATGCATATTTTCCAAGGCAAAGAATGTGAGTAATGTGTCAGCACAGGATTTCAGTTCAAATAATGAAGAAATATTACACAGTGATCTTTGGCTTTCCTACTGTGAAAGTCTTAATCAAGCATTTAATTATATTTTCCTAGAGGAAATCCACCACCTCCTCTTTCTTCATTTTCTCAAGTACATGATTAAATAGTTTAGTTCCCTTCATAATGAACATTTTCAAAGGATTCTTTGCAAGTCCTCACATTCTAGTTGTATGGCCAATCTATTTCTGTATATTATTACGTGTGAGATCTTCAGAGACATGGTTTATAAATGCACATTTCACAATTGGCCAATAAGCAATTATCATTTCCCGAGAAGTTAGACAAAAGTAATCATAAGACTCATTCCATATTCATCTATCACCATATTCAGATTGACTGTGAAAACCAAAGTCTCTGTAATGAATAATGCTGTGCAGTGGATAGGGGTGTACATCAGAAGAAAATGCAAATAATGGCTCAGATGTCCCTCTGAAGACTCTGACAGACCTGAAGCCTTCAGATGGTCCATGCATTGATGTTCCAAAAGTAAGCTTCTGACAACCTATGTTTTTTCCAGGTTGTTTTAAAATCAGATTCAGGTATCAAACACTTTGATAATACTCAATAAATAATTGTTTATGATAAGTTGGATGAACTATGATAGATACATTCTTTAAGCTTCTCATTGTAGTTAGCATGAAATGCTTTTCTTCTTTATCTTTGTATTAATTCTGAAAGTCCCTTGATAACAAAACCAATTATAAAGTTTAAAAATACATTAGAGTTAAAAGGAATACCTATTATCTCTCATCTCAATTTTAAATACTTTTTCAAACATTAATGTAAATGGCTTTATTTAAAATATCTTAAATTATTCTCCATATCGTTCTGCATGTTGCAAATATACCTATATATTTTATCACAATAAATATATGTTACAAAGATCATAAAATGTAAAGTGGCTTATATGAAAATTAGACAAGGCTTAATACACTGTCAAATAATTAATAAGTGCAATAAACTCAAATTTTTCTCCACCCTGAAGAAGAAAAAAAGCCATTCTGAAGCTAAAATTTAGGAAACAAATGCTCTTTTAATCTACTCAGGGTAAGGCTAAGGAAGTGTCAGTGGTTCACAAGCTTATATTTACAGGAGTATAGTGGAGAAGATGATTTTATATCTCTGTATATCTGTTATCTATAATGTTTTGTTTTATTATCACCTTTAAGTTGCATAAGAATTGCTAAATTAAACATTTTAACATCAACGACAAAAATGTTTAAGTAACAAAGCAAAAAGACACTTAAAACATCTGCAAAAGCTTATTAGAAACTAATATGAGAAACTTCCAGATTAAAATCAATTCCATAAAATGTGAGTTGGTTACCTTAATACGTGACAATCCTGAAGAACCATGACACATCAGGTAGGTGCATCCATTCCTAAGAGACATGTTTGCTTTCTGCCTCCCTTTTGTTCATTTCTAGTTCTTTGATATGGCTTGGTTTTTATTAATAAGCAATATTTCCCTTTTTATTCAGGAGAAACAATATGGAGTTTTGACCTGAGTTGAGATTGACACTCCCTAGTTGTGGCTCAAACAATTTCCCTGGGTTTATGTGAGATGATATAACCTGTTGTCTTAGTCAGTGTGCTCTACTATAGCAGAATACATAATCCAGGTAGTTTGTAAACAACAGAAATTTCTGGATAATATGAAGTTTGATATCAGCACCAGAATACTCGGTATCCGGTGCAGACTGACTTCCTGCTTCATAGATGTTACCTTGCCATTGTGTCCTCACGTGGCAGAAGCATAAGACAGTTCTCTGGGGCATTTTTATAAAACATTGGTACCAATCATGGGGGTTTTGCCCTCATGACTCAATCACTCCCAAACGTTTATCTCAGAACATTATTGAGATGCAGCTTTCAACCTAGGAATTTGGGTGGATAATTTTGTAGCCTTCTCGGACATGTCTACTTAAACTATTCGACACTGTGTTAGGATTGCATTTACAATCTCTAATCTTAACAAGTGCTTCAAATTATTCCTAAACATTTGTATTAATGTTTGAGAATCATTATCCTAGAAAAATATTAGGCTTTTTGCATTTTGTATGAGTGTGTGCTTATGTGATTTAATCCCCCTTAATTTTCCATTTGGAAATTTGTAACACTATTTTTGGCAAAGAAAATTTCTCTCTTTTATATTCCTAAATCATCTGTTACATATGTTTTGCTTTTCTAGTTCTTACATAACAAATTCCTCTGAAACAAAGTTCTTTAAAACAATCATTTTATGGTGTCCACAAAATTGTAGGTCAGGAATTTGTGAAGGTCTTGGGTGGATAGCTTTTTACTTAAAACCATCATCTAGCTATAATAAAGTGTTGGTTGGGATTTCAGTCATCTGAAAGGACAACAGGTGTGGTCATTCAAAATAGTTTATTCACATGACTGGTAGTTGTTGCTCACTGTTGGGAGTTCAGTTGGTGCTACTGACCAGAGCATCATCTCATTATAGATTTGTGACTAGTGTTTATGCTAAGAAGTTTGCTTTGAAGGTAATGCAGACATCTGTTCCTAAGTGTTTTAGTTATCATTTACTATTCCTTAAGCAGGCTTTGTTGTTGTAATGCCCCATTTACATTTTTAAGATTTACTTATTTATTTGAAAGGCAGAGTTACAGAGAGGCAGAGGCGGGGGGGTGGGGCATCTTCCATCTGCTGGTTCACTCCCCAGATGGCCACAATGGCTGGAACTATGCCAATATGGAGCCAGGAGCCAGGAGCTTCTTCCGGGTCTCCCACACTTATGGAGGGGCCCAAGGATTTGGGCCATATCCTACTGCTTTCCCAGGCCATAGAAGAGAACTGCATTGGAGTAGTTGGGTCTGGAACCAGTGCCCATATGGGCTGCCGGGACTGCAGGCAGCAGCTTTACCCACTGCCACATCACTGCTCTTCCCTGTTTACATTTAATACTGTATATATCATCATAAAGAAATGTGATCAGGGACTATCTGAATCCAAGCTATCTCACTGTGTGCCCATGATGTAGCAGCAGTGCTCCACTTTAAGAGGATACATTTTTTTTTTACTTCTGCTGCTATGCTAACTCTTTCTGCATCTGCTGGACTACTGGAAAGAGTGATATAAAATTACCTGGTGGCAGCTATATTTTCAAATTTGGTGGTGTTCTGTGTTCTCTGGAGCTATTACAACTGCAGAGTATAAAGTAATGGGGATTCAGAACTCAAGTTTCCCAATTAGATCATTAAGACTTATGGAGAACAGATACTTGGAATTGTACTTGAAATTTTCAAAGGTATCTAACTATATATGCCAACTCATCCCTCACAAAGTCCTGATTTTTGGTTAGAAGACTTCCATCCTTTGAGAATTCAGCCTTAATTTACCTATATGCCTCTTTTAATTGCACTCAGTTTTTCAACTCTATCATTTTTTTTTATTATTTTTGACAGGCAGAGTGGACAGTGACAGAGAGAGAGACAGAGAGAAAGGTCTTCCTTTTGCAGTTGGTTCACCCTCCAATGGCCACCGCGGCCGGTGCGATGCGGCCAGTGCATCGTGCTGATCCGAAGGCAGGAGCCAGGTGCTTCTCCTGTTCTCCCATGGGGTGCAGGGCCCAACGACTTGAGCCATCCTCCACTGCACTCCCGGGCCACAGCAGATAGCTGGCCTGGAAGAGGGGCAACTGGGACAGAATCCGGCGCCCCGACCGGGACTAGAACCCGGTGTGCTGGTGCCGCAAGGCGGAGGATTAGCCTATTGAGCCACAGTGCCGGCTCTGTCTGTCCTTTTTATATAGAAGATGAGGCTTCTGTATATGTTGTCTAAGAGGTTGTTTAGCTCTTGCATGTGGATCATGAATGGATTGTTTTGTGAATCTGTGTTATTTCACAAGGATCATCACATTCCATAATCCTGTTGGTTACTCTAAGAATTTCCCTCAACTTTCAAATGCTAGCAACCAGGGATATGTATTTGAAATACTGGTTCAGTCATTTGTTGTGATTCTCATATCATATATTAAAATTTGTCTTGATTCCAGCTTCCTGCTATTGAAAACTCTAGGAGACAGCACAGGATGGTTGAAGTAGTTGATCCCCTATAAACCACATAAGACCTGGATCATGTTTTGAGATCCTGGTTTCAGCTTGACCCAGCTCTAGATATTGTGGGCATTTGAAAAGTGGTCCAAAAATTGGTAGACCTCCATCTGTTGTGTCTTTCTCACTCTGTCTTCCTGCTTTTCAATTAAGTAAATAATAAATTTAAAATGCAAAATATGCCAGCAACAATATACCATATTGTACATCACATTTTCCTGTGTCCCATCACTTTTTACCTCAATTGAAAATCTTGCATTCCACAGGCATGGCTTTCAATGCTCTGTTGATTCTCTACCCACCACCAATGGAGGGATTTTCACTACCATGAGTTTGAGGCAGAATTCATGGAGAAAATATACATTGAGAAAATTCGCTCAACAGAGGAAAATCAAGAGTAGTAATACAACACAACAGAAGAAAGCTAAGGAAGTAAATTTTCTTACCTGGAGATTAGTTTCACCCTGGTCGTCTGAGAAATTCTGAAGCATCTCATATGGTCTCCGATGAGAGTTCCAATTTCTCTGTCACCAATCCAGGTATCTGTTAAGGCACCTGGGAGAGCAGAGGAAATTGGTCCAAGTTGTTGGGCCTGCACCCATGTGGAAGACCCAGAGGAAGCACCTGATTCCTGATTCTGACTGGCACAGCCCTGGCTACTGTGGCTATTTATTGGAGTGAACCAGTAAACCACATTCTCTCTCTCTCTCTCTCTCTCTCTCTCTCTCCTCACTTTGTAACTTTTCCTTACAAAGAAAAAATAAATAAACCTTAAGAAAGAAAGAAGGCTGGTGCCGCGACTCACTAGGCTAATCCTCTGCCTGCGGCGCTGGCACCCTGGGTTCTAGTCCCGGTCGGGGAGCCGGATTCTGTCCTGGTTGCTCCTCTTCCACGCCAGCTCTCTGCTGTGGCCCGGGAGTGCAGTGGAGGATGGCCCAAGTTCTTGGGCGCTGCACCCGCATGGCACGGGAGACTAGGAGGAGGCACCTGGCTCCTGGCTTCGGATCGGCGCAGCACGCCGGCTGTAGCGGCCACTTGGGGGGTGAACCAATGGCAAAAGGAAGACATTTCTCTCTGTCTCTCTCTCTCTCTCACTGTCTAACTGTGCCTGTCAAAAAAAGAAAGGGAAGGGAAGGGAAGGGAAGGGAAGGGAAGGGAAGGGAAGGGAAGGGAAGGGAAGGGAAGGGAAGGGAAGGGAAGGGAAGGGAAGGGAAGGGAAGGGAAGGGAAGGGAAGGGAAGGGAAGGGAAGCTTTCATGAAATAGTGACATTGGTAGTCTGCTTGGTTTACTTCATGGTTACCAGTCTCCATTCCTCCTTTCAATAACACATTTTTATTTTGGGGGGTTACCACATGCAGTTCTGTGCCTCTAACCATGACAAAAAATAGGACAGCTTCTTGTTCTGGCTTCCTCAGTTGTGGCAACAGTTAATTACATGACTTAAATTCAGCTAAAAGGTCATATATTTAAAGAATTCTAGTCTTTAGTGAGGCTTGTGAGGATGAGAAGACAAGACTGGATTGATCTAAATAAAAATACTTGTAACTATCTAATCTTAGTAAGGCACTTCATATAGATCCCAATGCTACCTTGGTTATTCAGTAGTTGTAAATTTAATCTTTCTGCTGCAGTCAAAAATTTTAATTATACTTAGAAGGTGATTCCTATCACATCCATGCTTAACTCTTTGGTGTAGCCAAAGCAAGTAATGGGAAGTAGAGGAATGATTATAATAAGAATAACTTAATATTCTTCCTAATGTGGTCTCTTTTGGTAGCCCATCAATTCAGTTTATAGGAACTGCAATGCAGCTAATGAACTGGGAAATGATTCTTTTTCTCTACATTTGGCTAGACTAAAAATATCCTAAATAATTTTGTTTGCATCTGACAGAGATAGCTTATACTTTGAACTTGCTGCTTTATACATTGTTTGTGCACTCTCTGCCATAATTTAGATGAGAGTGATTATAAACATTTCCCATTTTCTAGAGATAATCATATTGGTCCACTGCACCAATGACATACTGCTTAATATTAGATATGGAAAGTGTGAAGGAGCAAGTACTCTGCTGACTCTAATAAACATGTGCAGGCCGGTGAGTTGGAAACCAATCCAATCAAAAGTTCAGGAGCTACTAGTGAAATTTCTAAGGAAGAGTTGTGGCTTGGCGGATTGCTGTAGGATAATTTTGTCGCTAGTACAGTTAAGAACAAACCTGAGAGCTGCAGTTACACAACTAAGATTCTAGGAGTTTTATCTGATTGTGTAACTTTGGACACAATTTTACTCTTTGTATTCAGATTTAAGATGCATGTATTCTTTGTTTCTCTAAGTACAGGCTATGATATATGCCCTTCAGAGAGGCATTTACATTTGTTAAAAAGGAAATTTATACAAAGATACTTTATGTATTATAGGTGTATAAATAAAAACTAAACAATAAAGACCAAAAATATATAAAAGACTGATTGATAAATAACTTATATGTTATTCATATTACAACATATTATAGAGCAGTCAAGTTAATATTCTTACAATGGATTGATATAGAAAAATAGAATATATTTTATTGAATAGAAAAACAAATTATAAACAAAACATATAGTAGCATACCCTCTATAAAGTATGCCTATAAACATTTACGTACATGCAATCACATCATTACTTTTTATTTTTTATTTTTTTTTTTGACAGGCAAAGTGGACAGTGAAAGAGAGAGACAGAGAGAAAGGTCTTCCTTTGCCGTTGGTTCACCCTCCAATGGCCACTGCGGCTGGTGCGCTGTGGCCAGCGCACTGCACTGATCCGAAGGCAGGAGCCAGGTGCTTCTCCTGGTCTCCCATGGGGTGCAGGGCCCAAAGACTTGGGCCATCCTCCACTGCACTCCTGGGCCACAGCAGAGAGCTGGCCTGGAAGAGGGGCAACCGGGACAGAATCCAGCACCCCAACCGGGACTAGAACCCGGTGTGACGGCGCTGCAAGACGGAGGATTAGCCTAGTGAGCCGCAGCGCCGACCCCACATCATTACTTTTTAACTTATTTAGCTAAATATACTTTTATAGATAAATAAAAATGAAATTATCACTAGTTCTGGGATAGAACAAGATATGAGAGTGGTTGTCAAAAAGAAATTTAGCTCTAAATGTAATATTTCAATTTTCCTTTATGTGAGGATAACATATTCATTTATAATTTATATAATGAAAATTAATTTTTAAACAAAAAAAATTTAAGTGAATTGCCCAAGGTGAAAAAGCTAATTAGCTCCTGAGTCAAGATTTAAACCTAAGAATTCTGACACTTATGATACTCACTAATTTTCTTATGCTACATTCAAGCAAATGAACAATTTTCATTAAGCATTTCTACTAGAAAAAAATTAAATATTAATTACATCGAAGTTAAAATAGGATAAAGATACAAGCACCCAATCTATACCATAGTTTGTATTAATTAAGCAATTTTTCTGGTGTTAATTGCATTTAGGAAGAAGGTTAATGAAATATTCCCACAAATTTAGAATGCAGATAGGACAGGTGGCTTCAAACTTCCTCTAGGCTAGTGGTTTTCAAAAATGGTCCATAATATCATTCAAAATTTTTGTTAAAATCACAGGTTTCTGAATTAAGTCCCACTAGAATGAAGTGGTTGATCTCAGAAGTTCTAAGAAGACCACAAATTATTAAACATGCTAGGTACTCCTCTTTTAGCTGACTAAGATGCCCTACACATAGACAGCTCAGAACCATAAATTTCAGCCCTCTCAATGAAAGGAAAGAAGTTCCCAATAGAAACCAAATAGCATTCAAGAGTTAGTAAGAACAGGAGAGGAGGCAGAGGGTGAAATTTCTTAATAGAAGAATCTAGGGCCAGTGCTATGGCATTGCAGGTAAAGCTGCTGCTTGCAGTGCTGGCATCCCACTTGGGCGCCCGTTCAAGACCTGGCTGCTCCACTTCTGATCCAACTCTGCTGTGGCCTGGGAAAGAATACACTATGACCCAAGTCCTTGGGCCCCGGCATCCGTGTGGGCAACCCAGAAGAAGCTCCTGGCTCCTGACTTTGGACTCACGAAGCTCCAGCTGTTGGGGCCAACAAGGGAGTGATACAGGGGATGGAGACATCTGTCCCTGACTCTCCTTCTCTCTCTGTGTAATTCTGACTTTCAAATAAATAAATCTTTTTTTTTTTTTTTTAATTTTTGACAGGCAGAGTGGACAGTGAGAGAGAGAGAGAGACAGAGAGAAGGGTCTTCGTTTTGCCATTGGTTCACCCTCCAATGGTTGGCGCTTCATGCTGATCCGAAGCCAGGAGCCAGGTGCTTCTCCTGGTC
This sequence comes from Oryctolagus cuniculus, assembly GCF_964237555.1. Classification (NCBI taxonomy): domain Eukaryota; kingdom Metazoa; phylum Chordata; class Mammalia; order Lagomorpha; family Leporidae; genus Oryctolagus; species Oryctolagus cuniculus. Next base: position 28,675,391 of record NC_091433.1, read on the forward strand.
TCCCATGCGGGTGCAGGGTCCAAGTACTTGGGCCATCCTCCACTGCACTCCTGGGCCATAGCAGAGGGCTGGCCTGGAAGAGGGGCAACCGGGACAGAATCCAGCGCCGCGACTGGGACTAGAACACGGTGTGCTGGCGCCGCAAGACGGAGGATTAACCTATTAAGCTGCGGCGCCGGCCTCTCAAATAAATAAATCTTAAAAAAAAAAAAAATAGAAGAAGCCTACTGATTAAAATGACTTTTCAGGATTTACCATCAGTAAAGCAGTCTATCTTCCCTTTTAATGGGGTTTCTCACATTGCCAAGGTTGCTTTTTTTTTTTTTTTTTAAGATTTATTTATTTATTTGAAAGAGTTACACAGAGAGAGGAAAGGCAGAGAGAGAAAGAGAGGTCTTCCATCAAATGGTTCACTCCCCAAATGACCACAATGGCCCAAGCTGCGCCAATCCAAAGCCAGGAGCCAGGAGCTTCTTCCAGGTCTCCCACGTGGGTACAGGGGCCCAAGGATGTGGGCCATCTTGTACTGCTTTCTCAGGTCATAGCAGAGATCTGGATCAGAAGAGAAGCAGCCTGGACTAGAACTGGTTCCCATATTGGATGCCGGCACTTCAGGCCAGGGCGTTAACCTGCTGCCCCACAGCTCCGGCCCTTTTTTTTTAAATTTTATTATTATTTTTTTTAATAATAAACAATCTTGCTTAAATTCTCTAGTCTCATTTTATTTTCCTTTTTCATTTAAATATTTCTCCTCTTTAGTAACACTTTCTTAGAACAACTGTTTATTGTTCAATTCATAGACAGCTCAATGAAGACAATTTAATACAATGAAAACGAAAGGACTGGAAAATCCTAGAACTATAACTGACCGCCATTCCACTCCTTCAAAATACAAATGTGTGAATCAAAAAATCTTGCCAAGAGTTATTTTCTTTGCAGTCTCTCAATGTATTCACTGATCATTTCCCCCAAAAATTGCCTCTGCAGAATTTCTCCTTTTCACTCATGCTTTCACCCGTATGTGTTGTTATATAAATTATCATCATTTCTTTTCTCTTGTCAGTGGAGACTGATTTCAGCTCTTACTCTTTTGTAAGTATATTTATGATAAAACAAAAATAAGATTATATTTTCCTAAAATCACAAAAATAGAAAAAATGCTTTTTTAAATATTGCAGCATGTGAGCTGCTTCATAAGTCACCTTAATTTTATACTTACACTAGGGAACTTCAAAAAGTTCGTGGACAGTGGAATTAGATGATAAAATCAGGAGCAAGTGGTAGGTGCCTTTTAGGATACCCGCACCCATGTCAGATGCTTCAGTTGGAGTCCAGGCTTTGCTCTCATTTCCAGCTTCCCGCAAATGTGCACCCTGAGAGTCAGCCAGTGATGGATCAGGAAGTAGGTCTCTGCCACTGCAGGAATTCCTGGTGTCCACCTTCACCTTGATCAGTCCTGGCCATTGGAAGCATTTATGGAATTAACTAGTGTATGGGAGATTTCAGTTTGTTTGTTTTTCTTTCTGTCTTCCAAACTTAATTTTAAAAATGATGCATGAAGAAAAGATAAGTTCAGGGATTTGTGTTATCCTTCTAGTTGTGATCCCCTCATCCCTTATTGGAGATCCTGGGTTCTGAGTCCACCTGTTCTCCTGAGTACAGCTTCCTGCTAATACATACAATGAGAAGCTCTGGGAGCTGGCTCAAGTAATTGTACTCCTGTCTCCCTGTGAGAACCTGGATTGATTCCCAGGTGTCAATTTTAACCTCTACTAGGGACTGTGGTGGGCATTTGAGGAGTGACCCAGCAAGTGGGAACTACTATTTTGTGTCTCCCTCAGTCTCTCTATATCTCTGCTTCTCAATCAAATAAATGAATAAGATCTATTTCAAAAGATAAGTGATTTTGATGAAAATTGTTCAAATCCATAGAGTTTTTTTTTCAGAATACAGCTTTATCATGAAATTATTGAAGATTCCTTTTATGCATGGACCAAAATGAACATATATTTAAATTATATTTCCATGAATATTTTGAAGTACCTTCATATACATCTGCTCAGATTTTGTTTAATATAATCATAGTTATTTTTGTAAATCCATTTTTGTATTTATTTTTCCAATGAAACCTTTTATTTGATGAATACAAACTGCATGCATTTCATAAATACAACTTTAGGAATACAGTGATTCTTCCTACTCTACTGGTCTTCCTACACACACTCCTACCCCTCTTCCTTTTCCCTCTCCTATTCCCAATCTTATTTTTTACTAAGATCTATTTTCAATTAACTTTATACAGAGAAGATTAACTTTATACTAACTAAAGAGTTCAATAAATAATATGAACAACAACAACAACAAAAACTGGTCCTCAACTGTCGAGACAAGGGCTATTCAAAGTCATGTAAATCTATTAAAATCAATCATTTGGATGACTATGTGTTAAAATAGCACAGGTTATGGTATATCATGCAAAGATTTATTATTCCCCCTACTTTAAAAAAATCTACTCAATTTTCCAAAGCACTTAGCTCTTATACTGGCAATGCTGACTTAAGTACATGCAGTAAAACTATTGGCTACATCCTATTGCTGGGTTTTGTAAACTCCACATGTATTTGTCTGCAAGGCAAATTCAAAACATCCAATTTTATAACTGTCTTATTAGGTTGGTGTTATATGAAGTTAAATTCACTGCAGTAATTCAGACCCAAACCATGGAAAAATTTACAATAGATTTTTATAGAACACAAAATCTGTGAAGTATTTGAGAAAACGAAGAAACTAATACATCTATGTATATAGAAATGTAAATACTGGTTGATTAAATTATATTTTGAGTATTAATTTGAGAATAATAATTACATACTTTATTATTGGTTATTTCTGATAAGTTTATTTAAGCTTTTATTTTCCTGTGATCTTGAATTTTAAATGACATGCCTAATCTCCTATTCAAAATGTATCACTCAGGGTCAGTGTTGTGGCATAGCTGGTAAAGCTGCTGCCTGCAGTGCCCACATCACAAATAGGTGCCGATTTGAGTCCCAGCTGTTCTGCCTCCAATCCAGCTCTCTATTATGACCTGGGAAAGTAATGGAAGATTGTCCAAGTCCTGGGGCCCCTGAACCCATGTGGATGACCTGGAAAAATCTCCTAGCTCCTGGCTTTGGATCAGCTCAGCTCCAGCCATTGCAGCCATTTAGGGAGTGAACCAGTGGATGGAAGATCTCCCTCTCTCTCTCGCTCTTGCTCTCCCTCTTGCTCTCCCTCTCTCTATCTCCATGCCTTTCAAATAAATAAAAAAAAAAACTTTAAAAATGTATCACTGACAACCAATTTACAAAATGGATAAAAATTGCTCAAAGGAAGACATTCAAAAATGCAAGTAAAAAGCTACATGAGATACCATCTCACACCTGTTAGGATGTCTACTACTAAAGAGTCAGAAGATGAGTGTCGGCAAGGATGTGGACTGGAGCTCTTTTTTCTGACCATATTTCTGAAGAAATGAAATCAGTATGTTGAAGACATACCTGTACCCCACATTCATTGGAGCACATTTTGTAGCAGCCAGGATTTGGAATCAAAGTAAGTGCCCATCAACAGATGAATGATTAAGAAAAGGTGGTATATAGATCAAAGAGTGAAAAGTTGCAGTTACATAGGATGAATAAATCTGTAGCTGTAGTGCATAGATTGGGGACTATATCATATTGAACACTAAGAATGCAGTGAGAGTAAATTTTTCGTGCTCTTATTACACAGTACGAAAGATAACTCTGTGAGATGATGATTAATTAATTTGGCTCTACCAATCATTAAACCATATTTACAGTGCTGTTTATCTTAAATATAAACAAAAATACAAAACTATAATAATATAAAGTTATGAAAATAGAACAAAACAAAAAATCCACTTAAATATGTGTATGGTCATTTCATTCAATTCAATTGAAATAACTGCTTTAAACATGGTTTTCAAGTACCACATTTAAAATAATCTTTTTTTTAAGAAAATGTGATATCTAACCTTCTATGTACACAGATTTCTCAGATTCAATGCACCACAAATCAAAAATGCTCAGAAAGATAATTACATCTGTATTTAACATATGCTATTTTTCATAAATAATAATAAAACAATGACAAATATTTATATAATGTTTCATTTTATTAAATATTATAAGTAATCTGTTTAATATTTAAAGCATATGAGATAATTTATATAATTTATATGCAAATATTAAGTAATTTATGAAAGGAATTTGAACATCTATACATTTTGGTATCTTTAGTGAGGTCCTGGAATCAATTCCTTGAGGATATCAAGGGACGTTATATATAAAAAATGGAACATGGTGCTGGCGCTGTGCTGTAGGAGGTAAAGCTGCTGCATGCAGTGCCAGCAGCCCATAGGGTGCTCAAGTCCAGGGTGCTTCACTTCCGATTCAGCTCTTTTGTATGGCCTGAGAAAGCAGTAGAAAATGGCCTAAGTCCTGCACGTGTATGGGAGACCTAGAAGAAGCACCAGGCTCCTGGCTTTGGATTTGCCCAACTCTGGCCATTGCAGCCATTTGGGGAGTGAACTAATGGATGGAAGACCTCTGTCTCTTTCTCTGCCTCTGCTTCTGCCTATGCCTCTGTAACTCCACCTTTCAGATAAATAAATAAATCTTTAAAGAAATGAACACAATTCAGGCATTTAAAGTAGGAATCCTGTCATTTCTGACAACATGGATGAATCTCAAGGACATATATATTATATATATTACGTAAGTCAGGTATGGAAATATAAATGTTGTATTATTTCACTCATATATAGAATGTGGAGAAGTCAACATTAGAATCAGAGAATAGAATGACAGTTGCTAGTAGCTTGAGGGGAGCTCAGAGAAAGAGATGCTAATTAGGGAATAAAAGTTCAGTTATATCTGCTGAAAAAGTCCTGGAGGGATAGCATACAGCATGGTGACTATAGTAAATAAGATATTGTATATTGGGTTTGATGAATAGAGTAGATCTTAAATACCCTCAACACTAAGCAAAATAAAATTATTGGAAGTAATGAATGTCTTAAGTACCTTGATGGTGGTAACATTTCATAATGCATGTGGATATCAAAGCAGTAAATTATGTACTTAAACATATATTTATATATATAAAATACAGTTTTGTCAATTATTCTTTGATTAGCTGGAAAAATCCAAAATATAACTCTGTATTTACAACTTTGCATGGACTTGTTGTTTCTCAGTTTTTTAAAGCACTCATGCAAATATAATGTATATGCAGAATATATAATATATATATATATATATATATATATATATAATGTATAGCCTGGATACCGACATACATATGTATAGAAACACACACACACACACACACACACCCAACTACACATGAACATACAAGTAAACACATGAGTAAAGTTCATGGAAAACAGAAAACAATGTAAAATATTTTGATGCAAGTTTTTTAACTCCATGCATTTTTTCATGCTATATATTTTTCATGAGATATTGAAGTTTGTGAAACACTATACAAGTACTTGTCATATATACTGAACTGAGCACTGGATCATAGTTGAATTACTAGCCATTTAAAATTGTCAGTGATAAGAGTCTTCACACAACACAAATTGGCAAACATTAAAAATCATGAAGCTAGTAGCTACACATTAGCAATATGTCACTATACGCATTGTATTGTGTGTGTTTGAATGGACTTGAATTGAATTGAATTGAATAGATAGATAAATAGATAGACAGATAATGGATAATAGAAAGATCAGATCATGCAAATTAATGTTTGTGTGAGGTGAATAGAGAATTCACTACTCAATTTCAAATGTCTGGCAATTAGTAGCTCCAGGCCATGGACTCAAATCTGGTGATTGTTCAATAGGTAGTGGATGGTACACATTCTGCTGTGCTGAGCTTCTTCTTATTGCATAACAACGTTGGAATTGCCGAACCCACTTGTTAGAGTGCATTATTATGTTTGTACATATTTTAAACACAACAAAAGATAATTAATACATTAACTTTCATTTTCTGTTTATGATATTTGTCTACATACAGGTTGTTCTTGGTACATGTTCCATGCCTTGCTGTTGTTTTTCATTGATTTTCTAGGAATAATTGTTCCACAGAATATACAAAATATTAACCATGAGTAGGAGGTTTCCAGATCAACTATCCAGAGAAATGACTAGGTAGTTGCCATATTTGTCTTTTTGTCCTATTCTTTCCTCACTGTTACAAGATTGGTTCCATTCGTAATTATGGATCATACATTTCTCTAACAGAAAACGGATATATTTTATGTCTTTATGAAGCTCAATCTTGTATAGATCAGATAGGATGATATAGAGTGCAGTATCAGACAGAGTTGATCATTTATTTTGATCATCCTTCATGTAAGAACTGGAGCGTCTTTAATATTATCACTATAGTTTGTATCACAAGAGAAATACTCCAGACTTAGTTTTAAATAGGAAGACTTCATTTGAACACTTTTTATATAGAGACAAGAGACTATTGAAATATGGGGACAAGAATTATTACAAGATGGAGGAATCTTCTACTTACTCTGAGATCTATAAAGACATCTGGCTTTATGCATTTCCTGTTGCTATAACTGAATACCATAGACCAGGAACTTTATAAATATAATGGTTTTTCTAGTTCATGGTTTTGGAGTCCAAGATCATGGTGCTGTCATCTGCTTGACATCTGGTGAGAGCTTTTCCTCTGGGTCCTTATATGATGGAGTAAATCACAAAGTGAGACAGATCTCCCTCCTCTCCTCATACGGCAAATTCATATCATTTCTCTTAAAATCAGAGTTTCATTAAATTAAAGCCTCACTTTATGATCTCATTTAACCTTGTCCATCTCCAAATACCATACTTGGATTAAATTTCTTCTCAACACCTCAAAATGTATTGGTGGGGGGGGGGGCATTCAAACAATAGCAGTTTCAAAATGAGGTAGAAAGGGACTTTTGTTTTATAAAGAGGAGTAGTAAATAAAGCTAGAAATAACTGGCAATGTGAGCATGAGATGATAGAATGGAGCAATTAGACAGATGTTTGGAGAGTATTTTGCTTTGGTATCATTGCATTCTTAGGAGGGACCTTTAAGTAGGAATTGTATGAATACCATTGCATTAATTTTGCCTGGATTAGTTTGTGTAAACAGACAACCCAAACATTTAAGAGACAGATTTGGTAGTTGGAGATCTGAATCTGACCTTGCCATAGTGAACAAAGGAAAATTCTTTATCATGAAACTGTTGGTATAGGGAACAAAAACACTGGGTTGTGGTGTACAGATTTCATCACCATACCTGCCTCTGGGAGCGCTGGGATCAGGTAGAATTTCCTATGTTCAGTTATGTTTTTGCAAATTGAAGTCAAGGCTATGTTATGGCATTGTCTTACAGAGTTTGATTCTTCCTACTTGATATACAATTCCTTACATATCTCACATACATCTGGGGAAAATAGTGGACCATTCATAAACATGGCAAGAGGTGAGCAGATTTTCTAATACGACGCCTAAATCTAATGTACTCATGGTGGGATTCTAAACATCCTTTGAGTTTATTTCTGGCATTTGAATATTTTCCTGAAGGTTTTTAAGTTTTTTCCACTCTGATTATCCATTGCAAAAGCACAATTTCAGTTTTTAGTAACTAAAAACAATAAAAAACAATTTATTTTCTTCACAAATGTGCAATTTGGACACAGCATGGGAGAAAGGTCTATTCCATACAAAATCGGTTGAGGCAATTCAGTTAGGTATTGTTAGATCTGCGTCCAAGATAGTTTGCTCAGAGGGCTGGCAGAGTTGGCTATGAGCTGAGATCTCATTTGGGGATACAGCTTAGGGGTTTTGGTTCCAGTCCATGTAGCCAAGATTACACATCCAAGTAAGCTTAGATAGCTGTATTTCAAGGGCAATTACCTTGAGGAAAGGAAGCAAGTGGGAAGTCTGCTGATTTAATGACCTATTCCTGGATATTATATAACTTCACTTCTGCCAGATTCTTATGGGAACAACCACAAAATTCCATGCTGGATCAAAGGAAATAGATAGGCACTTCACCTCTGGTTCTGGAGTGACAAGGTTCTAAAGTATCATATGAAATTGGCAATTTTTTTTACTATTTTGGTAAATTTTAAATTACACATAGTTATGC